>NC_092372.1:231946718-232546718 GCF_030028105.1 Mobula birostris | reverse complement strand
CCCACTACCCCTCCCTGAACTATCTCTCCCTCTCTCTCCCCCACTACCCCTCCCTGTCCCGTCTCTCTCCTTTTCTCATTCTTTCCTTTTGTCCCCTCACCCCGACCTCTCCTCGCTACCTCGCTCTTCCAACCCCCTCCCTTTGGTCAACTTTCTTGCTGCTCCGTTTCACGGAGTTTATTGTGCTCGCTTTCCCTCACTCACACGCAGATCACAACCTGTTTTCATTACAGGTGTCACCTTTTCAGAGTAACCTATTCTTCCAAACCAGCACAGACGCCAATAGTTCCCTGGCACCCAGCCAGAGGAGACGAGGAGGAGGCGACACGAGTATTTTAGGATAAGTTGCACTTTAGTTGCTGCCAGTAAATTCAAAACAGATGCCAACCCCACTCCATTTAAAACGAGAAAAGTATAGCCATCGCGTCAAGGTCATGGATACACCTACCAGGAATTAGCTTCATTCACCTCGACGCCTACAAGCCACAGATGTGGAGGCAGAAGGAAGGGACGAAGGAGGCAAAGAGCCGGAGAGAGAGAGGGGTACACAACTGCGGCTCCAATACAGGACAGAAGACCACAGACAGGAGCTGTGTTGTCCCCTGCGTGGGGCAGTGGTTATAAATACCCTCTGATTAAAGTCTGTACACATGAGAGCTCTGCTCAAGGACTTGGCAACACACTGACACTGAATCTGGCTGGAGTGAGCAGACAAGACACAGTAAGCCCCAAACACCAACCCCTCACACTCCACTGCACAACTGGCTCACACTCACCCCGACACACTGATACATTCCTGAACTACTCAGACCCTTCATAAGTGTGTGATAACCATTAAACTAACTCTCCTCTGCCCATACACGATCCACATTCTCTACACAAGATATCATGGTACTATCTGTTCAGAACATTCCAGGCACCCACCACTCACTGTGTAAAAAGACTTGCCCTGAACCTCTCCTTTGAAATTAACCCCTCTGACACACATCGTTGATGGTGTGTAGGATCAGTACAGCAATGTCAGGCCAATTGGCTTTACAACAGTTGTGGAAAATGACTCACATCATATACCCTGTGCATGATTAGGCAGAGCCCCTCACTGCGTATGATTACACAGACACCTGTCTGCATACAGTTACACAGAACCCTCTCTGCATAGAAATACATGGATCCCTGTCTGTGCAGTTACGTGGGCGCTCTCTGTGTACTACTACTTGGACCCCAATTTACCCATGACCTTTCAGGTCACACTCAGTGCACAACTCATGACTTCAACTCAATGTATGGTTAAGCAAGCCCTTGTCTGCATAAGGATACGTGGGCTACATTCTGTGTATGGCTGCACAGACAGCAGTCTGGACATGACGACACACTCCCCCGCTCTGTGTACGATTCACAACTTCCACTCTGCGTACGGTTATATGGGCCCAGATATGCCTATGACCTACATCCCCTACTCTGAGTACGGCTACGTGGATCCCTGTCTGCACACGATTACGTGTGTCCCTCACTGCCAATGACTTACATCTGAGTATGGTCACAGGGAACCCTCTCTGCATGCAAACACATCACACAGTCACCTCTCATTTGATTTTACATTCCTCATGAATGCCGACAAATCATCGTAGGCTGTGACCAAATTCATAGAGCACCACGGCACATAAGAGCGATCATCGAGACTCATTTGGAAATGCTGGGCCCAGCCTAACTATGTAACATCTTGCTCAGTCCCACACAATATTAGAGTGTAGTTCTGGGGAGTACAGGGTGGCTGCTATCTCTCTGCACTCTCTCTAAGACTTGCAAACCTTCCCCCGAAGCCAGGCAGCTCAACTGCATACAGAAACAAGAGAAAATCTGCAGATGCTGGAAATTGAAGCAACGCACTCTAAATGCTGAAAGAACTCAGCAGACCTCGCTGCCCGGCCTGCTGAGTTCCTCTGGCATTTTGTGTGTACAGCTGTATACAGGCCTCTTACTGAGACTGATCCTATGGCTCATAAAGTTTCCCATCATAGAGATGTTCGAGGGGGTTTAGATAGGTACAGGGATGTACAGAGGCATACGGACATAGTGTAGGCAGAAGGGATTAGTTTAGGTAGGTCCTCTGGGACCTTGTGTGTCTCTTTCTGCACCTCCTGACCTGTCCTGCGCCTGAGTGAACAGTGCATATCTCCCCCCAGCCCTGTTCCTGTATCATCTCTCCTCAGTCTCCCTGCGATACTTCCCTATTCCTCAATGTCAAACAGCCACCTGTTCACCCACTTTTTATTTAATTAAGTTTCCGGATCTGGGTGTCACTGGTAACACCCACGTTTTCTACTCTGGTTGGCTGGGTGTCTCATCCAATGACTCCATGGGAGGGTGTGAAGTGACAGACTGGATCTCCACCCCAATGGCACAGTTAGCAGGAACTCTCTGAATGGTCTTTCTGTCCTTTGTACTTGTTGTTCAAAATAAATTTATTATCCATGTACATACATATCACCATATACAACCTTGAGATTCATTTTGATGCAGGCAATCACAGTAGAACAAAGATTCAACAGAATCAATGAAAAACGATCAATGTACAAAAGGCAAACTGCAAATTCAAAGATAAATAAATCATCATTATTACAGACAGATCAGCCTCATTATTAGATTAAAACCCCTATAAATACCCTGAAAGCAGGCGTGTCCACGCTCCGGTACACGGACAGGTTCAGCTTCCCGTCAGTGTCCAGACTGAGGCCAACTAGGGACCACCAGCACTCGAAGACTTTCTCTCCAAAACACTAGACACTGATCACGGTGGTGTGTCCCGCACACACCTCACATACATGCACATTGATATGCACACTACCATGATAGGTGTACACACAGATTGAAAAGCCCACCAATCAGACTGTGTATGTAGGCAGCAGGTACGCGATTCCACCCCGCAACATGCACACAGAACACACACAAAAATCCTGTGATCACCTTCTCCTCTAACTCCACACTCTGCCCACCCCCCACACTGACCAAACCACCAGCAGCTCACAGCTTGGAGCAGGCTTCCACATATGGTTCATGGGGAGGTGGGGAACAGAAAGTGTGAAGGGGGGTTCAAGGAAAAGAAATGGAGGTTAGAGATCAGTAGAAGGGAGAGAAAGGGGGAAGAGGTGGGGGGAGGGGGAGTGGAGGGGGAGGGGGAGTGGAGAAGAGTGGAGAGGATTGAGGGGGAGAGGGGGAGAGAGAGGGGGGAGAATGGAGAGGTAGGTGAGCACATCACATGCACAGTGGGGATGAGGCAACATGCAGTCAGAGTCAGTGCTAACCTGGCTAACCTGGGGAGGGGCAGAGGGAGGGGGGAGGGGGAGTGGAGAAGGGTGGAGAGGATTGAGGGGGAGAGGGGGAGAGAGAGAGGGGGGAGAATGGAGAGGTAGGTGAGCACATCACATGCACAGTGGGGATGAGGCAACATGCAGTCAGAGTCAGTGCTAACCTGGCTAACCTGGGGAGGGGCAGAGGGAGGGGGGAGGGGGAGTGGAGAAGGGTGGAGAGGATTGAGGGGGAGAGGGGGAGAGAGAGGGGGGAGAATGGAGAGGTAGGTGAGCACATCACATGCACAGTGGGGATGAGGCAACATGCAGTCAAGGTCAGTGCTAACCTGGCAGAGTCCTGTCGAGCCTCGGCCCCAGCGGGGACCCTCTCTCTCTCAGCTGGTTGAGTGGCCGGTATTCCTGGCTGTCATGCCGGGTGTGGGAGGAGGAGGAGGAGGAGGAGGAGGAGGAGGAGGAGGAGGGAGTTGACTGAGTGCGTACCAGGCTGAGGGAGGCAGCAGGCCTGGTGAGGCTGTTACGGGATGCAGGCTGGTGCGAGAGGTGGGGTCCCAGCATCCGGCCTCGGGGCCTGGCCCTGGGTGTGGGCTGCAGGGGAGCTGGTATGACGTGAGGTGGGAGGTGGAGGTATTGCTGTAGGAAGACTAGGCCCTGCTCAGTCAGGTACCAGTAGTGATGCCTCCAGGTGAAGGTCTCGCGGACCAGGCCGCGGGAACGCAGGGAGCCCAGTGCACGTAGCACCTGCAGGTTGGAGGCACCATGCACCTCGGGGTGCTGAGAGTGAGGGCAGCGGGTGTCCTGGGCCACCAGCACCCCGTCCCTCAGTAGCACCTCATAGATAGCCCTCAGCTGGGGCAGGGGCATCAACATGCCTGCAACCATGGTGTGGCGCAGGCTGTGGATCAGCCGGGGTCGGGGGGGGGAGAGTCAGGGTCAGTGGAGGGCTCAGGGGAACCAGCCTAGCAGTGACTGACCAGCTGGGACTGGGCTATGGGGACTGAGCTGTGGAGGCAGGGAATGGACACAGCAGACACCCTGGGGCTCTGTTTAGTTCACGCCGGCTGGCTGAGGCACTGAATGAGCAGCAGGAAGAGCAGGAAAGCGGCCGCACGCCGACAGCTCAGCTCTGTGTCTGGAGATTGGCCAGGCGGTGAATCAGGATCTGAGGAAATGTCGTCACAGAGACAGAGACAAGCCCAGCAGTGGGAGCAGGAGGCTGGCCAGGAGCCAAAATCACTGCCGGCTGTGTGGGAGGGAGCGATGTGCCCTCAAGTCTGTCAGCTGAGACACCACCCTTTCCCCAGATGCATCCCTGATACATGACACTACCCCTCCCCACTGAAACACGCACCCCAGCTGCACTCAGTACTTGCTCAAAGACACACAAGCATACCCCAGATTCCCTCCGAGCCCCCAGGACAGAGAGCACCTATAAAAGGTGGTGTGCACGGGAGCAGCATGCTCTGCTCCTGATTTAACGCTGGTATTTCAGAGTCCAGAATAGTCCTGTCATCGTGGGAATTGTAACTCGAACCAGAGTAATAAATCCATACCCTCCCTCAGCAATGTCACCCTGGGTAAGGCTCCCAACACTCCCCAACATAATCGCAGTGACACCTCCCCCACACAGACAACACTGTACTCCCTCAACATCCAACAGCACCCAACTCACCACTGAACACCACTTGCCACCCAGCAGCACCCAATCAAATCCACCACAACCCCACCCTACAAAACACAGCACCCCAACACACTACAGACCCCACCCACCCAGCTCATTGTCATCATCAGTGACCGGGTGCTGAGCAGGTCTGTGAGGGGCTCAGCGACCCCCCCCCCCGAGGGACAGGGTAGGGGGGGGGGGAGAATGAGGTTCCGGAGGGATGGGCACAGGGAGGGAGAGGAGCAACAGCAGAATAACCCTTAGGTAGGAGACAGCTAGAACTCTGTTCACTCACTCCTTCCCTACATTAGACCAGACAACCAGGCTGAAGAATGCCCCGGTCCCACCACTGCTGACAACCTCCCAAACCCCTAACCCACCTGAACATGTAAACCCTTCAATTATTGTCACTTCAAACTCAGGCTGACTGACACTCTGCACCATGCTCCATCACAGGCCTGACACTGCATTTATTGTATCAAAGGCCCTTTGGCCCAACTATTCAATGCCGACCAACATTCTCATCTAACCTAGTCCCATTCCATAAGACATAGGAGCAGAATTTGGCCATTTGGCCCATCGAGTCCGCTTCACCATTCAATCGTGGCTGATCCTTTTTTCCCCTCCTCAGCCCCACTCCCCAGTCTTCTCCCCGTAACCTTTGAGGCCGTGTCCAATCAACAATCTTTCAAGGTCTGCCTTAAATACACCCAATGAGCTGGCCTCCACAGCCGCCTATGGTAATAAATTCCACAAACTTGCCACCCTCTGGCTAAACAAATTTCTCTGCATCTCTGTTTTAAATGAATGCCCCTCTATCATGAGGCTATGCCCTCTTGTCCTAGACTCCCCACCATGGGAAACATCCTTTCCACATCTACTCTGTCTAGGCCTTTCAACACTCAAAAGGTTTCAATGAGATCCCCCCCATCCTTCTGAACTGCAGCGAGTACAGACCCAGAGTCATCAAACATACCTCGTGCAATAACCCTTTCATTCTCAGAATCATCCTTGTGAACCTCCTCTGAACACTCTCCAATGCCAGCATATCTTTTCTTCGATGAAGAGCCCAAAATTGTTCACAATACTCAAGGTGAGGCTTCACCAATGTCTTATAAAGCCTCAGCATCACATTCTTGTATTCTAGACCTCTTGAAACGAATGCTAACATTGCATTTGCCTTCTTCAACACCCACTCAACCTGCAAATTAACCTTTAGGGTGTTCTGCACAAGGACTCCCAAGACCCTTTGCATCTCAGATTTTTCAATTTTCTCCCCATTTAGAAATTAGTTTGCACATTTATTTCTACTACAGAAGTGCATGACCATGCATTTTCCAACATTGTATTTCATTTGCTACTATCTTGCCCATTCTCCCAATCTAACTAAGACCTTCTACAGCCCACCTGTTTCGTCAACACTACCTCCCCCTCTACCAATCCTCGTATCATCTGCAAACTTGGCAACGAAACCATCTATTCCATCATCTAAAGCGTAGAAGGTTGAGGGGGGACTTGATAGAGGTGTTTAAAATTATGAGGGGAATAGATAGAGTTGACATGGATAGGCTTTTTCCATCGAGAGTGAAGGAGCTTCAAACAAGAGGACATGAGTTGAGAGTTAAAGGGCAAAAGTTTAGGGGTAACATGAGGGGGAACTTCTTTACTCAGAGAGTGGTAGCTGTGTGGAACGAGCTTCCAGCAGAAGTGGTTGAGGCAGGCTTGATGTTGTCATTTAAAGTTAAATTGGATAGCTATATGGACAGGAAAGGAATGAAGGGTTATGGGCTGAGTGTAGGTCGGTGGGACTAGGTGAGAGTAAGAGTTCGTCACGGACCAGAAGGGCCGAGATGGCCTGTTATATGGTTATATGGTTAAATCATTGATATACAGCATAGAAAGAAGCGGTCCCAACACTGATCCTTGTGGAACTCCACTAGTCACTAGCGGCCAACCAGAAAGGGATCCTTTTATTCCCACTCGCTGCCTCCTACCAATCAGCCAATGCTCTAACCATGCCAGTATCTTTTCTGTAATGCCATGGGTTCTTAAACTGGTAAGCAGTCTCACATGTGGCACCCTGTCAAAGGCCTTCCTATCTGACCTACACCCATTCCCACCCAACCTCGTCCCATTCCCATCTAAAGCAACACACGCAAAACGCTGGAGGAACTCAGTAGGTCAGGCAGCATCTATGGAAAAGAGTAAACATTCAATGCTTTTGGTCGAGCACTTTCTTTAGGACCTTTTCCATTCCCATCCAAC
Organism: Mobula birostris; assembly: GCF_030028105.1. Classification (NCBI taxonomy): domain Eukaryota; kingdom Metazoa; phylum Chordata; class Chondrichthyes; order Myliobatiformes; family Myliobatidae; genus Mobula; species Mobula birostris. The sequence continues at coordinate 232,539,485 of NC_092372.1, read as the reverse complement.
CTAGTCCTACTTGCCTGTGTTTAGCTGATACCATAAGACCGTAAGACACAGGAGCAGAATTAAGACTGTCAAGTCTCCTCTGCCATTCCATCATGGCTGATTTATTATCCCTGTCAGCCCCATTCAGCTGCCTTCTCCCCATAACCTTTAAGAACCCATCACTTTAAATATTCCCAATGATTTGGCCTCCACGGCCGCCTATGGTCATGAATTCCACTAGCTTCTGGCTGAAGACGTTCCTCATGTCTGTTCAAAATGGATGTACCTTCTTCCTGAGACCCTGCCCACTGGTCTTCCACAGTGAAGACTGATGTAAAATGCTTCTTAACTTCATCTATCATTTCTTTGTCCCCATTCATCTACTCTCAATCATCCCCTCAAAACTAAATAAGCTTGAAGACCTTGACCTCAATACCTCCTTGTGCAGTTTGATCTTCAATTTCCTCACTTCCGCAACAACAACCTCTTACTCAACGCCAGAAAGACCAAGGAGCTGATTACTGACTTCATGAGGAGGAAACCATTCACCCATGAGCCGGTCCCATTGGGGAATCAGAGGTGGGGAGGGTTGGCAACTATAAATCCCCTGGTGTTATCATTTCAAACCACCTGTCCTGGGCCTGGCTCGCAAGTGCAATTATGAAGAAAGCACGGTAGCACCTCTACTTCCATAGAAGTTTGCGAAGATTCACACGACATCTAAAACTTTGACAAATGTCTATAGATGTGTGGTGGAGAGTATATTGACTGACTGTATCACAGCCTTGTATGGAAACATCAATGCCCTTCAACAGAAAATGCAACAAAAATGTAATGGATACAGCCAATCAATCATGGGTGGAGCCCTCCCTACATCTACCAGGAGTGCTGCCGCAGGAAGACAGCATCCATCATCAGGAACGCTTACCACCCAGGCCATGCTCTCCTATTGCTGCTGCCATCAGGAAGAAAGTAGAGGACCTGTATCACCAGGGGGAAATGGGATAGGAGAGGGGAAGGGAAGAGATGGTGAGGGAGAGAGAGTAATAAGATGGGAGAGGGGGAAATGGGATAGGAGATGGGAAGGGAGGAAATGGGGTGGGATAGGGAGTAACAGGGTGGGAGGGAGAAAGGAGGAAATGGGGTGGGATAGGGAGAAACAGTGGGAGAAAGGAAGGGAGGAGATGGGGTGGGAGAGGGGAAAATGGGATGGGAGGGGGAAGCTTAGGAAATCAGGTGGGATGGGGGAAATGGGGTTGGGGAAACTGGAGAAGAGGAAAATGGAGTGGGAGAGGAAGAGGGTGAAAGGGGGAATAGGGTAAGAGAGGGAGGAAGGGGCAAACATGGTGGGAGCAGAAAGGGGGAAACAGAACAAAAGGGTAGAAATGAATGGAAGAGGGGGAAGACAGGAAATGGAGTGATAGAAGGGGAAATGGAGGCAATGGGATGGGAAAGAGAAATGGAAAGAATTGGGGAAGGGGGGAGGCAGTTGAGGTAAGAGGAGGGGGTTGGGGAAGGGGAGGGAGATAGGGAAAGGGGGAAACAAGGTGGGAGAGAAAAAAGGGGGAAATGGGTGGTTGCAGGGTAAGTGTGTGGGTGGGGGGAAAGGGGCCGGGGAGGGGGAACGCATGGGAGCAGTGGAAAGAGAGGAAATTAGGTGGGCTGGAAGTGGGAAATGGGGTGTGAGAAGGGAAAGAGAAAATGATGAGAGAGGAGTGAAGGGGGAACAGTGGGATGGGGAAGGGTTCTGGAGGGGGGAATGGGGTGGGAGAGGGGGAAGGGGGAAACAGAGTGGGAGGAGGGAAATGGGAAGAAAGTAGGGGAGACAATGGGAGATGGGGCAAGTGAGTAAATCATGTGGGAGAGGGAGTTATGGGGTTGGGGAAATAGGAAGGGAGCTGACAAACAGGGTGGGAGAGGGTGAAACGGGGAGGGAAGGGAAAATGGGGGATGAGGTGGAAAGGGGGAAAGTGTGGTGGTGGAGGGAAGGGAATGTAGGGGAAATGGAGGAAAATGACATGGGAGAGGACTGAAGTGAGGAAATCGCATGGGTTGGGGAAGTTGGGAAACGGGGTGGGAGAGGGGGAAGCAGGTCACAGAAAGGAGAAACAGGGTGGAAGAAAGGGGAAATGGGATGGAAGTTAGGAAAAGGTGTATTTGGTGGAAAAGGTGGGAGATGGGGAAAGTGAGGAAACAGTGGGTTGGGAAAAGATGGGAAATGAGCTGGGACAGGTGGAAATGGGGTAGAAGGGAGAAATGGGCTGGGAGAGCGGTAAGAGACCCGTGAGAGGGGTAAACAAGGTGAGAAAGGATGAAGGATAGAAGAGGGTGAAACGGGGTGGTAGAGGGGAACAAGATCAAAGATGGGGAATGGGATAAGAGATGGTGAACAGGATTTGGGAGGGGTAACGGGATGTGAGAGCGGGTAAGGAAGAAATAGAATGGGAGAGGGGGAAGGAAGAATGGGCTAGGAGAGTGGGAAAGGGGAGAGGAGGGGAAAGAAGAATGGATGGGAGGGGAAATGGGGAGAGGGGGAAGAGGGAGGGGGGAAGAGGGAGGGGGGAAGAGGGAGGGGGGAAGAGGGAGGGGGGAAGAGGGAGGGGGGAAGAGGGAGGGGGGAAGAGGGAGGGGGGGAAGAGGGAGGGGGGAAGAGGGAGGGGGGGAAGAGGGAGGGGGGGAAGAGGGAGGGGGGGAAGAGGGAGGGGGGAAGAGGGAGGGGGGAAGAGGGAGGGGGGAAGAGGGAGGGGGGAAGAGGGAGGGGGGGAAGAGGGAGGGGGGAAGAGGGAGGGGGGGAAGAGGGAGGGGGGGAAGAGGGAGGGGGGGAAGAGGGAGGGGGGGAAGAGGGAGGGGGGGAAGAGGGAGGGGGGGAAGAGGGAGGGGGGAAGAGGGAGGGGGGAAGAGGGAGGGGGGAAGAGGGAGGGGGGAAGAGGGAGGGGGGAAGAGGGAGGGGGGAAGAGGGAGGGGGAAGAGGGAGTGGGAGGGGGAAATGGAGTGGGAGGGGGAAATGGAGTGGGAGGGGGAAATGGAGTGGGAGGGGGGAAGTGGGGTGGGGGAGGGGAACTAATATAAGATATAGGAACAGAATTAGGCCATTCACACCATCGAGTCTGCTCCCCCATTTCATCATGGCTGTTCCCGGATCCCATACAACCCCATACACCTACCCTCTCACCATAAGATACAGGAGCAGAAGTAGGCCATTTGGCCCATTGAGTCTGCTCTGCCATTCCATCATGGGATGATCCAAGTCTTCCAGTCATCCCCACTCCCCTGGTTTCTCCCCATACCCTTTGATGCCCTGGCTATTCAAGAACCTCTCTATCTCTGCCTTAAATGCACCCAATGACTTGGCCTCCACAGCCACTCGTGGCAACAAATTCCATAAATTTACCACCCTCTGACTAAAGTAATTTCTCCGTATCTCAGTTCTAAATGGACGTCCTTCAATTCTGAAGTCGTGCCCACTTCTTCTAGAATCCCCTACCATGGAAAATAACATTTGCCATATCTAATCTGTTTAGGCCTTTTAACATTCAGAATGTTTCTATGAGATCTCCCCTCATTCTCCTGAACTCCAGGGAATACAGCCCAAGAGCTGCCAGACGTTCCTAAGGTAACCCTTTCATTCCTGGAATCATTCTTGTGAATCTTCTCCGAACCCTCTCCAATGTCTGTATATCCTTTCTAAAATAAGGAGCCCAAAACTGCACACAATGCTCCAAGCGTGGTCTCACGAGTGCCTTATAGAGCTTCAACATCACATCCCTGCTGCTATACTCTATTCCTCTAGAAATGAGTGCCAACATTGCATTCGCCGCCTTCATCACCGACTCAACCTGGAGGTTAACCTTTAAGGTATCCTGCACAAGGACTCCCAAGTCCCTTTGCATCTCTGCATTTTGAATTCATTCCCCATCTAAAATAATAGTCTGCCCATTTATTTTTTCCAGCAAAGTGCATGACCACACACTTTCCAACATTGTATTTCATTTGCCACTTCTTTGCCCATTCTCCTAAACTATCTAAGTCTCTCTGCAGGCTCTATGTTTCCTTAACACCACCCGCTCCTCCACCTATCTTTGTATTATTGGCATATTTAGCCACAAATCCATTAATACTGTAGTCCAAATCATTGACATACATCATAAAAAGCAGCAGTCCCAACACCGACCCTTGTGGAACTCCACTGGTCAGCCAGCCAGAATCGGATCCCTTTATCCCCACTCTCTGTTTTCTGCCGACCAGCCAATGCTCCACCCATGCTAGTAACTTTCCTGTAATTCCATGGGCTTTTATCTTGCTAAGCAGCCTCATGTGCAGCACCTTGTCAAAGGCCTTCTGAAAATCCAAGTACACCACATCTACCGCATCTCCTTTATCTACCCTGCTTGAAATTTCTTCAAAGAATTACAGTAGGTTTGTTAGGCAGGATTTTCCTTTCAGGAAACCATGCTGGCTTTGGCCTATCTTGTAATGTGCCTCCAGGTACTCTGTTATCTCATCCTTAACAATCAATTCCAACAACTTCCCAACCACTGATGTCAGGCTAACAGGTCTATAGTTTCCTTTCTGCTGCCTCCCACCCTTCTTAAATAGCGGCGTAACGTTTGCAATTTTCCATTCATCCAGTACAATGCCAGAATCTATCAATTCTTGAAAGATATCCCTTGATGCCATGACCGATCAGGAATCGATCAACTTCCACTTTGAATATACTCTCAGACTTAGCCTCCAATGCAGCCTGTGATAGAGCAAGCCACAGATTCACCATTCCTTGGCTAAAACAAATTCCTCTTTACTTCTGTTCTATAAGGTCACCCCTCAATTTTGAGTCTGTGCCCTCTAGTTCTGAATACTCCACCAAAGTAAACACCCTCTCCACATCCAGCTTATCTAGACCTTTCAACACTTGGGAGGTTTCAGTGAGCTCCCCACACATTCTTCTAAATTCTAGTGAGTTCAGGCCCACAACTGCCAAATGCTCCTCATATGTTAACCCCTTTGTTCCTGGAATCATCCTCGTGAACCTCCTCTGGACTCTCTACAATGACAACACAGTCTTTCTGAGATGCAGGAGCCAAAACTGTTGACAATACTTCAAGTGTGGCCTGACTAGTGCTTTATAATGCTTCAGCATTACCTTCTTGTTTTTATATTCTATGCCCCTTGAAATAAATTCAAACATTGTATTTGCCTTCTTGACCTATGAATTAACCTGCTGGGAGTCTTGCACAAAGTCCCTTTGCACCTCTGAGGTTTGTATTTCCTCCCCATTTAGATCATAGTCTACACTATTGTTCCTTTTAGCAAATTCCATTCTCATACATATCCCAACAGTGTATTCCATCTGCCACTTTATTGCCCACTCTTTCTATTTGTCTAAGCCCTCCTGTAATTGCATTCTTCAGCACTACCTACCATCCCCCCACCTATCTCCGTATTATCCACAAACTTTGCCACAAAGCCATCAATTCCATTATCTAAATCACTGACAAGCAGCGATTCCAATACTGACCGCTGAGGAACACCATAACCATCCAGAAAAGGCCTTTATTCCATAAGATAAGACCATAAGACACATGAGCAGAATTAGGCCAATAGCCCATCGAGTCTGCTCCTCCATTCCATCCGTTTTTCCCCTTCTCAGCCCCAATCGCCGGCCTTCTCCCCGTAACTTATTCTTATTCTTCATTAAGATGGAGAGTGACATAGTCAATTCAGATACAAAGGTTCTGAACTTAAAGAAGGCGAACTTTGAAGGTATGAGACGTGAAGTAGCTAAGATAGACTGGCAAATGACACTTAAAGGGTTGACAGTGGATATGCAATGGCAAGCATTTAAAGTTCGCATGGATGAATTACAACAATTGTTCATCCCAGTTTGGCAAAAGAATAAATCAGGGAAGGTAGTGCACCAGTGACTAACAAGGGAAATTAGGGATAGTATCAATTCCAAAGAAGCAGCATACAAATTAGCCAGAAAAAGTGGCTCACCTGAGGACTGGGAGAAATTCAAAGTCCAGCAGAGGAGGACAAAGGGCTTAATTAGGAAAGGGAAAAAAGATTATGAGAGAAAACTGGCAGGGAACATAAAAACTGACTGTAAAAGCTTTTATAGATATGTGAAAAGAAAAAGATTCCCCTACAGACAGAAACAGGTGAATTGATTATGGGGAGTAAGGACATGGCAGACGAATTGAATAACTACTTTGGTTCTGTCTTCACTAAGGAGGACATAAATAATCTTCCAGAAATAGGGGACAGAGGGTCCAGTGAGATGGAGGAACTGAGGGAAATACATGTTAGTAGGGAAGTGGTGTTAGGTAAATTGAAGGGATTAAAGGCAGATAAATCCCCAGGGCCAGGTGGTCTGCATCCCAGAGTGCTTAAGGAAGTAGCCCAAGAAATAGTGGATGCATTAGTGATAATTTTTCAAAACTGTTTATATTCTGGATTAGTTCCTGAGGATTGGAGGGTGGCTAATGTAACCCCACTTTTTAAAAAAGGAGGGAGAGAGAAACTGGGGAATTATAGACCGATTAGCCTGACATCGGTGGTGGGGAAAATGCTAGTCAGTTATCAAAGATGTGATAACAGCACATTGGAAAGCGGTGAAATCATCGGACAAAGTCAGCATGGATTTGTGAAAGGAAAATCATGTCTGACGAATCTCATAGAATTTTTTGAGGATGTAACTAGTAGAGTGGATAGGGGAGAACCGGTGGGTGCAGTATATTTGGATTTTCAAAAGGCTTTTGACAAGGTCCCACACAGGAGATTAGTGTGCAAACTTAAAGCACACGGTATTGGGGGTAAGGTATTGATGTGGATAGGGAATTGGTTGGCAGACAGGAAGCAAAGAGTGGGAATAAATGGGACCTTTTCAGAATGGCAGGCAGTGACTAGTGGGGTACCGCAAGGCTCAGTGCTGAGACCCCAGTTGTTTACAATATATATTAATGACTTAGATGAAGCGAATGGTATGCTGGCATTTATAGCAAGAGGATTCAAGTACAGGAGCAGGGAGGTACTACTGCAGTTGTACAAGGCCTTGGTGAGACCACACCTGGAGTATTGTGTGCAGTTTTGGTCCCCTAATCTGAGGAAAGACATTCTTGCCATAGAGGGAGTACAAAGAAGGTTCACCAGATTGATTCCTGGGATGGCAGGACTTTCATATGAGGAAAGAATGGATCGACTAGGCTTATACTCTCTGGAATTTAGAAGATTGAGGGGGGATCTTATTGAAACGTATAAAATCCTAAAAGGATTGGACAGACTAGATGCAGGAAGATTGTTCCTGATGTTGGGGAAGTCCAGAACAAGGGGTCACAGTTTGAGGATAAAGGGGAAGCCTTTTAGGACCGAGATTAGGAAAAACTTCTTCACACAGAGAGTGGTGAATCTGTGGAATTCTCTGCCACAGGAAACAGTTGAGGCCAGTTTATTGGCTATATTTAAGAGGGAGTTAGATATGGCCCTTGTGGTTAAAGGGATCAGGGGGTATGGAGGGAAGGCTGGTACAGGGTTCTGAGTTGGATGATCAGCCATGATCATACTAAGTGGCAGTGCAGGCTCGAAGGGCCGAATGGCCTATTCCTGCACCTATTTTCTATGTTTCTAACCTTTGATGGCACGTCCAATCAACAATTTATCAATCTCCGCCTTAAATACTCCCAACGACCTGGGCTCCACAGCTGCCTGTGGTAGCAAAATCCACAACTTCACCACCCTTTGGCTTCAGAAATTTCTCCATTTTAAGTGGACATCCTTCTATCCTGAGGCTGTGCCCTCTTGTCCCAGACTCCCCCACCATGGGAAAAGCCCTTTCCACATCTACACTGTTCAGGCCTTTCAACATTTGAAAGGTTTCAATGAGATCCACATTCATTCTTCTAAGTAAAAGCAAGTACAGACACAGAGCTGTCAAACATTCCTAGTATGATAACACTCTCATTCCCAGATACATCCTTGTGAACCACCTCTGGACCCTCTCCAATGTCAGCACATCTTTTCTCAGATGGGGAGCACAAAACAGTTCACAATACTCAAAATGAGTGCCTCAGCATTGCATCCCTGCTCTTCTATTCAAGAACTCTTGAAATGAATGCTAACATTGTATGTCTTCCTCACCACCAACTCAATCTGCAAGTTAACCTTTAGGGTGTTCTGCAGAAGTCCCTTTGCATCTCAGATGGTTGGATTTTTGCCCCACTTAGAAAAAAAGTCCGCACATTTACTTCTACTACACAAGTGCATGACCATGCATTGTCCAACGTTGTATTTCATTTGCCACCTTCTTGCCCATTCTTCTGTCTATGTCCTTCTGCATCCTACCTGTTTCCTCAACACTACCTGCCCCTCCACCAATCTTTGTATCATTTGAAAACTTGGCAACAAAGCCACTTATTCCATCATCTAAATGAGGAAGGTGCAGGACACATGTATTCCAAAAATGAAGAAATATCAAATGATAAAACAGTACAACCATGGCTGACAAGGGAAGTCAAAGCTGTTGTAAAAGCAAAAGAAAGGGCCGACAACAAAGCAAACATTAGTGGGAAGATAGAGGATTGAGAAGTTTTCTAAAAAAAACCTACAGAGAGCAACTAAAAGAATCATTAGAAGGGAAAGGACGAAATACAAAATAAAGCTAGCAAATAATATCAAAGTGGATAATAAGTTTTTTCAAGTACGTTAAAAATAAGAGAGAGAAATGAGAGTGGATATAGGACTGCTAGAAAATGAGGTAAGAGAAATAATAATGGGACAAGGAAATGGTTGATGAACAAAATGAGTACTTTGCATCAATCTTCACTGTGGAAGACACTAGCAGTATGCCTGATGTTGTAGTGTGTGAAGGAAGAGAAGTGGGTGCAGTTACTATTACAAGAGAGAAGGTGCTCAAAAAGCTGAAAGACCTACAGGTACACAAGTCACCCAGACCAGATGAAGTGCATCCTAGGGGTTCTGAAAGAGATAACGTTAAAGATTGTGGTGGCATTAGAAATGATCATTCAGAAATCATTGGACTCTGACATAGTTTCCTTCTGGGAAAATCCTGCCTGACGAACCTGGGATGGGAGTGTAATAAATGGGTGGGAGGGTAGTAAACAGGGTTGGAAAGGGGGTGGGGGGGAAAGAGTGCAGGAAAGATGTGAAACAGAATGAGAGAAGAGGAAATGAGGTGGGGGGAACAGAGTGGGAGAGGGGGGAATGGGGAGGGGAGGGAGAGGGGGGAATGGGGCGGGAGGGGGGAAACGGGGCAGGAGAGGGGGAAACGGGGCGGGAGAGGGGAGGGGGAAGGGGTTGGAGGGGGCAAGAGGGAAAGTGGAGTGTGAAAGGAGGAAGGAAGGGAATGGAGTGGGAGAAGGCAGGATACGGGGTGGGAGAGGGAGAAAAGGGGTGGGAAGGGGGAACAGGTGTGCTAGAGGGGGAAAAGGGGTGGGAGTGGGGGTGAAAGGGATGGGAAGGGAAAAGGGAGAGAGGGTGGAAATCGAGAGGGAGAGGGAAACAGGGAGCTGGGGGGAACATGGAGGGTTTGAGAGGGGGGAGGTGTTTGAGGGGGAGGGGTTTGAGAGGGGGAAGGGTTTGAGAGGGGGAAGGGTTTGAGAGGGGGAAGGGTTTGAGAGGGGGAAGGGTTTGAGAGGGGGAAGGGTTTGCAAAAGATCATGACCAATGCATCCATTATCTCTTCAGCAAACTCTCTCAGGACTCTGCAATGTAACCCATCTGGTTCAGGTGACTTAAGACCCTTGAGTTTGCCTAGCAATTTTTCCTTTGTAATAGCAATATTTTTCACTCCTGCTCCCTGACACTCATGGACCTCTGGTACACTGCCAGTGTCTTGGGACAATGAAGGCAGATGCAAAGTATTCGTTAAATTAATCTGCCAGTTCTTTGTTCCCCATTACTGCCTCACCAGCAGCATTTTCCAATAGTCCAATATCAACTCTCGCCTCTCTTTTATTCTTCATATAACTGAAAAATCTTTTGGTATCCTGCTTTATATTATTGGCTAGTCTGCCCTCATATTTCATCCTTTTCCTTCTGATAGCTTTTTTGGTTGGCTTTTGTTGGATTATAAAAGCTTCCCAATCATTCAACAAACCCACTCACTTTAGCTACCATATATGCCCATTCCTTGGCTTTTATGTTGTCCTTATGTTCCCTTGTCAGCCATGGTTGCCTGCCCCTGGCATTCCAGAACAACTTCTTCTGTGGGACATATGTATCCTGTGTCTTGCGAACGATTCCCAGAAACTTCAGCCATCTCTGCTCTGCCATCATTCCTGCCAGTGTCCTCCTCCCATCCACCTGGGCAAGCTCCTCTCTCATACCTCTGTTATACCCTTTATTCCAGTGCAAAACTGATACATGTGACTTATGCTTCTCCCTCTCAAATTGCAGTATGAATTCAATCATATTATGATCACTGTCTCCTTAGGGTTCCTTTACTTTAAGCTCCCTAATACTATCTGGGTTTCACATTACTGAGGCAGCGAGTGGGAATAAAAGGCTCCTTCTCTGGTTGGCTGCCAGTGACTAGTGGTGTTCTGCAGGGGTCAGTGTTGGAACCACTTCTTTTTATGCTGTATATAAATAATGTGGTGCTTGGCCAAGTGGTTCGGGCGTTGGACTAGCGATCTAAAGGTCGTGGTTTCAAGCCTCGGCTGGGGCAGCGTGTGTGTCCTTGAGCAAGGCACTTAACCACACAATGCTCCTGTCTACCCAGCTGAGAGTGGGACCGGCAAAAATGCTGGGGTTTAACCTCGCGGCAGACTGGCGTCCTATCTGGGCCGGGGGGGTGTGGTGTGGTGGAGTCTCGTACTCTCAGTCGCTTCACGCCACGGAAACAGGCATAAGCACTTGCCTGATGGGCCACAAGGCTCATAACAGACTTTAATCTTTAAAAAATAAATAATTTAGATGATGGAATAGATGGTTTGTTGCCAAGTTTGCAGATGATACGAGGATTGGTGGAGGATACGAGAATGGGCAATAAAGTGGCAAATGAAATACAATGTTGGAAAATGCATGGTCAAGCCCTTTGGTAGTAGAAATAAATGTGCAGACTATTTTCTAAATGGGAAGAAAATCCAGGAATCTGAGATGCAAAGGGACTTGGGAGTCCTTGTGCAGAACACCCTGAAGGTTAACTTGCAGGTTGAGTCAGTGGTGAGGAAGGCAAATGTCATGTTAGCATTCACTTAAAGAGGTCTGGAATACAAGAGCAAGCATGTGATGTTGAGATTTTATACTGGTGAGGTCACCTTGAGTATTGTGAACAGTTTTGGGCCCCTCGTCTTAGAAAAGATGTGCTGGCATTGGAGAGGGTCCAGAGGAGGTTCACAAGGATGATTCCAGGAATGAAAGGGTTATCATATGAGGAATGTTTGATGGCTCTGGGTCTGTACTCATTGGAATTCAGAAGGTTGAGCGGGGGATCTCATTGAAAACCTTTTGAATGCTGAAAGGTCTAGCCAGAGTAGATTTGGAAAGGATATTTCCCATGGTGGGAGAGTCTAGGACAAGCGGGCACAGCCTCAGGATAGAGGGGTGCCCTTTTAAAACAGAAATGCAGAGAAATTTCTTTGGCCAAAGGGTGGTGAATTTGTGGATGCAGATGTGGAGGCCAGGTCGTTGGGTGTATATAAGGCAGAGATTGATAGGTTCTTGATTGGACATGGCATCAAAGGTTACAGGGAGAAGGCCAGGGAACTGGGGTTGAGGAGGAGATTAAAAAGAAAAGCATAAACTATGATTGAATGGCAGAGCAGACTTGATGGGCCGAGTGGCCTAATTCTGCTCCTAAGTCTTATGGGGCAGGAGAGGGATGAAATGGGCTGGGAGAGGGGAAAGGGCTGGGAGAGGGGAAAGGGGATGAAATGGGGTGGGAGAGGGGAAATGGGGTGGGAGAGGGGAAATGGGGTGGAAGGGGGAAGGGTGGGACAGGGGAAATGGGGAGGGAGAGGGGAAAAGGGCGTTAACAGGGTGAGTGAGTTGCCGAAGAAGTTTGAAAAGGTTGATATAATCACAATGTTGGAGAGCATTTGGACATGTTTCTGTCAGTGTCAGCCCCTTGCAGATGGGTAAGGATGCTTTTCTGCTGAAGTATTCTTTGAACAAGACAGAGAGATGGAGAGGGGGTGGCAGGAAGCAGTGGATGACCCCTGCTCTCCCCATCAGTGATCGCTGAGCTTTCTTCTGAGGTAAACCATTGTTGGAGGAAAGTGGCTGTATTTTTATTCACTGATTCAGTACATTCCTGCAGGGTCAGAGAACACTGATCAGTGCAGCTCGGGAACAGGCCCTTTGGACTACAATATAGTGACGTACTAAATAAATCAGTAATCACATACCAAACCTTTCTGCCGATACAATGTCCATATCCCCCTATGTTCCACACATTCATGTGCCTGTCTAACAGCCTCCTTCACCACCCCAGGAAGCCACCACTGTTGTTTGGACAAACAACCCAAGTTTATTCAACCTCTTCTTCATACCTCATGTCCTCACAACTGCTTACAAATCTCCAGATGAGGCTGAAAAAAGTGTTTAACAAAGCTGTATCTAAATACCCCATGCACTCCTTTTACCTTTACCATCCACAGTTCTCTCATCTTGCCATCATTACCCTTACTGAACCATGCTGTTCATTAACTCCAGTTTAAAAGACTGTCAGATATTTTACCCAGAGGCATCTGTTCCCACTGTTCTTTCACGGGGACCCTCACTTGTGCTCTTGAGTTCTGCCTCACCCCAGTTATTGAAAGGGATTAAGGTTTGTCTTGCAAAACTCCACCCCAGTTTTGCAAGACAAACCTAAATCCCTTTCAATAACTACCTACAAAATTGTACTAGCTATTTCCAAAGTGTTCCCCACTGACACCTTAGATCTTGTCTTAGGAAATGCCACTTTCGCAAAGCAGCAAGTCCTTTCAACATCTCCATGCCCCAACTCCACCATTACTTTATTTCCCTTAAGTCATCGATGGACAGCCTAGTGTCATTTTATGGGCATACAATCAATATAATGTTTGTATGTAATGTATTTAAAATATTGTGTTCTTCATCTTTTCTACTGCATTGGATCAGGAGCTACAAATATGTTGTTCTCCTTCCACCTTTGTACTGGAAGGAGCATTAAAAATCTTCAGTCTTCATCCTCCAAGTGTATAGGACCAGTGGGACTAGCGACATATTGTCTTAGACTTGGATCCAATTAACAATTTCCACCTCTGAGTATCATTGCGAGTGTTCACCAGTGATGTTGGCAGGGCAGAAGAGTCACGTGTGTGCCCGCTTTGCAAAGTTACCAAGTATTGCAACAGCTGAAAGACCCATTTGGTGTGCAGGAAAACTCTACGTTACAAATAAACTATGGTGTGCAGGAAAACTCTACGTTACAAATAAACTATGACTCCTTCATTATATATACTATATATAAACATCTATATAGCCACACTTTTGCAGAGCTATTACAGTCAACATTACTGGCACATGCCCTTCAAACCAGATGCTTTAGCGTAAATAACTCAGCTACCAGAGTGGGATTTGAACTCACGTCCCTGGACTGCAGGCAGGCCCCTGTTTACTGGTCCTGGAGTAACCACCATGTTATTGGAGCCCTTAAACTGCAGTCTCCATGGCAACAGGCTCGCTCCACATGGAAACATTTTCAGAGCTCACAGTGGGACAGAATGGGAACGGAACTCTATCCGAACGCCAGTTTCCCAATACACGATATTTATAACTCAGTCTGAAGGCCAGGCTGCCAGCTGCTTCCTTCTGTCAAGCACAGCAGCACTGAACCATCACTGAGTGAGGTGAGGCGAGAGGGAGACACAGAGTGATGGGGGCAAGAGGGCAGAAAGTGAGAGAGTGACAGGAGTAGAAATCAGCCTCTTGGTTCCTCAGATATCCCAGTACTCTCCAGCTCTGTCTTCAATCCTCAGCACTGTAATCTGAGACTCATCAAGGATACCTCCAAGAGGCACTGCCTCGGGAAGGTGGCGTCCATCATTAAGGACCCTCAGCATGTGGATCACGTCTCATCTTGTTGCTACCACTGGGGAGGAGGAACAGCAGACGAATGACCCACACTCAACGATTCAAAAAGACCTTCAGGTTTCTGAATGGTGCAAGAACATTGCCTTCTGCTGAACTGCCTGTTTATTTTGTAACCCTGGAGGTTTTCACCCCAAGGCTACAGGAGACATATAAATGGGTGAACGTCAGGAGAGGGAAGGGGGAATGCCAGGTAGTGGAGAGCACCCCTGTGGCTGTCCCCCTCAACAATAGGTTTTGAGTGCTGTTGGGGGGGGTGGGGAACAGTCAACCTAGGGGAAGCAACAGTGGCCGTGCCTCTGGCGCTGAGTCTGGCCCTGTGGCTCAGAAGGGTAGGGAAACTGAAGAGGATGGCAGCAGTAATAGAGGACTCTACAGTCAGGGGGTCAGATAGGTGATTCTGTGGAGGCAAAAAGGAAACGCGGATGGCCATTTGCCTCCCAGGTGCCAGGGGAATTATAGGCCAGTTAGCCTAACCTCAGTAATTGGGAAAGTTTTGGAGTCTATTGTTCAGGGTGAGGTGTCGAGGTACTTGGAGACTAATGACAAAATAAGTCAAAGTCTGCATGGTTTCTATAAAGAGAAATCTTGCTTGACAAACCTGTTACAGTTCTTCAAGGAAGTAACAAGCAGGGTAGACAAAGGAGAGGCAGTGGATGTCGTTTACTTGGCTTTTCAGAAGGCATTTGATGAGGTGCCACACAGGAGGCTGCTTAACAAGGTAAAATCCTATGGCTTAACAGGAAAGACACCGGCATGGATAGCGGAATGGCTGCTAAGCAGGAGGCAGTGAGTGGGAATAAAAGGGGCATTTTCTGGTTGGCTGCCGGTCACTAGTGGTGTTCCTCAGGGGTCAGTATTGGGACCAACGCTTTTCACATTGTTTGTCAATGATTTGGATATTGGAACTGATGGGGTTGTGGCAAAGTGTGTGGATGATTGGAAGGGGTGAGGAAGGGGTGATGGAGAGGGGAATGAGGGATGGGGATGAGGTATGGGAGACAGGTAATTGGGGATGGGGATGAAGGAGGATTGGGGAGGGTATGAGAGGGTGGCAGAGAGGGGATTGAAGGTGAAGGGTGGTGTGAGGGGGGATGGGGAGGGGAGATGGGGAGGGGGAGGGGATAGGGAAAGGGGGTGGGGGAGGGGGAGCGGGATGGGAAGAGGGGGGATGGGGAGGGGTTGATGGGGAATGAGGGATGGGGATGGGGATGAGGGATGGGGATGAGGGATGGGGGATGAGGGGAGGATGGGGGATGAGGGGAGGATGGGGGATGAGGGGAGGATGGGGGATGAGGGGAGGGGAGGATGGGGGATGAGGGGAGGGGTGGAGGGGGAGGGGTGGAGGGGGATGACGGGGATGGGGGGATGAGTCGGGATGGAGGATTGGGGAGGGGATGAGAGGGAGGGCGGGGAGAGGGCAGGAGAGACAGAGGTGAAGGGGGAGGTTGGGAGAGGGGTTGAAGGTGGAGGGTGGTGAGAGGCAGGAACAGGGGAGGGTAAGAGGGGGACAGGGAGGGAATGGAGGAGGGAGGGGAGGGGAGGGGGGGATGGAGAGGGGGTGGGGGATAGGGGTGAGCGATAGGGATGGGGGATGGAGAGAGGAGATGGGAGGGGGGAATGGGGGTTAGGGATGAAAGGGGATGGTGGATTGGGGAGGGGATGAGAGGGAGGATTGGGAGAGGGTGGGAGGGAGGGGGTGAAGGGGAAGGTGGGGGAGGGGTTGAAGATGGCGGATGCTGAGGGGGAGGGGAGGATAAGGGGGGATGGGAGTGGGAACAGGGGAGGGAGGCGGAGAGAGAGGAAGAGAGGCTGATGGGGGGGGATGGGGAGAGGGGGGAGAGGGGGACGGGGAGGGGGGATCAGAGAGGTGTAAGGGGGAGGAGTTAGGTGGATAGGGTAGAGGGGGGGTGAGAGAAATGGCGGGGAGACAATGTGGGAGAGTATGTGTCAACAAGAATGCAGAGTTTGAGTTCAGAACCAGATGTGATCGATGTGACCAGAGCTCCTTGAGGATTTGTGCTTACCTATTGCTCTGTTCTCTGTAACTGTAACTGTGCTGCCAGGCACAGCTCTGGCAAAATTTGAGATGGTGATGAAGAGGCTTACAGGAGAGAAATAGAGTGGTGCCACAGCAACAGGCTTGCACTCAGCGTCAGTAAGAACAAAGAGTTGACTGTGGACTTCATAAAAGGAAAGTTGAGCAACACACACCCTTCCGCATCAAATGGATCAGCAAGTGAGCAGCTTCAAGTTCTGAGGATCTGTCCTGGGCCCAACATATTGATGCAATTACAAAGAGGCACTACAGTGGCTATACGGGTTTCCCCCACTATCCGAAGGTAGAGCATTCCTATGAAACGGTTTGTATGCCAGAATGTCATAAAGTGAATAAGCAATTACCATTTATTAATAGGGGTAAAATTTTTGAGCGTTCCCAGACCCAAAAAATAACCTACAAAATCATGCCAAATAACACATAAAACCTAAAATAACAGTAACATATAGTAAAAGCAGGAATGATATGATAAATACACAGCCTATATAAAGTAGAAATATTTTTCTGCAGCCCTGTCTAGTACAGCGAAAATCTCGCAGAAGCGCTCTCGGCAGAAACACGGCGCAAGCACTCTCGGCAGAAATACTCTCTCCAGTAACCTTTAAGCTATGAAGCTGCCAAATCATACCAAATAACACATAAAAATACACAGCCTATATAAAGTAGAACTAATGTATGTACAGTGTAGTATCACTTACCGGAATCGGGAGGACTCCAATAAATTGCAGTTTCGTCACAGTTAAACACTTGCTTATACGAATAACTACCTTCTGGAATTATTTTCTTCAGTCCTGCCGGGAACTTTTCAGCAGCTTCAGTATCAGCCGAAGCACTCTCTCCGGTAAACATTAAGCTATGAAACTGCCCTCGCCTCAGAAACCGATCAAATCACCCGTGATTACCTTTATCCACTTTCGCAACACTTTCATCACCATCGTCCAGTGCTTTCTGTTTCAACTTATTAAAAAGACTGACTGATCTCTCCTTAAGTATAAGAAAACTTAACGGAACACCACGCTTTGTACACCTATCAATCCACTGAAGCAATAGACTTTCCACTTTATCCATTATTGGATGCCGACTAAGAGAGACCACTTTGCTACGAGCAGAACCAACAGTAACATTGGCAGCTTTCAAAATTCTTTCTCTCCGCGTACAAATAGTGTGAATGGTGGACGCAGGCAAGTTCAACGCGCAGACAGTGTCCTTAGTTCGTTCACCATGATCAAAACACGTAATTATGTCTAGTTTTATGTTAAGTGTAACACCCTTACGAGCTCTTTTAGGCTTTTCCGATACCTTAGAACTCATCTTGCTAACGGATGCACAAAATAAGGGCAAAAGGGCAAAAGTTTAGGGGTAACATGAGGAGGAACTTTACTCAGAGAGTGGTAGCGGTGTGGAACAAGCTTCCAGCAGGAGTGGTTGAGGCAGGTTCGATATTGCCATTTAAAGTTAAATTGGATAGCTATATGGACAGGAAAGGAATGGAGGATTATGGGCTGAGTGCAGGTCGGTGGGACTAGGTGAGAGTAAGTGTTCGGCACGGACTAGAAGGGCTGAGATGGCCTGTTTCTGTGCTGTAATTGTTATATGGTTATAATAAATTGAGATAAAGCACGTGTTTGAGCAATGCCAGCTAGAATGCAGTTCCAGGGGAGGAGCTTGGCTGTTCGGGCGCGCACTGCCTTTTGTCATAACAGTGAAAACATCTTTTGTTAGCAAAAACAGGTAACTAATGTAGGTCTTTCGTCACAGTGAGGTGTTGTAAAGCGAACATTCGGAAAACGGGGATCACCTGTATTTCATTTGGAGTTTGTGGAGGCTTGGTATGTCTCTAAAGACTCTCATAAATTTCGACAGATGTACCATGGAGAGCATTCTAACTTGCTGCTTTACTGACTGGTATGCAGGGGCCACTGCAAGGGATTGGAAAAAGTTGCAGGAAGTTGGAAAACTCTGCCAGTTCCATTACGGGCATTAGCCTCCCCAGCATCCAGAACACCTTCAAAAGGTGATGCCTCAAAAATCTGGTATCCATCATTAAGACCACCGTCACCCAGGACATGCCCTCTCCTCATTGCTACCATCAAGCGGGTGGTACAGGAGCCCAATGGCACACACCCAAAGTTTTATGAACAGCTCTGCTCCTCCGCCATCAGATTTCCGAATGGACCTGGAACCCATGAACATTAGCTCACTATTTTTGTGTATTTTTTAAACTAGATACAGTATTTAATTTTATATATATTTATTTTTTATAAATTTATAGAATACTTTATATATTACACAATGCTGCTGCTTCAAAATAACAAGTTTCATGACTGATGTCATGGAGTCCGAGTTACAGAACACGACAGCAAAGAAACAGGCCTTTCAGCCATTCTGATCCGTGCCAATCTATCTGCTCAATTCCTTTCACATACACCGGCAACATAGTCCTTCATACCCGTCCCATCCATGCAGCTGTACAACTTTTCCAATGCAGAGACAGAACCAGCATCCATGTCTTGAACTGGGAGCTCATTCCAAACTATCACAACCAACTGAAGTTTCCCCTCATGTTCCTCTTAAACATTCCACCTTTCGCTCTTAACCAATGACTCCACTGAAAAAAAGCTTGCGTGCATTTGCCCTAACTATACCCCTCATAATTCAGTATACCTCTATCAAATCTCCCCTCTTTCTCCTACACTCCAGGGAATAAAGACCTCAACTGTTCAACCTTTCCCTGTAACTCAGCTCCTCAAGTCCCAGCAACATCTTGTAAATTTTCAATCTCACTGACATCTTTCCATAAGACCCTAAGACGATATGACATATTAGCAGAATTAGGCCATTGAGCCCACCAAATCTCCTCTGCCATTCAATCACGTTCCTTTTTTTTGTCTCCTCAACCCCAGCTCCTTGACTTCTCCCAACCTTTGATGCCATGTCCAATCACGAACATATCAATCTCTGCCTTAAATACACCCAACATCCTGGTCTCCACTGCTGCATGTGGCAACAAATTCCATAGATTCATTACCCACTGGTGAAAGAAATTTCTCTGCATCTCTGTTTTGAAAAAGCGCCACTCTAACCTGAGGCTGTGCCCTCTTGTCCAAGACTCTCCCACCATGGAAAACATCCTTTCCATATCTACTCTGCCTAGGTCTTTCAACATTCAAAAGGTTTCAATGAGATTGCCCCTCAACCTTCTAAATTCTAGCGAGTACAGACTCGAGTCATCAAATGTTCCTCATAATTCATTCCCGGAATCATCCTTGTGAACCTCCTCTGGACCCTCTCCAATGCCAGCACATCTCTTCTAAGATGAGGAGCCCAAAACTGTTCGCAATACTCAAGGTGAGCCCTCCCCAGTGACTTCTAAAGCCTTAGGGAATGTACGGAAGAAATGTGGCAAATGTTCAGGGGATATTTGCGTGGAGCTCTGCATAGGTATGTTCCAATAAGACAGGGAAAAGATGGTCTGGTACGGGAACTGTGGTGTACAAAGGCTGTTGTAAATCTAGTCAAGAAGAAAAGAAGAGCTTATAAAAGGTTCAAAAAACTAGGAAATGATAGAGAACAAGAAGATTATAAGGCTAGCAGGAAGGAGCTCAAGAAAGAAATTAGGAGAGCAAGAGGGGGCCATGAGAAGGCCTTGGTGGACAGGATTAAGGAAAACCCCAAGGCATTCTACAAGCATGTGAAGAGCAAGAGGATAAGACATGAGAGAATAGGACCAATCAAGAGTGACAGTGGAAAAGTGTGTATGGAACCAGAGGAGATAGCAGAGGTACTTAATGAATACTTTGCTTCACTATTCACTACGGAAAAGGATCTTGGCAATTGTAGGGACAGCTTACAGTGGACTGAAAAACTTGAGCATGTAGATATTAAGAAAGAGAATGTGCAGGAGCTTTTGGAAAGTATCAAGTTGGATAAGTCACCTGGACCAGATGAGATGTACCCCAGGCTACTGTGGGAGGCGAGGAGAAGATTGCTGAGCCTCTGGCGATGATCTTTGCATATCAATGGTGATGGGAGAGGTTCCGGAACATTGCAGGGTTGCAGATGTTCTTCCATTATTCAAGGAAGGGAGTAGAGATAGCCCAGGAAATTATAGACAAGTGAGTCTTACTTCAGTGGTTGATAAGTTGATGGAGAAGATCCTGAGAGGCAGGATTTGGAGAGGCATAATATCAGTAGGAATAGTCAGCATGGCTTTGTGAAAGGCAGGTCATGCCTTATGAGCCTGATTGAATTTTTTGAGGATGTGACTAAACATAATGACAATGGTAGAGCAGTAGATGTAGTGTTATTTCAACGAGGCATTTGACAAGGTACCCCTTGCAAGGCTTATTGAGAAAGTAAGGACGCATGGGATCCAAGGGCAAAATGGATCCAGAACTGGCTTGCCCACAGAAGGCAAAGTGTGGTTGTAGACAGGTCATATTCTGCACAGAGGTCGATGACCAATGGTGTGTCTCATAAATCTGTTCTGCAACCCCTACTCTTCATGATTTTTATAAATAACCTGGATGAGGAAGTGGTGGGAAGGGTTAGTAAATTTGCTGATGACACAAAGGTTGGAGGTGTTGTGGATAGTGCGGAGGGCTGTCAGAGGTTACTGCGGGACATTGATAGGATGCAAAACTGGGCTGAGAAGAGGCAGATGGAGTTCAACCTAGATAAGTGTGAGGTGGTTCATATTGGTAGGTCAAATATGATGGCAGAATATAGTATTAACGGTAAGACTCTTGGCAGTGTGGAGGATCAGAGGGATCTTGGGGTCCGAGTCCAAAAGAAACTCAAGGCAGCTGCACAGGTTGACTCTGTGGTTAAGAAGGCATACAGTGTATTGGCCTTCATCAATCGTGGGATTAAGTTTAGGAACTGAGAGGTAATGTTGCAGTTATACAGGACCCTGTTCAGACCCCACTTGGAGTACCGTGCTCAGTTCTGGTCGCCTCACTACAGGAAGGATGTGGAAACCATAGAAAGGGTGCAGAGGAGATTTTCAAGGATGTTGCCTGGATTGGGGAGCATGCCTTATGAAAATAGGTTGAGCGAACTCAGTCTTTTTTCCTTGGAGCGATGGAGGATGAGAGGTGACCTGGTAGAGGTGTATAAGATGATGAAAGGCATTGATCGTGTGGATAGTCAGAGGCTATTTCCCAGGGCTGAAATGGCTAGCACGAGAGGGCACAGTTTTAAGGTGCTTGGGAGTAGGTACAAAGGAGATATCAGGGGTGAGTTTTTTTATGCAGAGAGTGGTGAGTGTATGAAATGGGCTGCCGGCAACGGTGGTGGAGGCAGATAAGATAGTGTCTTTTAAGAGACTCCTGAACAGGTATATGGAGCTCAGAAAAATAGAGGGCTATGGGTCACTCTCAGTAATTTCTCAGGTAAGGACATGTTTGGCACAGCTTTGTGGGCTAAAGCGCCTGTATTGTGCTGTAGGTTTTCTATGTTTCTATGTTATGTTTCTGCATCCTACCTGTTTCCTCAATACTACCTGCACCTCCACTAATTTTCGTATCATCTGCAAACTTGGCCACGAAGCCAACTATTTTATCATCTAAATCATTAAAATACAGCATAAAAAGAAGTGGTCCCAACACTGACCCCTGTGGAACACCACCCACAACCAGAAAAGGATTCTTTTATTCCCTCTCCCTGCCTCCTGTCAATCAGCCAAGCTCTAACCATGCCAGCAACTTTCCTGTAAGTCCATGAGCTCTTAACTTGGTAAGCAGTGTCATGAGTCACACCTTGTCAAAGGCCTTCTGAAAGTCCAAATATACGACATCCACTACATCCCCTTTAACTATCCTATGTGTAAACTCCTCAAAGAAATCCAACAGTTTCATCAGGCAGGACTTTCCCTGAAGGTGTACAATCTTGTCCTGTGTCACCAAGTGCTCCATCATCTCATCCTTATCAATTGACTCCAACATCTTTCCAACAACTGAGGTCAGGCTAACGGGTCTATAATTTCTTTTCTGCTGCCTTCCTCCTTTCCTAAGGAGAGGCATAACATTTACAATTTTCGAGCCCTCTAGCACCATGCCAGAGTCCAATGATTTTTGAAAGATCATTTCTGATACCTCCACAATCTCTAATGCTACCTCTTTCAGAACCCCAGGGTGCAGTTCGTCTGGTCTGGGTGACATATGTACTTTTAGGCTTTTCAGTTTTTTTGAGCACCTTCTCCCTTGTAATAGTAATTGCACTCACATCTCTTCCTTCACACACTACAACATCTGGCACATTGCTAGTGTCTTCCACAGTGAAGACTGATGCAAAATACTCATTTAGTTCATTTGCCATCGTCTTGTCCCCGTTATTATTTCTCTGGCCTCATTTTCTAGTGACCATATATCCAGTCTCATTTTTCTTTTATTTTTTACACACTTGAAAAAGCTTTTACTATCCACTTTGATATTATTTTCCAGCTTGCTTTCATATTTAATCTTTTCCCTTTTAATGATTTTTTTAGTTGCTCCCTGTAGGTTTTTCAAAACTTCCCAATCCTCTATATTCCCACTAATTTTTGCTTTGTTGTATGCTCTCTCTTTTGTTTTTACATTAGCTTTGACTTCCCTTGTCAGCCACGGTTGTACTATTTTGCTACTTTCTTCATTTTTGGAATACACATGTCCTGCACCTTCCTCATTTCCCCCCATTTATGATGCAAAGACCATTGCCAGAAGCTCAGCAATCCCCTCCCTTGCCTCCCACAGTAGCCCGGGGTACATCTCGTCCGGTCCCGGTGACTTATCCAACTTGATGATTTCCAAAAGCTGCAGCACATCCTCTTTCTTAATGTCTATAAGCTCAAGGTTTTCAGTCCACTGTAAGTCATCGCTACAATCATCATGGTCCTCTTCCGTAGAGAATACTGAAGCAAGGTATTCAATAAGTGTCTCTGCTATCTCCTCCAGTTACATACACACTTTTCCACTGTCACACTTAATTGCTCCTATTCTCTCACTTCTTATCCTCTTGCTCTTCACATACTTGTACAATGCCTTGGGGTTTTCCTTAATCCTGTCTGCCAAGGCCTTCTCATGGCCCCTTCTGGCTCTCCTAATTTCATTCGTAAGCTCCTTCCTACTGGCGTTATAATCCTCTAGATCTCTATCATTACCTAGTTTCTTGAATCTTTCGTAAGCTTTTCTTTTCTTCTTGACGAGATTTACAACAGACTTTCTCCACCACGGTTCCTGTCCCCTACCATACTTCCCTGTCTCACTGCAACATATCTATGCAGAACTCCACGCAAATATCCTCTGAACATTTGCCACATTTCTGTCGTACATTTCCCTGAGAACATCTGTTCCCAATTTATGCTTCCAAGTTCCTACCTGATGGCTATATTTCCCTTTACTCCAATTAAACACTCTCCTAACTTGTCTGTTTCTATCCCTCTCCAATGCTATAGTAAAGGAGATAGAATTGTGATCACTATCTCCAAAATGCTCTCCCACTGAGAGATCTAACACCTGACCAGGTTCATTTCCCAATACCAGATCAAGTACAGCCTCTCCTCTTGTAGGCTTATCTACATATTGTGTCAAGAAACCGTCCGAAACACACCTAACAAACTCCAGGCCATCTTATCCCCTTGTTCTAGGGAGATGCCAATCAATAGTTGGGAAATTAAAATCTCCCACCACGACAACCCTGTCATTATTACACCTTTCCAGAATCTGTGTCCCTATCTGCTCCTTGATGTCCTTGTTACTATTGGGTGGTCTATAAGAAACACCCAGTAGAGTTATTGACCCCTTCCTGTTCCTAACTTCCACCCACAGAGACTTCGTAGACCATCCCTCCATGTCCTTCTCCTTTACTGCAGCCGTGACACTATCTCTGATCAACGATACCATGCCCACACCTCTTTTGCCTCCCTCCCTGTCCTTTCTGAAACATCTAAAGCCTTGCATTCTAACTAACTATTCCTGCCTCTGAGCCATCTAAGTCTCTGTAATGGCCACAACATCATGGCTCCTAGTATTGATCCACACTCTAAGCTTATCCGCTTTGTTCATAATACTCCTTGAATTAAAATAGACACATCTCAAACCATCGGTCTGAGCGCTTCCCTTCTCTATCACCTGCCAATCATCCCTCTGGCACTGTCTACAAGCTTTTTCTATTTGTGAGCCAACCTCCTCTTCCCCAGTCTCTTCAGTTCGGTTCCCACCCCCTAGTATTTCTAGTTTAAACTCTCCTCAATACCCAAAGCAAACCTCCCCACTGGGATGTTGGTCTCCCTTGGATCCAAGTGCAACCCGTCCTTTTTGTACAGGTCACACCTGTCCCAAAAGAGGTCCCAATGATCCAGAAATCTGAATTCCTGCCCCTGCTCCAATCCCTCAGCCACACATTTATCCTCTACCTCGTTCTATTCCTATACCCACTGTCACGTGGCACTGGCAGTAATCCCGAGATTACTACCTTTGATGTCCTGCTTCTTAACTTCTTTCCTAACTCCCTGTAATCTGTTTTCAGGACCTCCTCCCTTTCCCTGCCTATGTCGTTGGTACCAATATGTACCACGACCTCTGGTTGTCTCCTTCCCATTTCAGGATATTGTGGACACGATCAGAAACACCCCAGACCCTGGCACCTGGGAGGCAAACTACCTCGGCCTGAAACGTTGACTGCACCTCTTCCTACAGATGCTGCTTGGCCTGCTGCGTTCACCAGCAACTTTGATGTGTGTTGCTTGAATTTCCAGCATCTGCAGAATTCCTGTTGTATCCATATTTCTTTTCTGCATCCACAGAATCGCCTGTCTGACCCCCTAAATATAGAGTCCCCTATTACTGCTGCCATCCTCTTCCTTTCCCTACCCTTCTGAGCCACAGGGCCAGACTCTGTGCCAGAGGCACGGCCACTGTCGCCCACCCCCCCCCACCCCCAACAGTACCGAAACAGGAGTACTTATTGTTATGGGGGACAGCCATTGGGGTACCTCTAGTATCTGACTCTTGCCCTTCCCCTTCCTATCATCCACTTATCTGTCTCCCCAGGCCCCGGTGTGACTACTTGCCTTTTGCTCCTCTCTATCATCTCCTCACTCTCCCTGAGCAGACGAAGGTCATCGAGCTGCATCTCCAGTTCCATTATAAAGACCCAAAGGAGCTGCATCTCGACACACCTGGTGTAGATGTGGCCGTCCAGGAGGCTGGGAGTCTCCCAGACTTCCCACATCTGACACCCAGTACAGAGCACCGGCCTCACACATATACTTCCTGTCTGTATTCTACTCAGGCAACCTACCTCGCCTCGACCCATTATCATCTAAGCCCTGTTGAGCCAAAGCCCTCCTACTCTGTCTACCTATATACTCTGTTGCTCACTCTATAAAGCCAACTCTTCGCGCTGTTCTAACTGGCTGACGTCCACGCGCTTGCGCAGTCGTGCCTCGATCAAAACCATGAAAGTCGTGCCCCAATAGTTCATGGGAAACAGAGTGGACAGCGCTGTGGGACAGTTCACAGGAACAAAATGGGCAGTGTTGTAGGACAGTTCATGGGAAGCAGAGTAGACAGCGTTGTGGGACAGTTCACCAGAACGGAGTGGACAGCACTGTGGGACAGTTCACAGGAAATGGAATGGACAGAGTTGTGGGACTGAACATGGAAAACAGAGTGGTCAGTGCTGTGGGATTGTTCACAGGAAACAGAGTAGATGGTGCTGTGGGACAGTTGACTTGAAACAGAGTGGACAGCGTTATGGGATAGTTCATGGGAACGGACTGGACAGCTGTGGGACAGTTAACGGGTAATGAAGTGGACAGCGCTGTGGGACAGTTCATGGGGAATGGAGTAGACAACGTTATGGGATAGCTCATGGGACACAGTGGATAGCACTATGGGACAGTTCATGGTAAACGGAGTAAAGGCATGGTTCGACAGTTCACTGGAAATGGAGAAGATGGCGTTGTGGGACAGTTCACAGGAAACATAGAAACATTGAACATAGAAACAGAGACAACCTACAGCACAATACAGGCCCTATGGCCCACAATGCTGTGCTGAACATGTACTTACTTTAGAAATTACCAAAGGTTACCCATAGCCCTCTATTTTTCCAAGCTCCATATACCTATCCAAGAGTCTCTTAAAAGACCGAATCGTATCTGTCTCCACCACTGTTGCCGGCAGCCCATTCCACGCACTCACCAGTCTCTGCGTAAAAAACTTACCCCTGACATCTTCTCTGTACCTACTGCCAAGCACCATAAAACTGTGCCCTCTCGTGCTAGCCATTTCAACCCTGGGAAAAAGCCTCTGACTATCCACACGATCAATGCCTCTCATCATCTTATATACTTCTATCAGGTCACCTCTCATCCTCTGTCGCTCCAAGGAAAAAAGGCCGAGTTCACTCAACCCATTCTTATAAGGCATGCTCCCCAATCCAGCCAACATCCTTGTAAATCTCCTCTGCACCCTTTCTCTGGTTTCCACATCCTTCCTGTAGTGAGGCGACCAGAACTGAGCACAGTACTCCAAGTGGGGTCTGACCAGGGAACTACATAGCTGTAGCAGATGTCATTGTAGGGCAGTTCACGGGAAATGGAGTAGATAATGCTCTGGGATAGTTCACGGTAAACGGAGTGTACAGCAGCGAAGGACAGTTCACGGGTTACGGAGTAGGAAGCGTTGTGGGACAGTTCATGGGAAATGGAGTAGACATCGTGGGTAAGTTCACGCGAAATGGAGTTGTCAGCCATGTGGGACAGTTCACAGGAAATGGAGTGGGTGACGTTGTGGGTCAGTTTACGGGAAACAGAGCAGACATCGTGGTGGGACACTTCGCGACAAACCGAGTAGGCGGCATGATGTAGTGCAAGGGAAACGGAGTTGTCAGCATTGGGGAACAGTTCACGGGAAACGGAGTGGACGGCGTTGTGGGACACGTCATGGGAATGGAGTAGACAGCGTGGAGGGGCAGATCACCGGAAATGGAGTGGACAGTGTTGTGGGACAGTTCATGTGAAACGGAATAGACAGCATTGTAGGACAGTTCATGGGCAATGTAGTATATGGCATGGGATAGTTCACGGGAAATGGAGTGGATAGCGTTCAGGATCACTTCACGGAAAACGGAGTAGACAACGCTGTGGGACAGTTCATGGGAAACGCAGTGGACTGCGTTGATGGACTGTTCACGAGAAATAGAGTGGATGGCGTTGTGGAACAGTTCAAGGAAAATAGTGTAGTCGGCGCTGTGAGACAGTTCACGATTCACGAGAAACAGGACAGTTCATGGGAAACAGAGTAGACATCGTTGTTGGACAGTTTGCGGGAAATCGAGTAGACCGTGTGGGTTAGATCACAGGAAGCAGAGTAAACAGCGTTGTGGGACAGTTCACGGGAAGCGGAGTAAATGTCGTTGTGGGACAGTTCACCGGAAACGGAGCAGACGTCATTGTGGGACGGTTTGTGGGAAATGGATTGGACAGCATTGTGGGACAGTTCGCGGGAAGCGGAGTAGACGTCGTTGTTGGACGGTTTGCGGGAAATCGAGTCGACTGCATAGGATATTTCATGGAAAATGGAGTGGACAGCATTTTGGGCCAGTTTACGAAAAGCAGAATAGATGGCGAGTGACAGTTCATAGTTAACGAAGTGGGCAGCATTCAGGGTCAGTTCACGGGAAACGGATTGGGCAGCACTGTGGGACAGTTCGTGGGAAACAGAGAGGACAGCGTTGTGGAATGGAGTGGACAACGTTGTGCGACTGTTCACGGGAAACAGAATAGTCATTGTTTTTGGACAGTTTGCAACAAATCAAGCAGGCGGCGTGGGATAGTTCAGGGGAAACGGAGTAGATGGTGTTGTGGGACAGTTCACGGAAAACAGAGAGGACGGCGTTGTGCGATAGTTTACAGGAAACAGAATGTACAGCGTTGTGGAACAGTTCACAGGAAACAGAGTAGACAGTGTTGTGGGACAGTTCACGGAAAACAGAGAGGACGGCGTTGTGCGGTAGTTTACAGGAAACAGAATGTACAGCGTTGTGGGACAGTGACGGGAAACAGAGTAGACGACGTGCTGCGATAATTTACGGGAAACAGAATGTACAGCATTGTGGGACAGTTCGCAGGAAACGAAGTGGACTGTGCTGTGGGACAGTTCACAGGAAACAGAGCAGATGCTGTGGGAAGTTTCACGGGAAACGGAGTGAACAGTGCTGTGGGACAATTCACATGAAATGGAGTGGGCAACGTTGTGGGACAGTTCACGGGAAACGAGAGGTCAGCGTTCTGGGACAGTTTATGGGAAACAAAGTAGACATCATTGTGGGACAGTTCATGGAAACGAGAGGTCAGCGTTGTGGGACAGTTCATGGGAAATTGAGTAGACAGCGTTGTAGGACAGTTCATGGGTTACAGAGTAGACAGCGTTGGGGATAGTTCATAGGAAATTGAGTAGACAGCATTGTGGGACAGTTCATGGGAAATTGAGTAGACAGCGTTGGGGATAGTTCATGGGTTACAGAGTAAACGACGTTGTGAGATAGTTCATGGGAAACAGAGATGATGGTGTTATTGGTGTGGAGAACACCCTGCCAGTGGTGGTGGTAGAGGCAGATACACGAGGCATATTGGTGAGAGTGGTAGGTGTGTGGACCACCTTGACAGCGGTGGAGGTAGAGACAGGTCTTTTTGGGACTTTTAAGATACTCTTACATAGGCACATGGATTATAGAAAAATAGAGGTCTATGTGGGAGGGAAGAGGTAGATTGATCTTGGAGTAGGTTAAAAGGACTATGAAGGACCTGTATTCTGCTGCGCTGTTCCCTTTGTTATGAGGGCAGACTAGCCAATAAAGCAGGAATGCAAAAGTTTTTTCAGTTATATAAAGAGTAAAAGGGAGGTGAGAGTTGATATTGGACCACCAGAAAATGATGCTGGTGAGGTAGTAATAGGGGACAAGGAAATGGCAGATAACTTAATGGGTACTTTGCATCTGTCTTCACTGTGGAAGACACTAGCAGTGTACCAGTGGTCCATGAGTATTAAGGAGTAGGAGTGAGTGCCATTGCAATTACAAAGGAAAAAGTGACAGACAAACTCAAAAGTCTTTCAGTGGATAAGTCACCTGGACCAGATGGACTACATCCCAGAGTCCTAAGAAAGATTGCGGAAGAGTTAACGGATGCATTGGTCATGTTCTTTCAAGAATCACTTGATTCTGACAGTCCTGGAGGACTGAAATATTGCAAATGTCACTCCATTTCTTTAAGAACATAAAAGGACAAATGAAAGGAAATTATAGGCCAACTAGCCTAAACTCAGTGGTTGTGAAAGTGTTGGAGTCTATTATTAAGGATGAGGTTTTGAGTTATTTGGAGACTAATGATAAACTCAAAGTCAGCATGGTTTCTGTAAAGGGAAATCTTGCCTGACAAATCTGTTAGAGTTCTTTCAGGAAGCAGGGTGGACAAAGGAGAAGCAGTGGAAGCCATTTATTTGGATTTTCAGAAGGCATTTGATAAAGTGCCACACATGAGGCTACTTAACAAGATAAAATCCTATGGCATCACAAGAAAGTTACTGGCATGGATAGTGGAATGGCTGGCAGGAAGGAGACAGCGAGTGGGAATAAAAGGAGCCTTTTCTGGTTGGTTGTTAGTGACAAGCGGTATTCCTCAGGCGTCAGTGTTGGGACCACTTTGTTTACCAATGATCTAGATCATGGAATTGATGGCTTTGTGGCAAAGTTTGTGGATCATATGAAGATTGGCGGCAGGGTAGGTAGTGCTGAGGAAGCAATGTGATTGAGCAGGGCTTAGACAAACGGAAGAATGGGCAAAAAGTGACCGATGGAATATAGTGTGGGGAAATGTATGATAATGCATTTTGGTAAAAGGAACAATAGTGCAGACTATTATCCAAATGGGGAGAAGGTTTAAACATCAGAGGTGCGGAGGGACTTGGGAGCCCTCATGCAAGACTCCCACAAAGTTAATTTACAAGTTGCGTCTATGGTAAAGAAGGCAAACCCAATATTGGCATTTATTTCAAGAGATATAGAATATAAAAGCAAGGAAATAATGCTGAACCTTCATAAGACACCAGTCAGGCCACACTTAAGAGTATTGTCAACAGTTTTGGGCACCATATCTCAGAAAGGATGTGTTGTCATTGGAGAGCGTCCAGAGGAGGTACACAAGGATGATTCCGAGAATGAAGTGGTTACCATATGAGAAACGTTTGGCAGCTTTGGGCCTGTACTCACTGGAATTTAGAAGGATTCAGGGGGATCTTATTGAAACCTATCGAATGTTGAAAGGACTAGATAGGGTGGATGTGGAGAGGATCTTTCCTGTGGTGGGGGTATCCAGAACTAAAGGGCACAGCCTCAAAATTGAGGGGTGACCCCTTAGAACAAAGGTAAGGAGGAATTTTTTTAGTCAAGGAGTAGTGAACCTGTGGAATGCTCTGCACAGACTGCAGTGGAGGTCAAGTCCGTGTGTATATTTAAGGCAGAAGTTGATAGTTTCCTGATTGGTCAGGGCATCAAAGGATATGGTGAGAAGGCAGGTGTTTGGGGTTGAGTGGGATCCGAGATCAGTGTTGTAAAATGGAGAGACATTGGGGTACAGGGACAGGGTTCCCTGGAAGTGGTGATACAGGTCGACAGGCTGATGAAGGTGGTGTTTCACCAGTCAGGCCACTGAGATAAGCTATACAAGAAGCTGGTGCGGCCACACTTGGAGCAGTGTGCCCAGTTGTGTCTGCTAGCTATAGGATGGATCTCACTAAGCTTCGGAGGGTGGTGCAGATATTTAGGTCAATGTTACTGGGATTGAGTTATGAGGAGAGGATGTATAGGCTTGGACTGGTTTCCCGGGATAGAGGACGCTGAGAGGACAGCTTCAAGGCTCATATTAATAACTTTCTGTTCGCAAGGCCTTTGAGAAAGTCCTGCATGGGAGGCTGGTCAGCAAATAAGGGGAAAATTTACAAGGATGTTGCCATGATTTGTGGACCTGAGTTATAGAGAAAGGTTACACAGGTTAAGTTTATTCCCTGGAGTGAAGGGGGAATGAGGGGAGGTTTGCAAGAGGTATACAAAATTATGAGGGTGCAGATAGGAAAAACGCAAGAAAGGGTTGTTCCACTGAGACTGGGTGCGGCTAGAACTAGATGTCAGGGGTTAAAGGTAAAAGGTGAAATATTTAAGAGGAACTTGAGGGGGATCTTGTTCACTCAGAGGGTGGTGAAAATGTGGAATGAGCTACCAGCACAAGTGGTGGGAGTGGAATCAATTTCAATGCTTAACATAGAACACAGAAACATAGAAATGTAGAAAACCTACAGCACAATACAGGCCCTTCAGCCCACAAAGTTTGCTGAACATGTCCCTACCTTAGAAATTACTAGGGTTACCCATAGCCCTCTATTTTTCTAAGCTCCATGTACCTATCCAAAAGTCTCCTAAAAGACCCTATCGTATCCGCCTCCACCACCGTTCCCAACAGCCCATTCCATGCACTCACCACCCTCTGTGTAAAAAAACTTACCCCTGACATCTCTTCTGTACCTACTCCCCAGCACCTTAAACCTGTGCCCTCCTGTGGCAACCATTTCCACCCTGGGAAAAAGCCTCTGACTATCCACATGATCAATGCCTCTCATCATCTTATACGCCTCTATCAGGTCACCTCTCATCCTCCGTCACTCCAAGGAGAAAAGGCCGAGTTCACTCAACCTGTCTTCAAAAGGCGTGCTCCCCAATCCAGGCAACATCCTTGTAAATCCCCTCTGCACCCTTTCTATGGTTTCCACATCCTTCCTGTAGTGAGGCAACCAGAACTGAGCAGGTGGGGCTTGACCAGAGTCCTATATAGCTGTAACATTACCTCTCGGTTCCTAAACTCAATTCCACGATTGATGAAGGCCAATACACCGTACGCCTTCTTAATCACACAGTCAACCTGCACATCTGCTTTGAGTGTCCTAAGGAATCAGACCCCAAGATCCCTCTGATCCTCCACCCTGCCAAGAGTCTCACCAATAATACTACATTCTGCCATCATATTTGATCTACCAAAATGAACCACTTCACAGTTATCTGGGTTGAACTCCATCTGCCACTTCTCAGCCCAGTTTTTCATTCTATCCATGTCCCCCTGTAACCTCTGACACCCCTCGACACTGTCCACCACACCTCCAACCTTTGTGTCATCAGCAAATTTACTAACCCATCCCTCCACTTCCTCATCCAGGTCATTTATAAAATTCACCAAGAGTAAGGGTCCCAGAACAAATCCCTGAGGCACACCACTGGTCACCGACCTCCAATCAGAATACGACCCGTCTACAACTGAAGAGAAGTTTGGATAGGTGCATGACAAACACAAGGAAGTCTACAGACGCTGGAAATCCAAAGCAATTCACACAAAATGCTGGAAGAACTTTAAGCATCCTCCCCCTTCCTTCTCAGTCCTGAAGAATAGTTGTGGCCTAAAAAGTCAACTGTTTACTCTTTTCCATAGATGCTGCGTGACCTGTTCCTCCAGCCTTTTATGCGTGTTGCTTTGGGAAGATCCATGGATGGGAGTGGTATAGTCTGGGTGTAGGTCAATGGGACGAGGCAGTTAAATGGTTCAGCACAGACTAGATAGACCGAAGGGCCTGTTTCTGTGCTGCACTTTTCTATGACACATGACCCCCCACATCACATAGATCCAAACATATGTGGCCCCTCACTGAACATATCCAATGCACATGACCGTTCATCAGAGATCCAACACGTGAGCCCCACATCACATAGATCCAACACACGCGATGCATCCCTGAAGATATCCAACACGTGACCCCTCAGAGGTCAAACACATGTGAGCCCCATATCACATGGATCCAACACATGTGACCCATCCAGGAAGCTATCCAACACGTGACCCTGCACCTCAGAGATCCAACAGATGTGTCTGCTCCCCGAGGACTACAGTTCTATGTGGGGCAGTTTCCCCTGGGCCAGTTCCACCCAGGAGGGACAGGGCTATGAACCCAGTGTTAACTCCATCTGCTCAGTTCCCTCTACACCATCCACCCACGGTGAGCCCAGTGTCCCCTCTACACACCCCCACCCACTGTGAGTCCAGTGTCCCCTGTACACACCCCCACCCACAATGAACTCATTCCCCCCATCCACGGTGAGCCCAGTGTCTCCTCTACACACCCCCATCCACGGTGAACTCATTCCCCCCACCCACGGTGAGCCCAATGTCCCCTCTACACCCACCACCCACTGTGAGCCCAGTGTCCCCTCTACACACCCCCACCCACGGTGAACTCATTCCCCCCACCCACGGTGAGCCCAGTGTCTCCTCTACACACCCCCACCCACGGTGAGCCCAGTGTCCCCTCTACACACCCCCACACACAGTGAGCCCAGTGTCCCCTCTACACACCCCCACCCACGGTGAGCCCAGTGTCTCCTCTACACACCCCCATCCATGGTGAACTCATTCCCCCCACCCACAGTGAGCCCAGTGTCCCCTCTACACACCCCACCCACGGTGAGCCCAGCCTGTGCTCTGTCAGTCAGGGAGGATCTCTATCTGGCCCCTGTGGGCCCAGGGCCCTTCACGCCTCCCCTACCCACGGTGAGTCAGCCTCTGCACGGCCGTTTGCATTCCTCCTGCCCGTTTACCTTGGTTTCGGTGGTACATGACAGAAAGTTTTCCAAGCTGCCAGAAGCAGTGGTGACGCAGGGCTGTATTTGATTACACAGTGCAAGGCGATTCTGCACTTCCTACACGGTCTAGAACTTGAATGGCCGTAAAAGAGCGGCTCAGCCACACCTGTCCTGGCAGCCTGACAGCCAGACTGGGACCTAACGTTACCACACCCTGTGCACAATCCAGAGGTGAGGTGCAAAGGGCGAAGACTGGGGAGGGGAGTGGTAAGTGACATGGGTCAGGACATGACAGCAGGATATTCAGCGACAGGTACAGACAGTGTGACGAGTTGCAGGGGCTCCCGACTGTGCCCGTGGGGCCCACCGGAACGTCGCAGTTGAGGAAACCACTCTCAGTGCCCCTTTAAGCTGGAACTTTAGTTAAATTACAACCTGAAGTAGACAGGTCACTGCAGCCTCATGACTCACCGACAGCACTCTCTGCCAGACCGATGGTATCGCTCACTAACATAACCAAAATACAGCATTCCTGACTGCAACGGCTGGGATTTACTCCCGAAGGACTCTCACATACAGCTCCCTGCTGAACCTCACCATTCCCTCACAAGTTCACAATAATTCCTATGAGAGGGTGTTTGATGGCTCCAGGACAGTTCTCAGTGGAATTCAGAAGAATGATGGGGCGATCTCATTGAAACATATCCACTATTAAAGGTCTCAACAAAGGGCACGGAGAGGATGTATCCTATGGCGGGGAAGTCTAAGACCAGAGGAACTCATCAAAATACAAGGGGAGGGAGGGGGATGAGGCAAGCAGCGGGCATAAGGGGAAGGGGAGAGAGGAGGGGGAGGGGGGAGAGAGCAAGTTGGGGTGATAGGACAAACTGGGGGCGTAAGGGGTGAGTTGGGGGGAAACGACATGGTCTCTGGTGTTTCACTTCACATGGACCCACTGAGAATATCACTGCACTGAAATATGTCAACAGTGAATGTTCTCCTCCAACCCCACTAACATTCTCCACACAAGCTCCCTTCTTCCGACTCCCAAAAAACCCTCACATCATCTCATTTCCCAGCCACCCACCATTTCTCTCCCTCTCCCATCATGTGCCAATCTCCGTGACTCTCACACACCTGGGACTGATCGTCTCTCTGTCCCCTCACACACCCGATATGGATCATCTCCCTGACCCTCACACACCCGGGATCGGTCATATCCCTGTCCCTCACACACCCGGGATCGGTCATATCCCTGTCCCTCACACACCCGGGATCGGGCATATCCCTGTCCCTCACACACCCGGGATCGGGCATATCCCTGTCTCTCACACACCCGGGATCGGTCATATCCCTGTCCCTCACACACCCGGGATCGGGCATATCCCTGTCCCTCACACATCCGGGATCAGTCATATCCCTGTCCCTCACACACCCGGGATCGGGCATATCCCTGTCTCTCACACACCCGGGATCGGTCATATCCCTGTCCCTCACACATCCGGGATCACTCATCTCCCTGTCTCTCACACACCCAGGATCAGTCATCAGTCATCTCCCTGTCCCTCACACATCCGCGATCAGTCATCACTTCTCTCTGTCCCCTCACATTCCCGGGATCGAATGTCTCACTCTCCCCTCACCGCCAGGATCGATCGTCCCTCTGCCCCTCTCACACTGGGGTTCGTTTGTCTGTCTGTCACCACACACCACCCGGGATATATTGCCCCTGCAACCGCTGACAACACTTGATCAATTGCATCCCTGAGAGCTGGAAAGGGCATATATTAAGGGTAATGGCACAACTGTAATGGAGAATTTAATATGCAAGGGGATTGGGAAAATCAGGTCTGTGTCAGAACGCAAGAGAGGAAACTTGCTGAATGTCTACCAGATGGCTATTTTGAGCAGCTTGTGCTTGAGTCTACTTGGAGAAAGGCTATCTTAGATTGGGTGTTTTATGATAACCCAGATCTTATTAGGGTGCTTAATGTAAAGGAACCCTAAGGAAGCCGGATTCATAATATGATTGAGTTCATACTACAACTTGAGAGGGAGAAGCACATGTCACATATATTAGGATCACAATGGAGTAAAGGGAATGACAGAGGAGTTTGCCCTGGTGTTTTGGAGGAGGGTAATGACGGGAATGATGGCAGAGCAGAGATGGCTGAAGTTTCTGGGAGTAATTCACAAGACACAGGATAGATATGTCCCACAGAAGTTGTTCTCAAATGGCAGGGGTACAGAACACCTGCAATCAATCCTCACACACCATGGGATCAATCATTACTCTGTCCCTCACAAACCCGGGATCAATCATCTCTACTGCCACAACCTCTGAATCCGTGCTCAGTTAGCTTCCTCCCCACCCCCACCCCTGAACATTCTCTCCTCCCCCACACCTGAACATTCTCCCCACCCCCGCCCTTTCTCCACACCCCCACCCCTGAATATTCTCCCCACCACCACCCCACCCCTGTCGCCACTCTCCCCTCCTGTCAGGACAGATTGCTCTGCAGCTCCTGCTCTCGGCTGCTGCAGCCCCTGTGCATTCTTGCTGCAGCAATGCAGCTTTGACTTGCAGTGATGAGAGGTTTGGACAGTCGGTGCAGTCAGCATGACAGCAGAAACCGTCCCCTCCATCACCCAGAAACCCACCCCGCTCAACTCCACTCGTCTCCCCCCCCTACTCTCCTCTCCCCCCCTTTGCCTCCCCTTCCCGTCCTTACCCAGACACCAACCTGTCCTTACCATGTCCAACCCACCCCCTACCGCACTTCCCCTCCCACTATCCCTACCTGTCCCCTACCCCCTTCCCCCCCATCCCTACCCACCCCCTACCCACTTTCCCCCATCCCCTTCCCTTTCCCCTCCCCACATCCCTACCTGTCCCCTCCCCCTTTCCCCACCCCACCGTCCCCTCCCCACAACCCCTACCCATCCCCTACACCTCCCTTCCCCACCGTCCCTACCCGTCCCCTCCCCCATCCCTACTTGTCCCCTACCCCCTTTCCCCTCCCATCCCTACCCGTCCCCTACCCCCATCCCTACCGCACCTCCCCTCCCCATCCCTACCCATCTCCTACCCCTTTCCCCTCCCCATCCTGACTCGTCCCC
The DNA here is from genome assembly GCF_030028105.1 of Mobula birostris. Lineage (NCBI taxonomy): Eukaryota > Metazoa > Chordata > Chondrichthyes > Myliobatiformes > Myliobatidae > Mobula > Mobula birostris. Next base: position 232,502,596 of record NC_092372.1, on the reverse strand, counting down.
TACCCCCTTTCCCCTCCCCATCCCCTACCCTTTCCTCTCCCCCATCCCTACCATCCCCTACCCCCTTTCCCCTCCCCTATCTCTACCCATCCTCTACCCCCTTTCCCCACCATCCCTACCCACCCTCTCCCCATTCCTACCGCACCTCCCCTCCCCATCCCTACCCATCTCCTACCCCTTTCCCCTCCCCATCCTGACTCGTCCCCTACCCCTTTCTCCTCCCCATCCCCTACCCCCTTTCCTCTCCCCCATCCCTACCGTCCCCTACCCCCTTTCCCCTCCCCTATCCCTACTCATCCTCTACCCCCTTTCCCCACCATCCCTACCCACCCCCTCCCCATCCCTACCCGTCCCTACCGCACCTCCCCTCCCCCATCACTACCCATCTCATCCCCTACCCACTTTCCCCTACCCATTCCCCATCCCCTACCACATCTGCCTTCCCCCATCCCTATCGAACTTCCCCTCCCCACTATCCCTACCCGTCCCCTCCCCCCATCCCTACCCCCTTTCCCCTCCCCATCCCTACCCTTCCCCTACCCCCTTTCCCCTCCCCACCGTCCCTATCTGTCCCCTTCCCCGATCCCTACCCGCCCCCATCCCTACCCGTCTGCTCCCCTTTCCCCTCCCCTCCCCCCTACCACACTTCCCCTCCCCCCTTCGTCTTTGTGTCTCCTATCCATCCCAATCTGCCCTGTCCCCCACCTGTCCCTAATCTGCTTTACCCTACCCATCCCCACTGCACTTCCCCTCCCCACCATCCCTACTCTCCCCTACTCACCCTCTACCCCCTTCCCCATACCTGTCCGCTCCCCACTTCGCTTTTGTGTCCCCTACTCGTCCCTGATCTGCCCTGCCAATCCCCTCCCCCTTTTCCCCTACCTGTCCCTACCATCTCCTGCCACACTGCCCCCCTCCTACTGACACCCTGCCCACACATCACGACACGACCCCCCAATGTCTCTTCAGATCGCACTGCCCTTCCCCACCCTCTCCCCTGCACACACTGACCCTCTCCAATCCCTTCACAACACACAGTAGCTTCCCACCCTCACACCCTCGCCTGGGGCCCAGACACACACACACACACACCTTTGAGGGAGCTGATTTCGTGCTGGATGGCGCGGGAGCTGTCCATGGGCCGGGGAAGACACACTGAATCCAGGCACTGCCTTGCTGCACAACCCGACTCACACTGCAGCCCTGCAGCATCGGCTCAGCTCTCAGCCAATCACCGCACTGACTGACCCCTCCCCGGTCTAATGTGATGAATGGGGGAAGAGGGAGCGAGTGGGATAGGCTGAGAACCAGAGAGAGAGAGAGAGAGAGGAAGATAGAGAACGGAGAGGGAGAGAGTGAGAGAGAGCAGAGAGAGACAGAGAGGGAGAGAGAGAGACAGACACAGAGAGAGAGTGAGACAGACAGGGGGAGAGAGTGAGACGGAGAGAGAGAGAGAGAGAGAGAACAGAGTGAGAGAGACCAGGAGAGAGACAGACAGAGACACACACAGAGCAAGAGAGACAGAAAGGATGGGAGAGAGGGGCGAGGGGGGCAAGAGGGTGGTGGGAGAGGGGGCGAGGGGGGGCAAGAGGGTGGTGGGAGAGGGGGCGAGGGGGGGCAAGAGGGGGGAGAGGGAGGAGATGGGGAGGGGGTGAGAGAGGGGAGTCGGAGAGAGGGAGTCAGGAGAGAGGGGGCAAGAGGGAGATGGAGAGATATAGAGAGCAAGGGGGGGACAGACAGGAAGAGACCAATATAGACGGAGAGAGGGACAGAGACAGGGAGAGCCTCAGAGACAGACAGGTGGGATGGAAGGACAGGGTGCAGTTGGATGAAAGTGTGGACAGAGACTGGGTGCAGTGTGTCAGAAACCGATGACCCTGTTGAGATTTCTCCTTCCCTCCCGGTCTCCTGAGTTGGAATGGAGAAAGAGAGGGCAGAGGGAGAGGAGTGGGAACTGCGTGGGTAGTGCAACCTAAGGGAAGGGGGTGCAGAGCAGTATGTTGGGAACCGATGACCCTGCTGAGATAATACCCTCCCCCCCCCCCCGGGTCAGTACCATCTCCAGGATGAATGCTGTGGGTCTGTGACGGGTTAACCCCATCTGTGAACCAGTCTGGATATAAATATCCCGTCAACATCTGAGCTAAGACGGACACCTGGGCCTCACTGCTTAGGGTAGTGTCATACAGAAAAATAGTACAATATAGGCCCTTCAGCCCATCAGTCGATGCTGACCACAGTATCTGCTCAACTGGTCTCAATTTCCTACATGCAGCCCAAACCCTTCCAGCCCCACCCCTCCATGTACCAATACAAAGGATTATACCTGATAACTCAAAAGTTCTCCAGCGGTGGTTAGCCGTGCGAACAAACATAGATTAACTACCAGTGCAACAGACTGAATGTGAACTTTAATCAGACCGACATTCAGTAACAAGCCCTTTAATCTGTTCCTATTGTGTTGCCCAGTGAGCTCGTCCTATTTGCCTGCGATTGGCCAACAGCCCCTTAAACCTGTCCAATCAATATACTTACTGAGATGGCTTTTAAATGTTGCTAATATGCCCAAGTCCAGGCAACATCCTGGTAACCCTTTGCTGCACTCTTTTTGCTTTAATAACGTCCTTCCTATAACAGGGCTACCAAAACTGCATACAATACTCCAAGTGTAGCCTCACCAATGTTTTTCACAATTACAACACAATTTCCCAATTCCTAAACTGAATGCCCTGGCTAATGAAGGCCAGCATATCAAATGGTGTCCAACTCTGAAGGCACTTTCACTTGGACTGCTCCGACTCTCTGGTCCATAACACTCTCCAGGACTCTGCCATTCCTTGTACTGTCCAACTTCCCAACATACAACACCTCATGTTATCTAGATCGAAGGCTATTTGCCAGTCCTCAGCCCACATAGCCAGTTGATCCAATGAGAAATGAAGTGTCAGCAGATTGTGGAGAGGAGCAAAACACAAATCTATATTTGTATTTGGAATGGGTGCTTTTAATTTTCCCAGTGTTTATACCAACTTCCCCACTGTTTCCCCAATGTTCACAGGGAATTCCCATGTTTCCCCAGTGTTTACAGGGACATCCCCAACCCCTCCCCCCTCCGAGTGTTTACAAGGTCTTCCCCAGTGTTTACAGGAACTTCCCCACTGTTTCCCCAATGTTTACAGGGACTTCCCCGGTGTTTCCCCAGTACTTACAGGGACTTCCCCAATGTTTGCCCAGTGTTTACAGGGACTTCCCCAATGGTTACAGGGAATTCCCGTGTTTCCCCAGTGTTTACAGGGACTTCTCCAGTGTTTCCCCAGTACTTACAGGGACTTCCCCAGTGTTTGCCCAGTGTTTACAGGGACTTCCCCAGTGCTTACAGGAAATTTCTCAGTGTTTGATGGGGAAAGTGATTCGGAGCAAGAAGGCTGCAAGTGGAACGGCTAAGGATTTTCAGAGCGAAGGCATTTTACTACTGGGGGTAAAAAAGAGGCAAGACTGTGCAGGCACATGACGTCAGCCAGTAGAGCAGGAAATGTTTAAAATGAAGACCGCCATATCTAGCCGGCAAGGGAGTGAGAGGGTAGCAGAGTGATAGGGCTTTGGCAGTAACGAGCCCAGGTAGGTTTACCTTTGTTAATTGCGGAAAGGAAGTATGTGTGTGAGGCCGGTTTTCTGTGCTCGGTGTCAGATGTGGGAGGTCCTGGAGTCTCCCGGCCTCCCAGACGGCCATATCTGCACCCAGTGCACCGAGATGCAGCTCCTAAGGGACCGCATTAGGGAACTGGAGATGCAGCTCGATGACCTTCACCTGGTCAGGGAGATCAAGGAGGTGATAGAAAGGAGTTATAGGCAGGTGGTCACACCAGGGCCACGGAAGACAGACAAGTGGGTCACAGTCAGGATAGGGAAGGGGAGAAGTCAGGTACTAGAGAGTACCCCTGTGGCTGTACCCCTTGACAATAAGTACTCCTGTTTGAGTACTGTTGTGGGGGACAGCCTACCTGGGGGAAGCAACAGTGGCCGTGCCTCTGGCACAGAGTCTAGCCCTGTAGCTCAGAAGGGTAGGGAAAGGCAGAGGAAGGCAGTAGTAATAGGGGACTCTATAGTTAAGGGGTCAGACAGGCGATTCTGTGGACGCAGGAAAGAAACTCGGATGGTAGTTTGCCTCCCAGGTGCCAGGGTCCAGGATGTTTCAGATCGCATCCACGATATCTTGCGGTGGGAGGGAGAACAGCCAGGGGTCATGGGACATATTGGTACCAATGACATAGTAGGAAAAGGGAAGAGGTCCTGAAAAAAGACTACAGGGAGTTAGGAAGGAAGTCAAGAATCAGGACTGCAAAAAGCAGTAATCTCAGGATTACTGCCTGTGCAACGTGATAGTGAGGATAGGAATAGAATGAGGTAGAGGGATTGCATAGCTGAGGGATTGGAGCAGGGGGCAGGGATTCAGATTTCTAGACCATTGGGACCTCTTTTGGAGTAGGTGTGACCTGTACAAAAAGGACAGGTTGCACTTGAATCCCAGGGGGACCAATATCCTGGCGGGGAGATTTGCTAAGGCTACTGGGGAGAGTTTCAACTAGAATTGTTAGGGGTGGGAACCGAACTGAAGAGACTAGGGAAGAAGAGTTTGGCTCACAGATAGAGAAAGCTTAGAGACAGCGTGTGCGGGAGGATAGGCAGCTGATAGAGGAGGGACGCACTCAGACCGACGGTTTGAGATGTGTCTATTTTAACATAAGGAGTATTGTGAACAAAGCAGATGAGCTGAGAGCGTGGATCAGTACTTGGAGTTATGATGTGGTGGCCATTACAGAGACTTGGATGGCTCAGGGACAGGAATGGTTACTTCAAGTGCCGGGTTTTAGATGTTTCAGAAAGGACAGGGAGGGAGACACTGTTGATCAGAGATAGTGTCACGGCTGCAGAAAAGGTGGACGTCATGGAGGGATTGTCTACGGAGTCTCTGTGGGTGGAGGTTAGGAACCGGAAGGGGTCAATAACTTTACTGGGTGTTTTTTATAGGCCTCCCAATAGTAACAGAGATATCGAGGAGCAGATAGGGAAACAGATCCTAGAAAGGTGTAATAATAACAGAGTTGTCATGATGGGAGATTTTAATTTCCCAACAATCGATTGGCATCTCCCTGGAGCAAGGGGTTTAGATGGGGTGGAGTTTGTTAGGTATGTTCGGGAAGGTTTCTTGACACAATATGTAGATATGTACAAGAGGAGAGACTGTACTTGATCTGGTATTGGGAAATGAACCTGCTCATTTTGGAGAGAGTGATCATAATTCTATCTCCTTTACAATAGCATTGGAGAGAGATAGGAACAGACAAGGTAGAAAAGTGTTAATTGGAGTAAGGGGAATTATGAGGCTATCAGGCAGGTAAATGGAAGCTTAAATTGGAAACAGATGTTCTCAGGGAGAAGTACAGAAGAAATGTGGCAAACGTTCAGGGGACATTTGTGTGGAGTTCTGCATAGGTTCATTCCAATGAGACAGGGAAGTTATGGTAGGGTACAGGAACCTTTAGCCTATTCAGCTTCCTGAGTACTTTCTCTGTCGTAATTGTGACTGCGCACACTTCTCTTCCCTGCCACCCTTGAGTGTTCGGTATCCTGCTGTCTTCCTCAGTGAAGACTGATGCAAAATACTTGTTCAGTTCCTCTGCCATCTCCTCATCTCCCATTACAATTTCTCCAGTATCATTTTCTATCGGTCCTATATCTACTCTCACCTGTCTTTTACTCTTTATATACTTGAAAAAGCTTTTAGTATCCTCTTTGATATTATTTGCTACTTTCCTTTCATAGTTAATCTTTTCTCTCTTAATGACCTTCTTGGTTTCCTTTTGTAAGGTTTTAAAGACTTCCCAATCCTCTGTCTTCCCACTAATTTTTGCTTCCTTGTATGCCCTCTCCTTAGCTTTAACTTTGGCTTTGACTTCTCTTGTCAACCACGGTTGCATCCTTTTTCCACTCGAAAATTTCTTCTTTTTTGGAATATACCTGTCTTGCACATTCCTCATTTCTTGCATAAACTTCAGCCACTGCTGCTCTGCTGTCTTTCCTGCCAGTGTCTCTTTCCAGTCAACTTTGGCCAGTTCCTCTCTCATGCCACTGTAGTTTCCTTTACTCCACTGAAACACCGACACATCAGATTTCGGCTTCTCTCTTTCTAATTTCACAGTGAACTCAATCATGTTATGATCACTGCCTCCTAAGGGTTCCTTCACCTCAATCTCTCCAATCACCTCCGGTTCATTACACAATACCCAATCCAGTACAGCCGATCCCCTAGTGGGCTCAACAACAACCTGTTCTAAAAAGCCATCTCGCAGACATTCTACAAATTCTCTCTCTTGAGATCCATCGGCCATTTCTCAGCCCATTTCACCAAAATGGGGAAAGACAACCTTGCACCAATCTTTATGTCACCTGAGGGTCCTCCTGATCCTGCCACCCAGATCCACATCAAAGTCACTTGTATATATCACAAACAACAAGGGTCTCTGGCCATTCTTTTCCCTTAACATATATAGCAATTCAGCAGGATACAGGCTCTTCAACCCAGCCAGTGAGTCCAAATTTCCGAATTCCCACATCTCTCAAAGCCGCCCCCCGGCACCATGTACCTATCTACGTGCTTCTTAAATTCATTATTGCACCTGCAAAAAGCACTTCCTCTGGCAGCTCAATCCATATACTCACCACCCTCACAGGAAAAAGTTTTGCTTAGGCACATCTCTTTCCCCATTCACCCTCAATCTATGCCAGTTAGTTTTAGTCTACCCTACCCTGATTGTTACCATCCCACTTATCTACACCTCTGATAATGTTACACATTTCTGTAAGCTCACTCCTCAGCCTCCTGCATTCCAAGGCTTAGCCTGGCAAAACTCTCCCTGTAACTCAGGCCTACTGGTCCTGGCAAGATCCTCGTAAATATTTTCTTCACTCTTTCCAGTTTAACCACATCTTTCCTGCAAAAGGGTGACCAAAACTGTTACACAGCACTCTAAGTGTAGCCTCTGTGACTTATACAACTGCGCGTGACTGTCTGCCAGTTATTTCTCACTACCCCTTTGAAAAGAAAGATAAGCTTTATTTGTCAATGTACATTGAAACATGCAGTGAAATGCTTCATTTGTGTTAAATTAATTCAGCAAGGATTATTTGGACAACTCACAAGTGTCACCACACTTTCAGTGCCAACATAACACCAGGGTTAGGCCAATCAACCCATCGTCTCTCCTCCACCATTCTATCATGGCTGATATATTATTCCTCTCAACCCCATTCTCCTACCTTTGCACCGTAGCCTTTGGCGCCCTAACTAATCAAGAAGCTATCAACATCTACTTTAAAGATACTCAATGACTTGGTCATCACAACCATCTGTGGCAATGAATTCCAAAGACATTTTTCCTCATCTCTGTTCTAAAGAAACATCCCTCTATCGTGAGGCTGTGCCCTCTGGTCCTAGACTCCCCCACCATGGGAAACATCCTTTCCACATCTGCTCTGTCCAGGCTTTTCAATATTTGATTGGTTTCAATGAGATCCCCCACTCATTCTTCTAAAATCCAGCAAAGTACTGGCCCAGAGTGATTAAATTCTCCTCATAGGTTAACATTTTCCTTCCTGGAATCATTTTCATAAACTCCCCTGGACCCTTTCCAATGCTAGCACATCTTTTCTTAAATGAGGAGCACAAGACTGCTCACAATCCTCACAATAAAGACTGAGCATTACATCCTTGCATTTACATTCTAGTCCTCTTGAAGAGAATCCCAACATTGCATGCCTACAACTCAATAATCTCCAGCTGTACATGTTTGTAAAATGCAGCACCGAGAGGAAACTCTGGCTTTGGGCGAAATGTACACACTCCTTATGAGCAGCCGGGGGAGTTGAATCCATGTGAAGCAATGTGCTGACTGCTACACCATCATGCACCCCATTTCCTTTTTAAATATCTGCCTACATTTTTTACACTGTTGACAGATATTCCCCGTCTTTAGTTCTCTACACCTGATAATTTTCCCTCTCTTTTGTGGGATATGGACGTGGAAAGCAGAGAAAGGGTGCAGAGGAGATTTACAAGGATGTTGCCTGGATTGGGGAGCATGCCTTATGAGAATAGGTTGAGTGAACTTGGCCTTTTCTCCTTGGAGCGACGGAGGATGAGAGGGTGATAGATAGAGGTGTAGAAGATGATGAGAGACATTGATCGTGTGGATAGTCAGGTTTTTTCCCAGGGCTAAAATGGCTATCATGAGAGGGCACAGTTTTAAGGTGCTTGGAAGCAAGTACAGAGGAGATATCAGGAGTAAGTTTTTTATTACACAGAGAGTGGTGAGTGTGTGGAATGGCCTGCCAACGATGGTGGTAGGGGCGGATACGAAAGGTTTTTTTAAGAGACTCCTGGACAGGTATATGGAGCTGTCCTTTTTGACAAACTTACTGGAGTTCTTTGAGGACATAATGACTGCAGTGGATAGAGGGGAACAGGTAGATGTCGCATACTTGGATTTCCAGGAAGGCCTTTGATAAGGTGCCACACAAGAGACTTATAAATAAGATATGGATGAATGGAGTCGAAGGAAGTGTATTGGCATGGATAGCGGATTGGTTAACTGATAGAAGGCAGAGAGTTGGTATAAATGGGTGTTTATCCGGTTGGCAGTCGGTGGTGAGTGAGGTGCCGCAGGGGTCAGTGCTGGGCCTGCAGCTGTTTACCATTTACATTGATGATTTGGAAGAGTGGACTGAGTGTAGCGTAGCAAAATTTGCTGATGACACTAAACTGAGTGGAAAAGCAAATTGTACAGAGGATGTGGAGCGTCTGCAGAGGGATATAGATAGGTTAAGTGAGTGAGTCGAGGTCTGGCAGATGGAATACAACGTTGGTAAATGCAAGATCATCCACTTTGGAAGGAATAATAGAAGAGCAGATTATTATTTAAATGGTGAAAGATTGCAGCACGCTGTTGCGCAGAGGGACTTGGGTGTGCTTGTTCATGAATTGCAAAAAGTTGGCTTGCAGGTACAACAGGTTATTAAGAAGGCAAACGCAATGTTGGCCTTCATTGCTAGAGGGATTGAATTCAAGAGAAGGGAGGTCATGCTGCAACTATACAGGGTACTGGTGAGGCCGCACCTGGAGTACTGTGTGCAGTTCTGGTCTCCATACTTGAGGAAGGACGTACTGGCTTTGGAGGCAGTGCAGAGGAGATTCACCAGGTTGATTCCAGGGATGAAGGGTTTAACTTATGAGGAGCAATTGAGTCGCCTGAGACTATACTCTCCGGAGTTCAGAAGAATGAGAGGGGATCTTATAGAAAAATACAACATTTTGAATGGGATAGATAAGATAGAAGTAGGAAAGTTGTTTCCATTGGTAGGTGAGACTAGAACTAGGGGATATTGCCTCAAGATTCAGGGGAGAAGATTTAGGACGGAGATGAGGAGAAACTGTTTTTCCCAGAGAGTGGTGAATCTCTGGAGTTCTCTGCCCAGGGAAGGAGTTGAGGTTTCTTCACTAAATATATTTAAGAAATAGTTAGATAGGTTTTTACATAGTAAGGGAATTAAGAGTTATGGCAGGGACATGGAGCTGAGTTTACGGACGGATCAGCCATGATCTTATTGAATGGCAGGGCAGGCTCGATGGGCCAGATGGCCTACTCCTGCTCCTATTTCTTATGTTCTTATGGGCTCAGAAAATAGGGAGCTATGGGTAACCCTAGGTAATTTCTAAGGTAAGGACATGTTCGGCACAGCTCTGTGGCCGAAGGACCTGTATTGTGTTGTAGGTTTTCTATGTTTCTATGACCCCCTGAGTGAAGAAGTTTCCCCTCATGTTCCCCTTAAAATTTTTAGCTTTCGTCCTTAATCCATGATCTCTAGTTATCGTCTCACCCAACTGCAGTGGAAAAAGTCTGCTTGCATCTACCCTATATATAACTCTCATAATTTTGTAAGCATCTATCAAATGTCTCATTCTTATACATTCCAAGGAATAAAGTCCTCACCAATTCAATGTTGACATTTTACTCAGATCTTCTAGTCCTGGCAACATCCATCCATCTAAATTTTCTCTGTACTCTTTCAATCCTTTACATCTTTCCTGTCAGACGGTGACCAAAACTGCACACAATGCTCCAAGTCAGGGCTCACCAATATCTCATACAACTTCAACATAACATCCTATCTCCTGTACTCAATACTTTGATCTATGAAGGCCAATGTGCCAAAATCTTTCTTTTCTCCCCTTCCTACTTGCAATAAATTTTAAAAAATAAATTTCGCCACTTTCTATAAATTATGGACGTGCATTCCCCGATCCCTTGCTCCAGCACTCCCCTCAGTGCCGCACCGTTCACTGTGCAAGACCTGCCTTGGTTGGTCTCCCCAAAGTACCACACCTCACACTTATCTGAATTAAATTCCATCTGCTACTTCTCAACCCATTTTTCCAGCAGGTCCAGATCCTGCTGCAAGCTCTGGTAGGCTTTGTCACTATCCACTACACGACCAAACTTGGTGTCATCTGTAAATCTGCTCTTCTCAGTGCTGCCATCAGGAAGGCAGCGCAGGAGCCTCAGGACTCACACCACCAGGTTCAGGAACAGTTATTACCCCTCAGCCATCACACTTTTGAATCAGAGGGGATAACTTCACTCAGCTTCACTGCCCCATCACTGAAGTGTTCCCAAAACCGATGGACTCTCAACGACCTTTCACCTGGTGTTCTTGATATTTATTGATTATTTATAAAATTATTATTAATTCTTTTTTCTCTTTCTTTGTATTTGCACGGTTATGTTTTTTCCCTCTGATTATTTGCCTGTCCTGTTGGGTGCAGTTTTTCATTGCTTCCATTGTGTTTCTTGTGTTTACTCTGATTGCCTGCAAGAAAATGAATCTCAGGGCTGTGTATATGGACTTCAAAAATAAACTTACTTTGAATTTTTGGACTTTTATGGGTGGAAGTAGATTGAGTTATTTACAGCGGGATTCATGAGGGATGCAGTAGAAGGTCTGAGACTCTCAGACTGTGCAGGGAATGGAAAGATATGGGTATTGTGTAGGCAGAAGGGATTTATGTAATTAGGTGTCTTACATTAATTCAATTCAAGTTCATTTGTCATTTAACTACATGTGAATACTCATGAATACAGGCAAACGAGACAGTTACTACAGGGTAAAGGTGCAAATATACATTACCCACAGACACACACACACGATCAGAGTCATGTAACAAGAGTCCAAAGGCTCACCTACACCCATTCCATGACGCCATGGCTTGATGCATAAAAGTCAACAAACCCACAGAGAATATCAGTAAAAATACAATGCCTCTCTATATATTCCAGACCCCCCCCCCCCAGCCCACTGGTATCATCTGTCAACTGGCCCCCAACGCCCACTAGGTGACATCATGGCTTTGAGGCCCAGTCCTTGTCCCAATGCCCGACTCTCACTTAGTGAATCCGTGGCTTTGAGGCCCAGTCCTTGTCCCAATTCCCGACTCTCATTAAGTGAATCCCTGGCTTTGAGAGCCAGTCCTCACATAAACAAAACAAACCAGAAAAATATATATGTATATAGTCCAAACACCTCAGTCCATTTTAAACCTTCAGTCACCACAACTGCACTAGGCCGCCCCGAGTAGCTTGGATGCCTCACTCTGGAGGCCGAAAAGCAGGTGACCCTGCAGCCTGAGACCCGGAGTCCACCAAGCGCCACCAAAAACTCTGCAGCTGCCCTCATCAGAGCTTGACTTCTGCCGAGCAAAGCCTGGGAGGGCAGCTCTGACTCTGTTCTGGACACTGTGCCATGGCGTCCCCAGTGAAGCACAACAGCTTCTCCCCTCGCTCTGGGTGGCTGCATACAGATGACACCATGGCTTCAGGCCTAGGCCTCGCTATGACCAAGGACTTGGCCCCCTCCATCCACCCCAGCGAGCATCCAACAAATCAGCAAATTGAACTTGCAGCATACCAGATTAACAATGGTTCAGCACAACATTGTGGGCCGAAAGGCCTGTTTCTGTGTTGTATTGTTATCTGTTCTGCATTCTGGCTTTACACATCTCAGCTAAAGGGGAGGATTTCTCTCTGTCCTATCTACTGTTTTCAATCATTTTGTTTTAGTTAGGTCCCTCTTGGCCTTCTCCATAACCCGGTCACTCCCCAGAACTAAACACAACATCCCCAGACAACACCTCCTCTGCACCCTCTCCAGTGATGTCATATCTTATCATGGGGCCACCAGAACTGTAAACAGTACTCCAGCAGTGGCCAAACAATGCTTTATAAAGTTGGAGCATAACATTCCTGTTAATATTCTATGCCCTGACTAAATAAGGCAAGGATGTTGTATGCCTCTGAACTACAGTAGTGAAGAGCATTTGGCATACTGGACTTCATCAGTCAGGGCTCTGAATATACTGGTGATATTGGGATGTTATGTGGCAGTTGTACAAGATGTTGGGGACATGGTTAAAATGGAAAGAATGCCGAAAAGATTTACGAGGCTGCTACCAGGACTGGAGGGCCTGAGCTATAGAGGGAGGTTGGCCAGGCGAGGACTTTATTCCATATACGGAACAATCTGCGAGAGGAAGCAGTTGAGACAGATCCAGCAACAGCATTTAAAAGGCACTTGGACAGGTACTTGGATAGGGAAGGTTTAAAGCAGAGGATGCCAACCTTTTCTATGCCATGCGATAATACCATTAAGCGAGGGGCCCCTGGTTTAGAGGATATGGGCCAAACACAGGCAAAATGGGGGGAGGGGGTGTGGGAACCGAAGTGATGGGAGTCAGGATAGGACAGATGGTAAAAAAGTAAAGATAGCATGCAGTCAGACTGTCAGGAAGGGTAGGTAGGTGATGGGACATAGTCTCAGCCAACAGGGTGAGTATCAGTATATTAGAAATGCAAAATCAAAAAGGGGAGCAAATACTGTACTCAAGGTGATGTATCTCAATGCGCGGAGTATACGAAATAAGGTGGATGATCTTGTTGCACGACAAAACATTGCCAGGTATGATGTTGTGGCCATCACTGAATCGTGGCTGAAGGATGGTGTAGTTGGGAGCGGAATATCCAAGGTTACACATTGTATCGGAGGGATAGGAAGGTAGGCAGACGGGGTGGTGTGGCTCTACTGGTAAAGAATGGCATCAAATCAGTAGAAAAGTGTGACATAGGTTTGGAAGATGTTGAATCCTTGTGGGTTGAGTTAAGAAACTGTAAGGATAAAAGAAAGCTGATGGTAGTTATATACAGGCCTCCCAACAGTGGCTGCGAGGTGGACCACAGATTACAACGGGAAATAGAAAAGGGATATCAAAAGGGCAATATCATGATGGGAGATTTATCTCCTATCTCTATCTCCTTTGCCAAAGCATTGGAGAGGGATAGGAACAGACAATTTAGGAAAGTGTTTAATTGAAGTAAGAGGAAATATGAGGCTATCACGCAGGAACTTGGAATTATAAATTGGGAACAGATGTTCTCAGGGAAAAGTACGGCAGAAATGTGGCAAATGTTCAGGTACATTCAGGTTCTCCATAGGTACGTCTCAATGAGACAAGGAAAGGATGGTAGGATACAGGAAACGTGGTGTACAAAGGCTGTTGAAAATCAAGTCAAGAATTAAAGAACAGCTTACGAAAGGTTCAAAAAAACCAGGTAACGATAGAGATCTAGAAGATTATGAGGCTAGCAGGAAGGGACTTAAAGAAATTAGGAGAGCCAGAAAGGGCCATGAGAAGGCCTTGGCGAGCAGGATTAAGGAAAACCCCAAGGCATTCTACAAGTACGTGAAGAGCAAGAGGATAAGACATGGAGAATAGGACCAATCAAGTGTGATAGTGGAAAAGTGTGTATGGAACTAGAGGAGAATAGCGGAGGTACTTAATGAATACTTTGTTTCAGTATTCACTACAGAAAAGGACCTTGGCAATTGTAGGGATGACTTACAGTGGACCAAAAAGCTTGAGCATATAGACATTAAGAAAAGGATGTGCTGGAGCTTTTGGAAAGCATCAAGTTGGATAAGTCTCCGGAACTGGATGAGATATACACCAGGCTACTGTGTGAGGTGAGGGAGGAGATTGCTGTGCCTCTGGCAATGATCTTTGCATCATCAATGGGGATGGGAGAGGTTCCAGAGGATTGGAAGGTTGCAAATGTTGTTCCCCTATTCTTTTCAATATTTTTATTAGTTTCTACAAAGAAGAATACAAAGTATATATAAAAGGTCAAAAAAGATAAGAAAAAACTACCAATTACATTATATCTATCCATAATAGCATTCTCATTACACCGTATTCATGTAGGTTAGTCAATAGTTATATTGAAATATACTAATTTATTACAAAAAAAGTCTAACCCCTACCAGGACCAAAGCTGTTTATTAAGGAGAAAAAAAGGCAAAATACCGTCTCATATAATAAAAATTAATAATAGCCAATATCTAAATTTAAACAATGAATTGAGGGTTTTGAAAATAATTCAGAAAGGGTCCCCACAGTGTTTGAAAGTCTTGAGATTCCGAGATTGAACAACGAATCTTCTCTAAATCTAAGCATGACATAACCATTGAGCACGAGTAGGAGGAAAAACATCTTTCCATTTAAACAAAAGCGCCCTCCTAGCTACAAGAGAGCTAAAGGCCAAAATATGTAAATCAGATGTCTTCAGCTTGACGTCTTGTCCTGCAACAATACCGAATAGGGCCGTCAGAGGATTAGGCTTAAAATTGACTTTGAAAAGTAAAGAAAAAGTTTGAAAAACTTCCTTCCAATATTTTTCAAGACATGGACAAGTCCAAAACATATGAATTAACGAAGCTTTTCCATTATTACATCTGTCACAGTAGGGAGATATATCCGAATAAATCGAGATAGCTTATCTTTAATCATATGGGCTCTATGTACCACCTTAAATTGTATGAGGGAATGGTGAGCATATAGCAATTAAATATTAACCAGTTTAAAAATTTCATTCCAAGTTTCCTCAGATATTGATGTCTGTAAATCTTGTTCCCAGAAATTCTTAATTTCGTCTGAAGGAACATTCCTCGTCTCCAGTAACATTCCTTGTCTCCAGTAACATGCCATAAATATTAGATATTGAACCATTATGACAAGGTGTCAAATTAAAAATTACGTCTGTTAAGTTCTTATCTGAGCTTATAGGAAATGTGCATAATTGAGATCTTAGAAGGTCTCTGATTTGTAGATATCTAAAAAAGTGAGTTTTGGGTAAGCTATATGTAGTTGACAATTGCTCAAATGAAAAAAGATTTCCTCCAACAAACAGATCCCAAAAACATTTAATGCCCAGCCTGTCCCATTCTTTAAAAACTAAATCAGTCATGGAGGGTTTAAAAAAAATTAGAATGTTGTTCCCTTATTCAAGAAAGGGAGTAGAGATAGCCCAGGAAATTACAGACCAGAGAGACTTACTTCAGTGGTTGGTAAGTTGATGGAGAAGATTGGAAAGGCAGGATTTATGAACATTTGGAAAGGCCTAATATGATTAGGAATAGTCGGCATGGCTTTGTCAAAGGTAAGCCATGCCTTACGAGCCTGACTGAATTTTTTGAGGATGTGACTAAACACATTCATGAAGGTACAGCATTAGATGTAGGCATTTGATAAGATACCCCATGTAAGGCTTATTGAGAAAGTAAGGAGGCATGGAATCCAAGGGGACCTTGCTTTGTGGATCCAGAATTGGCTTGCCCACAGAAGGCAAAGAGTGGTTGTAGATGACTCATATTCTGCATGGAGGTTGGTGACCACTGGTTCTATCACACCTGAAATCCTGTCTGCCCACTACCCTGGTCCCCCATCAATTTGCCAATCACACCAACAGGTCAACAAAGGGTGCCATCTCCATCACACATCACTCTGCCCTGACACACCTGGACAGCCCCAACTCTTATGTCAGAATGCTGTTCGTTGACTTTAGCTCGGCATTCAATACTGTGATCCCCTCCAAGCTGATCGCCAAACTTCGCCAGCTTGGTATCGGCTCATCCCTCTGCAATTGGACCTTGGACTTTCTGACTAACAGACCCCAATCAGTTAAGTTAGACAATCTCTCCTCCTCCACTCTCACCCTGAACACTGGCGTGCCTCAAGGCTGTGTGCTGAGCCTTTTTCTGTACTCCCTTTTCACCTATGACTGCTACCTATATGTGGTTCTAACTCCATAATCAATACCACGGTGGTTGGCCTGATCAGAGGAGATGACGAGACGGCCTACAGGGACGAGGTCCCGCACCAGGCCGCGTGGTGTGCCGACAACAACTTGGCCCTTTAACACCCAGACCAAGGAGATCACTGTGGACTTCAGGCATGCTCGGAGCCACACTCACGTCCCCACCTACATCAACGGAGCTGTAGTGGAGCGTGTATCAAGCTTCAAATTCCTTGGTGTCCACATTTCCGAGGATCTCACCTGGTCCCTGAACTCCTCCATCCTGATCAAAAAGGCACAACAGCGCCTTTAGTTCCTGTGGAGCATGAAGAAACCTCACCTCTTTCCCAGGATACTGACAGACTTTTACCGCTGTACCATTGAGAGCATACTCACCAACTGCATCTCAGTGTGGTATGGCAATTGTCCCGTATCGGACCGCAAAGCACACCAGCGTGAGGTGAAAACTGCCCAGCGGATTATCAGCACCTAATTGCCCACCATTGAGAACATCTACCATAAACGCTGCCTGGGCAGGGCGAAAAGCATTATCGAGGATGCATCTCACCCTAACCATGGACTTTGTACTCTCCTCCCATCCGGTAGGCGCTACAGGAGCCTCCGCTCCCGCACCAGCAGGCACAGGAAGAGCTTCTTCCGAGGCTGTGACTCACATCATAGCGCTAATAAGTATTGCACCCATATTGTACTGTCTCAGTACTTTTATATTTGTGTGCTGTAGCACTTACTTTTTATTCGCAGTTATTTTGTAAATAACACTATTCTTTGCATTTCTGGTCAGATGCTAACTGCATTTCATTGGTCGTTGGATGTATTTAAGGCAGAGACTGAAAGGTTCTAAATTGGACATGGCATCATATGTTACAGGGAGAAGGCCAGGAAATAAGGTTGAGGAGGAGGAAAAAAAAAGGATCAGTCATGATTGAATGGCAGAGCAGACTTGATGGGCCAAATGGCCTAATTCTGCTCCTATGTCTTATGGTTTAAAATGGAACTAGTTCAGGTGGGCACCTTCGTTGGCATGGATAGATAGGTCTGAGGAGCCCGTTTCCAAGTTGACTGACTCTAACGTGACTCTGTTGACCTCTACTGTAACCTTCAGGGACGTTCAGCCAACACCATCAATCTACTTGCATTTTAACGAGACCCTATTGAACTACTGTAACCTTCAGGGACACTTGAACTTCTACAACAAGCTCCTTGCATTTCTCAGTTTCCAGGGGTTCCATCAAATCAACTGTGCACGTCCTATCATTATTTGCTTTCCCAAAGTGGAGTTGTACATTTTGTAGGATTACATTCCACCTGTCACTGCTCAGTCCATCCTACCAACTCACCAACTTGGTGATCACCAGTGGAGAACCTGTGTTCAGTGAATTGTCAATTCTAAACTTCCTCATGTCTGTTACTAATTTCTGTCCCTCTGTACATCCCTCTGCAACTGAATCTTCAACTTCCTCATCATGAGACCAGTCAGTGTGGATTGAGAATGACACCTTCTCCTCGCTGACAATCAATACTGGCGCACCTGAAGAATGCATGCCTAACCCACCACTCTACTCACTCTACAGCCATGACTATGTGGCTAGGCACAGTTCAAACCGCATCTATACATTTATCAATGACGACATTGCTGTTGGTAACATCTCATGATGCCAAGGAGTTAAATAGGAGCAAGATAGATTGGCTGATTGAGAATGTCACAACAACAACCTTGCAGTCAATGTCAGTAAGTCCGAAGGATTGATTGTGGACTTCAGGAAGGGGGAATCCTCATCAAGGAATCAGCAGTGGAAAGGGTCTAAGATCCTGGACGTCAATATCTCGGAGTATATATCTTAGGCTCAAAGCATGGATGAAATCATGAACAAAGTACGCTTGTGGCTCTTTGTGACGTTTTTGAGGAGGTTTGTTGTGTTACCAGAGATTTACAAATTCACCACCAGGTATGGAGGCTCCAGTAGACAGAACAGGAAAAAGCTGCAGATGGTTGTAGAGTCTGCTAGCTCCATCGTGGGCACTAGCCTCCCACCATCCAGGACATCTACAGGAGGCAGCATCCATCACCATGGACCCATACCATCTGGGACATGCCCTCTGCTCAGTACTACCTTCAGGGAGGAGATACAGGAGTCTGAAGACCTATACTCAATGAATCAGGAACAGTTCCTTCCCCTCCACCATCAGATTTCTGAACAGAGCATGAACTCTAAACACTACTTCACTATTCATTCATTTTGTACTATTGATGTCTGAAATTTAGAGTAATCTTATGCCTTGCATTTCATAGTAAAACTGATTCTGATTTTGTCTGTAGCCTCTTGTAGAGAAGTGTGAGGAGGAACAGCTGACCTTGGAGCTAAGCATGAAAAATAGAGGGCCATGGGTAACCCTAGGTCATTTCTAAAGTAAGTACATGCTTGACACAGCACAGTAGGCCGAAGGGCCAGTATTGTGCTGTAGGTTTTCTAGGTTTCTAGCACCTTCAGGGAGGTCACTTTCTCTGCGTCAGAACAGGTGGTGAGGGAGGCTCTCTGTAACATCAGCTCATGTTCTCATTCTCTCTCTCCCTCACCCTCTCTCTCTCTCTCTCACACACACACACACACAGATACACACGGACAGTGAAGAAAGTTGTCCAAGGTTATAACAGCATCTGGAAAAACTGGGAAGGAAGACATACACAATGGTGGCTTTCCAAAGCGTTACCCCCACCCCCACTCCATACAGTAGGATCAGAAGCAGACAATGGAGGGATGCAGTCGCTGTGCAGGCAGAAGGGAATAGCTTACTTAGGCAATTAGCTGCTAATTCAGCACAACACTGGGTTGAACGACCTGAAATTTTCTGTTCCCTTTGGAGGAACAGAGGATGAGAGACAACGTGATAGCAGTCGAGAGGCACTCATAGAGTGGATAGCAAGCGCCTTTTCACCAGGGTGGCAATATCAGAGATCATCCTTTGGCCGGGTGGAGAGGCGCGGGTGCTGGGAGGGTGGGGGGTGAGGAAGGAGGTGGTGTGTGCGTGAGGAGAGAGTGGAGTAGCAATGAGCCAGTTCATTTTGCTGTGGCTGTCAGTGAGCAGCAAATGGGTTGTTCCCTTTTTAAGCTCTGAACGTGACAGAATGCAGAGCACCAAATATGGTGAGGAGACAGGACAGTGGGGTGTTGGGGGGGCAGGTGACTAGTGGGATGTGAGAGGGACGCTGGGAGGCATGGGGCACGCGGGGAGGCTGAGGGAGAAGAGCAGGAAGTTCTGAAGTGCCCTTTCATACAGTTTCCCACCCTGCCCTGTCAAGTTGATGTGGTCTGTGGGTGGGCAGGGTAATGACACATATTCCTGCTCTTCCATCACCAATACTCTTTTACCCAGTTCGACCTCAATGCATTGTGCACTGATCTGATCCATATGGACAAGCTTCTCTCTGTATCTCAGTATATGTGAAAATAAAACACAATTTACCTGCTCCTCCACAAAGGTCGTCAACACCCCCCGCCCTCCTCCCGAACCCAACCTTCTCTCCACTTTCAGCATTTAATATCTCTCCCACAGATACTGTATACGCACACAAACACACTCCACTACACAAACAACCATACACTTAAATGAGCAAGCTTTTACAATACATACACTCACACGCATACTTCCACTAGGCAGCCATTCGACCCACTGAGTCCGTACTGTCCCCATGCAAGAATCATTCCCCAGCCCCACTCCCCACCCTTACCTCAAATTCTTGGCTGTCAGATACTCCCTCGTCATCTTGGAATTGGCCATCCCATCTCTGCCTATAACTTCCATATTTATCCCCCCCCACCGGTACCTCACAAACCTGTCCAACCCCCCACCGCCTATAAATCTCACAACCTCGCCTCCTGCCCCACCCCTCTCACGTCACCTTCAGCCTCTCAGCTACCCCTCCCACCCTTCTCCTGTTACCCTCTCTCCCTCCCTTCCCTGTCACCTTCTTCCCCTCATCTCCCACTCCCACCACCTTCACCCACTCATCTCCCCATCCCACCCTCACCCATCACCCTCCACCCTCCTCACCCCCCTCCCGTCACCTTCACCCCTTTATCTTGGGGTCCGAGTCCATAGGACACTCAAAACTGCTGCGCAGGTTGACCCTGTGGTTAAGAAGGTGTACAGTGTATTGGCCTTCATCAATCGTGGGATTGAGTTTAGGAGCTGAGAGGTAATGCTGCAACTATATAGGGCCCTGGTTAGACCCCACTTGGAGTACTGTGCTCAATTCTGGTTGCCTCACTACAGGAAGGATGTGGAAACCATAGAAAGGGTGCAGAGGGGATTTACAAGGATGTTGCCTGGATTGGGGAGCATGCCTTATGAAAACAGGTTGAGTGAACTTGGCCCTTTCTCCTTGGAGCAACCGAGGGTGAGAGGTGATCTGACAGAGCTGTACAAGATGATGAGAGGCATTGATCGAGTGGATAGTCAGAGGCTTTTTCCCAGGGTTGAATTGGCTAGCACGAGAGGGCACAGTTTTAAGGTGCTTGGAAGTAGGTACAGAGGAGATGTCTGGGGTAAGTATTTTATGCAGAGAGTGGTGAGTACGTGGAATGGGCTGCCGTCAATGGCGGTGGAGGCAGATATGATAGGGTCTTTTTAGAGATTCCTGGATAGGTACATAGATCTTAGAAAAATAGAGGGCTATGGGTAACCCTCAGTAATTTCTAAAGTAAGGACAGGTTTGGCACAGCATTGTGGGCCGAAGGGCCTGTATTGTGCTGCAGGTGTTCTATATTTCTGTCTCCCCCTCCTATCAACTTTACCCCTTCACCTCTCCCCAACCCTCTCCCATTACCTTCAGTCTCCCCCTTCCACACTTCTCCCGTCACCCTCTCCCTCTCATCACCACCTCCCACCCTTCTCCTACCCTTTCTCGTCACCCACCTCACAACACCCATTACCCCTCCCACCCATCTCCATCACCCTCTCCACTCACCACTTTCCCATCACCCTCATCTCCCCCCACTCCTTTCCTGTCACCCTCTCACCCTCATCTCCCACCCCCGTACCCCCCTCCTGTCACCCCTCTCCTCTTGCTCTCCCCCCGTACCCCCCTCCTGTCACCCCTCTCCTCTTGCTCTCCCCCGTACCCCCCTCCTGTCACCCCTCTCCTCTTGCTCTCCCTCTCCCGTACCCCTCTCCTGTCACCCCTCTCCCAGACTGCCCCCACCCCTAGTGCCCAGCCCACAACGCTCTCCCCGCTGCTGTCTGTCGTCGGCACTGCCCTCTCATTCTGCCCTTTTCCCTCGTCACTCTCCACCGGTCAATCTACCTCCGCACATTGCCCTCTCACACAAAAACTTTCTCTCACTGACTTTCACACACACACTCTCTCTCTCTCTCTCCAACTCCTACACTGCCCGTCACACACTCAATTTCAATCTCTCACACCGCCATTCTCACAGTCCCCCTCCCTAGTCACCTTTGTATTTCTCCCGGACATCCTCGAACGCTTGAATATAATCCTGTTCCTGGGCATCGGCGGGTAGCTCCCAGGGCGGCCGGCCGGCCATCATGCGTCCGCTCCGGACACGACGGGGCGCAGACGCTGAAAGCGCCCGAGCGGCGTTACAAACACCGCTGCTAGATATAGTCCGACAGGGGCAGGGGAGGGGGAGGGGGGAGGGGGGGAGGGGGGGAGGGGGGAGGGGGGAGGGGGAGGGGGGGAGGGGGAGGGGGGGAGGGGGAGGGGGGGAGGGGGGGAGGGGGGGAGGGGGGGGAGGGAAACGGGGAGGGGGGAAGGGGGAAGGGGGAAGGGGGGGAAGGGGGAAGGGGGAAGGGGGAGGGGGGAAGGGGGAAGGGGGAGGGGGAAGGGGGAGGGGGGAGGGGAGGGGGAGGGGGAAGGGGTGAGGGGAGGGTGAGGGGAGAGGAGGAGAGGAGGAGAGGAGGGGGAGAGGAGAGGGGAGGGGATGGGGAGAGGAGAGAAAGGGGAGGGGAGGGGAGGGAGGTGATCGGGGGGAGGGGAGAGGGGGAGAGGGAGAGGGAGAGGGGGAGGGAGAGGGAGAGGGAGAGGGAGAGGAGAGGGAGGGGATGGGGAGAGGAGAGGGAGGGGATGGGGAGAGGAGAGGGAGGGGAGAGGAGAGGGAGGGGATGGGGAGGGAGGGGGAGGGGGAGAGGGGAGGGAGGGGGAGGGGGAGAGGGGAGGGAGGGGGAGGGGGAGAGGGGAGGGAGGGGGAGAGGGGAGGGAGGGGGAGGGGGAGAGGGGAGGGAGGGGGAGGGGGAGAGGGGAGGGAGGGGGGAGGTGAGGGAAAGGGAGGGGAGTGGGGAGGGACAGGGAGGGGAACAGGGGAGGGGGAGAGGAGAGGGGAGGGGGAGAGGAGAGGGGAGGGGGAGAGGAGAGGGGGGAGGTGATCGGGGAGGGAGGAGGGGAGGTGAGGGAAGGGGAAAGGGAGGGGAGTGGGAGAGGGGAGAGAGGGGAGGGGGAGAGGGGAGGGGGGAGGAGAGGGGAGAGGGGAGAGGGGAGGGGAGGGGAGAGGGGAGGGTAGGGGAGAGGGGAGGGTAGGGGAGAGGGTAGGGGAGAGGGTAGGGGAGAGGGGAAGGGAGGGGGGAGGGGAGAGGGGAGGGGAGGGGAGGGGAGGGTGGAGGGGAGGGTGGAGGGGAGGGGAGGGGAGGGTGGAGGGGAGGGGAGGGGAGGGGAGGGGAGGGGAGAGGGGAGGGAGAGAGGTGAGGGGATGGAGAGAGGAGAGGGGAGAGGGGAGGGTAAGGAGGTGATGGGAGAGGGGAGGGGAGAGGGGGAGAGGGGAGAGGGGGAGAGGGGAGGGGGAGAGGGGAGGGGGAGAGGGGAGGGGAGGGAGAGAGGAGGGGGTGAGGGGAGGGAGAGAGGAGAGGGAGAGGAGGGGGAGAGGGGAGGGAAAGGAGGTGATCGGGGAGGGGGGAGAGGGGAGGGAGGAGGGGAGGTGAGGAAAGGGAAAGGAAGGGGAGCGGGGAGGGTAAGGAGGTGATCGGGGAGGGGGGAGAGGGGAGGGAGGAGGGGAGGTGAGGAAAGGGAAAGGGAGGGGAGCGGGGAGGGACAGGGAGAGGGAGAGGGGAGAGGGAGAGGGGAGAGGGAGAGGGGGGAGGGAGAGGGGGGAGGGAGAGGGGGGAGGGAGAGGGGAGAGGGGAGGGAAGGGGAGAGGGGAGGGAAGGGGAGAGGAGAGGGAGGGGGAGAGGGGAGGGAGGAGAGGAGAGTGGTGAGGGGGAGGGAGCTGAGGGAGGAGAGGAGAGGATGGGGGAGAGGGGATGGGAGTGAGGGGAGAATGTGGAGGGAGAGGGGATAGGGGAAAGATGGGAGAGTGGGGAGGTGGAAGGAGAGGGCAGGAGGAGCTGGGGTGAAGAGGGGAGGAGGAGGAGGGGCTGGGTGGGGGGTGAAGGAGAGGATGGATAGGGAAGGGGGAGTGCCAGGGCAAGGAAGGATGGATAGGAGAGGGAGGGGGAAGGGGACGGGACATAACAGGAAGGGAGGTAGGAAGGGGAGACAGGAGCGGGGAAGTGAAGTGGAAGGGAGAGGAGATGAGAGGGGGAACGAGAAGGGGAGTGGAGAGGAGGAAAAGAGGGGATGGGGAGAGAAGAGAAGGAAGTGGAGAGGTTAGAGGGGGTGGACAGAGGGAGGAGGGCAGGGCGGTAGGGGAGAGGGAGGTGAGGGAATGGGACAGGGAGGGAGGTGAGAGGGGGAGGGGGCAGAGGGGAAGGAGAGGGGAGAGGGGAAAGGGGAGGAGAATAGAGTGAGAGGGAGGAGAGGAGAGGGGGCAAGAGGACAGAGAGGGAAGAGGAGAGGAGGGGGAAGAGGGGAGAGGGTGATGGGGAGGGGAGAGGGAAAAGGAGGAAGAGCAGAGGGGGAGGGGGAGAGTGGAGGGGGAGAGAGTGGAGGGGAAGGGGAAGAGGGGAAGGGGAAGAGGGGAAGGGGAAGAGGGGAAGGGGAGGGGGAAGAGGGGAGGGGGAAGAGGGGAGGGGGAAGAGGGGAGGGGGAAGAGGGGAGGGGGAAGAGGGGAGGGGGAAGAGGGGAGATGGGAGAGAGGAGAGGTGGGAAGAGGGGTGGTGAGAGGGGAGGGGGAGGTTGGAGAGGAGGAGGAGAGGTTGTAGCTATGGTGATGGAGTTGTAAGGAAGATTGGGTAAGGGGGAGTGTGTGGAGGGAGGGGGAAGGGTGTGTAGGGAGGGAGTCCTGACGTTAGTTTCAGTTAGTCCTGACGAACGGTTTCGGCCCGAAACGTCGACTGTACCTCTTCCTAGAGATGCTGCCTGGCTTCTGCGTTCACCAGCAACTTTGATGTGTGTTGCCACAAATTTCAACAGATGTCAGTGGAGAGCATTCTAACTGCTTGTATCACTGTCTGGTATGGTGGGGCCACTGCGCAGGATTTGAAAGAGCTGTAGTAAGCTGTGAACTGTCAGCTCCATCATGATTTCTCGACTCCCCAGCATCCAGGACATCTTCAAAAGTGATGCCTCAAAGAGGCAGATCTGAATCTGTCTCTGAGGATCTCATCACTCAGTTCATGCCCTCTTCGCAGGGGTAATTGATAAGTTTGTGGCCTGAGGGAGGCGATGGGTTATCAACTTCAAACTTTCTACATAATCACTCAAAGCGTTGAACTGCGTGTTGCATGTAACGAGAGCCGTATAACTCATCTCCTTCTACCTTAGACCACAAACTTATCAATCGCTCCTCGTACCACGGGAGCCTGAAGACACACACTCACTGTTTCAGCAACAGCTTCTTCCCTTCCACCATCAGATTTCTGAAGAGATAATGAACCAACACTACCTTCTGCTCTCTTTTTGCACTACATTTTGATTTTGATGTTATTTCTTATTGTAATTTATACTATTTGTACAGTATTGCACTGTACTGCTGTCACGGATTTTGCAACATAATTCAGTGATAATAATGCAGAGCAGGGCTTCCAGCTCACAATGTTTTGCCAGCCATAATGCCAGTTTAAACACACCGTTCAACGTGCACATCCTGCCATTCTCTGCACATTCATGTATCTGTCTAACAGACTCTTAAACAACGCACACAAAATGCTGGAGACACTCAGCAAGTCAGGCAGCATTTAAGAAGTGAATAAACCGTCAATGTTTCGGGTCCTGATGAAGGGTTTCCACCTGAAATGTTGACTGTTTATTCCCTCTCCATTGCCTTGGATTCCAGGATCTGCAGATTTTTTTCACGTTTTTGAGCCTCCTAAACATGTCTGTGTATCTGCAAACACCAGCAGCCCTGGCTATACATTCCACCTACCCATATGGAATCCAGAGAAACTCGGCTGTGTGCATTCAGAATTCACTTGCCAACAGAAGGTGGTTCTATATGGACAATATTCTGCCTGGAGGTCAGTGACCATTAGTGCTCCACAGGAATCTGTTGTGGGTCTCCTGATAGCTGTGATTTTTAGAAATGATTTGGAGAAGGGATGGGTTAGTTAAATTGGCAGATGACACAAAGGTTGGAGGTGAGGTGGACAGTGTAGAAGGTTGCGCTATGTTACAAAGAGGCATTGGTAAGATGCAGAGCTGAGCTGAGAAGTGACAGTTGGAGGTCAATCTGGAAAAATGTGAGAACATGCACTTTGGAAATTCAAACATGAAGGCAAAATGCAATATTAATGACCAGATTCTTAACAGTCTGATGGAACAGGCTAATTGGTGTCTACATCCATAGATCCCTCAAAGATGCCACACATGTTGATAGAGTGCTTAAGAAGGTGCATGTTGCGTTGGCCTGTATTGGTCAGGGGATTGGCCTGTATTGGTCAGATGTGATCAAGGCAGAGGAATGAAAGGTGGGGGAGTAGCATTGCTTGTTAGGGAAAATATTACAGCAGTGCTCAGGCAGGACAGATTAGAGGGCTTGTCTACTGAGTCCTTATGGGTGGAGCTGAGAAACAGGAAAGGTATGGCCACATTAGTGGAATTGTATTACAGACCACCCAATAGTCAACGAGACTTGGAAGAACAAATCTGCAGAGAGATAGCAGGCAACTGCAGGAAACATAAAGTTGTGGTGGTAGGGGATTTTAATTTTCCATATATTGATTGGGACTCCCATACTGTTAGGGGTCTAGATGGTTTAGAGTTTGTAAAATGTGTTCAGGAAAGTTTTCTAAATCAATATATAGAGGGACCAACTAGAGGGGATGCACTATTGGATCTCCTGTTAGGAAACGAGTCAGGACAAGTGACGGAAGTCTGTGTAGGGGAGCACTTTGGTTCCAGTGACCATAACACCATTAGTTTCAACTTGATCATGGACAAGGATAGATCTGGTCCTAGGGTTGAGGTTCTTAACTGGAAGAAGGCCAAATTTGAAGAAATGAGAAAGGATCTAAAAAGTGTGGATTGGGACAGATTGTTCTCTGGCAAAGATGTGATTGGTAGGTGGGAAGCCTTCAAAGGGGAAATTTTGAGAGTGCAGAGTTTGTATGTTCCTGTCAGGATTAAAGGCAAATTGAATAGGAATAAGGAACCTTGGTTCTCAAGGGATATTGCAACTATATGAGTTATATGACATGTATAAGGAAACAGGGAGTGAATAAGGTGCTTGAGGAGTATAAGAAGTGCAAGAAAATACTTAAGAAAGAAATCAGGAAGGCTAAAAGAAGATATGAGGTTGCCTTGGCAGTCAAAGTGAAGGATAATCCAAAGAGCTTTTACAGGTATATTAAAAGCAAAAGGATTGTAAGGGATAAAATTGGTCCTCTTGAAGATCAGAGTGGTCGGCTATGTGCGGAACCAAAGGAAATGGGGGAGATCTTAAATAGGTTTTTTGCGTTTGTATTTATTAAGGAAACTGGCATGAAGTCTATGGAATTAAGGAAAACAAGTAGTGAGATCGTGGAAACTGTACAGATTGAAAAGGAGGAGGTGCTTGCTGTCTTGAGGAAAATTAAAGTGGATAAATCCCCAGGACCTGACAGGGTGTTCCCTCGGACCTTGAAGGAGACTAGTGTTGAAATTGCAGGGGCCCTGGCAGAACTATATAAAATATCGCTGTCTACAGGTGAGGTGCCGGAGGATTGGAGAGTGGCTCATGTTGTTCCGTTGTTTAAAAAAGAATCGAAAAGTAATCCGGGAAATTATAGGCCAGTAAGTTTAACGTCGGTAGTAGGTAAGTTATTGGATGGAGTACTAAGAGACAGAATCTACAAGCATTTGGATAGACAGGGGCTTATTAGGGAGAGTCAACATGGCTTTGTGCATGGTAGGTCATGTTTGACCAATCTATTGGAGTTTTTCGAGGAGGTTACCAGGAAGGGAAGGCAGTGGATGTTGTCAACATGGACTTCAGTAAGACCTTTGACTAGGTCCCGCATGGGAGGTTAGTTAGGAAAATTCAGTCGCTAGGTATACATGGAGAGGTGGTAAATTGGATTAGACATTGGCTCAATGGAAGAAGCCAAAGAGTGGTAGTAGAGAATTGCTTCTCCGAGTGGAGGCCTGTGACTACTGGTGTGTCACAGGGATCAGTGCTGGGTCCATTATTATTTGTCATCTATATCAATGAGCTGGATGATAATGTGGTAAATTGGATCAGCAAGTTTGCTGATGATACAAAGCTTGGAGGTGTAGTAGACAGTGAGGAAGGTTTTCAGAGCCTGCAGAGGGACTTGGACCAGCTAGAAAAAGGGGCTGAAAAATGGCAGATGGAGTTTAATACAGACAAGTGTGAGGTATTGCACATTGGAAGGACAAACCAAGGTAGAACATACAGGGTTAATGGTAAGGCACTGAGGAGTGCAGTAGAACAGAGGGATCTGGGAATACAGATACAAAATTCCCTAAAAGTGGCGTCACAGGTAGATAGGGTCGTAAAGAGAGCTTTTGGTACATTGGCCTTTATTAATCAAAGTATTGAGTATAAGAGCTGGAATGTTATGATGAGGTTGTATAAGGCATTGGTGAGGCCAAATCTGGAGTATTGTGTTCAGTTTTGGTCACCAAATTATAGGAAGGATATAAATAAGGTTGAAAGAGTGCAGAGAAGGTTTACAAGAATGTTGCCAGGACTTGAGAAACTCAGTTACAGAGAAAGGTTGAATAGGTTAGGACTTTATTCCCTGTTAGCGTAGAAGAATGAGGGGAGATTTGATAGAGGTATATAAAATTATGATCGGTATAGATAGAGTGAATGCAAGCAGGCTTTTTCCACTGAGGCAAGGGGAGAAAAAAACCCAGAGGACATGGGTTAAGGGTGAGAGGGGAAAAGTTTAAAGGGAACATTAGGGGGGGCTTCTTCACACAGAGAGTGGTGGGAGTATGGAATGAGCTGCCAGATGAGGTGGTAAATGCGGGTTCTTTTTTAACATTTAAGAATAAATTGGACAGATACATGGATGGGAGGTGTATGGAGGGATATGGTCCGTGTGCAGGTCAGTGGGACAAGGCAGAAAATGGTTCGGCACAGCCAAGAAGGGCCAATAGGCCTGTTTCTGTGCTGTAGTTTCTATGGTTTCTATGACTGGGTTCAAGAATTGTGAGGTAATGTTCCACAATCCTTGCTAGTCCACACTTGGAGTATTGTGTTCATAAACATGAGAAAATCTGCAGATGCTGGAAACCCAAAGCAACACACACAAAATGCAAGAGGAACTCAACATAGAAAAGAATAAACAGTCAGCATTTCAGGCTGAGACCCTTCTTCAGGACAAGAAAGGAACTAGCATGGGTGGAGCATTGGGTGGTCGACAGAAAACAGAGAGTGGGAATAAACGGATCCTATTCTGGCTGGCTGCCGGTTACCAGTGTAGTTCCACAGGGGTCCGTGTTGAGTCCACTGCTTTTTACGATGTACATCAATGATTTGGACTATGGTTTTAATAGATTTGTGGCTAAATTTGCCAATGATAGAAATATAGGTAGAGGAGCGGGTTGTGTTGAGGAAACATAGAGCCTGCAGAGAGACTTAGATAGTTTAGGGGAATGGGCAAACAAGTGGCAAATGAAATACAATGTTGGAAAGTGTGTGGTCATGCACTTTGGTGGAAGAAATAAATGGGCAGACTATTATTTTAGATGGGGAATGAATTCAAAATGCAGAGATGCAAAGGGACTTGGGAGTCCTTGTGCAGGATACCCGAAAGGAACCTCCAGGTTGAGTCGGTTGTGAAGAAGGCGAATGCAATGTTGGCATTTATTCCTAGAGGTATAGAATATAAGATGTGAAGTCAAGGCTCTATAAAACATTCGTGAGAGCACACTTGGAGTATTGTGTGCAGTTTTGGGCTTCTTATTTTAGAAAGGAAATACTAACATTGGAAAGGGTTCAAAGAAGAGTCTGAGAATGATTCCAGGAATGAAAGGGTTAACATCTGGCAGCTGTTAGGCTGTATTCTCTGAAGTTCAGGAGAATGGGGGGGGGGGGCGGGTTCCAAATGTTAAAAGGCCTGAACAGATTAGATATGGTAAAGTTACTTCCCATGGTAGGGGAGTCTAGGACAAGAGGGCATGACTTCAGGATTGAAGAACATCCACTTAGAACTGAGATGCGGAGAAATTACTTTAGTCAGAGGGTGGTAAATCTGGAATTTGTTGCCATGAGTAGCTGTGGAGACCAAGTTATTGGGTGTATTTAAGACAGAAATATGATTAGCCAGAGCATCAAAGGATATGTGGAGAAGGCAGGGGAGTGGGGATGACTAGAAGAATTAGATCAGCCCATGATTGAATGGCAGAGCAGACTCGATGGACCAAATGGCCTACTTCTGCCCCTATAACTTATGGTCTTATAATCAATTATCAAGGACAGAAATGCAGAGAGTGCATCCAGATCTCAGAACAGCCTACCTATAGTTGAAGAGATATGTGAAGTCACGCTGTGTTGCCTAGATCATTCCTACTGCTGATGCTGTGTTCTCATGGGTGGGAACATGCTAATTTGGCCATAGTGATCAGCAGAGAGATGAGATAATAGCTAGGCAACAATCTATATGTTAATTCAGGTTAACATGAAACACATAAGGCCCTGATAATGATAGGTGCTGGAGTGTTCCTGGAATTAGCTCAATCTGACCTCTATTCTCGATGCTTTGCAAAAGATAGAAAGGAAGATGAAAGAGGGGCTTTAGCAATACTAATAAAGGCCAACATCACAGCGGAACACAAAGAAACAAAGGATACATAATGATTCTGCATGGTAGAACTTAGATATAGGATAAATTTGGTTTTTATTTTCTCTGGAGCAGTGAAGGCTGAGGGAAATCTGACAGAGGTTCAGAAGATAATGAGAGGCAATGATGGAGTAGACAGGCAGCATCTCTTTCACAGGATTGAAATGTCTAGTACCAGAGGGCAGGCGTTTAGGGTGAGAGGGGTAAGTTCGAAGGAGATGTGATGGGAAAGTCTTTTACACAAGAAGTTGTGTGGAGGTGCAGTTAATGTTGAGAAAACAGGGAATCTGCAGAATGACGGACAGATTCTTAGAATGAGCAAAGAGGTGCTAGATGGAATATAGTTTTGGGAATTGTTTTGTCATGCACTTTGATAGAAGGAATAAAGGTGTAGACTATTTTCTAAACCTGTAGATACTTCATATTAAGGATGTACAAATGCACTTGTCAGTCTACATGTAGGATTTCCAAAAGGTTAATTTTCAGTTGAGTCAGGGGCAAGGAAGGCAAATGAAGTTTTATCATTTATTTCCATAGAATTGGAATTATCGGTTCTTGAAAGATCATTGTTAATGCCTCTGCAATCTCTCTAGCTACCTCCTTCAGAATCCGTGGGTGTATTCCATTAGGTCCAGGAGATTTAACCACTCTCAGACCATGAAGCTTCCTGAGCACCTCCTCAGTCGTAATTTTCACTGCACATACTTTCACTTCTCTGTCACTCTTGAATGTCCGGTATACTGCAGATGTCTTCCACTGTGAAGACTGATGCAAAATACTCATTCTGTTCCTCTGCCATCTCTGTATCTCTCATTAATATCGCCAATGTCATTTTCTATTAGTCCTGTATCTACCCTCGACTCTCTTTTAGCCTTTATATACTTAAAAAAGCTTTCAGTATCTTCTTTCATGTTAGCCACCAGCTTCCTCTCATAATTCATCTTTTCCTTTCAAATGACCTTCTTAGTTTCCTTCTGCAAGTTCTTCAAAGCTCCCCAATCCTCGATCTTCCAACTAGCTTTGACTTCCTTGTATGCCCTCTCTTTTACTTTTACTTTGGCTCTGACTTCGCTTGTCAGCCACGATAGTGTCCTTCTTCCATTCGAAATTTTTTTTTTCTTTGAAATATATTTGTCTTACACTTCCCTCATTTTTTGCAGAAACTCCAGCCAATGCTGCTTTGCTGTTCTTCCTGCTAGTGTCCTTTTCCAGGCAAATTTTAGCCATTTCCCCTCTCATGCCATTGTAATTTCCTTTATTCCACTGAAATACTGACATACTGGAATTTAGTTTCTCCTTCTCAAATTTCAAAGTGAACTCAATCATATTGTGATCACTGTTCCCTAAGGGTTCTTTAACCTTAAGGTCTCTTATCATCTCTGGATCATTACACACCACCAAATTCAGCACAGCCGATCCCCTAGTGGGCTCAACAACAAGCTGATCTAAAAAGCCATCCCTTTGACATTCTACAAATTCTCTCTCTTGCAAGATGCAAAAGGACTTGGGGGTGAGGTAAAGAGCTGGGAAACCGGTTGGTGAAAGAGATAAAGTACTAGAGAAGGGGAAATATGATAGGAGAGGACAGAAGACCATGGAAGGGGGAGGAGCACCAAAGGAAGGTAATGGGCAGCTAAGGAGATTAGCTGAGAGAGGGAAACAGGAATGGGTAAAGCTGAAGAAGGAAGTTAGAGAAATTGGTATTCATACAATCAGGTTGGAGGCTCCCCAGATGGAATATAAGATGTTGCTCCTCCAACCTGAGTGTAGCCTCACCATGGCAGCAGAGGAGGTCATGGACTGACATGTTGGAATGGGAGCATACAACCAGGGTGCTACATGAATTAGAAAACATATCCTATGGGAACAGGTCGTGTGAGCAAGAGCTTTTTTCATTGCAGAGAAGGAGCATGAATGGTGACTTGATACAGGTGTACAAGATAATAAGTATATATGAAGTGGGCAGCTAGAGACATTTTCCCAGTGCGGCATGGTGAACAGAGGAAAGTTTAGGGGAGGTGTCAGAGGTAGATTACTTTTTTTTTTACACAGAGAATAATGGGTGCCTGGATGAAACTGGTGGGGAGGGGGTACTGGGAGAGGCTGGTACATAATGAACTTTTAAAAGATTCTGAGAGAAAGATGAATGTTAGACAAATGGGGAGTTATGGGCTAGGTAGGAGTGAAGGGTAAATGATTTACATAGGTCTGCACAACATGATGGGCTGAAGGGCCTGTATTGTACCGTAACATTTTCTGTTCTTATGTTGTTTCCATATAGAACATACTCTCTAATCCAGGCAGCATCCTAGTGAACCTCTTCTGCACTCTCTCCAAAGCCTTGACAGCCATCCAAAATGGAGGCAACCAGAAATGTACGCACTACATTTTGGTTCATTTTGGTAGGTCAAATATGATGGCAGAATATAGTATTAACGGTAAGACTCTTGGCAGTGTGGAGGATCAGAGGGATCTTGGGATCTGAGTCCACAGGACACTCAAAGCAGCTGCACAGGTTGACTCTGTGGTGAGCAAGGCATACAGTGTATTGGCCTTCATCAATCATGGAATTGAATTTAGGAGCCGAGAGATAATGTTGCAACTATATAGGACCCTGGTCAGATCCCACTTGGAGTACTGTGCTCAGTTCTGGTCGCCTCACTACAGGAAGGATGTGGAAACCAGAGGGGATTTACAAGGATGTTGCCTGGATTGGGGAGCATGCCTTATGAGAATAGGTTGAGTGAACTCAGCCTTTTCTCCTTGGAGCGACGGAGGATGAGAGGTGACCTGATAGAGGTGTATAAGATGATGAGAGGCATTGATCGTGTGGATAGTCAGAGGTTTTTTTCTCAGGGCTGAAATGGTTGCCACAAGAGGACACAGGATTAAGGTGCTGGAGAGTAGGTACAGAGGAGATGTCAGGGGTAAGATTTTTACACAGAGAGTGGTGAGTGCGTGGAATGGGTTGCCGGCAACGGTAGTTGAGGGAGATATGATATGGTCTTTTAAGAGACTTTTGGATAGGTACATGGAACTTAGAAAAATAGAGGGCTATGGGTAAGCCTGGTAATTTCTGAGGTAGGGACATATTTGGCACAACTTTGTGGCCAAAGGGCCTGTATTGTGTTGCAGGTTTTCTGTGTCTCTATGGCTCCAGATGAGACATAGGAGCAGAATTAAGCCTCTTGGCCCATCAAGTCCGCTTCACCATTCAAACATGGCTGATCCTTTTCTCTCCTCCTCAGCCCCACTCCCAGGCCTTCTCCCCGTAACCTTTAATGCCATGTCCATTCAAGAACCTATCAGGCTCTGCCTTAAATATACACAACAACCTGACCTCCACAGCAGCCCATGGCAACAAACTACACAAATTCACCACCCTCTGGCTTAAGAAATTTCTCCACATCTCTGGTTTAAATAGATGTCCTTCTGTCCTGAGGCTGTGCCCTATTGTCCTAGACTCCCCCACCATGGGAAACATCCTTTCCACATCTACTCTGTCATTTGAAAGTTTCCAATGACAGCCCTCTCAACCTTTTAAATCCCAGCGAGTACAGACCCACAGCCATCAGACATTCCTTTTATGATAACCCTTTCATTCCCGGAATCATCCTTGTGAACCTCTTCTGAACTCTCTCAAATGCCAACACATGTTTTCTTAGATGAGGAGCCCAAAACTGTTCACACTACTCAAGGTGAGACCTCATCAGTGACATATCACATCAGCATCACATCCCTGCTCTTGTATTCTAGACCTCTTGAAATGAATGCTAACATTGTATTTGCCTTCCTAACCACTGACTCAAGTTAACCTTTAGGGTGTTCTGCACAAGGACTCCCGAGTCCCTTTACACTTCCAATTTTTGGAAATTTTTCCCATTTAGAAAATAATCTACAAATTTATTTCTACTACCAAAGTGCATGACCATGTGTTTTCCAACATTGTATTTTATTTGACACTTTCTTGTCCATTCTCCTAATCTGTCTAAGTGCTTCTGCAGCCTACCTGTTTCCTCAACACTACCTCCCCCTCCACCAATCTTCATATCATCTGCAAACTTGGCAACAAAGCCTTCTATTCCATCATCTAAGTCATTGATATGCAGCATAAAAAGCAGTCCCAACACCGACCCCTGCGGAACACCACTAGTCACTGGCAGCCAACCAGAAAAAGATCCTTTTATTCCCACTCACTGCCTCCTATCCATCAGCCAATACTCTAACTACGCCAGCAATTTTCCTGTAGTACTACAGCTCTTAACTTGGCAAGCAGTCTCATATGTGGCACCTTATCAAAGAACTTCTGAAAATCCAAATATACAACATCCACCACATCCCCTTTATCTACCCTACTTGTAATCTCCTCAAAGAATTCCAACAGATTCATTGGGCAAGGTTTTCCCTGAAGGAAACCATGCTGACTTTTTCCTTTGTCCTGTGTCACCATGTACTCCTTAACAATTGACCCCAACATCTTCCCAACCACTAAGGTCAGGGTAACTGGTCTATAATTTCCTTTCTGATGCCTTCCTCCTTTCTTAAAGAGTGGAGTGACATTTGAAAGTTTCCTGTCCTCCGGCCCAATGCCTGATTCCAATGATTTTTGAACAAACATTATTAATGCCTCCACAATCTCTACCACTACCTCTTTCAGAACCCTAGGGTGCAGTTCTCTGGTCTGGTTGACTTATAGACAATAGACAATAGGTGCAGAAGTAGACCATTCGGCCCTTCGAGCCTACACCGCCATTCTGAGATCATGGCTGATCATCTACTATCAATACCCAGTTCCTGCCTTGTCCCCATAACCCTTGATTCCCCTATCCATAAGATACCTATCTAGCTCCTTCTTGAAAGCATCCAGAGAATTGGCCTCCACTGCCTTCTGAGGCAGCACGTTCCACACCTCCACAACTCTCTGGGAGAAGAAGTTCCTCCTCAACTCTGTCCTAAATGACCTACTCCTTATTCCTAAACCATACCCTCTGGTACTGGACTCTCCCAGCATCTGGAACATATTTCCTGCCTCTATCTTGTCCAATCCTTTAATAATCTTATATGTCTCAATCAGATCCCCCCTCAATCTCCTTAATTCCAGCATGTACAAGCCCAGTCTCTCTAACCTCTCTGCATAAGACAGTCCGGACATCCCAGGAATTAACCTACTGAATCTACGCTGCACCTCCTCCACAGCCAGGATGTCCTCCCTTAACCCTGGAGACCAAAACTGCACACAATACTCCAGGTGTGGTCTCACCAGGGCCCTGTACAAATGCAAAAGGATTTCCTTGCTCTTGTACTCAATTCCCTTTGTAATAAAGGCCAACATTCCATTAGCCTTCTTCACTACCTGCTGTACTTGCTCATTCACAGTCAGAGACTGATGAACAAGTACTCCTAGATCTCTTTGTATTTCTCCTTTACCTAACTCCACACCGTTCAGATAATAATCTGCCCTCCTGTTCTTGCTCCCAAAGTGAATAACTCCACACTTATTCACATTAAACGCCATCTGCCAAGTTTCTGCCCACTCACCCAGCCTATCCAAGTCACCTTGAATTCTCCTAACATCCTCATCACATGTCACACTGCCACCCAGCTTAGTATCATCAGCAAACTTGCTGATGTTATTCACAATGACTTCCTCTAAATCATTGACGTAAATCGTAAACAGCTGTGGTCCCAGTACTGAGCCCTGTGGCACCCCACTAGTCACCACCTGCCATTCCGAGAAACACCCATTCACTGCTACCCTTTGCTTTCTATCTGCCAACCAGTTTTCTATCCATGTCAATATTCTCCCCCCAATGCCATGAGCTCTGATTTTACCCACCAATCTCCTATGTGGTGCCTTATCGAATGCCTTCTGAAAGTCAAGGTACACCACATCCATTGGATCTCCCGCATCTATCTTCCTGGTTACATCCTCGAAAAACTCCAATAGATTAGTCAAGCATGATTTGCCCTTGGTAAATCCATGCTGGCTTAGCCCAATCCTATCACTTATGTACCCTTAGGTCTTTCAACTTTTTGAGCACCTTCTCCCTTGTAATAGTAACTGCACCCACTTCTCTTCCCTCACACCCTTCAACATCTGGCACACTGCTAATGTCTTCCACGTGAAGGCTGATGGAAAATATTCCTTTAATTCATCTGCCATCTCCTTGGCCCCCTTTATTATTTCTCCGACTTCACTTTATAGTGGTCCTATATCCACTCTCCTCTCTCTTTTATTTTTTACATATTTGAAAAATCTTTTATTATCCACTTTAATATTGTTTGCTAGCTCACTTTCATATTTCATCTTTTCCCTTCTATTGATTCTTTTAGTTGCTCTGTGTAGGCTTTTAAAAACTTCCCAATCTTCTATCTTCCCATTAATTTTTGCTTTGTTATATGCCCTCACTTTGGCTTTTACATTAGCTTTGACTTCTCTTGTCAGCCACGGTTGTACTATTTTGCCGTTTGAGTATTTCTTCAGCTTTAGAATATATCTATCATGCACCTTTCTCATTTTTCTCCTTGACTCAAGCCATTGCTGCTCTGCTGACATCCCTGCCAGCATCTCCTTCCCATTCACTTTGGCCAACTCCTCTCTTATACCACAGTAATTTCCTTTACTCCACTGAAATACTGTTACATTAGACTTTACTTTCTCCCTATCAAATTTCAAGTTGAACTTAGTCATATTGTGATCACTGTCTCGTAAAGGTTCTTTTATCTTAAGCTCCCTAATCAGTTCCAGTTTGTTAAATAACAGCCAATCCAGTATAGCTGATCCCCTAGTAGGCTCAACAACAAACTACTCTAAAAAGCCATCTTGTAGGCATTCAGCAAACTCACTCTCTTGAGATCCATTACCAACCTGATTTTCACATTTGAACCTGCATGTTGAACTCTTCTATGACTATCATAACATTGTCCTTTTGATATGCCTTTTGTATTTCCTTTTGTAATCTGTGGTCCACATCCCAGTTGCTGTTGGCAGTTTCTTAACTCAACCTACAAGTATTCAATTTTACAATCCTATGTCACATCTTTCTACTAATTTGATGCCATTCTTTACCGGCAGAGCCACACCACCCCATCTGCCAACCTTCCTATCCCTCCGATGCAATGTGTAACTTTGGACATTCGGCTCCCAATTACAACCATCCTTCAGCCATGATTCAGTGATAGCCACAACATCATACCTGGCAATCTGTAATAGTGTAACCAAATCATCCACCTTATTTCTTATACTCTGTACACTGCGATATCACACCTTGAGTACTGTATTTGCTACCCTTTTTGATTCTACATCCCTCATGCACTGATACTCACCCTGCTGGCTACAATTTTGTCCCATCATTTGCCTGCCCTTCCTGACAGTCTGACTGCATGCTAACTTTGCTTTTTTACAATCTGTCCTATCCTGAGTCCCTTCACTCCAGTTCTCACACCCCTACCAAATTAGTTTAAACTCCCACCCCGCCAACAGCTCTAACAAACCTGCCCCCAAGAATATTTGTCTCCCACGGGTTCAGGTGCAACCCATCACTTTTGAACAGGTCATACCTCCCCCAGAAGAGATCCCAATGATCCAGGAACCTGAAGCCCTGCCCCCTGCACCAGCTTCTCAGCCACACATTTATCTGCCGAATCATCCTGTTTCTACTCTCGCTGGTGTGTGGCACAGGGAGCCATTCAGAAATTACAGCCCTGAGGCCCTGCTTCTCAGTTTTCTCCCTAGCTCTCTACATTCTCTTCTCAGGACCTCTTTGCTTCTCCTTCCTGTGTTATTGCTACCAATGTATACCAAGACATCTGGCTGCTCGCTCTCCCCCTCCAAGACGCAGACTAACTACAGTTTTAGAAAATTGCATCATAACTTCCTGACTGAACTAACAAATGCAGGCATTCTATGTGCCTTCTTTACCACCCTATCCACCTGTATAGCCACTTTTGGGGGTGATGGACTTGAACCCCTAGATCACTCTGTATATAAATGCTGTTAAGGCTATACTGTCTCTTTATATTTAGCCTTCCAAGGTGCAACACTTCAGACTTGGCCGTGTTAACCTCCACCTGCCATTTCTACATCCATATCTGCAAATGATCTATATCCCTTTGTATCCTTTGCCAATCTTCTATAATATCCACAGCACCAGGTATCTCTGTATCCTCTGCAAACTTACCAACCCAGCCATCTACATTTTCATCCAGGTCACATCACACTCAATGGAAAGGTGCAGTATTGGAGATGCCATCTGTGCTATGTAAGGTCCAGAACTCCTGTGACCCAGAACCCACTGATGATCCCTGGATTCCACCAAGCTCCCCTCCTTACATTATATTTTGTGGGAATAGATCAGGAATTCTCCCAGTCAAGAAGTCAGGGGAGGGGTGAAAGCCATGGGAAGCATCCAAGGCCAGCACCTCCTGTCTCCAGCACTCACAGTCCACCTCAGATACACGATGCAGCACAACACTGACCTGCCCAGCACCTACCCAAGTAACACCCAGTCATCGTTTACTGTATACAGCAGCTGTCACCATGTACATATCCTCACCCTTCCCAGTGCACCAGTCAATTCCACCCACACAGATACAGCCCGCAGCCATGCACACACTGCTCCAGCTGGCATGGCCCTACCTGCTATCCTGAGCACTGCACGTTCTGGTGGCTCCATCACCCTGCCCGTCTCTGCCACGCGTGGCCGGTTCCAAGGCAATGTGTCACCAGGCAGCCGTTCCCGCTTTGTCTCCAGCTCCCACTCCATCTTGTTGTTGACCTAAGGACATTAGATCATAGGTCACACCGACATTCGATCAATAATCTCCACCACCCCCACCCATTGATAACAACCTGCAATCAAAAACACCACCTGATCAATAACCCCAATTCCTCCAACACAATCCCTTAATCAATAACCCCAATCTCCCCCAATGCAGTCTCTTGATCAACAACCTCAATCACCCCAACCTAATCTGTTAAACAATAATTCCAGTCATCCAATTTAATCCCTTGATTAATAACCCCAATCTACCCAATCTCATCCCTTGATCACTAACCCCAATTCTTCCAACACAATCCTTTGATCAATAACCCAAACTAATTCCTTAATCAATAATGCAAATCCCCCCCAACTCAATCATCCAAGAGGACTACAACCTTGCTGTTGGGATTGGAGGCTTGCATGCCTCCATTTCCCTGAGAGCTATGTTGGCTGGAGTCAGGGCTTCATGCTTTGGTTCTTATTAGGGTCACCAATATCAAGCTGATTAAAGGGTAGTGGCCAGATTAAGAGTTGTCTCCTGGTCTTCCAGGTTCAGGGGTCGAGAAGAAGCTACTGACATGATAAAGGAAGCCCTGTACACCACCAGATATGGAGGACCTCTATTGCTGCCCTAAACACCAGTGGTGTAATGGGCAGTAGCATCCCCAATCCAATCTCTTGATAAATAACCCCAATCCCCCTAACCCAATCCCTTGATTTACCAACCCAATCCTTGATCAATAATCCTCAATATCTGACCTAATCCCTTGATCAAAAACCCCCAATCCCTCAACTCTACGTCTCTTGATCAATAATCCCAATACCTCCAACTGAATCCCTTAATTAATAACCCCAATCTCTTGATCAACAACCCCAATCTCTCAACCCATTCCCTGATCATTACTCCAATATCCCAACCCAATCCCTTAATCAATAGCCCAATACACCAAACCCAATCCCTTGATCAATAACCTTAATTCCCAACCCAATCCCTTGATCGATATTCCAGTCCACCAACCCATCCCTTGGTCAACAACTACAATTCCCCCAGTATAATCCCTTGATGAATGACCCAAATCCCCCAACCCAATACCTTCATCAATAACCTCAATACCCCCAACTCAATCCCTTTTTCCATTCTTTAGAAAGGTAGCAAGGGCCATAGCCCTCAATATCCCTACCATCTATTTACATAGGGACATAGAAAACCTACAGAACAATACAGGTCCTTTGGCCCACAAAGTTGTGCCGAACATGTCCCAACCTTAGAAATTACTAGCCTTCCCTATAGCCCTCTATTTTTCTAAGCTGCATGTACCCATCCAAAAGTCTCTTAAAAGACCCTATCGTATCTGCCTCTACCACCGTTGCCGGCAGCCCATTCCACGCACTCACCACTCTCTGAGTAAAAAACTTACCCCTGACATCTCCTCTGTACCTACTCCCCAGCACTTTAAACCTGTGTCCTCTTGTGGCAACCATTTCAGCCCTAGGAAAAAGCCTCTGACTATCCAAAGCCTTTCATCATCTTATACACCTCTATCAGGTCACCTCTCATCCTCGTCGCTCCAAGGAGAAAAGGCTGAGTTCACTCATTCTATTCTCATAAGGCATGCTCCCCAATCCAGCCAACATCCTTGTAAATCTCCTCTGCACCCTTTCTATGGCTTCCACATCCTTCCTATAGTGAGGCAACCAGAACAGAGCACAGTGCTCCAAGTGGGGTCTGACCAGAGTCCTATATAGCTGAAAAATTACCTCTCGGCTCCTAAATTCAATTCCACGATTGATGAAGGCCAATACACTGTACGCCTTCTTAACCACACAGTCAACCTGCGCAGCTGCTTTGTGTATCCTATGGACTCGGACCCCAAGATCCCTCTGATCCTCCACACTGCCAAGAGTCTTACCATTAATACTATATTCTGCCATTATATTTGACCTACCAAAATGCACCACTTCACACTTAACTGGGTTGAACTCCATCTGCCACTTCTCAGCCCAGTTTTGCATCCTAGCAATGTCCCCCTGTAACCTCTGACACCCCTCGACACTATCCACAACACCTCCAACCTTTGTGTCATCGGTAAAC
Organism: Mobula birostris; assembly: GCF_030028105.1. NCBI lineage: Eukaryota > Metazoa > Chordata > Chondrichthyes > Myliobatiformes > Myliobatidae > Mobula > Mobula birostris. The sequence continues at coordinate 232,461,371 of NC_092372.1, read as the reverse complement.
TTACTAATCCATCCCTCCACTTCTTCATCCAGGTCATTTATAAAAATCACAAAGAGAAGAGCTCCCAGAACAGATGCTTGAGGCACACCACTGGTCATTGATCTCCATGCAGGATATGAGCCGTCTACAACCACTCTTTGCCTTCTGTGGGCAAGCCAGCTCTGGATCCACAAAGCAATATCCCTTTGGATCTCATGCCTCCTTACTTTCTCAATAAGCCTTGCATGGGGTACCTTATCAAATGCCTTGCTGAAAACCGTATACACTACATCTACTGTTCTTCCTTCATCAATGTGTTTAGTCACATTCTCTAAAAATTCAATCAGGCTCGTAAGACATGACCTGCCCTTGACAAAGCCATGCTGGCTATTCCTAATCATATCATACCTCTCCAAATGTTCATAAATCCTGCCACTCAGGATCTTCTCCATCAACTTACCAATCACTGAGGTGAGACTCACTGGTCTATAATTTCCTGGGCTATTTCTACTCCCTTTCTTGAATAAGGGAACAACATCCGCAACCCTCTAATCCTCCGGAACCTCTCCCATCCCCATTGATGATCCAAAGATCATCGCCAGAGGCTCAGCAATCTCCTCCCTCCTCCCACAGTTGCCTGGGTACATCTCATATGGTCCCGGCGACTTATCCAACTTGATGCTTTCCAAAAGCTTCAGCATATCCTCTTCTTAATATCTACATGCTCAAGCTTTTCAGTCTGCTGCAAGTCAACACTACAATCACCAAGATCCTTTTCCATAGTGAATACTGAAGTAAAGTATTCATTAAGTACCTCTGCTATTTCCTGTCACACTTTCTCACTGTCACACTCAATAGGTCCTATTCTTTCACGTCTTATCCTCTTGCTCTTCACATACTTGTAGAATGCCTTGGGGTTTTCCTTAATCCTGCCCACCAAGGCCTTCTCATGGCCCCTTCTGGCTTCCTAATTTCATTCTTAATCTCCTTTCTGTTAGCTTTATAATCTCCTAGATCTCTAACATTACCTAGCTCTCTGAAACTTTTGTAAGCTTTACCTAACCAACAATCTCTTAAACATTGAAATATAGCTAACTTGTGCTGGAAACTTGGAAACTCACTCCACACTCTCACCACAATCTGAGTGAAGAGGTTTCCCCTCATTTTCTCCTTAAACTTTTTACCTTTCACTCTTAACCCTTCACTCTTAACCCATTACCTTTAGTTGTAGTCCCACCCAACCTCAATGGAAAATGCCTGCCTGCATTTAACCCATCTACACCCTTCATAATTTTGTATACCTCTACCATATATCCCTTCAATCTTCTACGTTCCAGGAATAAAGTCCTAACCCATTCAATCTTTCATTATAACTCAGGTCCTCCAGACCTGGCAACATCCTTGTAAATTTTCTCTGTATTCTTTCAACCTTAATTGGATCTTTCAACCTTAATTGGATCTTTTAGTTGACCAAAACTGTACATAATACTCTAAATTAGGCCTCACTAACATCTTATACAACTTCAGGCATACAGGAGTGAGATATGCCAACTCGTGGGCTGGTGCCATGACAACAACCTGGCACTCAACGTCAGTAAGACGAAAAAGCTGATTGTGGACTTCAGGGAGGGTAAGACGAAGGAACACATACCAATCCTCACAGAGGGATCAGAAGAGGAGCGAGTGAGCAGCTTCAAGTTTCTGGGTGTCAAAATCTCTGAGGATCTAACCTGATCCCAACATATTGATGTAGTTATAAAGAAGGCAAGACAGCGGCTATACTTCATTAGGAGTTTGAAGAGATTTGGCATGTCAACAAATACACTCAAAAAACTTCTGTAGTTGTACCGTGGAGAGCATTCTGACAGGCTGCATCACTGTCTGGTATGGAGGGGCTACTGCACAGGACCGAAAGAAGCTGCATCTTGTGCACTAGCCTACAAAGTATCCAGGATATCTTTAGGGAAGGGTGTCTCAGAAAGGCAGCGTCCATTACCAAGTATCTCTTGCACCCAGGGCATGCCCTTTTCTCACTGTTACCATCAGGTAGGAGGTACAGAAGCCTGAAGGCACACACTCAGCGATTCAGGAACAGCTTCTTCCCCTCTGCCATCCGATTCCTAGATGGACATGAATCTTTGGACACTACCTTGCTTTCTTTTTAATATACAGTATTTCTGCTTTTGCACATTTTAAAAAAATCTATGTATGTTAATTGATTTACTTGTTTATTTTTTTTATTTTATTTATTATTATTTTCTCTCTGCTAGTTTATGTATTGCATTGAACTGCTGCTGCTAAGTTAACAAATTTCATGTCACATGCCGGTGATAATAAACCTGATTCTGATTTTGATTCAACTTAACACTCATCTCCTGTATTCAATACTTTGATTTTAAGGCCAATGTACCAAAAGCTTCTTTGCAACACTGTCTAACTGTTCATGCACTCTCAATGAATAATGGACATGTATTCCAAAAACCTTTTGTTTTACCGAAATCCTCAGCCCATTTTTACAGCTTGTCCAGATCCCGTTGCCAATTTTTCAGCCTGCTTTTCCAGCTGATCTGCAAACTATGATAGCCTTCCTCACTGTCCTTTACACCCCCTGTCTTGGTGTCATTCACAAATCTGCTGAATCAGTTAACCACATTATCATCCAGATTGTTGATCTAGATGACAAACAACAACAGAGCCAGCACCGATCCCTGCGGCACGCCACTAGTCACAGGCCGCCAGTCAGAGAATTAACCATATACTTCCACACAACACACACAAAATACTGTAGGAACTCAGCAGGCCAGGCAGCATCTATGGAACAGAGTACACTCCATATTTCAGGCTGAAACCCTTTGGCAGGTCCTGTACTCTTTTCCATTGATGCTGCCTGGCCTGCTGAGTTCCTCCAGCGTTTTGTGTGTGTTGCTTGCATTTCTGGCATCTGCAGATTTTCTCTTGTTTGTGATTGGCATATACTCCCACTCTTCAGCTTTTCCCACAAAGCTAATGTCTAATCAAATTTACTACTTCATCTTGAATGCTGAGGATGTTGTCTGTTTGGACTTCAACAATGTCATCCATGGCAGGCTGGTCTGAAAGTTTAAGTCAAACCCAAAAAGAGTTAGTTAGGTGTATTTAAACTTGACTCAGAGGCAGGAAGCAAAAGGTAGTGGTTGAAGGTTATTCCTCAGAATAGAGGCTGAAGATCAGAATCAGATTTATTGTCACCGGCATCTGGCATGAAATTTGTTAACTTAGCAGCAGCAGTTTAATGCAATACAAAATATAGAAGAAAAAAATACGATAATAATAAATAAGTAAATGAATTACAGTATACATATATTGAATAGATTAAAATAGTGCGGAAACAGAAATAATATCTATTAAAAAAGTGAGGTACTGTTCAAGGGTTCAATGTCCATTTAGGATTCGGATGGCAGAGGGGAAGAAGCTGTTCCTGAATCACTGAGTGTGTGCCTTCAGTCTTCTGTACCTCCTACCTGATGGTAACAGTGAGAAAAGGGCATGCCCTGGGTGCTGGAGGTCCTTAATAATGGACGCTGCCTTTCTGATACACCGCTCCCTAAAGAAGTCCTGGGTATTTTGTAGGCTAGTGCCCAAGAACGAGACAACTAAACTTACAACCCTCTGCAGCTTCCTTCGGTCTTATGCAGTAGCCGCGCCCCCACCCCGCCCCCGCTCTGCACCCCCCCCATACCAGACAGTGATGCAGCCTGTCAGAACGCTCTCCATGGAACATCTATTGAAGTTTCTGAGTGTATTTGTTGACAAACCAAATCACTTCAAACTCCTAAGGAAGTATAGTGTTCTTTACTGATATATTGGGACCAGGTTAGATCCTCAGAGATCTTGAAACTGCTCACTCTCTTCATTTCTGATCCCTTTATCAGGACTGGTATGTGTTCCTTCGTCTTACCCTTTCGGAAGTCCACAATCATCTCTTTCGTCTTACTGATGTTGAGTGCAAGATTGTTGCTGCGACACCACTCCACCAGTTGGCAAATCTTGCTCCTGTATGCCCTCTTGTCACCACCTGAGCTTCTACTAATAATGGTTGTATCATCAGCAAATTTAGACATGGTATTTGAGCTATGCCTAGCCATACAGTCGTGGGTATATAGAGAGTAGAGCAGTGGGCTAAACACACATCACCAGTCTGCACCGATTGTGGTCTTCTGGTTAGGAAGTTGATAATCCAATTGCAGAGGGAGGTACAGAGGCCCAGGTTCGGCAATTTCTTGATCAGAATTGTGGGAATGATGGTATTAAATGCTGAGCTATATTTGATGAACAGCATCCTGGCATAGTTGTTTGTGTTGTCCAGGTGGTTTAAAGCCGGGTGAAGAGCCATTCAGATTGCATCTGCCGTTAACCTATTGTAGCGATAGGCAAATTGCAATGGGTCCAGGTCCTTGCTGAGGCAGGAGTTCAGTCTAGTCATGACCAACCTCCCAAAGCATTTCATCACTGTAGATGTGAGTGCTACCATGCGATAGTCATTAATGCAGCTCATATTATTTTTATTAGGCATTGATATAATTGTTGTCTTTTTGAAGCAAGTGGGAACTTCTGCCCGTAGCAGTGAGAGGTTGAAAATGTCCTTGAATATTCCCGCCAGTTGGCTGGCACAGGTTTTCAGAGCCTTACCAGGTATTCAAGTCAAGTCATCAAGTTTATTGTCATTTCGACCATAAGCTGCTGGTACACTACTCAGTAAAAATGAAACAAAGTTCCTCCAGGACCCTGGTGCTACATGAAACAACACAAAACTATATTAGATTATGTGAGGCAGCACAAGGCTACACTAGACTATGTAAAACAACATAAAAACTGTTGCAAATTCCTGAACCAGGCAGTGATGCAGCTGCTCAGGATGCTCTCGATACATCCTTTGTAGAATGTGGTGAGGATGGGGGGGTGGGAGATGGACTTTTCTCAGCCTTCGCAGAAAGTAGAGACACTGCTGGGATTTCTTGGCTATAGAGCTGGTGTTGAGGGACCAGGTGAACACCAAGAAATTCGGTGCTTTTAACGATCTCAACAGAGGAGCCGCTGAGATAGTTAAGAGTTCCATTGGCACCTTCCACCTTGCGAGGGTTCACTCTCTTTAAAGACAGCCTGACATCGGCCTCTGAGACAGAGATCACAGGGTCATCAGGTGCAGCAGGGATCTTCACAGCTGCAGTTATATTCTCCTTTTCAAAGCTGGTATAGAAGGTGTTGAGTTCATCTGGCAGTGAAGCATCGCTGCCATTCATGCTATTGGGTTTCACTTTGTAAGAAGTAATGTCTTGCAAACCCTGCCAGAGTTGTCGTACATCCGACGTCGGCCCCTACCTCATCCGAAATTGTCTCTTTGTCCTTGAAATAGCCCTCCACAAATCATAACTGGTTTTCTGGTACAGACCTGGGTTGCCAGGCTTGAATGCCACAGATCTAGCCTTCAGCTGACGACTTACCTCCTGGTTCATCCACGGTTTTGGTTTGGGAATGTACAGTAAGTCTTTGTAGGCACACACCCATCCACTCAGGTTTTACTGAAGTCGGTAACAACTGCAGGATGTTGATCCAGGTTCCCTGAATACTGTCCAGTCCACCGATTCAAAGCAGTCCTGTACGCGCTCCTATACTTCCCATGTCCAAACCTTCTTGGTCCTCACTGCTGGTGCTGCAGTCTTCAGTCTCTGCTGATACTCAGGGAGTAGAAATATGGCCAGGTGATCAGACTTCCCGAAGTGAGGGTGTGGAATAGCACAGTAGGCACTCTTGATGGTGGTGTAACAATGGTCCAGCGTGTTGTAAGTGATTGCAAGTGATCTGTTGATGGCAAATGCTCAGTGATTTTTTTCTGACTGGCCTGGTTAAAATCTCCCAAAACAATGGTGAAGCTGTTAGGGTGTGTTATTTCATGCATGTTGATCCCATTGCTCAGATCATCTAAAGTCCGATTGATATTGGTCTGAGGTGGAATGTGCATATACCGCTACCAAAATGATCCTGGAAATCTCCCATGGTGGGTAAAATGGACGGTACTTAACGGCTAGATATTCCAGGTCTGGTGAGCAGAATTGGGACAGCACTGATATATTTGTGCACCAAGAAGAGTTGATCATGAGGCATACTCCTCCACCTCTGCTTTTGAGAGCCTCTATAGATCTACCCTGATGGTGTATAGTAAACCTGTCGATCTGAATCGCTGCATCTGGTATGGAAGGGGTTAACCAGGATTCCGTGAAACAGAGGACACATGTAGTCCTAATGTCCCTCTGATTCAGCACCCTAGCTCTGAGATCATCGATTTTATTCACCAGAGCCTGCACATTCGCCAGCTGGATAGTCAGTATTGGGAGTTTAAAACCCCGTTTCCTTAAACACACTTGTATCCCTGACCTACAGCCACGTTTCCTACGTAGAATCCTACAAGGACACATCCGTCCACAAACAGCAGGAATTCTGCAGATGCTGGAAATTCAAGCAACACACATAAAACTTCCCTTACTCACTCTTCCTTCAGTTAAATCCCTTACTCACTCTTCCTTCAGTTAGTCCTGACGAAGGGTCTCGGCCTGAAGCGTCGACTGCACCTCTTCCTATAGATGCTGCCTGGCCTGCTGCGTTCACCAGCAACTTTTATGTGTGTTGCGCCCACAAACAGTATTGTTTGCATCAGTCTTAAGCAGCGATAGTTCATTTAAAAGCATTTAGACATCTTTGTTGACTGTCCTGACCTTGGAAGCAGTTGTGCTTTTTAGCTGTATCAGGTTGAAATGAGAATATTTATTCATATCTGTTGAGAGTTCTGCTGCTACACGAGCTGCCCCCAGGCACCCCGGAGGTAGTGTACAGCTGGGGTTCATGTTGGGAGTCTGGTTATTCGCTACTTAGATACCCGACTGTGTGTTTAGACCCTTGCTCGCACAGTGCCAATATCACATCCAGGTTTGCTGAATCAAAGATAACAACAAATCTCACAAAGGAGGGAGATTGAAAATCTGGCTGAGTGGTGTCCTAACAACAACCTCTTAATCAACGTCAGCAAGATCAAGGAGCTGATGATTGACCTCAGGAAGGGGAAAGCAGAGGTCCTGTCCTCGTCAGAGGATCAGAGTAACTTTAAGTTCTTCAGTGTAGTTATTTCAAAGGACATGTCTTATGCTCAGCACGTCAGTGTAATTATGGAGAAAGCACTGCAGCGCCTCCACTTCCTCAGGAGTTTGTGAAGATTTGGCATGACATCTCGAACTTCCATAGCTGTCTGGTAGAAAGTATATTGACTAGTTACATCACAGCCTGGTACGGAAACACCAGTGCCCTTGAACGGAAGAGGCAGTGTGCAAAAAGTACTACCTTTCAGTCAGGTCTGTGTTCAAGATTTAAAAGCAGTGCCAGTTTTCTCTGAGTTGGACAATCCACCACAGAGCTGTGTAAAAAGAGCTACCTTATAATCAGGAAGGTGATCGAGATTTCAAAGGCAGAGTTTCACCGCAGCTTCTCTGAGTTGAGGAGCGACCAGTTAGTAAGAGGGATTCGTTCCAATAAGAATAATTGAAGTGCAAGTAGAGTGGACATTCATTTGGAGTGTGCCAATGTTTAAAGTGGCTTTGGCTCATCAGGCTTAGGTGAGATCAGGTTTATGTTGTCTTCTACGTTCCTCTCTCTCTCTATCCTTATTTGTGCATTCTGCGTCTGTTAGGGTATAGTGGTCTAGTGAGGGCAGACCTGTGGCAGTGTTTTGTTCTCTGTGTGGGATGTGGGAAGTCTGGGAGACCTCCCAAATAAACATGTCTGCAGCAGCTGTACCAAAATGCAGCTCCTGAGAGAATGTATTGAGGAATTGAAGCTGACCTTCAACTTATACGGGATAATGAGGTGCTGATAGGCAAGAACTACAGGGAGGTAGTCACCCCTAGATTGCAGGAGATAGGCAACTGGGTGATTGTCAGGAGAAAGAGGGGTAATGCACAACCAGTGCAGAGAACCCCTGTGGCCACTCCCTCAAATAATAAGTATAGACTTTAGATACTATTGAGGGAGATGACCTACTGGGGGGGGGGGGGAGCCACAGTGACTGGGTCTCTGGCACTGAGTCGGGTGCTGAGCCTCAGAAGAGCAGAGAGGTGAAGAGGACTGCAGTGTTGTCCTTAGTCAGACAGGCAGGGATGAGGTTAGGTGAGTGCGACAGAGACATACAGGTGCTAGCGGGAAGATTTATGACAGCTGCTGAGAGTGGTTTAGACTAATATGGCGGGGGATGAGAACCGGTATGATAGAGCTGAGAATGAGCCAGCAGGTTTACATGTAGATGACGGATGTAACAGGAATGTAAGGAGGGACAAGCCAGTGATTGGGGGTACAAATGCAGACAGAGCAAAGGGTTAAATTGTACCACAGAGGCAAAATTCAAAAGGGCGAAGAATGAGGGACTGAATGTGATGTATTTAAATGTGCATAGCATTCGGAGTGAGGTGGAGGAACTCGTGGCATATTTACAGATTGGTCAGTATGATGTTGTGGGTGTCACTGAGTCGTGGCTGAAAGAAGGCCATAGTTGGGAGTTTAACATCAAAGGATATACTTTGTATGGCATAGGCGGTAGTGTGGCTCTGTTAGTAAGGGATGGATTCACATCTTTAGAAAGAGTTAACACAGGGTTATAGAATGTTAAATCTTTGTGGGTGGAGTTAAGAAACAGCAAGCATAAAAAAAACCTTTATGGGAATCATATAGTAGTAGCCAAGAAGTGGGGTTGAGATTGCAAGGGAGCTGGAAAAGGCATGTAATAAGGGTAATGACACCATTGTAATGGGGGACTTCAATATGCAAGGGGATTGGGAAAATCAGATTGATTTCGGATTGCAAGAGAGGGAATTTGTTGAATGTCTACGAGATGGCTTTTTCGAGCAGCCAGTACTTCAGCCAACTCGGGGGAAGGCTATCTTAGATTGGGTGTTGTGTAATAACCCAGATCTTATTAAGGAGCTTAACATAAAGGAACCCTTAGGAGACAGTGATCATAAAATGATTAAAATCACACTGCAGTTGGAGAGGGAGAAGCATAACTCACGTGTATCAATATTGCAATGGAATAAAGGCAATTACAGGGGCATGAGAGAGGGGCTTACCCAGGTGGACTCGAGGAGGATATTGGCAGGGATGATGGCAAAGCAGAGATGGCTGAAGTTTCTGGGAATAGTTCACAAGGCACAGGATAGATATGATGCAGAGAAAGAAGTTGTCAAATGGCAGGGGTAGGCAACCATGGCTGACAAAGAAATTCAAGGACAGCAAAAAAGCCAAGGATAGGGCATATAAGGAAGCAAAAGCGAGTGAGAAATTAGATGATTGGGAAGTTTTTAAAATCCAACAAAAGGTGACTAAAAAAGCAGTAAGAAGGGAAAAGATGACATATGAGGGCAGACTAGTCAATGATATAATGCAGAATACCAAAATATTTTTCAGTTATATAAAGAGTAAAAGGGAGATGATAGTTGATATTGGACAACTGGAAAATGATGCTTGTGAGGTAGTAATGAGGGACAAAGAAATGGCAGGTGAACTTAATGCGTACTTTGCATCAGCCTTCACTGTGGAATACACTAGAAATGTGCCAGAGGTCTGTGAGTGTCAGGGAGCCAGAGTGAGAGCCATTGCTATTACAAAGGAAAAAGTGACAGGTAAGCTCAAAGGTCTTGAGGTGGATAAGTCACCTGGACCAGATTTACTACAATCCAGAGTCCTGAGAGAGGTTGCAGAATAGATTGCAGATGCATTGGGGTCATGATCTTCCATGAATCATGGCAAGATTCCAGAGGACTGGAAAATTGAAAATGTCACTCCACTCTTGAAGAAGGGAGGCAGGCAAAGGAAAGGAAATAAAAGGCCAGTTAGCCTAACCTCAGTGGTTGGGAAAGTGTTGGAGTCTATTATTAAGGATGAGGTTTCAAGGCACTTGGAGACTAATGATAAAATAAGTCGAAGTCAGCATGGTTTCTGTTAAGGGAATCTTGCTTGACAGATCTGTTAGAGTTCTTTGAGGAAGTAACAAGCAGGATGGACAAAGGAGGGGCAGTGGATATCATTTACTTGGATTTTCAGAATGCGTCTGTTAAGATGCCACACATGAGGCTGCTTAACAAGATAAAATCCTATGGCATTGGACGAAAAATACTGACATGGATAATGGAATGGCTGACAGGCAGGAGGCAGCGAGTGGGAATAAAAGGGGCCTTTTCTGGTTGGCTGCCAGTGACGAATGGTGTTCCTCAGGGGTCGATAATGAGACCACTACTTTCCACATTGTTTTGGATAATGGAACTGATGGCTTTGTGGCAAAGTTTGCAGATGATACAAAGATAGGTGGAGGGGTAGGGAGTGCTAAGGAAGCAATGTGATTGCAGTAGGACCTAGAGAAATTGGAAGAAAGAGCAAAAATGTGGCAGATGGAATACAGTGTTGGGCAATATATAGAAACATTGAAAACCTACAGCACAGTACAGGCCCTTCAGCCCACAAAGTTGTGCCGAACATGTCCCTACGTTAGAAATTACTAGGGTTACCCATAACTCTCTATTTTTCTAAGCATGTACCTATCCAAAAGTCTCTTAAAAGACCCTATCGTATCCACCTCCACCACCATTGCCAGCAGCCCATTCCACGCACTCACCGCTCTCTGCATAAAAAACTTACCCTGACATCTCCTCTGTACCTACTTCCCAGCACCTTAAACCTGTGCCCTCTTGTGGCAGCCATTTCAGCCCTGGGAAAAAGCCTCTGACTATCCACATGATCAATGCCTCTCATCATCTTAAACATTTCTATGATAATGAATTTTGGTAAAAGGAACAATAGTGTGGACTATTATCTAAGTGTGGAGAAAGTTCAAACATCAGAGGTGCAGAGGGATTTAGGAGATTTACCAGGATGCTGCCTGGTTTAGAGAGTATGCATTATGATCAGAGATTAAGGGAGCTAGGGCTTTATTCTTTGGAGAGGAGGAGGGTGAGAGGAGACATGATGGAGGTGTACAAGATAATAAGAGGAATAGATAGAGTGGATAGCCAGCGCCTCTTCCCCAGGGCACCACTGCTCAATACGAGAGGACATGGCTTTAAGGTAAGGGGTGGGAAGTTCAAGGGGGATATGAGAGGAAGGTTTTTTACTCAGAGAGTGGTTGGTGCGTGGAATGCACTGCCTGAGTCAGTGGTGGAGGCAGATACACTATTGAAATTTAAGAGACTACTAGACAGGTATATGGAGGAATTTAACGGTTAATTTTATTAGAGCCAAGGGACTCAACCATTGGCAATTTGACACTCTTTTGTCTGAAAGTAATATTGGACATGGCCTACCCTACCACACTGAAGTCCACTGGTTGAGCAGAGGGGTTGTGCTCAAATGTTTCTTTCAATTACGTGCGGAAATTGGACTATTCATGAACGAGAAAGGGAAGCCAGTGGCAGAGTTGGATGACCCAGACTGGCTTCCTGATCTTGCATTTTTGGTGGATATAACAGAGCACATAAATGTGCTTAATGTTAACATGCAAGGCCGTAACAAACTTGTTATGGAATACTACGATAGCATTCGTGCCTAATGTTCGATTTCAAATGGTTTATTAATGGAAAGGGTATGGCTCCCAAAACAATCTTAGCCAAAATAGTATTGTTTTTTTCTCTCTCTCATCACAACTTTTTTGTAGCCTATGACTGTAAGTTAATACCAATCATAAAAATAATGCTTCTTCTTATGAAGAAGGCAAACTTCTTCATAAGAAACAAAATTTGTAAAGTGAAACACTTTGTAGTTATAGCAGTGACTGAGACATACGAGAGCAGGTTGAAAAAAACGAAGGCAACGAAAGCTGTGGGAGCATGCGCGCGTGCGTTCGCACGTACACAACTGATCCAGCCCACATGAAGTCGCATTTTGCCCAATCCGGCCCGTGACCTAAAATGAGTTTGACACCCCTGCTCTATAGTATCCACATCTGTCCTGTAGTGAGGTGACCAAAACTGAGCACAGTACTCCAAGTGGGGTCTTATATAGCTGTAACATTACCTCACGCCTCTTGAACTCAATCCCACAGTTGATGAAAGTCATCACACCATTCACCTTCATAGCAACACTGTCAACCTGCACAGCAGCTTTGAGTGTCCTGTGGGCATGGACCCCATAACCCCTCTGATCCACCACACTGCCAAGAGTCTCACCATTAGTATTATATTCTGTCTTCAAATTTGACCGACTGAAATGAACCACTTAACACTTATCAGGGTTGAGCTCCATCTGCCACTTCTCAGACCTGTCCTGCATCCTGTCGATGTCCCTCTGTAACCTCTGCCAACCCCCCCAGACTATCCACAACACCCCCAACCTTTGTGTCATCAGCAAATTTACTAACCCACCCTTCTACTTCCTCATCCAGGTCATTTACAAAAATCTCAAGTAGGAAGGCCCCAGAACAGATCCCTGTCAAACACAGCACTGGTCACCATCCTCCATGCAGAACATGAGCCACTTACAACCACCCCTTCCCTTCTGTGGGCAAGCCAATTCTCAACTCACAAAGTAATGTCTTCCTGCATCTCATGCTTCAATACTTTCTGAATGAGCCTTTCATGGGAACCTTATCAAATGCCTTACTGAAATCCATATATACTACATCCACTACTCCACCTTGATCAATGTGCATTGTTACATCCTCAAGGAATTCAATCAGGCTTGTAAGGCACAACTGCCCTTGACAAAATCATGCTGACTTTCCCTAATATGACTGTCTCTACAAATGCTCATAAATCTTGCCTCTCAGGATCTTCTCCAGCAACCTGCCCACCACTGAAGTAAGATACAAACCTTTTCAGTCCGCTGTAAGTCATCCCTATAATCGCCAAGGTCCTTTTCCGTAGTGAATACCGAAGCAAAGTATTCATGCTTTGAGAGGTTGGTTACGACTAGACTGAATTCCTGCCTCAGCAAGGACCTGGACCCATTGCAATTTGATTATCACCACAACAGGTCTATGGCAGACACAATCTCAATGGCTCTCCACACAGCTTTAGACCACCTGGACAACACAAACACCTACGTCAGGATGCTGTTCATCATCTATAGCTCAACATTTAATATCATCATTCCCACAATCCTGATTGAGAAGTTGCAGAGCCTGGGCCTCTGTACCTCTCTCTGCAATTGGATCCTCGATTTCATAACTGGAAGACCATAATCCGTGTGGATTGGTGATAACAAATCCTCCTCGCTGACGATCAACACTGGCACACCTCAGGGGTGTGTGCTTAGCCCACTGCTCCACTCTCTGTATACACCTGACTGTGTGGCTAGGCCTAGCCCAAATACGCTTATAAATTTGCTGATGATACAACAATTGTTGGTAAAACCACAGGTGGTGACAAGAGGGTGTACAGGAGTGAGATATGCCAACTAGTGGAATAGTGTCGCAGCAACAACCTGACACTCAACATCAGTAAGATGAAAGAGCTGATTGTGGACTTCAGGAAGAGTAAGATGAAGGAACACATATCAATCCTCATCAAGGGATCAGAAGGGGAAAGAGTGAGCAGCTTCAAGTTCCTGGGTGTCAAGATCTCTGAGTGTCTAACCTGGTCCCAACATATTGCTGTAGTTATAAAGAAGGCAAGACAGCGGCTATACTTTATTAGGAGTTTGAAGAGATTTGGCATGTAAACAAATACACTTAAAAACTTCTATAGTTGTACCATGGAAAGCATTCTGACAGGCTGCATCACTGTCTGGTATGGAGGGGCTACTGCACAGGACTGAAAGAAGCTGCAGAAGGTTATAAATCTAGTCAGCTCCACCTTGGGCACTAGCCTACAAAGTACCCAGCACATCTTCAGGGAGCGGTGTCTCAGAAAGGCAGTGTCCATTATTAACGACCTCCAGCACCCAGGGCATGCCCTTTTCTCACTGTTACCATCAGATAGGAGGTACAGAAGCCTGAAGGCTCACACTCGGCGATTCAGGAACAGCTTCTTCCCCTCTGACATCTGATTCCTAAATGGACATTGAACCCTTGGACACTACCACACTTTTTTTAATGTACAGTGTTTCTGTTTTTTGCACGTTTAAAAAAAATCTATTCAAAATATGTTTCTTTGCGATCTATTCAACATATGTAATTGATTGACTTGTTTACTTATTATTATGTTTTTTTTTCTCTCCGCTAGATTATGTATTGTATTGAACTGCTGCTGCTAAGTTAACCAATTTCATGTTACATGCTGGTGATAATAAACCTGATTCTAATTCTGATTAAGTACCTGCACTATCTCCTCCAGTTCCATACACACTTTTCCGCTGTCACATTTGATTGGTCCAATTCTCGTACATCTTATCCTCTTGCTCTTCACATACTTGTAGAATACCTTGGAGTTTTCCTTAATCCTGCTCACCAAGGCCTTCTCATAGCCCCTTCTGGCTCTCCTAATTTTATTCTTAAGCTCCTTCCTGCCAGCCTTATAATTTTCTAGATCTCTATCATTACCAATTTTTTTGAACATTTCGTAAGCTTTTCTTTTCTTCTGGGCTAGATTTTCAACTGCCTTTGTACACCATGGTTCCTGTACCCTGCCATCCTTTCCCTGTCTCATTGGAACGTACCTATGCAGAACACCACGCAAATATCCACAGAACATTTGCCACATTTCTGCTGTACATTTCCTTGAGAACATCTGTTCCTAATTTATACTTCCAAGTTCTTGCCTGATAGCTTCATATTTCCCCTTACTCCAATTAAACGCTTTCCTAACTTGTCTGTTCCTATCCCTCTCCAATAGATAGAATTGTGATCACTATCTCCAAAATGCTCTCCCACTCAGAGATCTGACACCTAACCAGTTCCATTTCCCAATACCAGATCAAGTACAGCCTCTCCTCTTATAGGCTTATCTACATACCGCGTCAGGAAACCTTCCTGAACACATCTAACTCCACCTCATCTGAACCCCTTGCTCTATGGAGATGCCAATCAATATTTGGGAAATTAAAATCTCCCACCACAACAATCCTGTTATTATTATATCTTGGCAGAATCTTTCTCCCTATCTGCTCCTCAATGTCCCTATTACTATTGGGTTGGCTATAAAAAACACCCAGTAGAGTTATTGACCCCTTCCTATTCCTAACTTCCAGCACAGAGACTCTGAAGACAACCCCTCCATAACTTTCTCCTTTTCTCCAGCCGTGACACTATCTCTGATCTACGGTGCCACATCCCCACCTCTTTTGCCTCCCTCCCTGTCCTTTCTGAAACACCTAAAGCCTGGCACTATAAGTAGCCATTCCGGCCCCTGAGTCATCCAAGTCTCTGTAATGGCCGCAACAAGAAAAGAAAAGCTTACGAAGGGTTCAGAGAGCTAGGTAATGTTAGAGATCTAGAAGATTATTTTCCATATATTGATTGGGACTCCCATACTGTTAGGGGTCTAGATGGTTTAGAGTTTGTAAAATGTGTTCAGGAAAGTTTTCCAAATCAGTATATAGAGGGACCAACTAGAGGGGATGCAATATTGGATCTCCTGTTAGGAAATGAATTAGGGCAAGTGACAGAAGTCTGTGTAGGGGAGCACTTTGGTTCCAGTGATCATAACACCATTAGTTTCAATTTGATCATGGACAAGGATAGATCTGGTCCTAGGGTTGAGGTTCTGAACTGGAAGAAGGCCAAATTTGAAGAAATGAGAAAGGATCTAAAAAGCGTGGATTGGGACAGGTTGTTCTCTGGCAAAGATGTGATTGGTAGGTGGGAAGCCTTCAAAGGGGAAATTTTGAGAGTGCAGAGTTTGTATGTTCCTGTCAGGATTAAAGGCAAATTGAATAGGAATAAGGAACCTTGGTTCTCAAGGGATATTGCAACTCTGATAAAGAAGAAGAGGGAGTTGTATGAAATGTATAGGAAACAAGGGGTAAATCAGGTGCTTGAGGAGTATAAGAAGTGCAAGAAAATACTTAAGAAAGAAATCAGGAGGGCAAAAAGAAGACATGAGGTTGCCTTGGCAGTCAAAGTGAAGGATAATCCAAAGAGCTTTTACAAGTATATTAAGAGCAAAAGGATTGTAAGGGATAAAATTGGTCCTCTTGAAGATCAGAGTGGTCGGCTTTGTGCGGAATCAAAGGAAATGGGGGAGATCTTAAATAGGTTTTTTGCGTTTGTATTTACTAAGGAAGCTGACATGAAATTTATGGAATTGAGTGAATCAAGTAGTGAGACTATGGAAACTGTACAGATTGAAAAGGAGGAGGTGCTTGCTGTCTTGAGGAAAATTAAAGTGGATAAATCCCCGGGACCTGACAGGGTGTTCCGTCAGACCTTGAAGGAGACTAGTGTTGAAATTGTGGGGGCCCTGGCAGAAATATTTAAAATGTCGCTGTCTACAGGTGAGGTGCCGGAGGATTGGAGAGTGGCTCATGTTGTTCCGTTGTTTAAAAAAGGATCGAAAAGTAATCCGGGAAATTATAGGCCGGTGAGTTTAACGTCGGTAGTAGGTAAGTTATTGGAGGGAGTACTAAGAGACAGAATCTACAAGCATTTGGATAGACAGGGGCTTATTAGGGAGAGTCAACATGGCTTTGTGCGTGGTAGATCATGTTTGACCAATCTATTGGAGTTTTTCGAGGAGGTTACCAGGAAAGTGGATGAAGGGAAGGCAGTGGATATTGTCTACATGGACCTCAGTAAGGCCTTTGACAAGGTCCCACCTTGGGAGGTTAGTTAGGAAAATTCAGTCGCTAGGTATACATGGAGAGGTGGTAAATTGGATTAGACATTGGCTCAATGGAAGAAGCCAGAGGGTGGTGGTAGAGAATTGCTTCTCTGAGTGGAGGCCTGTGACTAGTGGTGTGCCACAGGGATCACTGCTGGGTCCATTGTTATTTGTCATCTATATCAATGATCTGGATGATAATGTAGTAAATTGGATCAGCAAATTTGCTGATGATACAAAAATTGGAGGTGTAGTAGACAGTGAGGAAGGTTTTCAGAGCCTGCAGAGGGACTTGGACCAGCTGGAAAAATGGGCTGAAAAATGGCAGATGGAGCTTAATACAGACAAGTGTGAGGTATTGCACGTTGGAAGGACAAACCAAGGTAGAACATACAGGGTTAATGGTAAGGCACTGAGGAGTGCAGTGGAACAGAGGGATCTGGGAATACAGATACAAAATTCCCTAAAAGTGGCGTCACAGGTAGATAGGGTCATAAAGAGAGCTTTTGGTACATTCGCCTTTATTAATCGAAGTATTGAGTATAAGAGCTGGAATGTTATGATGAGGTTGTATAAGGCATTGGTGAGGCCGAATCTGGAGTATTCTGTTCAGTTTTGGTCACCAAATTACAGGAAGGATATAAATAAGGTTGAAAGAGTGCAGAGAAGGTTTACAAGGATGTTGCCGGGACTTGAGAAACTCAGTTACAGAGAAAGGTTGAATAGGTTAGGACTTTATTCCCTGGAGCGTAGAAGAATGAGGGGAGATTTGATAGAGGTATATAAAATTATGATGGGTATAGATAGAGTGAATGCAAGCAGGCTTTTTCCACTGAAGCAAGGGGAGAAAAAAACCAGAGGACATGGATTAAGGGTGAGGGGGGAAAAGTTTAAAGGGAACATTAGGGGGGACTTCTTCACACAGAGAGTGGTGGGAGTATGGAATGAGCTGCCAGACAGGTGGTAAATGTGGGTTCTTTTTTAACATTTAAGAATAAATTGGACAGATACATGGATGGGAGGTGTATGGAGGGATATGGTTCGTGTGCAGGTCAGTGGGACTAGGCAGAAAATGGTTCGGCACAGCCAAAGGGCCTGTTTCTGTGCTGTAGTTTCTATGGTTTCTATAAGGCTGACAGAAGGAGCTTAAGAAGGAAATTAGGAGAGCCAGAAGGGGCTATGAGAAGGCCTTGGCAGGCAGAATTAACGAAAACCCCAGGGCAGTCTACAACTATGTGAAGAGCAAGAGGATAAGACGTGAAAGAATAGGACCTATCAAGTGTGACAGTGTGTATGGAACTGGAGGAAATAGCAGAGGAACTAAGTGAGTACTTTACTTGGTGATTGTACTGATCACCTGCAGCAGACTGAAAAGCTTAAGCATGTAGCTATTAAGAAAGAGGATGTGCTGGAACTTTTGGAAAGCATCAAGTTGGATAGGTCGCTGGGACGGTATGAGAGGTGCCCCAGGCTACTGTGGGAGGTGAGGGAGGAGATTGCTGAGCCTCTGGCAATGATCTTTGCATCACCAATGGGGACGGGAGAGGTTCTGGAGGACTGGAGGGTTGCAGATGTTGTTCCTTTATTCAAGAAAGGGAGTAGAGATAGCCTAGGAAATTACAGACCAGCGAGTCTTACTTCAGTGGTTGGTAAGCTGGTGGAGGAGATCCTGAGAGGCAGGATTTATGAACATTTGGAGAGGTATAATATGATTAGGAATAGTCAGGATGGCTTTGTCAAGGGCAGGTCATGCCTTACGAGCCTGTTTGAATTTGTTGAGGATGTGATTAAACACATTGATGAAGGTAGAGCAGTAGATGTAGTGTATATGGATTTCAGCAAGGCATTTGATAAGGTACCCCATGTAAGGCTTATTGAGAAAGTAAGGAGGCATGGGATCCAAGGGGACATTGCTTTGTGGATCCAGAATTGGCTTGCCACAGAAGGCAAAGAGTGGTTGTAGACGGGTCATATTCTGCCTGGAGGTCGGTGACCAGTGGTGTGCCTCAGGGATCTGTTCTGGGACCCTTACTCTTCGTGATTTTTATAAATGACCTGGATGAGGAAGTGGAGGGATGGGGTAGTAAGTTTGCTGATGACACAAAGGTTGGAGGTGTTGTGGATAGTATGGAGGGCTGTCAGAGGTTACAGCGGGACATTGATAGGATGCAAACCTGGGCTGAGAAGTGGCAGATGGAGTACAGCCCATGTAAGCGTGTGGTGGTTTGGTTTGGTAGGTCAAATATGATGGCAGAATATAGTTTTAATAGTACGACTCTTGGCAGTGTGGAGGATCAGAGGGATCTTGGAGTCCGAGTCCATAGGACGCTCAAAACAGCTGCATAGGTTGACTCTGTAGTTAAGAAGGCATACGCCTTCACCAATCATGAAATTTAACTTAGGAGCTGAGAGGTAATGTTGCAGCTATATTGGACCCTGGTCAGAACCTACTAGGAGTACTGTGCTCGGTTCTGGTCGCCTCACTACAGGAAGGATGTGGAAACCATAGAAAGGGTGCAGAGGAGATTTACAAGCATGTTGCCAGGATTGAGAGTGAACTCAACCTTTTCTCCTTGGAGCGACGGAGGATGAGAGGTGACCTGATAGAGGTGTATAAGATGTTGACAGGCTTTGATCTTGTGGATAGTCAGAGCAGAGGCTTTTTCCCAGGGCTGAAATGGTTGCCACAAGAGGACACAGGTTTAAGGTGCTGGGGAGTAGGTACAGAGGAGATGTCAGGGGTAAGTTTTTTACTCAGAGAGCGGTGAGTGCGTGAAACGGGCTGCTGGCAACGGTGGTGGAAAGCGGATACGATAGGGTCTTTTAAGAGACTTTTGGATAGGTACATGGAGTTTAGAAAAAGAGGGCTGTGAGTAACCCTAGTAATTTCTAAGGTAGGGACATGTTTGGCACAACTTTGTGGGCCGAAGAGCCTGTATTGTGCTGTAGATTTTCTATGTTTCTATGTAACATCATAGCTCCAAGTACTGATCCATGCTCTAAGCCCATCTGCTTTGTTCATGATACTCCTTGCATTAAAATAGACACATCTCAAACCATTGGTGTGAACGTATCCCTTCCTTATCACCTGCCTATTCTCTCTCTCACACTGTCTACAATCTTTCTCTATTTGTGAGCCAACCACCCCTTCTTCCATCTCAATTCCATTTCCACCCCCCAGTAATTCTACTTTAAACTCTCCCCAATAGCCTTTGCAGAATCGTTGGGGGGTGGGAACCGAACTGAAGAGACGGAAGTTGGGGCAGTTGGCTCACAAATCGAGAAAGCTTGCAGATGCAAAGGAACTTTTGGAGTCCTTGTGCAGAACACCCTGAAGGTTAACTTGCAGGTAGACTCGGTGGTGAGGAAGGCAAATGTCATGTTAGCATTCATTTCAAGAGGTCTGGAACACAATAGCAAGGATGTGATGCTGAGGCTTTATGACGTGTTGGCATCGAGGAGGGTTCAGAGGAGGTTCACAAGGATGATTTTGAGAATGGAAGGGTTATCATACGAGGAGCATTTGATAGCTCTGGGTCTGTACTCCCTGGAATTTAGAAGATTGAGGGGGGATCTCATTGAAACCTATCGAATGTTGAAAGGCCTCAATAGAGTAGATATGGAATGGATGTTTCCCATGGTGAGGGAGTCTACGCCAAGCGGGCACAGCCTCAGGACAGAGGGGTGTCCATTTAAAACAGAGATGCAGAGAAATTTATCTAGCCAGACAGTGGTGAATTTGTGGAATTTATTACCACGGGCAGCTGTGGAGGCCAGGTTGTTGGGTGTATTGAAGGCAGAGCTTGATTGGACATGGCATCAAATGTTATGGGGAGAAGGCCAGGGAGCTGAGGAGGGGAGAGAAAGGATCAGCCATGCCTGAATTGTGAAGCAGACTCGATGGGCCATATGGTCTAAATCTGCTCCTATGTCTTATATTCATGCAATTAAAGTAGTTTCAAAGTAAATATGGAAAAAGATAGGTCTGGTAAATATGGAGAAAGGCCAGTTTTGATGGTCTAGCAAGTGTGGTTTGGGACAGGCTGATTTTTCTGGCAAATGTGGACTTCGAAAATGGGAGGCCATATACCTGCCTTCTCACCAGATCCTTTGATGCCATGACCGATCAGGAAATGAGCAACTTTCACCTTAAATATCTGCATGGACTTGGCATCTACTGCAGTCAGTGGCAGAGCATTCCACATACTTATGACTTCCTGGCTAAAAAAATTCCTCCTTACCTCTGTTCTAAAGGGTCGCCCCTCAATTTTGAGGTGGTGCCCTCTAGTTCTGGATACCCCCATCATACGAAATATTCTCTCCATATCCACCCTATCTAGTCCTTTCAACATTCAGTAGGTTTAATGAGGTCAACTCTCATTCTTCTGAATTCCAGTGAGTACAGGCCCAAAGCTGCCAAACACTCCTCATATGTTAACCCCTTCATTCCTGGAATCATCCTCGATAACTACCTCTGGACACTCTCCAATGACAGCACATCCTTTCTGTGATTTCGTGCCCAAAACTGTTGACAGTACTCCAAGTGATACGTGACTAGTGTTTTATAAAGGCTCAGCATTATCTCTTTGCTTTTATATGTGGGAATGAAAGGATCCTTTTCCGGTTGGCTGCCAGTGACTACCGGTGTTCCACAGGATTCAGTATTGGGACCACTTCTTTTTATGCTGTATCTAAATGATTTAGGTGATGGAATAGAACATAGAACATAGAATAGTACAGCACAGTACAGGCCCTTTGGCCCACAATGTTGTGCCGACCCTCAAACCCTGCCTCCCATATAAGCCCCCACCCTAAATTCCTCCATATACCTGTCTAGTAGTCTCTTAAACTTCACTAGTGTATCTGCCTCCACCACTGACTCAGGCAGTGCATTCCATACACCAACCACTCTCTGAGTAAAAAACCTTCCTCTAATATCCCCCTTGAACTTCCCATCCCTTACCTTAAAGCCATGTTCAAGCAGTATTGTATTGTCTCCAAGGAGATGGCTTTGTTGCCAAGTGTGCAGATGATAGGAAGATTGGTGGAGGGGCAGGTACTGTTGAGGAAACAGGTGGGATGCAGAAGGATTTAGACAGATTTGGAGAATGGGCAAGAAAGTGGCAAATGAAATACAATGTTGGAAAATGCATGGTCATGCACTTTGGTAGTAGAAATAAATGTGCAGACTATTTTCTAAATGGGGAGAAAATCCAAAAATTGGCGATGCAAAGGGAACAGCTTGTTGTTGAGCCCACTAGGGGATCGGCTGTGCTGGATTGGGTGTTGTGCAATGATCTGGAGGTGATAAGAGAGTTTAAGATTAAGGAAGTCTTTAGGAACAGTGATCACAATATAGAAACATAGAAAACCTACAGTACAATACAGACCGTTCGGCCCACAAACATGTTCTTACCTTAGAACTACCCAGGCTTACCCATTGCCCTCTACAGGGGGTCAGTGTGGACATGGTGGAGGATTACAAATACCTGGGGATACGAATTGACAATAAACTGGACTGGTCTAAGAACACTGAGGCTGTCTACAAGAGGGGTCAGAGCCGTCTCTATTTCCTGAGGAGACTGAGGTCCTTTAACATCTGCCGGACGATGCTAAGGATGTTCTACGAGTCTGTGGTGGCCAGTGCGATCATGTTTGCTGTTGTGTGCTGGGGCAGCAGGCTGAGGGTAGCAGACACCAATAGAATCAACAAACTCATTCGTAAGGCCAGTAATGTTGTGGGGATGGAACTGGACTCTCTGATGGTGGTGTCTGAAAAGAGGATGCTGTCTAAGTTGCATGCTATCTTGGTCAATGTCTCCCATTCGCTACATAATGTACTGGGTGGGCACAGGAGTACATTCAGCCAGAGACTCATTCCTCTGAGATGCAACACAGAGCGTCATAGGAAGTCATTCCTGCCTGTGGCCATCAAACTTTACAACTCCTCCCTTGGAGGGTCAGACACCCTGAGCCGATAGGCTGGTCCTGGACTTATTTCATAATTTACTGGCATAATTTACATATTACTATTTAACTATTTATGGTTCTATTACTATTTATTATTTATGGTGCAATTGTAACAAAAACCAATTTCCCCCCGGGATCAATAAAGTATGACTATGACTATGACTATTTTTCTCAGCTCCATGTATCCACCCAGGAGTCCCTTGACCCTATTTTTTCCGCTTCCACCACCGCCGCCAGCAGCCCATTCCACGCACTCACCACTCTCTGCATAAAAAAACTTACCCCGACATCTCCTATGTACCTACTTCCAAGCACCTTAAACCTGTGCCCTCTCGTGTTAGACATTTCAGCCCTGGGAAAAAGCCTCTGACTATCCACATGATCAATGCCTCTCATCATCTTGTACACCTCTATCAGGTCACCTCTCATCCTCCATCACTCATGATCAAGTTCACTTTGAAATTTGAGAGGGAAAAAATAAAATCCAATGTGTCGATATTTCAGTAGAATAAAGGAAATTACAATGGCATGAGAGGGGAACTGGCTGAGGTTGACTGGAAAGGGACATTTGCGGGAAGGACAGCAGAGCAGCAATGGCTGGAGTTTCTGTGAAAAATGAGGAAGTGCAAGACAGATATATTCCACATAAGAAGAAATTTTCAAATAGAAGGAGGACACTACCGTGGCTGACAAGCGAAGTCAGAGCCAAAGTAAAAGCAAAAGAGAGGGCATACAAGGAAGCCAGAGGTGGTGGGAAGACAGAGAATTAGGAAGCTTTTAAAAACTTGCAGAAGGAAATTAAGAAAGTCATTAGGAAGGAAAGGATGAATTATGAAAGAAAGCTGGCGACTAATATCAAAGAAGATACCGAAAGCTTTTTTAAGTATATAAGGGGTAAAAGAGAGTCGAGGATATAGGATCAATAGAAAATGACGCTGGAGATATTGTAATGAGAGATGCACAGATGGCAAAGGAACTGAATACGTATTTTGCATTAATCTTCGCAGTGGAAGACGTCTGCAGTATACCGGACATTCAAGAGTGTCAGGGAAGTGAAGTTTGTGCAGTGAAAATTACGACTGAGAAGGTGCTCAGGAAGCTTAGTGGTCTGAGAGTGGATAAGTCTCCTGGACCTGATGGAATGCAGCCTTGGGTTCTGAAAGAAGTAGCTAGAGAGATTGTGGAGGCATTAACAATGGTCTTTCAAGAATCAATAGATTCTGGCATTGTACAAGATGACTGGAAAATTGCAAATGTTACTCCGCTATTTAAGAAGGGTGGGAGGCAGTAGAAAGGAAACTATAGACCTGTTAACCTGACATCAGTGGTTGGGAAGTTGTTGGTATCGATTGTTACGGATGAGATTAAGGAGTACCTGGAGGCACATGACAAGATAGGCTAAAGCCAACATGATTTCCTGAAAGGAAAATCCCGCTTGACGAACCTACTGTAATTCTTTGAGGAAATTACAAACAGGGTAGACAAAGGAGATGCAGTAGACATGGTGTACTTGGGTTTTCAGAAGGCTTTTGACAAGGTGCCGTACATGAGGCTGCTTAGCAAGTTAAGAGCCCGTGGAATTACAGGGAAGTTACTAGCATGGGTGGAGCATTGGCTGATTGGCAGAAAACAGAGAATGGGAATAAAGGGATCCTATTCTGGCTGGCTGCCAGTTACCAGTAGAGTTCCACAGGGGTCAATGTTGGGACTGCTGCTTTTTATGATGTGTGTCAATGATTTGGATTATGGTATTAATGTACTTGTGGCTAAATTTGCTGATGATACAAAGATAGGTGGAGGAGCCGGTAGTGTTGAGGAAACAGACAGCCTGCAGAGAGACTTTTAGGGGAATGGGCAAAGAAGTGGCAAATGAAGCACAATGCTGGAAAGTGTATAGTCATGCACTTTGGTGGAAGAAATAAACAGGCAGACTATTATTTAGATGGGTAGGGAATTCAAAATGCTGAGATGCAAAGGGACTTGGAAGTCCTTGTGCAGGATACCCTAAAGGTTAACCTCCAGGTTGAGTTGGTGGTAAAGAAGGCGAATGCAATGTTGGCATTCATTTCTGGGGGTATAGAATATAAGAGCAGGGATGTGATGTTGAGGCTTGAAAAGGCACTTGTGAGACCACACTTGGAGTATTGTGTGCAGTTTTGGGCTCCTTATTTTAGAAAGGATATACTGACATCGGAGAGGGTTCAGAGAAGATTCGCAAGAATGATTCCAGGAATGAATCATTGGACCACTGGGCTATGTTTCGGGGTAAGGATGAAGTGTACAAAAGGGACGGGTTGCACCTTAATAAGCGGGCACCAGCATTCTGGCAGGCAGGTTTGCCACTGCAACATGGGGTGTGTTTAAACTAAGTAGTGGGGGGGAGGGGACGAACTGGAAACATAAGGATGGAGATAAGGGGAAAGTGAGAATAAGAAAAGTTCAGAAAGTCAGCAGAATCAACAGAGCAGAAAGCTCAAGAAGGGATCGTACAGTATGGCCAACTGAAATAGGAATTGATATGAAAGGTGAGGGGGAGTAATGAATTAAAAGTATTGTATATGAATGCACGGAGTATAAGAAATAAAGTGGATGAGCTTGAGGCTCAGTTGGAAATTGGTAAGTATGATGTTGTGGGAATAACAGAGACATGGCTTCAAGTGGACGGGCCTGGGAAATGAATATTCAAGGGTATACGTCCTATCGAAAGGACAGACTGATGGGCAGAGGGGGTGGGGTGGCTCTGTTGGTGAGGAATGATATTCAGTCCCTTGCAAGGGGGGTCATAGAATCAGGAGACGTAGAGTCAGTATGGATAGAACTGAGACATTCTAAGGGTAGAAAGACCCTAATGGGAGTTATCTACAGGCCCCCAAACAGTAGTCTGGATGTAGGGTGTAAGTTGAATCAAGAGTTAAAACTGGCATGTCGCAAAGGTAATGCTACAGTTGTTATGGGGGGTTTTAACATGCAGGTAGACTGGAGGAATCAGGTTGGTACTGGACCCCAAGAAAGGGAGTTTGTGGAGTCCCTCCGAGATGGATTCTTAGAACAGCTTGTACTGGAGCCTACCAGAGAGAACGCAATTCTAGATTTAGTGTTGTGCAATGAACCGGTTTTCATCAGGGACCTCAAGGTAAAGGAGCCATTAGGAGGTAGTGACCATATGATAAGTTTTAATCTACAATTTGAGAGGGAGAAGGGAAACTCGGAAGTGTCCAAGTGCTTGTAGATCCTATTCTTAAGAACCCTCTCCAATAGTTTGCAGACCACTGACGTAAGACTCACCGGTCTATAGTTCCCAGGATTCTCCCTATTACCTTTTTTAAAAAAGGGAACTACATTTGCCATTCTCCAATCCTCCAGCACCTCCCCTGCAGCCAAAGAGGATTCAAAGATCATAGCTACTGCTCCAGCGATCTCTTCTCTCACTTCCCACAGCAACCTGGGGTATATCACGTCCGGCCCTGTGGATTTATCAATCTTGATGTTTTTAAGAAGATCTAACACTTCCTTAATCTCTACATTGTCCAGCACACAGGCCTGTTCTTTTTCGACCTCACCTTGATCAAGGTCCTTTTCACTTGTGAATACTGAAGCAAAGTATTCATTTAAGACCTCCCCAACCTCCTCTGCCTCCAGGCACATGTTGCCTTCTTTATCTTTTAGCGGCCCCACCTTCATTCTTGTCATCCTTCTGTTCTTCACATATGCACCTTGGGGTTCTCCTTAATCCTACATGCCAAGGCCTTCTCATGCCCCTTCAAGCTCTCCTAAGTCCTTTCTTAAGCTCCTTCCTGGCTACCCTATATTTCTCATGAGCCCCTCCTGCTTCCTGCTTCTTATATCTAACATATGCTTCCTTCTTCCTCTTGACGAGTTGCCTCACGTGTTTCGTCAGCCACAGTTCCCTTTTCCTACCATTTTTTCCTCGTCTCAGTGGGACAAACCTATCCTGAACCCAGCACAAGTGATCCCTAAACTTCCTCCACATTACTTCTGTGCTTTCACCCTTGAACACCTGTTTCCAATTTACTCTCGCTAGTTCCTGCCTCATCCCTTCATAGTTAGCCCTTCCCCAGTTAAATACTTCCCCATTTTGTCTGTTTTTATCCTTTTCCATAGCTATGCTGAAGCTAAGGGAATTGTGGTCACTCTCACCAAAATGCTCCCCCACCAAGAGGTCTGCCACCTGACCAGGTTCATTGCCCAGAACTAGATCCAGTATGGCCTCTCCTCTCGTCGGCCGGTCCACATACCGTGTCAGGAGTCCTTCCTGAACACACCTGACAAATTCAGCCCCATCTATCCCCCTTGCAGTCATGAGGTGCCAGTCAATATGAGGGAAGTTGAAATCACCCATAACCACAACCCTGTATTTCCTGCACCATTCTAAAATCTGCCTGCTTATCTGCTCCTCGGTGTCCCGAGGGCTATTTGGGGGCCTATAGACTACTCCTAGCACAGTGATTGATCCCTTCCTATTTCTGACTTCCACCCACACCGACTCAGTGGACACTCCCTCTGCAGCGTCCTCCCTTTCTATCGCTGTGATACTATCCCTGACCAGTAATGCTACTCCCCACCCCACCCCGACTTTTCTACCTCCCATCCTATTCTTTTTAAAATACCTAAACCCTGGTACCTGCATCAGCCAATCCTGCCCTTCCTCCAGCCAAGTTTCAGTAACGGCCACAACATCGTAGTTCCACGTACTGATCCACGCTCTAAGTTCATCCCCTTTATTCCTAATGTGACTAGCTGAGTGATCGTGGAGCTGTTGAGCTGAAGGGCCTATTGCTCTGCGGTAAGATGATGTGGACAGGGTGGGGAATCCCTTCACCCTGTGCTCACTGCTTACACGATCATGGAGTGAAACTAATGCTCACTGAACCTACCTGATCTTCCACCAATTCAGCTGAGGAAGCTACGAAGCTGGAGATCTTCCCACTCTTCCTCTTCCTGCTTCTCCTGGACTGGGTGGAGAGTCGTTCCTCTGCTGGTGTTTCACTTTCAATGTAAACCTTCACCTCACCTGCCCGTCTCTTGACTTCCGTCCGCTTGTTCTTCTTCTACAACAGAGAGGCAAGCATGTTAGCATGTACCGTGATCAGAGTCAGCACTGGGGACTCCACTTGATTAAGTCAACTTTGGGGACCCCACTGGATCAGGAGTGTAGAGACAGCACTGGGAATATGACTGGATACAGTCAGCACTGGGCCCAGGGAATACTGTGCACTTCGCTGGATAAAGAGGGCAGGAACGGCACTGGAATTGCCACAGGATACTATCAACACTGAGGACTCCACTGGATATAGAAGCACTGGATAGACAGAGAGAACATTCTACTCCATCTATGCCTCACATAATTTTATAATTCTCCAGTAGGTCTGTCTTCAGCCTCTGAGAAAAGCCCAAGTTTGTCTGACCTTGTTTTTTCAACATTTCAGAGAAATTTGGACAGAGGGGTATGGAGGGCTACGGCCTGTGTGCAGATTGATGGGACCAGTGAGATTAATGGTTTGGCACAGTCTAGATGGGCCAAAGGGACTGTTTCTATTCTTGTCAAATTCTAGGATTCTATGACTCTAACCCTGCCTTAACAGCTCATACCCTCTAATCTAGGCAGCATCCTGGTGAACCTTCCAGAGTTCAAGAGTTGAGGAATGACATTACAGCTTTATAAAATACCTGCTAAGCTGCATCTGGAGTATTGCAGACAGTTTTAGTCACCATTTCTGGTTCTAGGCAACATCCTGGTAAATACCTGCACCCTCCTGAAAGCTTCCACAAACTTCCTGTAATGAGATGACAAGAACCGAACAAGCGTGGCCTAACCAGGGTATTATAGAGCTGCAACATTACCTTGCTACTCTTGAACTCAGTTCCCACCACACTATATCCTGTCTTAACCCCCCCCCCCCCTTTCAACTTGCCTGGCAATTTGAGGGACCTCTGAACATGGACCCCAAGATCCCTCTGTTCCACCACACTGCCGAGAATCCTGCCAATAGTCTTCAGATTCATCCTTCCAAAGCAGATCACTTCACATTCTCCTGGGTTGAACACCATCTGCCACTCACAGCTCAGTTCTACATCCCATTAATGTCCTGATGCAACCTACAGCAACCCTGCACACTATCCACAACACTATTAACCTTTGTTTCATCTACAAATCTTCTACTTCCTCATCCAAGTCACTGATAAAAATCACAAAGAGCAGTTGCAGTACAGACTCTGCTTTGTCTTCCCTGAGGAGACAACAAGCAGGACAGACAAAGGAGAACTGGTGGATGTTCTGTACTTGATTTTTCAGAAGCTCTTTGACAAGGTACTATACATGAGGCTGCCTAACAAGCTACGAGCCCATGGCATTACAGGAAATATACTTGCATGGATACAGCATTGACTGATTAGCAGGAGGCAAAGAATAGAGATAAAGAGAGCCTTTTCTGGCTGGCTGCCAGTAAGTAGTGGTGTTCCATTGGGATCGCAGCTGACCTGTACTTGCAGCATTACCCAATCCTTCCCCTCCACTTGAGCTCCAACTTGTGCACATTTGACTGTTTAATCAGAATGGGCCTTTTTCTTTTTGTTATTCTTTACTAACCCTACAGTTAAGATTCATCAATATAATTCCTTTAATTGTATGCAGTGTGCTGTCTGTTATTTCACGGCATTAATCTGTAACAGGGCAGCAAATGACACAGCAACAACACAAACCGGGGGTTTCAGGGGGCTCACGCTTCAATCTCACTTTGGCAGGGCCAGAGATCGTCTTCCCTCGACTTACGCTGCTGAGGAAATCAGAGTGTCTCATTTATAATTCAGGTCCTGCAGTCTTGGCAACGTCCTTGCAGATTTCCTCTGCATTTTTTATCTTCTTTTACATCTTTCTAACAGGTAGGCAACCACAACTGCACACAATATTCCAAATTATGTCTTATTCATGTCAGTGTGCAGTGGCATCAGCACAGGACCTCGAGGTGAGTGGTCCGAACCTGGCTTGCTCCTTGCATGTTTTCCATTCGTGCTGGATTGAGTGTTGAGCTAGCAACATGGCCTTGTGAAAACAGACAAAATGCTAAATAAATGGTAATGTTGCTGCCTGATACACCATAAGGCATGAAAAGGAATAACAACAATGTCTTATACAACTTCAGCATAACATCCTCTCTCCTTTGATTTATGAAGGCAATGAGCTGAAAGCTCTTGTTACGATCTCATCTACCTGTGACGCCATTTTCAAGGAATTATGGGCCTGCATTCCCTGATCCCTTTCTTCTACAGCATTCCTCAGTGCTCTACCATTCACTGTGTACGACTTACCCTGGTTTGTTCTTGGCTAAGTGCAAAACTTCGCACTTGTCCGCATTAAATTCCATCTGCCATTTTTCAGCCCAGTTTTCTAGCTGTTCCTGATCCCACTGCAAGCATTGATAGTCTTCTTCACTGTCCGTTACACAAAGTTGTGCTGAACATGCCCCGACCTTAGAAATTACTATGGCTACCCATAGCCCTCTATTTTTCTAAGTTCCATGTACCTATCCAAAAGTCTCTTAAAAGACCCTATCGTATCCGCCTCCACCACCGTTCCCAACAGCCCATTCCATGCACTCACCACCCTCTGTGTAAAAAAACTTACCCCTGACATCTCCTCTGTACCTACTCCCCAGCACCTTAAACCTGTGTCCTCTTGTGGCAACCATTTCAGCCCTGGGAAAAAGCCTCTGACTATCCACATGATCAATGCCTCTCATCATCTTATACACCTCTATCAGGTCACCTCTCATCCTCCGTCGCTCCAAGGAGAAAAGGCCGAATTCACTCAATCTGTTTTCATAAGGCGTGCTCCCCAATCCAGTCAACATCCTTGTAAATCTCCTCTGCACCCTTTCTATAGTTTCCACATCCTTCCTGTAGTGAGACAACCAGAACTGAGCACAGTACTCCAACTGGGGTCTGACCAGGGTCCTATATAGCTGTAACATTACCTCTCGGCTCCTAAATTCAATTCCACGATTGATGAAGGCCAATACACCGTATGCCTTCTTAACCACAGAGTCAACCTGCGCAGCTGCTTTGAGCGTCCTATAGACTCAGACCCCAAGATCCCTCTGATCCTCCACACTGTTAAGAGTCTTACCACTAATACTATATTCTGCCATATTTGACCTACCAAAATGAACCACTTCACACTTATGTCGGTTGAACTCCATCTGCCACTTCTCAGCCCAGTTTTGCATCCTATCGATGTCCGGCTGTAACCTCTGACAGCCCTCCACACTATCCACAACATCTCCAACCTTTGTGCCTTCAGCAAACTTACTAACCCATTCCTCCACTTCCTCACCCAGGTCATTTATAAAAATCACAAAGAGTAAGGGTCCCAGAAAAGATCCCTGCGGCACCCTACTGGTGACAGACCTCCATGCAGAATATGACCAGTCTACAACCACTCTTTGCTTTCTGTAGGCAAGCCAGTTCTGGATCCACAAAGCAATGTCCCCTTGGATCCCATGCCTCCTTACTTTCTCAATAAGCCTGGTCTGGGGTACCTTATCAAATGCCTTGCTGAAATCCATGTACACTACATCTACTCCTCTTCCTTCATCAATGTGTTTAGTCACGTCCTCAAAAAATTCAATCAGACTCGTAAGGCACATTCTGCCCTTGGCAAAGCCATGCTGACTATTCCTAATCATATTATACCTCTCCACATGTTCATAAATCCTGCCTCTCAGGATCTTCTCCATCAGCTTACCAACCGCTGAGGTAAGACTCCCTGGTCTATAATTTCCTGGGCTATCTCTACTCCCTTTCTTGAATAAAGGAACAACATCCATTACCCTCCAATCCTCCGGAACCTCTCCCATCCCCATTGATGATGCAAAGATCATTGCCAGAGGCTCAGCAATCTCCTTCCTCGCCTCCCACAGTAGCCTGGGATACAGCTCATCCCGTGCCGGCGACTTATCCAACTTCAAACATACGGAAATCTGCAGATGCTGGAAATTCAAGCAACACACACAAAATGTTTGTGAATGCAGCAGGCCAGGCAGCATCTATAGGAAGAGGTACAGTCGATGTTTCAGGCCAAGACCCTTCATTAGGACTAAATGAAAGAAGTGATAGTAAGAGATTTGAAAGTGGGAGGAGGAGGGGGAGATCCAGAATGATAGGAGAAGACAAGAGGGGGAGGGATGGAACCAAGAGCTGGACAGTTGATTGGCAAAAGGGATTTGAGAGGATCATGGGACGGGTGGCTTAGGGAGAAAGAAAGGAGGAGGGGGGAAGACCAGAGATGGGCAATGAGTATAGTGAGAGGGACAGAGGGAGAAAAAAGAGAGAGAGAAAAAAAATTGATAATAATAAAAAATAAATAAATAAGGGATGGGGTACAAAGGGGAGGTGGGGCATTAACGTAAGTTAGAGAGGTCAATGTTCATGCCCTCAGGTTGGAGGCTACCCAGACGGAATATAAGGTGTTGTTCCTCCAACCTGAGTCTGGCTTCATCTTGACAGTAGAGGAGGCCATGGATGGACATAGCAGAATGGGAATGGGTGGAATTAAAATGTGTGGCCACTGGGAGATCCTGCTTTCTCTGGCAGACAGAGCGTAGGTGTTCAGCAAAATGGTCTCCCAGTCTACATCGGGTCTCGCCAATATATAGAAGGCCGCACTGGGTGCACTGGACACAGTATATCACCCCAGCCGACTCACAGGTGAAGTGTCACCTCAACTGGAAGGACTGTCTGGGGCCCTGAATGGTGGTGAGGGGGGAAGTGTAAGGGCATGTGTTGCACTTGTTTCAAATGCCGGGAGGGAGATCGGTGGGAAGGGATTGGGGGGGGAAACGAATAGACAAGGGAGTCGCGTAGGGAACAATCCCTGCGGAAAGCAGAAGGTAGGGGGAGAGGGAAAGATGTGCTTGGTGGTGGGATCCCATTGGAGGTGGCTGAAGTTACAGAGCTTGGAAAGCATCAAGTTATCCAAAAGCTCCAGCATATCCTCTTTCTTAATATCTACACGCTCAAGCTTTTCAGTCCACTGCAAGTCCTCACTACAATCACCAAGATCCTTTTCCATAGTGAGTACTGAAGTACCTTGGAGGCACATGATAAAAATAGGCTGTAGTCAGCATAGTTTCCTCAAGGGAAAATCTTGCCTGACAAATCTGTTAGAATCCTTTGAAGAAATAACAATCAGATTAGACAAAAGAGAATTGTTCGATGTTGTGTACTTGGGTTTTCAGAATGCCTTTGACAAGGTGCCACACACAAACCCATGGCATTACAGGAAGGATTCTTGCACGGATAGAGCAGTAGCTGATTGGCAGGAGGCAAACAGTGGGAGTGAAGGGAGACTTTTCTGCCTGGTTGCTGCTGACTGGTGGTGTTCCACAAGGGTCTGTTCTGGGACTAATTATTTTACATTATATGTCAATGATCTGAATGATGGAATTGATGGCTTTGTTCCAAAGTTTGCAGACAATATGAAGAGAGGTGTTGGGTCAGGTAGCTTGAGCCTTCTCGGGTAAAGGCTTTTGGATTGGGTGTTGTGTAATAACCCAGATCTTATTCAGGAGCTTAATGTAAAGGAACCCTTAAGAGGCAGTGATCGTAATATGATTGAATTCATACTGCAATTGGAAAGGGAGAAGCATAAATCACAGGTGTGAATACCACAATAAAAAATAGGGAATTACAGAGGCATGAGAAAAGAGCTTGCCCGGTTGAATTGGAGGAGGATACAGGCGGGGATGACAACAGAGCTGAGGTGGCTGAAGTTTCTGGGAATAGTTCACAAGGCACAGAATAGATAAGTCCCACACAGGAATTAATTCTGAAAGGCAGTGGTAGACAACCATGACTGACAAAAGAAGTTAAGGACTGCATAAAACCCAAGGAAAGGGCATTTAATTCAGCAAAAGTGAGTGGGAATTTGGATGATTGGGAAGCTTTTAAAATCCAACAAAAAGCAATAAGAAGGGAAAAGGTGCAATATGAGGGCAGACTAGCCAATAATATAAAGCAGGATACTAAAAGTTTTTCAGTTATATGAAAAGAAAAAGGGAGGTGAGAGTTGATATTGGACAACTGGAAAATGATGCTGGTGAGGTAGTAATAGTAATAAGGATTGGCAGATGAACTTCATGGGTGCTTTGCATCAGTCTTCACTGTAGAAGATACCAGCAGTGTGCCAGAGTTCCGTGAGCGTCAGCGAGCAGGAGTCAGTACCATTGCTATTGCACATGGACCAGGTGGACTACTTCCCGGAGTCCTGAGGGAGGGTGCTGAAGAGATAGCAACCAATATGCATTGGTTATGATCTTTCAAGAATCACTTGATTCTGGCATGGTCCTTGAGGACCGAAAGATTGCAAGTGTCACTCCACTCTTTAAGAGGAGAGGAAGGCAAAAGAAATAAAATTATCTACCAGTTAGCCTAACCTGGGAAAGTGTCTATTATTAAGGATGATGTTCCGGGGCACTTGGAGACTAATGATATAACAAGTCAAAGTTAGCATGACTTCTCTGAAGGGAAATCTTGCCTGACAAACTGTCATAGTTCTTCGAGGAAGTAACAAGCAGGGAGGACAAAGGAGAGGTATCCGCAACACTCCAATCCTCCGGAACCTCTCCCATCCTCATTGATTATGCAAAGATCATCACCAGAGGCTCTACAATCTCTTCCCTCACTTCCCACAGTAGCCTGGGGTACATCCCATCCGGACACAGTGACTTATCCAACTTGATGCTTTCCAAAAGCTCGAGACCATCCTCTTCCTTAATATCTACATGCTCAAGCTTTTCAGTCCACTGCAAACCATCCCTACAATCGCCAAGATCCTTTTCCGTAGTGAATACTGAAGCAAAGTATTCATTAAGTACCTCTGCTATCTCCTCTGGTTCCATACACACTTTTGCACTGTCACACTTGATTGGTCCTATTCGCTCACGTCCTATCCTCTTGCTCTTCACACACTTGTAGAAAGCTTAGGGTTTTCCTTAATCCTGTCTGCCGAGGCCTTCTCATGGCCCCTTCTGGCTCTCCTAGTTTCATTCTTAAGCTCCTTCCTGCTAGCCTTATAATCTTCCAGATTTCTATGATTACATCATTTTTTGAACCTTTCGTAAACTCTTCTTTTCTTCTTGACTAGATTTACAACAGCCTTTGCACACCACGGTTCCCGTACCAGACCATCCTTTCCCTGTCTCATTGGAACGTATCTACGCAGAACGCCTCGCAAATGACCCCTGAATATTTGCCACATTTGTTCCCTACATTTCCCTGAGAACATCTGTTTCCAATTTATGCTTCCAAGTACCTGCCTGATAGCCTCATATTTCCCCTTCCTCCAATTAAACGTTTCCCTAACTTGTTTGTTCCTATCCTTGTCCAATGCTATGGTAATGGAGATAGAATTGTGATCACTACCTGCAAAATGCTCTCTCACTGAGAGACCTGACACCTGACCAGGTTCATTTCCCAATACCAGATCAATACAGCCTCTCCTCTTGTAGGCTTATCTGCATATTGTGTCAAGAAACCTTCCTGAACACATCTAACAAACTCCACCTCATTTAAAGCCCTCACTCTAGGGAGATGCCAATCAATATTTGGGAAATTAAAATCTCCCACCACAACAACCCTGTTATTATTACTCCTTTCCAAAATCTGTCTCCCTATCTGCTCCTCGATGTCTCTTTTACTATTGGGTGGTCTATAATAAGCACCCAATGGAGTAATTGACCCTTTCCTATTTCTAACTTCCACCCACAGAGACTCTGTAGACAACCCCTCCACGACTTCCTCCTTTTCTGCAGCCGTGACACTATCTCTGATCAACAGTGCCATGCCCCCACCTCTTTTGCCATCCTTAACAATTGACTCCAACAATGAGGTCAGGCTAACTGGTCTACAACTTCCTTTCTGCTGCCTTCCTCCTTTCTTAAAGAGTGGAGTGACATTTGCAATTTTTCCAGTCCTCTGGCACCGTGCCAGAGCCCAATGATTTTTGAAAGATATTTTCTAATGCTCCATAATCTCTAACGCTACCTCTTTCAGAACCCTAGGGTGCAGTTCATCTGGTCCAGGTGACTTTTGTACTGTTAGGTCTTTCAGCTTTTTGAGCACCTTCTCCCTTGTCATAGCAACTGCACCCACTTCTCTTCCTTCACACCCTTCAACATCTGGCACATTGCTAGTGTCTTCCACAGTGAAGGCTGATGCAAAATACTCATTTAGATCATCTGCCATCTCCTTGGCCCCCATTATTATTTCTCCAGCCTCATTTTCTGGAGGTCCTGTGTCCACTCTCATCTCTCTTTTATTTTTTACATTCTTTGATATTGTTAGCTAGCTTACTTTCATAATTCATCTTTTCTCTCCTAATACTTCGTTTAGGGGCTGACTGTAGGGTTTTAAAAACTTCCGAATCCTCTATCTTCCCACTAATTTTTGCTTTGTTGTATCCCCTCTCTTTTGCTTTCACATTAGCCTTGTCAGCCATGGCTGTACTATTTTGCCACTTTTATTTCTTTGTTTTTGGAATATATCTATCCTTCATCTTCCTAATTTTCCCCAGAAACTCACACAATTGCTGCTCTGCTGTCACCCCTACCAGCATCTCCTTCCA
The DNA here is from genome assembly GCF_030028105.1 of Mobula birostris. NCBI lineage: Eukaryota > Metazoa > Chordata > Chondrichthyes > Myliobatiformes > Myliobatidae > Mobula > Mobula birostris. The sequence continues at coordinate 232,425,023 of NC_092372.1, read as the reverse complement.
ATTTACTTTGGCCAACTCTCCAAGTTTGCGGATGACACGAAGCTGGACGGCAGTGTTAGCTGTGAGGAGGATGCTAAGAGGATGCAGGGTGACTTGGATAGGTTGGGTGAGTGGGCAAATTCATGGCAGATGCAATTTAATGTGGATAAATGTGAAGTTATCCACTTTGGTGGCAAAAATAGGAAAACAGATTATTATCTGAATGGTGGCCGATTAGGAAAAGGGGAGGTGCAATGAGACCTGGGTGTCATTATACACCAGTCATTGAAAGTAGGCATGCAGGTATAATAGGCGGTGAAAAAGGCGAATGGTATGCTGGCATTTATAGCAAGAGGATTAGGGTACAGGAGCAGGGAGGTACTACTGCAGTTGTACAACGCCTTGGTGAGACCACACCTGGAGTATTGTGTGCAGTTTTGGTCCCCTAATCTGAGGAAAGACATCCTTGCCATAGAGGGAGTACAAAGAAGGTTCACCAGATTGATTCCTGGGATGGCAGGACTTTCATATGAAGAAAGACTGGATGAACTGGGCTTGTACTCATTGGAATTTAGAAGATTGAGGGGGGATCTGATTGAAACGTATAAAATCCTAAAGAGATTGGACAGGCTAGATGCAGCAAGATTGTTCCCGATGTTGGGGAAGTCCAGAACGAGGAGTCACGGTTTGAGGATAAAGGCGAAGCCTTTTAGGACTGAGATTAGGAAAAACTTCTTCACACAGAGAGTGGTGAATCTGTGGAATTCTCTGCCACAGGAAACAGTTGAGGCCAGTTCATTGACTATATTTAAGAGGGAGTTAGATATGGCCCTTGTTGCTAGGGGGATCAGAGGGTATAGAGGGAAGGCTGGTGCAGGGTTCTGAGTTGGATGATCAGCCATGATCATAATAAATGGTGGTGCAGGCTCAAAGGGCCGAATGGCCTACTCCTGCACCTATTTTCTATGTTTCTATGTAACTCCTCTGTCATACCACTGTAATTTCCTTTACTCCACCAAAATACTGCAACATCAGACTTTACCTTCTCCCTATCAAAGTGGTGGGAGATTTTAATTTCCCAAATATTGACTGGCATCTCCCTAGAGCAAGGGGTTTAAATGGGGTGGAGTTTGCTAAGTGTGTTCAGGAAAGTTTCCTGACACAATATGTAGATAAGCCTAAAAGAAGAGAGGCAGTATTGATCTGGTATTGGGAAATGAACCTAATCAGGTGTCATGTCTCTCAGTGGGAGAGCATTTTGGAAATAGTGATCACAATTCTATCTCCTTTACCATAGCACTGGAGATGGATAGGAACAGACAAGTTAGGAAAGCATTTAATTGGAATAAGGGGAAATATGAAGCTATCAGGCAGGAATTTGGAAGCATAAACTGGGAACAGATATTCTCAGGGAAACATACGGCAGAAATGTGGCAAATGATCAGGGGATATTTACGAGGCGTTCTGCATAGGTACGTTTCATGAGACAAGGAAAGGATGGTAAGGTACAGGAACCGTGGTGTACAAAGGCTGTTGTAAATCTAGTCAAGAAGAAAAGAAAAGCTTATGAAAGGTTCAAAAAATAGGTAATGATAGAGATCTAGAAGGTTATAATGCTCGCAGGAAGGAGTTTAGGAAGGAAATTAGGAGAGCCAGAAGGGGCCATGAGAAGGCCTTGGTGAGAAGGATTAAAGAAAACCCCAAGGCATTCTACAAGTATGTGAAGAGCAAGAGGATAACACGTGAGAGCATGTTCGGTACAGCTTTGTGGGCCGAAGGGCCTGTTTTTTGCTGTAGGTTTTCTATGTTTCTAGAACAGGACTAATCAAGTGTGACAGCAGAAAAGTGTGCATGGGACCAGAGGAGATAGCAGAGGTACTTAATGAATACTTTGCTACAGTATTCACTATGGAAAAGGATCTTGACAATTATAGGAATGATTTACAGCAGACTGAAAAGCCTGAGGATATAGACATTAAGAAAGAGGAAATGCTGGAGCTTTTGGAAAGCATTAAGTTGGATAAGTCACCAGGACTGGATAAAATGTACCCCAGGCTACTGTGGGAGGCGAAGGAAGAGATTGCTGAGCCTCTGGCAATGATCTTTGCATCATCAATGGGGACAGGAGAGGTTCCGAAGGATTTGAAGGTTGCAGATATTGCTTCTTTATTCAAGAAAGGGAGTAGACATATCTCAGGAAATTATAGATCAGTGAGTCTTACTTCAGTGGTTGGTAAATTGATGGAAAAGATCCTGAGAGGCAGGATTTATCAACATTGAACACATTGAACATTGAACTAAACGCATTGATAATGGTAGAGCAGTAGATGTAGCGTATATGGATTTACAGTAAGGCATTTGACAAGGCACCCCTTGCAAGGCTTATTGAGAAAGTAAGGAGGCATGGGATCCAAGGGGAAATTGGTGTGGATCTAGGACTGGCTTGCCCACAGAAGGCAAAGAGTGGTTGTAGACAAGTCATATTCTGCATGGAGGTCAGTCACCAGTGGTGTGCCTCAGGTATCTGTTCTGGGACCCCTACTCTTTTCATGATTTTTAGAAATGACCTGGATGAAGAAGTGGAGGGATAGATTAGTAAACTTGCTGATGACACAAAGGTTGGGGGTGTTGTGGATAGTGTGGAAGTCTGTCAGAGGTTACCGCGGGACTTCGATTGGATGCAAAACTGGGCTGAGAAGTGGCAGATGGAGTTCAATCCAGGTAAGTGTGAGGTGATTCATTTTGGTAGGGTAAATATGATGGCAGAATATAGTATTAATGGTAAGACTCTTGGCAGTGTGGAGGATCAGAGGGATCTTGGGGTCTGAGGCCATAGGACACTCAAAGCAGCTGCACAGGTTGACTCTGTGGTTAAGAAAGCATATGGTGCATTGGCCTTCATCAACCATGGGATTGAGTTTAGGAGCAGAGAGGTAATGTTACAGCTATATAGGATCCTGGTCAGACCCCACTTGGAGTATTGTGCTCAGTTCTGGTCGCCTCACTACAGGAAGCATGTGGAAACTATAGAAAGGGTGCAGAGGAGATTTACAAGGATATTGCCTGGATTGGGGAGCATGCCTTATGAGAATGGGTTGAGTGAACTCGGCCTTTTCTCCTTGGTGCGACGGAGGATGAGAGGTGACCTGATAGAGGTGTATAAGATGATGAGAGGCATTGATCGTGTGAATAGTCAGAGGCTTTTTCCCGGGGCTGAAATGGCCAGCATGAGAGGGCATAGTTGTAAGGTGCTAGGAAGTAGGTACAAAGGAGATGTCAGGGATATGCTTTTTTTTTTTTTTTGCAGAGAGTGGTGAGTACGTGGAATGGGCTACCAGCAACGATGGTGGAGGTGGATACAATAGGGTCTTTTTAGAAACTCCTGGCCAAGAATATGGGAAGTACATATTTGGCACAGCATCGTGGGCCAAAGGGCCTGTATTGTGCTTTAGGTTTTCTCTGTTTCTGTTTCTAAATTTCAAGTTGAAATAGGTCATATTGCGATCACTGCCTCCTAAGGGTTCTTATACCGTAAGCTCCCTAATCGCCTCTGGTTCATTACATAACCCCAAATCAAGTATAGCTGATCTCCTAGCAGGCTGAACAACAAACTATTCTAAAAAGCTATCTTGTAGGGATTCAACAAACTCACTCTTTTGAGATCCATTTCCAACCTGATATTCCCAATCAAACCTAGATGTTGAAATCGCCCATGACTATCATAATATTGCCCTTTTGACAGGCCTTTTCCATTTCCCGTTGTAATCTGTGGTCCACATCCCAGCTTCTGTATATAACTACCATTGGAGTCCTTTTACCATTGGAGTCCTTTTACCATTGCAGTTTCTTAACTCAACCCACAAGGATTCAACTTCTTCCGATCCTATATCACATCTTTCTACTGATTTGATGCCAGTCTTTACCAGCAGAGCCACGCCACCCCCTCTGCCGACCTTCCTATCCTTCCAATACAAGGTACAACCTTATACATTCAGCCATCCTTCAGCCACGATTCACGAATATATTGGTGTCACCCTGTAACCCAAGGCTACCCTTCACAATGGGAACAGGCGGGATAGAGAATAAGACTCCCGAGGTTATTCTGTCCACCTTCAGCTGCACCTCCCCAAGAGCCATTCCAGCGTTCAAGTCCTGCCCCCGACCAGGACCGCGCTCTGACGCCTGTCTGCTCTGTCTACGGGATCTTGCCGTGCCAAGGAACGGCAAGGCGGCGGCGGAGGGCCGAGCCGATCCGGTGTCTGAAGTCGTGGTCTGGTGACTCGGGGAGGGGGGGCAGTGCCCCGAGCGGCTGCCCGATCCTTGGGCTGTGGGCGGGGGCACGCCAAGCCGAGCCTCGCCGGCCAGTCCAGTTTCAATGAAGGGTGGGACACTGGGCGGTCCCTCGCTCAGCAGCCACCAGTTCCACTCCCCGTGCCTTAACCCTGTCGCTGCCGCTCCGTCCATCAGTCCCTCTCTCTTCCCGTTACATTCATCCTCAGCTCCCTTCTCGCACACTCCGGCTTCTCGCTTCTCTCATCCCTCATCCTCCCGCCGCTGCCTCTCCCCTCCCCTCTCGGGACCTTGTTTCTGTCGAACTGTCACCGTGACCCTCTCCAGCGCTGCCGCGCGAACCCAGCGCTGTCCGGGTGCGACAGGCTCGAGGGGAGATGTGCCATATGGGAAATGTCCCGTGTCCCGTGTCCCCTCACCCTCACCTACCTGAGCAGCCGTCACACCACCTCCCAATAAATAAATAGACACAAACCGCTCCAAAAACAGCCGGTGACATCAGAGGGCGGCAGCTCGCTGATTGGTGGATTGCTATCTCCACTTGCTCGAGTTCTACAGTTAAAGTTGCGCGTTAAATGTTAAATTCCGGGAAGATGTACTCGGGTTGGAGTTTAGAGTCTGGTGTAAGAGGGATGGGGTGTAACCCGAACAAAGTACAGCGTTCCAGCTGTAGATTACACATCTGCGCCCTGTGGAGGATCCAGATGTCCCCCCCACCCCTCCACCCACTGACCTCAGGTCACAGAGACGCCACAGCCGGGGCCACCATCGCGATCCTCCGAGGATGAGACCAGCGGTGCAACAGATCAGATCACTCAGCGCTCCGTCCACCTTCGCTGGCAAAAGAGCAAGTCTGTTCCACTGCCCGGCTCATCCGCTGAGCCAACAGCCCCCCTTTCTGTGGCCTGAAAAAGTGTCCAGACCGGCACCTGAATCTCTCGAGTATTGACGGCTGTGGACAAGTGCTGGGATTAGCATGGAGGGCTGCCCACGGGTCAGAACAGGTACACTGGGCCAAATGGCCTGTTTCATGCCACGATATTCTCTGCCACTTTCCAACCCCCTAAGTAATTTCTCAATTCACTGTTTATCCTCGCTGACATTTCACTCTCTCTTCTAACTACTTCACCAACATCATCCCGCATGATTCCCCATCAACATCAGCCCCTCCATACACAGGTCATCTTGATGGTTCCAGCCCACCCCCACTCTGTCCCCGGATCCTCTTATCTTTCTTTTAAACTTTTAACCTGGAAGCATTTCTTCATGACTCTTCTTTCCTAATTTCCTCTGAAATATCAACCCAGCACTTCCTACCCACTACTTTGTCAGTCTGTCTGTTTTATTAGCATTCATTGCCTTGCCTTATCCAGAAGGGAAGGTCCTGGGAAATATATTCTGCATCAGAAGAGGGCCAGATTACTCAGGCTAAAAGTGGATCTAGCTGAACTAATTCAGGTTCAAGTATAACGCAAGATACACGGACTAATAAAACCATTTGACCTCGGAGGAGAATTAGGCCATTTGGCCCATCATGTCTGTTCCACCATTCCATCATGGCTCATTTATTATCCCTCTCAACTCCATTTTCCTGTGTTGTCCCTGTAACCACTGACATCCTTACTAATCAAGAATCTATTAACCGTTGCTTTAAATATGCCCAATGACAGCATCTACAGCTGTCTGTGGCAATGAATTCCTTGGATTCACCACCCTTAGGCTAAAGAAAGTTCTTCTTATCTCTGTTCTAAACTCCCCCACTACAGGAAACATCGAGATGGACTCCCACAGTCTGAGTACATTCCCAGCATGAGTGGTGGAAGGATAACAAAAGCCAGAGTTCCTCAGATGGTAGGGTGGGTGGGATGACACTGCACAGCTGGGACATTGGGAGAAATAAGGAGGAATTTTTTTAGCCTGTGGAACGCTCTGCAACAGACTGCGGTGGATACCAAGTCTGTATATATAAGAGGAAAGTTGATCACTTCCTGTTTGGCCAGGGCATCAAAGGATACGGCGTGAAGGCAGATGTATGGGGTTGAATGGGATCTGGGATCAGACTCAATGGGCTGAATGGCCTAATTCTGCTTCTATGTCTTATGGTCTCTGATGGACGTGGCAGACATGAGGTTAATAATACCAGGGAGGATGGGCTGCATACAGAAAGCAGGGAGTCAGTACAAAGAGATCCTGAGATGGATTGCAATCAATAACGTTTCTGGAATGGTGCCTGACACTTGGAAGATTGGGAACGTTGGACTTTTTTCAGAAGAAAGTGCTAAATCTTACAATCACAGTGTTTCAGAGACATTGGGCAGCAATGTGAATAGGAGAGGTTTAGATGGTAGATTAGATCCCAAGTTGTCTTGTCCATAGAAGGTAGTGGGGGAGGGGTGATGTACTGGCTGATTCACTCTTCTGAATTCCAATGAGTATAGTGCAATCCAGCTCAATCTCTATTCACAGACTACCCCCCTCATCCCTGAAATCAACCTGCTGAACTTTCTGTGCACCATCTCCAAATCCATTATAACTTTGCTCAAGTAAGGAGACCAGAACTGCACGCAGTACTCCAGGTGCAGCTTCACCAGTACCATGTATTGAATTGACTTTATTTCTTATATCCTTCACATGCATGGAGAGGAAAAATCTTTACGTTACATCTCCATCTAAATGTGCAAGGTGAAATCATAGTAATTTATAAGAATTTATAATAAATAGAACAGTCAATGTAATATAGAGTACACTCAAGTCAGCATGAGTTCATCAGTCTGATGGCCTGGTGGAAGAAGCTGTCCCAGAGCCTGTTGGTCCTGGCTTTTATGCTGCGGTACCGTTTCCCAGATGGTAGCAGCTGGAATAGATTGTGGTTGGGAGGCTTGGGTCCCCAATGATCCTATGGGTCCTTTTTACATACCTGTCCTTGCAAATATCCTAAATCATGGGAAGTTCACAACTACAGATGTGCTGGGCTATCCACACCACTCTCTGCAGAGTCCTGAGATTAAGGGAGGTACAGTTCCCATACCAGGCAGTGATGCAGCCAGTCAGGATGCTCTCAATTGTGCCCCTATAGAAAGTTCTTAGGATTTGGGGGCCCATACCAAATTTCCTCAACCGTTTGAAGTGAAAGAGGCGCTATTGTGCTTTTTTAACCACACATCTGGTGTGTACAGATCATGCGAGGCCCTCGGTGATGTGGATGCCAAGGAACTTGAAGCTGTTCACCCTCTCAACCCCAGATCCATTGATGTCAATAGGGGTTAGCCCATCTCCATTCCTCCTGTAATCCACAACCAGCTCCTTTGTCTTTGCAACATTGAGGGAGAGTTTGTTTTCTTGACACCACTGTGTCAGAGAGATGACTTCTTCCCTGTAGGCCACATTGTTATTGTTTGAGATAAGGCCAATCAACGTAGTGTCGTCAGCAAATTTAATTATCAGATTGGAGCTGTGGGTGGTGACACAGTCATGGGTATCCAGGGAGTAAAGGAGGGAACTCAGTACGCAGCCCTGAGGGGCTCCTGAATTGAGTGTCAGAGGGTTGGAAGTGAGGGAGCCCAGTCTTACAACCTGTTGGCCATCTGATGGGAAGTCCAGGATCCAGCTGTACAAAGCAGGGTCAAGGCTGAGGTCTCTGATCTTCTTGTCAAACCTGGATGGAACTATGGTGTTGAATGCTGAACTGTTCTTGGACAGCATTCTCACATAAGCATCCCTCTTCTCTGGATGTGTAAGGATGGTATGTAGAGCAGTGGCTATTGTATCATCTGTCCATCGGTTGTGTTGGTAGGCGAATTGTAGGGTGTCCATTGTGCGTGGTAGCAAGCTGCAGATGTAATCATTGACCAGCCTCTCAAAGCATTTGCTTATGATTGAGGTGAGTGCGACAGGACGCCAGTCATTCAGGCATGTTACTTTGGTCTTTTTTGGTACAGGGACAATGGTGGATAATTTGAAGCTGAAGGGCACTCTGCGCTGGGAGAGGGAGTGATTAAAAATGTCTGTAAACACACCTGCCAGTTGTGCTGCGCACAACCTGAGTACCTGGCCTGGGATGTCATCTGGTCCCGCGGCCTTCCGACTGTCCACTCATTGGAAACATCTGCATACCTCACCCTCAGAGATGACCGGGTTGCAGATTGTAGCGGTGGCTTTCCTCGAAAGTTCAGAGTTAGCAACATCGAACAAAGTGTAAAAGCGATTGAGCTCACCTGGGAGAGAGGCCGCAGTGTTGGCGGCACCACTATGTTTGGCTTTGAAGTCTGTGATGGTATACAGCCCTCGCCACAAGTCCTGTGTGCTATTCGCTGTGAATCTTGACTCAATCTTGTCTCTGTATTGTTGTTTCGCAGCTTTGATAGCTTTGCGCAGATCGTAGCTGCTTTTCTTGAGCTCCTGTTTATCACTGGCAGTGTAAGCTTTATGTCGCGCGGTAATGCCCGCACAGAACAATTGATCCAGGGCTTCAGGTTCAGGAAGACCCTGACCGACTTCTGGGGGACAACATCATCGATGCACACAGAACACGGAGATGGTCATTCAGCCCACCATCCTGTGCTAAACTGATGAAGCTAATTACACAAAACCCTTCTGCCTACTCAGGGCCTATATTTATGTACAGAGGGATCACAGGGAGCAGATCGACATCTTGAAAGACAAAGGCAGCATTCATCATTAAGGCCATGCCCTCTTCTCATTGCTGTCATCAGAGAGGAGACCTGAAGACATACATGCAATGTTTTAGAAACAGCTTCTTTCCCTCTGCCATCTGATTTCCGAACGGCAGTGAACCCGTGAACAGGACCTTTCTATTCTTGCTCTCTTTTTTCACCACTTACTTAATTTTAAAATACTATATATTTCTTACTGTAATATAAAGTATATGTATTGCATTGCACTGCTGCTGCAAAACAACGCATTTCATGACAAATGTCAGCGATAATGAACTTGACTCCGATCCTGAGCACAAGGGCTGAAATGGTAAGGAAGGCATGTGCATGTTCACCTTCATTTGTCAGCGGTTAAACCATAGGACTAAAAGAGATCGGAAAAATTAGGGTATTCGGCTTATCAAATGGTAAGATGGTGGCATGTGCAGATGCAGTGGCCTCTCATGGGCCAACCAAAGGTGCTTTTTCTTTATTAAATATGCTTTTCAATTGTCTATACCGGACTCCAGTAACATCAGGTCTACTGCATCAGTGAGCTGCTCGTTGTTCGGAGTAGATGGCCGGCGTGTCATAGGAGCCAGCCGGCAGTTTTAAGAAGGGAAAGCTGACCTTTGGGCCACAGGAAGAGGGTCAAGCCGCTGGGCTGCAAGGGGAGAGCTGGGCTGTTGGACCACGATGGGAGAACACAGCCGCCGGGCCGCGAGAGGAAGATCGGGCTGCCGGGCCATGGGAGGTGGGAGGGGCCAGATTGGGTTGGAGGAGCTGGCCTGGGTGCAGTCCGTGCTGCTGCCTGCTACTCAAAGGCCTCGGAGTTGGTGTGCAAAGGCAGTGTGCAGAGAAAACGTGATTAACTGCTTTGAACGTTTCTTTTGCAATCGCAAGACCCCACTGCACAGGCCTGTTTCCCTTGTTTGGTGGGGAGTCAGGAGGCGAGGCAGCAGTGTCACCTCTATTGCAGCAAGGACTAGGCCTCAAGCCACGGGCCTACCCGCAGCAGCGGGGAGGAGAAGACACCAGAGGCACCGTAGGTTGCATTCCGGAGGCGGTGTAGCTCGGTTTGGGGGGTGGGGGTAGCCTCTCCCATTGATGCTGCCGTCCAGTGCTGGATTGATGGAATTACAGGTTGGACTGCCAGGAACCATCAATTTGTGGGACATGGCACTCAAGGTCTTGGACTAAAAATGTGCTTTCCTGCGCGACTATGCTCTTTTTTTTCTCTCATATTATTTTAAATGCTCTTTATTTTTGTTTTACGTTTTGCACCTTGGCCCCAGGAGAACACTAAATCATTCAGCTGTATCCATATATGGGTTGAATGATAACTAAACTTGATTTTGATTTGGTCCTTTCTCCTGATTTCTCCCCGTAATCTTTGACACCCAGACTAATCAAGAACCTATCAACTTCCGCTTTAAATGTACTCAATGACAGCCTCCCCAGCTATCTGTGGCAATGAATTCCACAGATTCACCAACCTCAGGCTAAAGAAATTTCTCCTCATCTCTGTTCTAAGGCTGTGCCCTCTGGTCCTAGACTCCCCCACTATAGGAAACATCCTCTCCACATCCACTCTATCTGTGTCCTCTGGTCCTGGACTCCCCCACTATAGGAAACATCCTCTCCACATCCACTCTATCTGTGTCCTCTGGTCCTGGACTCCCCACTATAGGAAACATCCTCTCCACATCCACTCTATCTGTGTCCTCTGGTCCTAGACTCCCCCACTATAGGAAACATCCTCTCCACATCCACTCTATCTAGAACACGAGATAATTCCCCACAGTCTCAACACACGTTACAATTGAATCCATTCCACACCCCTCTGAGTAAAGATGACCCCCCCCTTAAATATTTCACCTTTCACCCTGAACCTATGATTTCTACTTCTAGTCTCACCCAACCTGAGGAGAAAAGCTTTTCTCACTCCCTATAACTTTCTCTGTCTATCCTCCTCATCATTTTGTACACTTCCGTCAAATCTCCCCTCGTTCTCCTGCACTCCAAGGCATAAGACCTAACTGATTCAACCTGTCCATATAACTCAGGTCCTCATGTCTCAGCAATATCCTTGAAAATTCTGTTTCCACTCTTTCAATCTTATTGATGTCTTCCCTGTTGGTAGGTGACTAGAACTGCATGCAACACTCCAAATTCAGTTTCACCAATGTATTACACAACTGCATCGTAACATCCCATCTCCTGTACTCAGTACTTTGATATATGAAAGCCAATGTACGAAAAGCATTCTTTATGACCCTTCTACCTGTGATATCACTTTCAATGAATATTCCCAGATCTCTGTGTTCTAACACACTCCTCTGTTCACTGTGTAATAGAACAAAGAACAGTGCAGGAGACCATTTTTCTAAAAATGTTGTGTCGACCATTTAACCAACCCTAAGATCAATCTAACTCTTCCCTTCCACATAGCCCTCTATTTTTCTATCATCCATGTGCCTGCTGAAGAGTCTCTTAAATATTCTTAATGTATCTGCCTCTACCACCACTCCTGGAAGTGCATTCCATGTAAAAAAAAACTTACGTCGAACATCCCCTTGTACTATCTCCAATCACTTTAAAATTATGTCCCCTTGTACTAGTCATTCCCACCCTGAGGGTAAGTCTCTGGCTATCCACTTGATCTTTGCCTCTTATCACCCTGGACACCTCTATTGTCACCTCTCATCCTCCTTCACTCCATAGAGAAAAGCCTATCCTCGTAAGGCATTCTCTCTAGTCCAGGCAGCCTCTTAGAAACATACAATGCAGTGCTGAACATGTACTTACTTTAGAAATTACCTAGGGTTACCCATAGCTCTCTATTTTTCAAAGCTCCATGTACCTGTCCAGGAGTTTCTTAAAAAACCCTATCGTTTCCACCTCCATCACAGTCGCCAGCAGCCCATTCCACGCATTCACCACTCTCTGAGTAAAAAACTTACCCCTGACATCTCCACTGTAACTACTTCCAAGCACCATGAAACTACCCTCTCGTGCTAGCTATTTCAGGCCTGGGAAAAAGCCTCTGACTATCCATACAATCAATGCCTCTCATCGTCTTATACACCTCTATCAGGTCACCTCTCATCCTCCGTCGCTCCAAGGAGAAAAGGCTGAGTTCATTCAACCTATTCTCATAAGGCATGCTCCCCAATCCAGGCAACATCCTTGTAAATCTCCTCTGCACCCTTTCTATAGCTCCCACATCATTCCTGTAGTGAGGCGACCAGAACTGAGCACAGTACTCCAAGTGGGGTCTGACCAGGGTCCGATGTAGCTGCAACATTACCTCTCGGCTCCTAAACTCAATCCCACGGTTGATGAAGGCCAATGCACCGTATGCCTTCTTAACCACAGTCAACCTGCGCAGCAGCTTTGAGTATCCTATGGACTCTGAGCCAAAGATCCCTCTGATCCTCCACACTGCCAAGAGTCTTACCATTAATACTGTATTCTGCCATCATATTTGACCTACCAAAATGAATCACCTCACACTTATCTGGGTTGAAATCCATCTGCCACTTCTCAGCCCAGTTTTGCATCCAATCGAAGTCCTGCTGTAACTTCTGACAGCCCTCCACACTATCCACAACACCCCCAACCTTTCTGTTATCATCAGATTTAGTAATCCATCCCTCCACTTCCTCATCCAGGTCATTTATAAAAATCACTAAGAGTAGGGGTCCCAGAACAGATCCCTGAGGCACACCACTGGTCACCAACCTCCATGCAGAATATGATCTGTCTACAACTATTCTTTGCCTTCTGAGGGCAAGCCAATTCTGGATCCACAAAGCAATATCCCCTTGGATCACATGCCTCCTTACTTTCTCAATAAGCCTGGCATGGGGTACCTTATCAAATGCCTTGCTGAAATTATCTTGGTAAATCTTCTTGGCACTGTCCCTAATTCCACAGTTATGAGTGGCTTAATGAAGGTGTATTAATAAGCAAAAGGGAAAGGAGGATTCCCCAGCACCAGGAGACCCTGTATCAGGGGTTTCCAACCTTTCTGATGCCATGAACCCCTTCCATTGTCTGAGAGGTCTGTGGACTGCAGGTTGGGAAACGTTGCTACAGCAACGTAATCTCTGCCAGCATCCAGTCTGATGCAGGAACTCAGCCCATATGGAAGCATTTGTGGGGTTGGAGGAATCAATGATGTTTTGGGTCAAAACCCTGCGTCAGGAATCTCTGGCGGTCTCTTGTGCCTCAATTAAAACTGCCATTCCTCGTCAAGCAATCCTGCCAATTCTATTCCCCTCTCTTCCCCATCTCCCAGAAAATTCTTCCTCCCCCATCAGGAAAAACTGTAATCAACAAGACTAGTTTGAGATTATATTGTAATCTGAGCTGAAACAAAGGACCATAATGTTGCTCAAAGGTCAGAGAGCCTGAGGAAAACAAACACTTGAGTGGATGGGTGAGAACTACTTGCCTGATCAGAAGCAGCACCTCCATGGGTTCCTCTCTGTTAACGCTGCTTATTTCATCCTCAGAACTCAAGTAACTTGGTCAAACAGCATTTACCTTCCAAGAAGCCATACTTACTCAGTTTGATTACATTCCATCTCTCTGAACAAACCACCATTTCTTCCTTGATTACAGACTGCAGCATCTTGTCCATTATAGATGTTAAGCCATTTGGCGTATAGTTACCCAGTTTTTGTCTTCCTTCCTCTTGAACAAGGGAGTGACATTTGTGGTTTCCAATTCGTTAGCAGCTTCCTGAAACAGTGAATTTTGAAAATCTAGAGCCTATGTCTCTATTTCTGCAGACGTTTCTTTTGAAACCCATGGTACAGGGCCACTCTGACCTGGCAACATGTCTAACCTTGCTCCCAATGGTGATTCCAATAACTTGTCCCTCATTCCAAGTTCATCCCTACTGTTAGAAACAAATCCATTAGATATCTTACGGATGCTTGTGACCCTCCGTTGAGTCACAGAAGTACATAGCTCAGAGACAAGGGCTTGGCCCAACTGATCCCAGCCAACCAATGTGCCCACCCATCCGAGTCCCATTTGGCAGTATTTGCCCCATAATCTTCTAACTTTTTCCTATCCGTGTACCTGTTGAACTCTGTGTTAAAAGTTCTTATTGTAGCTGCCTCAACTACTTCTCTGGTTGCCCTGATTCACTATCCTTCGTCTAAAAAAGGTTGCCCTTAAGCTCATGTTAAATCTTTTCCCTCTTACCTGAAATCTATGACTGATATTTCTAACTCTGAGAACTCACCTTTTCTGTGCCCCTCATGATTTTATACACCTCTGCAAGATCACATCTCAATCTCCTACACACCAAGAAATAAATACCTGCCTGTCCAACCTCTCTATAACTCTGCCCCTCAAGTCCTAGTGAAACCTTTGTACATCTTTACTGTACTCTTTCCAGTTTACTAGGCAGGATGACCAAAATTGAACACAGTACTCCAAGTCTGGCCAAGCCAGTCCCCTTTTCAACTGGCCTCCTAACTTTTATACTCAATGCCCTGACTGATTAAGGGCTGCATGCCAAAAGTCCACTTCACTAAATTGCATACCTGTGACTTCACATAGTTGTGAAGCTCATTGTATCACTATCCTATCTGTAGCTGTACTTCTACCTCCCTCTGTTCTGCAACACTTCCCAAGGCCTGAGCAGTCACTGTGAAGGACCTACCTGGTTTAGCCTTTCCAAATTGCAACAGCTTACAATGAATAAAACTCCATTTGTCATTCCTCAGCCCACATACCCAGTTGAACGGGATACCTCTGTAATTTCTGATAACCTTCTTCATTTTACACTGTACCACCTACTTTAGTGTCACTTGCAAACTTACTAAAACTTTCCATCAGTTTTATTAAATTTCTCCCTTCTCACCATAAACTTATGCCTTCTGGTTTTTTATTCCTTTTCTATGAGAAAAAGAGAGTGCATTCACCCTGTCATGATTTTATACACCTCTGTAAGGTCACCCCTCAATCTCCTACACTCGAAGAACTTAAACCCTGGCCTCCCTAACCTCTGCTGTAACATCTTGGCAATCCTTATAAATCTTCTCTGAATGCGTTCCGGTTTAATGATGTCTTTCCTATAGTGGGGTGACAAAAACTGTCAACAGTACTCCAAATGCAGCATCGCCAATGTCTCGTAACAACTGCAACATAAAATCCCAACATCTACATCCAATGCCCTGTGCAGTGAACGCCAGCATGCCAAAAGCCTTCTTCACCAACATGTCTACCTGTGTCGCCACTTTCAGGGAATCAGGACTTGGACTACAACTACCGTTTAGCAATACTATGACTCTGATCACCTTGCACTGAAATGGACTTTGCTTCTTTTTGTTTTAATTCTGCTTTTGTTGTATAACTTATGTTTTTCTTGTTGGAAAACATAAGAGGAGAAGATGGCAACGCGACGCAGCTTGCAGCAGCCACTCCGGTGATGATGATATCTGTTATCTATCAAGTAGGGTGCCGTGCACAATCCTGATTTGATGGAGGCAGACGTGAGAGCACGGAGGAACATCTGGTGAAACTTCTGAAATGTCTGCTTCGCTGCTGCTGCTACTGTGTGATCCAGAATCTCTGGAGGAGAAGGCCCTGAGTCCTCGGCTTTGCTTGTTGCTCGGCATCCGGGGCGCGGTCGAAGCGCTCGGCAGAGGTGGTGCTCGGTGCTTGCTGTCGGAGGGCTGGTCAGAGGCTCGAAGTTTTCGGATGGACTCAGAGTCGGCTGTGGTCAGGTGCTTCCAATGGTGCTGCATCGGCAAGTTTGCGGTGCTTGGAGGTTCATGGCAGGGAGAGTTTCTCCCTTCTACCGTCTGCGTGAGATGATGGGGCTATCGGAACTTTGAGACTTTTTTTTTACCGTGCCCATGGTCTGCTCTTTATCAATTTACAGTATTGCTTTGCACTGTTGTAACTATATGTTATAATTATGTGATTTTGTCAGTTTTAGTCTTGGTTTGTCTTGTGTTTTCTTGTGATATCATTCTGGAGGAACATTGTATCATTTTTTAATGCATGCATTTCTAAATGACAATAAACAAGGACTGAGGGTCCTCATAATCTAATCTAACCTCTCTGATCTTGTGTGCCTGTGATGCTCTGCTCAAGTGAAGTTTTCATTCTACTCATCCATCTATCTATGTAAAGTAAAGCAAAGGCATCTGTTAATCTTGTGAGACCATGGATCTGCGCCTGGAAAGTCTTCACTCTCCAGGGCACAGGCCTGGGCAAGATTGTATGGAAGACCAGCAGTTGCCCATGCTGCAAGTCTCCCCTCTCCACGACACCAATGTTGTCCAAGGGAAGGGCACTAGGACCCATACAGCTTGGCACCAGTGTCGTCGCAGAGCAATGTGTGATTAAGTGCCTTGCTCAAGGAGACAACATGCTGCTTCGGCTGGGGCTCGAACTCATGACCTTCAGATCACTAGTCAAACGCTTTAACCACTTGGCCACGTGCCCACTCTATCTCCAGGCCATTTATAGACGCTCAGTTGTCAGTTTATTAGGTACACCTACTTGCATAATTTGCTAATCAGCCAATCATGTGACAGCAACTCAATGCATAAAACCATGAGGACATGCTCAAGAGGTTCAGTTGTTGTTCAGACCAATCATCAGAATGAGGAAGAAATGTGATCGAACTGACTTTGACCATGCTGATGCCATGTGAAAAGCAAAAAACGAAATCCAGTGAGCAGCAGTTCTGTGGGTGAAAATGCTTTGTTAATGAGAGAGGTCAGAGGAGACCGGTCAGACTGGTGACAGCTGACAGGAAGACAGTATGAACTCATGTAACCATGTGTTACAACAGTGGTGTGCAAAAGAGCATCTCTGAATGCACAACTCATCGAACCTTGAAGAGGATGGGCACAACAGCAGAAGACCACCATAGAAAGTACCTAGTAAAGTGGCCACTGAGGGTATATTAAAAATAATGGAGGTCCCAGTATGGATCCCTGCTGAACATCACTGATCACAGACCTCCAGGCAAAAAATGTTCCATCAAACACTACCATCGGTCTTCAATGGACAAGCCAATTCTAAGTCCAAATGGACAAGTCATCATGGATTCAAAGATTCAAAGTACATCTATCAAAGTATGTGTAGAGGATCCCATGCATCTTAATCCCCTGGATGAACCTCCCATGAGGGACCTTGTCAAATGCCTTACTAAATTCCATGTGGACAACTTCCACAGCTCAACCTTCATCAATCACCCCCATCAATCATCAAAAATTCTCTATCAAGCTTTATATTTCTTTGAGCAGAATTAGGCCATTTGACCATTGAGTCTGCTCTGCCACTTCATCGTGACTGGTCCAATCTTCCTTTCAGCCAATCTCCTGGCTTCTCCATGTATCTATTCATACCCTGACCAATCAAGAATCTGTCAAGCTCCGCCTTAAATATGCATAAAGATTTGGCCTCCACAGCTGTCTGTGGCAAAAATTCCACAAATTCACCACTCCCTGGCTAAAGCAATTCCTCCTCATCTCAATACTAAAAGGATGCCCCTCTGTTCTGAGGCCATGTCCTCCGGTCTTAGACTCTCCCATCAAAGGAAGCATTCTCTCCACATCCACTCTATCAAGGCTTTTCACCATTTGATAGGCTTCAATGAGGTCACTCCTTGTTCTTCTGAACTCCAGTGAATTCAGGCCCAGAGCCATCAAACACTTTTCATATGACAAGCCATTCAATCCTGGAAACATTTTCATGAGCAAGAGAAAATCTGCAGATGCTGGAAATCCGAGCAACTAAACAAAATGCTGGAGGAACTCAGCAGGCCAGGCAGCATCTACGGAAAAAAGAACGGTTGACGTTTTCGGCTGAAACACTTCGGCAGGATGTCATGAACATTTTCATGAATCTCCTTTGAACCCTCTTCAGTTTCAACACACCCTTTCGAAGGTAAGGGCACCAAAACTGTTCACAATACTTCAAGTAAAGCCTCACCAGTGCATTATAAAGTGTCAACATTACATCCTTGCTTTTATATTCTAGTCCTCCTGAAATGAATGCTAACATCACATTTGCCTTCCTCACCACGGATTCAACCTGAAAATTCAAGGACTCCCAAGTCACTTTGTGCCTCAGTTTTTTAATTTTCTCTTTATGTTAGAAAATAGTCAACCTTTTCATTTTTTCTGCCAAAGTGCAGGACCATATGATTCCCGATACAATATTTCATCTGCTACTTCGTTGCCCATTCTCCTAATCAGTCTAAGGTTTTCTGTAGCCTCTCTACTACCTTAAAACAAACTGCCACTCCACCTATTTTCAAATCATCTGCAAAATTTGCAGCAAAGCCATCAATTCCATCATCCACCAATGACATATAATGTAAGAACAATCAGTCCCAATACAGACCCCTGTGGAACACCACTATTCATGGACAGCCAACCAGAAAAAGCTCCCTTTATTCTCACGCTTTGCCTCCTGCCAATCAGCCACTACTTTATCCATGCTACAATCTTTGCTGTAATACTGTTGTTACATACCTCATGGGTATCTTGCGACTGCCTTATGACCATGATGTAATTGAATATCTGATGAGCATGATGTAATGGTCTTGTGGAGGTCACATGATGTAATTTTCCCGCCAGTGTGAGATCACGTGATGGCATGTTCTCACCAGGTATATAAGGGGAGACCCCTGGTGTGATGCAGTTAGTTTTTCCAGTTTAGTTTTAAGTTTAGTTCATTATTTAATTCATCAGATACTCCATTTTGCTGCGTATTCGTCTTATGACACAGTTTTGTTTTAAAGTGGAGTTCTACTTTCTATTGTAAGTAGTATTGGAGAGTGAAGACCTTACCAAAGCACAGGAATTTGCCGAGTCAAATAAAGCTGATATCGTTCGGCGGGTTTGGAGAGGATTGACCTTTATTGAATCTTCGTTCAAGAAATAGTGACCTGCATTTTGAGATATCCTCTGCTAAAGTAGCAAGGATTGCACAGTGTTTATTCTTCAGAGGAAAAGGTCAGTTCCTTTAAACCGTTTTATTTCTGTCATCGTGAATCCTGCGGACAAGGCAGGTACCGGCTGGGATCAACAGTAACATCACGTCTTCGAGGAATTATTTACTTCAGGAAAGTCTATCCTAATTGACTGTATAAATCTCCTGGACTTTTGAATTTACCATTCTAAGAACTGTGTTCGAATTTACCACTTTAAGAACGGTTTTCGTGTTTACTCTTTTAAGAACTGTTCCAGAGTGCTGTATAGCAGTTAACTTCCAGTTAAGTTAGTCTTTAAATACATTTCGTTATTTTTGAGCAAAGCCTAATAGGTGTTTGTTTGTTTTTATTAAACCTGACTCAATTGATAGTCATTGTTGCCGGTCACGTGATACCGTGGGCTCAGAGTTTGTTAAGCAGCCTCATGTGTGGCACCTTCTAAAAGGCCATCTGAAAATCCAAGGACACAACATCAACTGATTCTCCTTTGTCTATCCTGCTTGCTATCTTTTCCAAGCATTCTAACAGATTTGACAGGTAAGATTTTTCCTTGAGGAAACAATACTGACTGTAGCCTATTTTACCATGTGCCTCCAAGTACCCTGAAACCTCATCCTTAATAATTGACTCCAACATCTTCCCAACCACTGAAATCAGATTAAGTGGCCTATAATTTCCTTACCTCCGTCTCTCTCCCTTTTTGACTCATAAGAACATAAGAAATAGGAGCAGGAGTAGGCCATTAGGCCTGTTGATCCTATTCTATAAGATGATGGCTGGCTGACTCCAATATCCTCCCAACCACTGAAGTCAGACCAACTGGCCTATAGTTTCCTTTCTTCTTCCTCTTTTCCTTCTGAAAGAGTGGAATGACATTTCCAATTTTCCAGTCTTCCGGAACCATTCCAGAATCTAGTAACTCTTGAAAGATTGTTACTAATGTCTTCACAATCTCTTCAGTCACCTCTTTCAACTCCTTGGAATGTACTCAATCTGGTCTAGGTAACAGATCTACCTTCAGACCTTTCAGTTTCCCAAGAACCTTCTCTCTAGTAATGGTAACTAAACACACTTTATGACCCCGACACCTGGAACTTCCACCATACTGCTGGTGTCTTCCACAGTGAAGGCTGATTCAGTTTGTCTGTCATTTCCTCTCCAGCATCATTTTCCAGTGCTCTGATATCCACTCTCACTACTCTTTTACACTTTGTGTAACTGAAGAATGCTTTGATGTCTTCTTTAATATTATTGTCTAGCTTATTTTTGTATTCCATCTTTACCTACTTAATGACTTTCTGTTGGCTTTTAAAAGCTTCCCAATCCTCAAACTTCCCACTAATTTTTACTCTATTATATGCTTTCTCTTTGGCTTTTATGTTGGCTTTGACTTCTCTGGTTAGCCATGGTTCTGTCATCTTGCCTTTAGAACACTTCTTCCTCTTTGGGATGTGTATATCTTGTGCCTTCTGAATTGTTTCCAGAAATTCCAGCCATTGTTGCTCTACAGTCATCCCTGCCACTGTTCTTTTCCAATTGATTCTGACCAAATCCTCTCTCATGCCTCTGTAATTCCTTTTACTCCACTCAAATAAGGATACATCTGACTCTAGCTTCTCCTTCTCAAATTTCAGGGTGAATTCAATCATATTATGATCACTTTCTCTGAAGGGTTATTCTATCTTAAGCTTTCTAATCTATTTAGGTTCATTGCACCACAACCGATCCAGAATAGTTGATTCCCTGGTGGACAAAACCATGAGCTGCTCTCAAAAGCCATCTTCTAGGCATTCTAGAAATTGTCTCCCTCCCCCCACCACACCCTCTTGAAATTTAGCACCAAACTAATTTTCCCAATCTACCTGAATATTGAAATCTCCCAAGACTATTCTAACCTTCCCCGTTTGGCTTGCATTTTCTATTTCCCATTGTAATTTGTAGACCACATCCTGACCACATCAGCGTCTTTTTAACCTTGCAGTTCCTTAGCTCTACCCACAACAATTCAGCACCTTCTGATCCTATGTCACCTCTTTCTAATGATTTGAATTCATTTTTTACCAACAGAGCAATCCCGCCCCCTCTGCCTTCCTGCCTGTCCTTTTGATATATTGTATATCTTTGAATATTAAGCTCCCAGCTATAATATTATTTCAGCCATGGTTCTACAACATCATACATGCCAATCTGTTACTGTGCTACAGGTTAGAACCACAGAAACATAGAAAACCTACAGCAAAATACAGGCCCTTCAGCCCACAATGCTGTGCCAAACATGTCCTTACTTTAGAAGTTACCTAGGGTTACCTATGACCCTCTATTTTTCTAAGCCCCATGTACCTATTCAGGAGTCTCTTAAAAGACCCTATCATATCCGCCTCCACCACTGTTGCCGGTAGCCCATTCCATGCACTCCTGGGTAGGTACATGGAGCTTAGAAAAATAGAGGGCTATGGGTAACCCGAGGTAATTTCTAAAGTAAGTACACGTTCGGCACAGCATTGTGTAGGTTTTCTATGTTTCTATGTTTCTAAATGACCTGGCAAGTGTGGATTAGGGCAGGCTATTTTCTGGCAAAAGTGTGGTTGGTAAGTGGGAAGCCTTCAAAAGCCAAAACTTTTGAGAGTACAAAGCTTGTATGTGCCTGTCAGAATAAAAGGTAAAGAGAGGGGACGTGCAGGGAACCTTGGCTTTCAAGATTTATTGAGGTCCTAGTTAAGAAACAAAAGAAGGTGCATTGCAGATATAGGCAGGTAGGAACAAATGAGGTGATTATGAGATATAAGAAATGCAAGGAACGCTTAAGAATAAATTCAGGAGGGCTAAAGTTCAAGCATGAAGTTACCCTAGCAGACAAGATGAAGGACAATCCTAAGGGATTCTACAGCCATGCTAAAAGCAGAAGAACAGTAAGAGACAAAATTGGACCTCTGGAAGATCAGAATGGATATCCATGTGTGGAGCCAGAAGAGATGGGGGAAGATCTTAAACAAGAGAAAATCTCAGATGCTAGAAATCCTAGCAACACACACAAAATTCTGGAGGAACTTAGCAGGCCAGACAGCATCAATGGAAGAGGTGACGTTTCAGGTGGAGACCCTTCATCAGTCCTGGTTAACTATTTACTCTTCTCCATTGGTGCTGCTGGCCAGCTGATTTCCTCCAGCATTTTGTGTGTACAGGAGATGTGACGTTATGTTGAAGTTGTATATGACATTGGTGAGGCCTAATTTGGCGTATTGCGTGCAGTTCCTGTACCTGCAGGAAAGATGTAAGTAAGATTGAAAGAGTACAGAGAAAATTTACAAAGATGTTGCTGGGTCTAGAGGACCTGAGTTATAAGGAAAGATTGAATAGTATAGGACTTCATTCCTCAGAACATTGAAGATTGAGAGGAGATTTGATAGAGGTATACAAAATTATGAGGGGTATGTAAGGACTGGATAAATGCAAGCAGGCTTTTTCCATTGATGTTTGCTGGGACTATAACCAGAGGTCATGGGTTAGGGATGAAAGGTGAAAAGTTTAAGGAGAACATGAGGGGAAATTTGTTCACTCAGAGGGTTGTGGAGTGTGGAATGACCTGCCAGCACAAGTGGTGCATGTGAGCTCGATTTCAACGTTTAAGTGAAGTTTGGACAGGTACATGGATGGTAGGGGTATGTATGGTTATGATCCTGGTATAGGTCGATTGGAATAGGCAGTTTAAGTAGTTTCATCATGGATTAGATGGGCTGAAATGCCTGTTTCTGTGCTGTTCTAAGATTCAATGATTGTTCTTGGCAAATTTTCTACAGAAGTGGCTTGCTGTTGACTTCTTCTGGGCAGTGTCTTTAGAAGATAGGTAACCCCAGCCATTATCAATACTCTTCAGAGACTGTCTGCCTGGCGTCAGTGGTCACATAACCAGGGCTTGTGATCTGCACTAGCTGCTCACACGACCATCCATCACCTGCTGCTAAGGCTTCATGTCACCCTGATGGGTGCTACACCTTGCCCATGGGTGACCTCCAGGCTAGCGGAGGGAAGGAACACTTTACACCTCCTTTGGTAGATTTGTATCGCCACCTGTGGATGTTTCTTTACTTATGGCTAAAGATGATGCATATATCTGTACCAGGGCTCTGGATATTTCATTCCCCTCTCCACCATGTCCTGGGATTCACTTGGTCAGTCTATGGGAACTTAACTGACCTACTGGGCACTGATGATCAAAGGGTGTGGAGGGAAATTGGAGTTTGCAATAGATGGGAGTGGGGGGGGTGCGTGCAGACAGGAGGAGAGGTATGACAGTCTCCTCTGGCTACACCACTTTAGAGATCCAGAACAGAGGTGGTGGGAGGCAGGGGGAGGTGGAAGACGGGGAGTTTGGGAAAGGCAGTGTTTTGGGGATTGGAAGGTGGGGGGGGCGGTGTAGAGGAAGATGAGGGAAGTGGGAGATGAAGTGGGGGAGGGGGAGAAGAAGGAGAGGGGAAGTGGAGGAAGGAGAAATAAATCCCTCTCAGTTCTACTTTCTTGCCTCTGCCTTCTGGTCTTCGACTCCCCCACCATCGGAAACATCTCCTCGATCATCCACAATACCAGATTACTGGCTAGTGGGCAAAGGGGGTCGTGGGGGAGGAGGGGAAGGTGAGCAAAGGGAGACTGTGGATAGTCTTCAGGCCCCAGGCTGCTCTCTGCCTTTGCATTCAGCCCAAGGCTCAGCTCTGCAGATCCTGCGTGTTATACAGACCTGCAGGCTTTAGTGGACCATTGCCAAAGCTGCAGATTTACAGTGGAGTCCATCACAAAGTAAGAGTCTCAGAGTCTCCATCTCGGCAACAAAAACTGCCTCTGAGCTGAGTTGGACAAAGGCATGTTTGTCGATTTGCTCACCCCCAGGAACCTTCTTACAGAGCGCTGCCCACTCACTGCCAGCTGCTTCAACTTCACACATGACTTCAGTCGCAGAACAGCCTGCGGGTCGTGGGTCAGCGGAGGACAATGCAAACAGCCTGCTCAGCAGCTTCCTGGCCTGTTCATCCCTGTCAATGTCTGAACTGACATACAGGCATTTGCTGCACAGCAAGCAAAGCTCTGTTCCCAGGGTAGGGAGTCTGAAACTTCAGATCACAGGTATAATGTGAGTGGGGCAGCTTTTACACACAGTTGTGAGCATGTGGTCCAAGCCAGCAAAGGAAGCGGGAGAGCTGGGTGCAGTTATAATGGGGCAACACTGGTCGACCGGGGTACAATTACAAAGAGTTGGCAGTGGAAGATCTGGGTACAATTACCATATGTGGACAGTGGTCGACATGGGTACAATTATAATGTGGGGGAAGTGATAGACCTGGGTACAATTACATTGTGTGCACAATGGTATACCTAGGTACAATGACAATGTGTGAACAGTGGTCAACTACAGTACAAACACAATGTGTGGACAGTGCTATACCTGGGTACAATTACAATGAGTTGGCAGTGGTAGAACTTGGAACAATTACATTGTGTGGACAGTGGAAAAACTGGGTAGAAGCATGATGCATCGGCAGTGGTACACCTTCGTAAAATTACAGTGTGTTAGCAATTGTACCTCAGTACAATTATAATGTGTTTGCAGTGGTTGACCTGGTTACAATTACAATGTGTTGAAAGTGGTGGAGATGGGTAAAATTACAATGTGTGGACAGTGGTGGAGACGGGTAAAATTACAATGTGTGGACAGTGGTCAACCTGTGGAAAACTACAATGTGTTGGCAAAGGTAGATCTTGGTACAATTAAAATGTGTGGACAGTGGTAGACATAGCTACAAGTAGGATGTGTAGACGTGGGTATAGTTACAATATGTGGATAGTGGTAGAACTGAGTACAATTACTAACTATGGATAGTGGTCAACCGGGAGCAGACAATTTGGGAAAAAATTTAATTGGGGTCGAGGGAAATATGATGCTATTAGGCAGGAACTGGGGAAGATAAATTGGGAGCAGATGTTCTTAGGGAAATGTACGGCAGAAATATGGCAAATGTTCAGGGAACACTTGTATGATGTTCTGCGTAGGTATGTTCCATTGAGGCAGGGAAGGGATGGTAGAGTATAAAGGGATCCTATTCTGGCTGGTTGCCGGTTACCAGTGCAGTTCCACAGGGGTCGGTGTTAGGACTGCTGATTTTAATGATGTATGTCAATGATTTGGACTACCGTATTAATGGATTTGTAGCTAAATTTGTCGATGATTCAAAGATAGGTGGAGAAGCGGGTAGTGTTGAGGAAACAGATATCCTGCAGAGAGACTTAGATACTTTAGGGGAATGGGCAAAGAAGTGGCAAATGAAATACAATGTTGGAAAGTGTATGGTCATGCACTTTGGTGGAAGAAATAAACGGACAGACTATTATTTAGATGGGGAGAGAATTCAAAATGCAGAGATGCAAAGGGACTTGGGAGTCCTTGTGAAAGATACCCTAAAGGTTAACCTCCAGGTTGAGTTGGTTGTGAATGTTGGCATTCATTTCAAAAGGTGTAGAATATAAGAGCAGCGATGTGATGTTGAGGCCATGTAAGGCACTCGAGAGACCACACTTGGAGTATTGTGTGCAGTTTTGGGCTCCTCATTTTCCTCTGCCCCAGAGATAAAGATCCAACTTGAGCCCTCTAGCTCATGTATCCATGGCTTTTTAAAACAGGTCTTGGTTGAGCCCAATTGGGGTTCAGCTATTCTGGATTGGGTGTTGGCAATGAACTGGAATTGATTAGCGAGCTTAAGGTAAAAGAACCCTGAGGAGTGGTAATCATAATATGATCAAATCCACCCTGAAATATGAGAAGCTAAAGTCAGATGTTTCAGCATTATAGTGGAGCAAAGGGAATTACAGAGGCATGAGAGAGGAGTTGGCCAGAATCAATTGGAAAAGAAGACTGGCAGGGGTGACAGCAGAGAAACAATGGCTGGAATTTCTGGAAGGAATTCGAAAGGCACAGGATATATACATCCCAAAGATGAAGAAGTATTCGAAAGGCAAGACATCACAACCCATGACTAACAAGACAAGTCAAAGCCAACATAAAAGCCAAAGAGATGGCAGATAAACTAAATAAAGGGAAGTATAGAGCAGTTAGTCTGACCTCAGTGGGTGGGAAGATATTGGAGTCAATTATTAAGGATGAGGTTATGGAGTACGTGGTGACACAGGACAAGGTAGAACAAAGTCTGTATGGTTTCTTTAAAGGCAAATATTGCCCAATGAACCTGTTTGAATTCTTTGAGGAGATTACACATAGGATATATAAAGGGGATGTGGTAGATGTTGTATATTTGGACTTAAGGTGCCACACATGAGGCTGCATACCAAGTTAAGTATCCATGGTATTACAGGAAAGTTACTGGCATGTTTAGAGCATTGGCTGATTGGTAGGAGGGAGGGAGTGGGAATAAAAGAATCCTTTTCTGGTTGGTTGCCAGTGACTAGTGGTGTTCCAGAGGGGTCAGTGTTGCAACCACTTCTTTTTATGCTGAGAAATTGCAGATAAATTACTTTAGTCAGAGGGTGGTAAATCTGTGGAATTTGTTGCCACAAGTGGCTGTGGAGGCCAAGCCATTGGGTTCATTTAAGGCAGAGATAAATATGTTCTTGATTAGCCAGGGCATCAAAGGGTCTGGGGAGGAGGCAGGAGAGTGAAAGAATGGAAGAATTGGATAAACCATGAATGAATGGCGGAGCAGACTTAATGGGCTGAAAGGCCTACTTCTGCTCCTATATCCTATGGTGTTATGTTAAAAGAACCATGGTGTACAAAGGAGGTGGACAATCTAGTTAAGAAGAAGAAAAAATTTACGGAAGGTTCAAGAAACTAGGTATCATTGGAGCTGACGCCGGCAGAAAAAATAAACGGGCAGACTATTATTTAAATGGGGAAAGAATTCAAAGTTCTGAGATGCAATGGGACTTGGGAGTCCTTGTACAGGATACCCTTAAAGTTAACCTCCAGGTTGAGTCAGTAGTGAAGAAGGCGAATGCAATGTTGGCATTCATTTCTAGAGGAATAGAGTATAGGAGCAGGGATGTGATGTTGAGGCTCTATAAGGCACTGGTGAGACCTCACTTGAGTACTGTGGGCAGTTTTGGTCTCCTTATTTAAGAAAGGATGTGCTGACGTTGGAGAGGGTACAGAGAAGATTCACTAGAATGATTCCGGGAATGAGAGGGTTAACATATGAAGAACATTTGTCCGCTCTTGGACTGTACTCCTTGGAGTTTAGAAGAATGAGGGGAGACCTCATAGAAACATTTCGAATGTTAAAAGGCATGGACAGAGTGGATGTGACAAAGTTGTTTCCCATGATGGGGGAGTCTAGTACGAGAGGGCATGACTTAAGGATTGAAGGGTGCCCATTCAGAACAGAAATGCAAAGAAATTTTTTTAGTCAGAGGGTGGTGAATCTATGGAATTTGTTGCCACGGGCAGCAGTGGAGGCCAAGTCATTGGGTGTATTTAAGACAGAGATTGATAGGTATCTGAGTAGCCATGGCATCAAAGGTTATGGTGAGAAGGTGGGGGAGTGGGACTAAATAGGATAAAATGGATCAGCTCATGATAAAATGGCGGAGCAGACTCGATGGGCCGAATGGCCTACTTCTGCTCCTTTATCTTATCGTCTTATGGTCTTAGGGACTTTGTTTGCACCTTGGGATTTGTTACTCAATTAATATCACTGTGTGCACAGTACTGGGTCTGCGATTGGATCCCTGCTCCAGCGTCCTGACAGTAGAGATAACCCAGGAAATTATAGACCAGTGAGTCTCACTTCAAGTGGGCAAGTTGTTGGAGAGGATCTTGAGAGGCAGGATTTATGAGCATTTGGAGAGACATAATTTGATTAAGGATAGTCAGCATAGCTTTGTCAAGGGCAGGTCATGCCTTACAAGCCAGATTGAATTCTTTGCAGATTTAACAAAACATTGATGAAGGTAGAGTAGTAGATGTAGTGTATATGGGTTTCAGTAAGGCATTTGATAAGGTTACCCATGCAAGGCTCATTCAAAAGTAAGAAGGCATGCTTTGTGGATCCAGAATTGGCTTGCCCACAGAAGGCAAAGGGTGGTTGTAGATGGGTCATATTCTGCATGGAGGACGGTGATCAATGGTGTTATGTAGGGATCTGTTCTGGGACGCCTCCTCTTTGTGATTTTTACAAATGACTTGGATGAAGAAGTAGAAGGGTGAGTTAGTAATTTTGCTGATGACACAAATGTTGGGGGTGTTGTGGATAGTCTGGAGGGTTGTCAGAGCTTACAACGAGACATAGGTAGAATGCGGAACTGGGCTGAGAAGTGGCAGATGGAGTTCAACCCAGCTAAGTGCGGTGGTTCATTTTGTTAGGTCAAATTTGAAGACAGAATATAATGTTAATGGTAAGACTCTTAACAGTGTGGAGGATCAAACAGTGGGATTGGTGAAGGGCCATGATGTAATGTTACAGCTATATAAGAACTTAGTCAGATGCACTTGGGAATATTGTGTTCATTTCTGGTCTGCTCACAAGAGAAAGGATGTGGATACTACAGAACTACAGAAAAAGTGCAGAGGAGATTTACAAGGCTGTTGCCTGGATTGGAAAGTGTGCCTTTGGAGAATAGGTTTAGTGAACTTGGCTTTTTCTCCTTGGAGCAACAGAAGATGAGAGGTGACCTGACAAAAGTGTATAAGATGATGTGAGGCATTGATCGTGTGGATATCCAGAGGCTTTTAGTCCCCAGGACTGAAATGGCTAATGCAAGGGGGCATAGTTTTAAGGTGCTTGGAAGTAGATACGCGAGGATGTCAAAGGTAGAACGGAGTTGAGGAAAAACTTTTTCACCCAGAGAGTGGTGGATATGTGGAATGCTCTGCCCCAGAAGGCTGTGGAAGCCAAGTCTCTGGATGCTTTCAAGAAAGAGATGGATAGAGCTCTTAAAGATAGCGGAATCAAAGTTATGGGGATAAGGCAGGAACTGGATACTGATTGTGGATGATCGGCCATGATCACAGTGAATGGCGGTGCTGGCTCGAAGGTGCAGGAGTAGGCCATTCTGCCCTGTTGTCTATTGTAAGTTTTTCAGTGTGTTGGGTGTGTGGAATGCACTGCCAGTGACAGTGGTAGAGGTGGATACAATAGAGTCTTTTAAGAGCCTCTTAGACAGGTACATGGAGCTTAGAAAAATAGAGGGCTATGTGCTAGGGAAATCCTAGGCAGCTTCTAGAGTAGGTTACATGGTCGGCACAACACTAGGCAGAAGGGCTGCAATGTGCTGTAGATTTCTATGTTCTATTTTGAGGCTGTATCCTTCGGACTCTCTCACCATAGGAACCGTCCTCTCCACTCTATCAAGGCTTTTCACCATTCAACAGGTTTCAATGAGGTCACCTCATTCTTCTGAATTCTAGTGAATACAGGCCCAGGGCCATCAAATACTCTTCATATCTCAAGTCGTTCAATCCTGGGATCATTTTTGTGAACCTCCTTTGAAGCCTCTTCAGTGGCGGCACATCCTTTCTAAAATAAGGGGCCTGAAACTGCTCACAGTTCTCCATGAGGCCTCACCAGTATTTTATAAAGTCTCAACATTACATCCTTGCATTTACATTCTAGTCTTCTTGAAATGAATGTGAACATCGCAGTTGCCTTCCTCACCACAGACTCAACCTGCAAATTAACCTTTAGGGAATTCTTCAAAGGACTCCCAAGTGCCAAAAGCTTTCTTTAAAACATTATTTACCTGTGGCATACTTCCAAGGAATTATGGATCTGTATTCCCAGATCTCTCTATTCTACTGTACTCCTCAGTGCCCTATTGCTCCTCCCAAAGTGCAACATCTCATAATTGTCTGCATTAATTTCCATCTGCCATTTTTCATCCCACTTACACAGTGGTAGGCTTGTATACAATTACAATGGTCGACTGGTCAACCTGGGGAAAATTACCATCTGTTGGCAGTGGTAGAAACATAGGAAACCTACAGCACAATACAGGCCCTTCACAAAGTTGTGCCGAACATGTCCCTACCTTAGAAGTTACTAGGCTTACCTATAGCCCTCTAATTTTCTAAGCTCCATGTACCTATCTAAATGTCTCTTAAAAGACCCTATCATATCCGTCTTCACCATCGTTGCTGGCAGCCCATTCCACGCACTCACCACTCTCTGAGTTAAAACCTACCCCTGACATCTCCTCTGTACCTACTCCCCAGCACCTTAAACCTGTGTCCTCTTGTGGCAACCATTTCAGCCCTGGGAAAAAGCCTCTGACTATTCACACGATCAATGCCTCTCATAATCTTATACACCTCTATCAGGTCACCTCTCATCCTCTGTCGCTCCAAGGAGAAAAGGCCGAGTTCACTCAACCTATTCTCATAAGGCATGCTCCCCAATCCAGGCAACATCCTTGTAAATCCTCACTGCACCCTTTCTATGGTTTCCACATTCTTGCTGCAGTGAGGCGACCAGAACTGAGCACAGTACTCCAAGTGGGGTCTGACCAGGTTCATATATAACTGCAACATTACCTCTCGGCTCCTAAATTCAATTCCACGATTGATGAAGGCCAATACACTGTACGCCTTCTTAACCACAGAGTCAAACTGCGCAGCTGCTTTGAGTGTCCTATGGACTCTTCTACTACTACTACTACTACGTCGACTCAGGCCTAGGGGGCCGACGTCGGGCACGATGACGGACTCTCCACTTCTCCCTCTCCCTCATCAGTGTGTTCATTTCATCTACATTAGCCGCGCCGCTGTCTTCTAGGAGTGTGTTGACCATAGTCTTAGGAGGGCGCCCAGGGTTCATCCTCCCATGCTTGGGCTCCCATATGATGCCCTCACCCGCATCTCCTCCCGCACTTCGGCCCTCACCCCATCCTCCCACCAACACAACAGGGACAGAGTTCCCCTTGTCCTCACCTACCACCCCACCAGGCTCCGGATCCAGCACATTATCCTCCGCAACTTCTGCCACCTTCAACAGGACCCCACCACTAAGCACATCTTTCCCTCTCCACCCCTCTCCGTCTTCCGCAGGGATCAGTCCCTCCGCGACTCCCTGGTCCACATGTCCCTCCCCACGGATCTCCCACCCGGCACGTATCACTGTAAGCGTAAGTGCTACACCTGTCCCTACACGTCCTCTCTTTCCACCATTCAGGGCCCCAAACAGTCCTTCCAGGTGAGGCAACACTTCACTTGTGAGTCTGTTGGGGTCATCTATTGCATCCGGTGCTCCCGGTGTGGCCTCCTCTACATTGGTGAAACCCGACGCAGATTGGGGGACCACTTCGTCGAGCACCTCATCCGCCACAACAGACAAGATCTCCTGGTTACCACCCACTTCAACTCTGCTTCCCATTCCCATTTGGATATGTCCATACATGGCCTCCTCTACTGCCATGATGAGGCTAAACTCAGGTTGGAGGAGCAACACCTCATATACTGTCTAGGTAGTCTCCAGCCCCTTGGTATGAACATAGAATTCTCCAACTTCCGGTAATTCCCTCCCCCTCCCTTCCCCTATCCCTATTTCACTCTGCCCCCTCCCCCAGCTGCCTAACACCTCCCTCATGGTTCCGCCTCCTTCTAATACCCGTTGTGTTTTCCCCTATTCCTTCTTCACCTTTCCTCCCTATCACCTCCCTGCTTCCCGTCCCCCACCCCTTTATCTTTCCCCTTACTGGTTTTTCACCTGGAACCTACCAGCCTTCTCCTTCCCACCCTCCCCCCCCCCCATCTTCTTTACAGGGTCTCTGCCCCTTCCCTCTACAGTCCTGATGAAGGGTTTTGGCCCAAAACGTTGAATGATCATTTCCACGGATGCTGCCTGACCTGTTGAGTTCCCCAAGTTTTTTGTGAATGTTTCTCAGGTATCCTGCAAGCCTTCTTCACTGCTTTGCACAGCACTCAGAGTCCTTGGACAGGTAACTGAGCCCATGTGCAGGAGGTAGACATTTCAGATCTCCTTCAGGACTGGTTCCCGTGGTTACCCACACGTGGATCAGAGTACCTCTGGTATCCCAACCATGAGCTACACAGATGACATATAACTCCAGACTCCAGAGATCTGCCCTTATCTGTGGACGGTGGCTGGCAGTGCTGTCCGTCAGCCTCCACGCAACGAACAAGAAGATTCCGTTTCTGTTTCCCCCATCTCTCCCCTGACACCAAGCCTTTTGTCTCTCCACTGCCCTGAGACAGCACACCAGCATAGAGCCAAACCCTCGGTACCCTCCCTCCAAATGAGAGCACACCATTCAATCCCTTAAGTGAGATTGGGAAGGTCAGTGTCCCAGCTGTGGCTGATGAGGGAGAGTCTGGTGGGAGTCTGTGGTCTTTCAATAGCTGGGAGTGTAGAGTGAGAGAGCAGTCAGTGTGAGTGTGAGGGGTCAGTGTGAGCGGTCAGGAGTGTGAGTATGAGGGGACAGCGTGGGGGGTCAGTGTGAGTGTTCAGGAGCTGGGACAGGACAGTGAGAGCGTTCAGGAGTGTGAGGGGTCAGTGTGAGTGTGAGGGGTCAGTGTGAGTGTGAGGGTCAGTGTGAGTGTGAGGGACAGTGTGAGTGTTCAGGACTGGGGAGTGGGTGGTGTCTGTGTTCAGTGTTCAGGAGTGCAGGACGTAGTTTCTCAGCTGGAGTTGGTGAGGTGGGTGTCAGCTGTGTTTCCGGAGGTGTGGCGAGGTTCACTTTGCCCATCAGATGGGTGTTTGAGTGTCTGCACCTGTCAGAACAGCACCATTCTCTCTCTCTCCCACCTACACTTGAGCAATAGATTTTGGAGATAGAAGACCTACCTCAGGATCGTTCCTTCGCTTCACCCGGCGTTCCCCTGTGCCTGTGGGGCAAAAGTAGAGATCAGATCTGCAGAGGGACGTGAGAGGCTTTCCGTCAGCCCATCATGTCTGTACTCGATGAATGCAGGAACAGTCAAATCCACAGCACTCCTGCACCCCACCTGGCCCTCGCTCACCCCACTCTCTTCCCCATTTCTTCCCGTATTACCCTTCCCACTACCCTCCCCACTCCTCTCCTCTCCTTTCCCCTCGTCAGCTCCCCCTCTCTCCCTCCCACACCCCACCCCCTCTCCTTCCCTCTCCCCAGCCCCTCTCCTTCCCTCTCCCCACCCCTCTCTCCTTCCCACTCCCCACCCCTCTCTCCTCCCCACTCCCCACCCCTCTCTCCTCCCCACTCCCCACCCCTCTCTCCTCCCCACTCCCCACCCCTCTCTGCTTCCCACTCCCATCAGACCATAAGACTTAGCAGTGGATGAGGACATTTGGCTCACCACATCTGCTCTACTGTTCAATCATGGCTGATCCAACTTTTCTCTCAGCCCCAAGAGAACATTGAACATAGAAACCTACAGCACATTACAGGCCCTTCAGCCCACAATGTTGTGCCAACTATTCAACATACTCCACAAACTGCTTAGAATTTCCCTACCACATAGCCCTCTATTTTTCTAAGCTCCGTGTAGCTATCTAAGAGTCTCTTCAAAGACACTATTGCATCCGCCTCCACCACCATCGCCAGTAGTACTTTGCATGCACCCACCACTCTCTGTGTGAAATATTTACCCCTTGACATCCCTTCTGTACTTACTTTCAAACACATTAAAACTATGCCCCTTTGTGTTAGCCATTTCAACCCTGAGAAAAAGCCTCTGGCTATCCACATGATCAATGCCTCTCACCATCTTATACACCTCTAGCAGGTCACCTCTCATCCTCCGTCACTCTAAGGAGAAAAGGCCAAGTTCACTAAATCTATTCTCATAAGGCATGCTCCCCAATCCAGGCAACATCCTTGTAAATTTCCTCTGTATTCTTTCTATAGCTTCTACATCCTTCCTGTAGTGAGGTGGCCACAACAGAACACAATATCCAAGTGGGGTCTGACCAAGGTCTTATATAACTGTAACATTACCTCACAGCTCTTGAACTCTATCTCATGGTTGATGAATGCCAACACACTACACACCTTTTTAAAAACACCATTAATATTATATTCTGCCTTCAAATTTGACCTACCAAAATGAACCATTTCACACTTATCTGTGTTGAACCCCATCTGCCACTTCTCAGCCCAGTTCTGTATCCTATCAATGTTGCGCTGTAACCTTTGACAACCCTCCAGACTATCCACAACACCCCCAACTTTTTGTGTCATCAGCAAACTTACTAACCCAACCCTTCTACTTCTTCATCCAGGACATTTATAAAAATCACAAAGAAGAGGGGTCCCAGAACAGATCTGGTCACTGTCCTCCATGCAGAATACGAACCATCTACAGCCACCCTTTGCCTTCTGTGGGCAAGCCAGTTCTAGATTCATAAAGCAAGGTTTTCTTGGATCCCATGACTCCTTACTTTTGAAATGAGCCTTGCAAGGTAACACTATCAAATGTCTTCTCCCCCCATATCTCTTAATGCCATAACCAATCAAGAATCGGTCAACCTCTGCCTTAATATATCCAGAATGGCTTGGCCTCCACAGCTGCCTGTGCCAAAGAATTCCACAGATGTACTGCTCTCTGTCTCATGAAATTCCTCCTCATCTCCATTCTAAAAGGATGTTCCTCTATTCTGAAGCTGTGTCCACTGGTCTTAGACTCGCTCACATCCTCTCCACATCCACTCTATCAAGGCCTTTCACCATTCAATAAACTTCAATGAGGTCACACCTCATTCTTCTGAATTCCAGTGAACACAGACCCAGAGCCATCAAACACTCTCCATATGACAAGACATTCAATCCTGGAATCAGTTTTGTGAACCATCTTTGAACCCTCTCCAGTTTCAGTACATGCTTTCCAAGATAAAGTGCCCGAACCTGCCCACAATACTTCAAGTGAGGTCTCACCAGTGCTTTATAAAGTTTCAACATTCCATCCTTGCTTTTATATTAAATCAGGTTGGTAAAGGATCTCCAGAGAGTTTGTTGAATGCCTTCGAGATTACTTTTTAGAGCAGTTTGTCATTGGGCCTACTAGGGGATCAGCTATACTGGATTGGGTGTTTTGTAATGAACCAGAGGTGATTAGGGAGCTTAAGGTAAAAGAACCCAAAGGAACCAGTGATCACAATACGATTGAGTTCAACTTGAAATTTGATAGGGAGAAAGTAAAGTCTGATGTAGCAGTATTTCAGTTGAGTAAGCGAAATTACAGTGGTATGAAAGAAGAGTTGGCCAAAGTAAATTGGAAGGAGCTGCTGGCAGGGATGTCAGCAGAGCAGCAATGGTGTGCGTTTCTGGGAAACTGAGGAAGGTGCAGGACATATCTTCAAAAATGAAGAAATACTCAAATGGTAAAATAGTACAACTGTGGCTGACAAGAGAAGTCAAAGGTATTGTAAAAGCAAAAGCAAAAGGGCATACAACAAAGCAAAAATTAGTGGGAAGGTAGAGGATTGCAAAGTTTTTAAAAACCTACAGAGAGCAACTAAAAATATCATTAGAAGGGAAAAGGTGAATTATGAAAGCAAGCTAGCAAATAATATCAAAGTGAATAGTAAAACTTTTTTCAAGTATATTAAAAATAAAAGGGAAACAAGAGTGAATATAGGACCATTAGAAAATGAGGCAGAAGAAATAATAATGGGGGACAAGGAGATGGCTGATGAACTAAGTGAGTATTTTGCATCAGTCTTCACTGAGGAAGACACTAGCAGCATGCCTGATGTTGTAGTGTGTGAAGGAAGAGAAGTGGGTGCAAGAGAGAAGGTGATCAAAAAGCTGAAAGACTTAAAGGTTAGGGTTCTGAAAGAGGTAGTGTTAGAGATTGTGGTGGCATTAGAAATGATCTTTCAAAAATCATTGAATTCTGGTATGGTGCCAGAGGACTGGAAAACTGCAAATGTCACTCCATTCTTTAAGAAAGGAGGAAGGCAGCAGAAAGGAAATTATAGACCAGTTAGCCTGACCTCAGTGGTTGGGAAGATGTTGGAGTCAATTGTTAAGGATGAGGTGATGGTGTACTTGGTGACACAGGATAAGATAGGACAAAGTCAGCATGGTTTCCTTCAGGGAAAATCCTGCCTGACAAACCTTTTGGAATTCTTTGAGGAGATTACAAGTAGGATAGATAAAGGGGATGTAGTGGATGTTGTATATTGGGCCTCCAGAAGGTCTTTGACAAGGTGCCACACATGAGGCTGCTTACCAAGTTAAGAGCCCCTGGTACTACAGGAAAGTTACTAACATGTTCAAAGTATTGGCTATTTGGCAGGCACAGCGAGTGGAATAAAATGATCCTTTTCTGGTTGGCTGCCAGTGACTAGTGGTGTTCCGCAGAGATCGGTATTGGGACCACTCCTTTTTATGCTGTAGATAAATGATTTTGATGATGGAATAGATGGCTTTATTGTGAAGTTTGCAGATGATACAAAGATTGGTGGAGGGGAAAGCAGTGTTGAGGAAACAGGTAGGATGCAGAAGGACAGATTAGGCGAATGGGCAAGAAAATGGCAAATGAAATACAAAGTTGGAAAATGCATGGTCATGCACTTTGGTAGTAGAAATAAATGTGTGGAATATTTTCCAAACGGGGAGAACATCCAAAAATATGAGATGCAAAGGGACTTGGGAGTCCTTGTGCAGATCCCCTAAAGGTTATCTTGTAGTTAGAGTCGGTAGTGAGAAAGGCAAATGCAATGTTAGCATTCATTTCAAGAGGTCTAGAATACAAGAGCAGGAATGTGATGCTGAGGCTTTATAAGGCACTGGAGAGGCCTCACCATGAGTATTGTGAACAGTTTTGGGCCCTTCATCTTAGCAAAGATGTGCTGGCATTGGAGAGGGTCCAGAGGAGTTTGACAAGATGATTCCAGGAATGAAAGGGTTATCATACGCACAAGCTTTGATAGCTCTGGGTCTGTACTCTCCGGAATTCAGAAGGATGTGGGGGGATCTCATTGAAACCTTTCGAATGGTGAAAGACCTAGTCAGAGTAGATGTGGAAAGGATGTTTCCCGTGGCGGGGGAGTCTAGGACAAGAGGCACAGCCTCAGGAGAGAGCAGTGCCCTTTCAAAACAGAGATGTGGTGAAATTTCTTTAGCCAAAGGGTGGTGAATTTGTGGAATTTGTTGCCACCTGCAGCTGTGGAGGCCAGCTCGTCAGGTGTATTTAAGGCAGAGATTGATAGGTTCTTGATTGGACATGGCATCAGAGGTAATGGGGAGAAGGCTGGGAACTGGGGTTGAAAAGGAGAAGTAAAAAGGATCAACCATGATTGAATAACAGAGCAGACTCAATGGGTCAGATGGCCTAATTCTGCTCTTATATCTTATGGTCTTATATTCTAGCTCTCTTGAAATGAATGCTAACATTGCATTTGACTTCCTCACCACAGACACAACCTCAAATTAACCTTTAAGGAATCCTGCACAAGGACTCCCAAGTCCCTTTTGTACCTCAATATTTTTAATTTTCTCTGCATTTAGAAAATAGTTTACCATTTCATTTCTTCTACCGAAGTGCAGACCATACACTTCCTGACAGTGTATTCCATCTGCCATTTCTTTGCAAATTTCCTAATCTGTCACAGTCCTCTGTAGGCCCTCTACTTCCTGAAAACTACCTGCTCCTCCACCTATCTTTATATCATCTGCAAACTTTCTAACAAAGCAATCAATTCCATCATCCAAATCATTGTAATCTGATTATAATGTACAAATGTTTGTAAAAAGAATTGGTCCTGATACTGACCCCTTTAGAACACTCCTAGTCACCAGCAGCCAGTCAGAAAAGGAGGCTCCCTTCATTCCCACTCTTTGCCTCCTGCCAATCAGCCACTGCTTTATCCATGTTAGAATCTTACCTGCAATACTCATTGCTTCTTCAGCAGCCTCATGTGTGGCACCTCGTCAAAGGCCTTATGAAAATCCAAGTACACAACATCATCCAATTCCCCTATGTCTATCCCATTTGTTATTTCTTCAAAGAATTCCAACAGATTCGTCAGGCAAGATTTTCCCTTGATGAAACCATGCTGACTATGGTCTAGTTTATCACGTGCCTCCAAGTACTGTGAGACCTCATCCATAACAGTCAACTCCAAAATCTTCCAAACCACTGAGGTCAGACTAACTGGCCTATAATTTCCTTTCTTCTGCTTCTCTCTCTTCTTGAAAAGTGAAGTGACATTTGCAATCTTCCAGTCTTCTGAAATCATTCCAGAATCTCATGATTCTTGAAAGATTGTTATTAATGATTCCATGATCTCTTCAGCCACCTCCTTCAGAACTCTGAGGTGTACTCAGTTGGTGCAGGTGACTTATCTATCTTCAGACCTTTCAGTTTCCAGGAGCCTCTCTCTCGTTATGATCCTTGCACCTTTTATGCCCCCTAACACCTGGGACTTCCACAATATTGCTGGTGTCTTTCACAGTGAAGACTGATGGAAAATCCTTATTCAGTTCATCCGCCATTTTATTGTCCCCATCTCCAGCATTGTTTTCCAGTGGTCCGATATCCCCTCTCACCTCTCTTATACACTTTTTCACTCCCCTCCCTCTCTCCTGCCCACACCCCTCCCCAGCTCTCTTTGCTCCCCTTCCATCTTCACTTCCCACTCCCCTTGCCTCTCCCTTCTCCAGATCTCCCAACTCCCCGCCCCTTTCCCCCTTCGCGTTCCCCTCCCCACTCCCATCTTGCCTCTCCCCATTCCCACTACCCTCACCCCTCTGTTCTCTGCTTTTTACCCTCCCCACTCCCCTACCCAGCTCTCTCCTCTCCCCTCACTTCTCTCCATTCCCACTCCCCTTGCTTCCGCCTTCCCATCTCTATTTCCCTCTATGCTCCCCTTCACTCTTCCCTCGCTCATCGCTCTCTCCTCTCCCCTCTCTCTCCCTTTTCAGTCCCACTCTACCTCACCACTGTACTCTACACCTACCACCCCAAACCACATTCTCCACTCTCTGCTCCACTCCCTTCTCCCCATTTTGCCCACTCCCCTCTGTGCTCTCTCCTCGCCTCACTCTCCTCCTCTCACCTGAGGTCCCGGTGATATAGGGAACATTTTGGATTCTGGCCATTTCTGACCCATTGCTTTCATCAGTCTGGTCAGTGAGTATAGGAGTTGGGAAATTATATTGCAGTTATATAAATCGTTGGTGAGGCTGCAGTAGGAGGTTTGTGGGGAGTTTCGGTCATCCTATAACAAGAAAGATGACAAGGACTCAGATGACCTTGACCATGATGTTACCAGGCCTCAGGGGTCCGAGTTACAAGCAGGAGTTGTGTAGAATGGGGCTTTATTTCCTGAAATGTGGGAGATTAAGGGGCTACTGGATGGAGGTGAAAAGATCAAATATAGTCACTACATAGTTTTTTCCCCAAAGGGGAGGGCTAAAACAATAGGGTAGAGGTTAAAGATCAGAGATTTTATTTGTCAGCTGAATGTAAAGGAACCCTTAGGAAACAGTGACTATAATATGACTGAATTCATACTGCAGTTTTAGGAAGAAGCATAACTCTCATGCTTCAGTATCACAATGGAGTAAAGGGAATTACAGAGACATGAAAGAGGAGCTTATCCAGATGGATTAGAGGAGGATACTGGCAGGGATGATGGCAGAATAGAAGAGGCTGAAGTTCCTGAGAATAGTTCACAAGGTGCAAGTCAGATATGTCCACAGAAGAAGTTCTCAAATGGCAGGGCTGGGCAACTGTGGCAGACAAGGGAAGTTAAGGGCTGCATAAAAGCCAAGGAAAGGGCATGTAAGGAAGCAAAAGTGAGTGGGAAGTTAGTTGATTGGGAAGCTTTTAAAATCCAACAAAAGGCAACTAAAAAAAGCTATAAGAAGAGAAAAGATGAAATGTAAGGGTAGACTAGCCAATAATATAAAGCAGGATACTAAAAGATCTTTTTCCAGCTATATAAAGAATAAAAGGGATGTGAGAGTTACAGTTGGAGCACTGGAAAATGATGCTGGTGAGGTAGTAATGGGGGACAAAGAAATGGCAGATGAACTTAAGTTCTTTGCTTCAGTCTTTACTGTGGAAGACACTAGCAGAGTTCCAGAGGTCGATGAGTGTCAGGGAGCAGGAGTGAGAGACATTGTTATTACAAAGGAAAAAGTGCTAGGCAAACTGAGAGATCTTCAGGTGGATAAGTCAGCTGGGCCAGATGGACAACATCCCAGAGTCCTGAGAGAGGTTGCTGAAGAGATAACGGATGCATTGGTCATGATCTTTCAAGAATCACTTGATTCTGGCATGGTCCTGGAGGACTGGAAATCAAAGTCACTCCACTCCTTAAGAGGGGAGGAAAGCAAAAGAAAGGAAATAAAAAGGCCAGTGAGCCTAACCTCAGTGGTTGGGAAAGTGTTGGAGCCTATTAATAAGGACAAAGTTTCGGGGTACTTGGAGTCTAATGATAAAATAAGTCAAAGTCAGCATGGTTTCTGTCAAGGGAAATCTCACCTGACAAACCTGTTAGAGCTCTTCGAGGAAATAACAAGCAGGGTGGACAAAGGAGAAGCAGTGGTTATCATTTACATAGATTTTCAGAAGACATTTGATAAGGTGCCTCACATGAGTTTGCTTAAGAAGATAAAATCCTATGGTGTTACAGGAAATACACTGGCATGTTCAGAGGAATGGTGGGGAGGCAGGAGGCAGTGAGTGGGAACGAAGGAGGCCAGTGTGAAGAAGGCACGCAGGATGCCGGCTCCATTAACTGGGTCATTGACATTAAAAACAGGAAGGTAACTGCGATGTCATGCTATAGTCCTGTGCCTGAGCCACGTGCCCGTGAAGGTAGAAACAGGATAATTTGGTAGATGAATGCGTGGCTGAGAAGCTGATGCAGGGGGCAGGTCTTCAGGTTCTTCCATAGTTGGGATCTCTTCTGTGGGATGTATGACCTGCATGAGAGTGACAGGTTGCACCTGAACCGAAAGGGGACCAACATACTTGCGGGCAGGGTTTTG
Organism: Mobula birostris; assembly: GCF_030028105.1. NCBI lineage: Eukaryota > Metazoa > Chordata > Chondrichthyes > Myliobatiformes > Myliobatidae > Mobula > Mobula birostris. The sequence continues at coordinate 232,384,187 of NC_092372.1, read as the reverse complement.
AGAGCTGGTGGGGAGGGTCTAAACTAATATTAGCAGGTGGTTGGTAAGCAAGCAGAAATAGACTGTCAGGAGGGCAGGTAGATAGTAGGACATAATTGCAGCCAGCAGGGTGAGGATTCTAGACAGATGAGAAGAATGGGTGATAAAGTTCCTCGGTGTCAAGATCTCTGAGGATCTAACTTGGTCCCAACATATCAATGTCGTCATAAAGAAGGCAGGACAGCGGCTATACTTTATTGGGAGTTCGAAGAGATTTGGCATGTCAACAAATACACTCAAAAACTTCTATGATTGTACCGTGGAGAGCATTCTGACAGGCTGCATCATTGTCCGGTATGGAGGTGCTACTGCACAGGACTGAAAGAAGGTTGTACATCTAGTCAGCTCCATCTTGGGCACTAGCCTACAAAGCACCTGGGACATCTTCAGGGAGCAGTGTCCATTATTAAGGACGTCCAGCACCCAGGGCATGCCCATTTCTCACTGTTGCCATCAGGTAGGAGGTACAGAAGCCTGAAGGCACACACTCAGCGATTCAGGAACAGCTTCTTCCCCTCTGCCATCTGATTCCTGAATGGGCATTGAAGCTTTGGACACTACCTCACTTTTTAAAAAAAATATACAGTATTTCTGTTTTTTGCACACTTTTTAAAATCTATTCAATACATGTAACTGATTTACTTGTTTATTTATTATTATGTTTTATTTATTATTATTATTATTATTATCATCATCATGTTTTCTCTCTCTTCTAGGTTATGTATTGCATTAAACTGCTGCTACTAAATTAACAAATTTCACGTCACATGCCGGCAATAACAAACTGGATTCTGATTCTGATTCTGAAGTGGCAAGTGAAATATAATGTTGGAAAATCCATGGTCATGTGCTTTGGTAGTAGAAATAAATGTGCAGACTATCTTCTAAGCAGGGAGAAAATCCAAAAATCTGAAATGCAATATAGTCATAGTCATACTTTATTGATCCTGGGGGAAATTGGTTTTCGTTACAGTTGCACCATAAATAATAAATAGTAATAGAAATAGTAATAGTAATATTACTATTAGTAAATAGTAATAGTCATAGAAATAATAAATAGTAATAGAAAAATAGTAATAAATAGTTAAATAGTAATATGTAAATTATGCCAGGAAATTATGAAATAAATCCAGGACCAGCCTATTGGCTCAGGGTGTCTGACCCTCCAAGGGAGGAGTTGTAAAGTTTGATGGCCACAGGCAGGAATGACTTCTCGGTGGAATGAGTCTCTGGCTGAATGTATTCCTGTGCTCACCCAGTACATTATGTAGTGGGTGGGATACATTGAACAAGATGGCATGCAACTTAGACAGCATCCCCTTTTCAGACACCACTGTCAGAGAGTCCATTTCCATCCCCACAACATCACTGGCCTTACGAATGAATTTGTTGATTCTGTTGGTGTCTGCTACCCTCAGCCTGCTGCCCCAGCACACAACAGCAAACATGATAGCGCTGGCCACCACAGACTCGTAGAACATCCTCAGCATCGTCCGGCAGATGTTAAAGGACCTCAGTCTCCTCAGGAAATAGAGACAGCTCTGACCCTTCTTGTAGACAGCTTCAGTGTTCTTTGACCAGTCCAGTTTATTGTCAATTCGTATCCCCAGGTATTTGTAATCCTCCAGCATGTCCACACTGATCCCCTGGATGGAAACAGGGGTCACCGGTACCTTAGCTCTCCTCAGGTCTACTACCAGCTCCTTAGTCTTTTTCAGATTAAGCTGCAGATAATTCTGCTCACACCATGTGACAAAGTTTCCTACTGTAGCCCTGTACTCAATCTCATCTCCCTTGCTGATGCATCCAACTATGGCAGAGTCATCCGAAAACTTCTGACGGTGACAAGACTCTGTGCAGTAGTTGAAGTCCGAGGTGTAAATGGTGAAGAGAAAGGGAGACAAGACAGTCCCCTGTGGAGCCCCAGTGCTGCTGATCACTCTGTCGGACACACAGTGTTGCAAGCACACGTACTGTGGTCTGCCAGTCAGGTAATCAAGAATCCATGACACCAGGAAAGCATCCACCTGCATCGCTGTCAGCTTCTTCCCCAGCAGAGCAGGGTGGTTGGTGTTGAACGCACTGGAGAAGTCAAAAAACATGACCCTCACAGTGCTCGCTGGCTTGTCCAGGTGGGCGTAGACACGGTTCAGCGGGTAGACGATGGCATCCTCAACTCCTAGTCGGGGCTGGTAGGCGAACTGGAGGGGATCTAAGTGTGGCCTGACCATAGGCCGGAGCAGCTGTAGAACAAGTCTCTCCAGGGTCTTCATGATGTGGGAGGTCAATGCCACCGGTCTGTAGTCATTGAGGCCGCTGGGGCATGGCGTCTTTGGCACAGGGACGAGGCAGGACGTCTTCCACAGCACAGGAGCCCTCCGGAGCCTCAGGCTCATGTTGAATACATGGCGAAGTACTCCACATAGCTGAAGGGCACAGGCTTTGAGCACCCTGGTACTGACACCATCCAGTCCTGCAGCCTTGCTTGGGTTGAGACGTTTCAGCTGTCTTCTCACCTGTTCAGCCGTGAAGCCCACCATGGTGCTTTTGTGTGGGGGAGGGGTATAGTCATGAGAGCAGGGTGGGGGACTGTGCAGAGGGGTAGGAGGAGAGAGTGGAATATGTGTTGGTTGGGGGCCGACAGCAGATGGTTTATGTGGGGGATGGGCAGAGGTCACAATGTCAAATCTGTTAAAGAACAGGTTAAGTTCGTTGGCCCTGTCCACACTGCCTTCAGCTCCTCTGTTGCTAGTTTGCCAAAACCCAGTGATGGTCCTCATCCCCCTCCAGACCTCTCTCATGTTGTTCTGCTGGAGTTTCCACTCAAGCTTCCTCCTGTACCTGTCTTTAGCCTCCCTGATCCTGGCTTTCAGGTCCCTCTGTATTGCCCTCAGCTCCTCCCTATTTCCATCTCTAAACGCCCTCTTTTTAGTGTTCAGGATGTCCTTAATGTCCTTCGTCACCCATGGCTTGTTATTTGAATAACAAAGGACAGTTCTTGTCAGAACATTGCAGTCCACACAGAAGTTGATGTAATCAGTGGTGCACTCTGTGAGCCCATCAATATCCTCTCCATGTGGCTCACAGACTGTCTGCCACTCTGTCACCTCAAAACAACCCTGGAGCGCCTCATAAGCCTCCTCCGACCATTTTCTCACTGTCCTCGAGGTTGCAGGTTTACTCTTCACCAGAGGCACATAGCAGGGTTTTAGATGCACCAGGTTGTGATCTGACCTTCCCAATGTGGGGAGGGGAGAGGAGCTGTATGCATCCTTAACGTTAGCGTACGTCAAATCCAGAGTCCTCTCCCCTCTGGTTGTAAAGCTCACATACTGCGTGAAGTTGGGCAGTGTTCTAGCCATGGTAACCTGGTTGAAGTCACCCGAGATGGTAATGAGGGCACTCGGGTGCTGGGTTTGTAATCTGGCTATGACGGTGTAAATTACACGCCGACGTCAGGCAACCCTAATGCGAAGTCGTTCTGCAGAACACCCTAAAGGTTAACTTGCAGGTTGAGTCAGTGGTGAGGAACGCAAATGGATTAGGAGGGGGAATGGAGGAGATGGGGAGAGGACTGTGGGTTGGGGAGTGAGGGAGGTGGGGAGAGGACTGGGGATTTGGGGAATTGGAGAGGAGAGGGAGGTCTGGGTGGGGGAGTGGGAGAGGAGGGGGCGAGGATTGTGGGTAGGGAAGTGGGATAGGAGGGAGCGGAGGGAGAGGATGGTGGGTGGGGGTGCATCCACAATATCCTGCAGTGGGAAGGAGAATAACCAGAGGTCGTGGCACATATTGGTATCAATGACATAGGTAGGAAAAGGGAGGAGGTCCTGAAAGCAAACTACAGGGAGTTCGGAAGGAAGTTGAGAAGCAGGACCACAAAGGTAGTAATCTTGGGATTACTGCCTGTGCCACGTGACAGTGAGTATAGGAATAAAGTGAGGTGGAGGATAAATATGTGTTTGAGGGATTGGAGCAGGGGGCAGGGATTCAGATTTTGGGATTATTGGGACATCTTTTAGGGCAGGTGTGACCTGTACAAAAAGGACAGGTTGCACTTGAATCCCAGGGGGACCAATACCCTGGTGGGGAGGTTTGCTAAGGCTATTGGAGTGAGTTTAAACTAGGATTGCTGGGGGGTAGGAACCAAACTGAAGAGATGGAGGAGGAGGAGGAGGTTAACATAAGAAATAGGAGCAGGAGTCAGCCATCTGACCCATCGAGCCTGCCCCACCATTCAATAAGATCATGGCTGATCTGTCTGTAAACTCAGCTCCATCTACCTGCCTTTTCTCCATAACCCTTAATTCCCTTACTATGTAAAAACCTATCTAACTGTATCTTAAATATATTTAGTGAAGAAGCCTCAACTACTTCCCTGGGCAGAGAATTCCACAGATTCACCACTCTCTGGGAAAAATAGTTCCTCCTCATCTCCATCCTAAATCTTCTCCCCTGAATCTTGAGGCAATGTCCCCTAGTTCTAGTCTCACCTACCAATGGAAACAACTTTCCAACTTCTATCTTATCTATCCCTTTCAAAATTTTGTATGTTTCTATAAGATCCCCTCTCATTCTTCAGAACTCCAGAGAGTATAGTCCTAGGCGACTCAATCTCTCCTCATAGTCTAACCCCTTCATCACTGGAAACAACCTGGTGAACCTCCTCTGCACTGCCTCCAAAGCCAGTACATCCTTCCTCAAGTATGGAGACCAGAACTGCACATAGTACTCCAGGTGTGGCCTCACCAGTACCCTGTATAGTTGCAGCATGACCTCCCTGCTCTTGAATTCAATCCCTCTAGCAATGAAGGTCAACATTCTTTCTGCCTTCTTAATAACCTGTTGTACTTGCAAGGCAACTTTTTGCGATTCATGAACAAGCACTCACAAGTCCCTCTGCACAACAGCGTGCTGCAATCTTTCACCATTCAAATAATAATCTGCTCTTCTATTATTCCTTCCAAACTGGATGATCTCGCATTTACCAATGTTGTATTCTATCTGCCAGATCTTGCCCACTCACTTAACCTATCTATATCCCTCTGCAGACTCTCCACATCCTCTGTACAATTTGCTTTTCCACTCAGTTTAGTGTCATCAACAAATTTTGCTACACTACACTCGGTCCCCTCTTCCAAATCATCAATGTAAATGGTAAACAGCTGCGGGCCCAGCACCGACCCCTGCGGCACCCCACACACCACCGACTGCCAACTGGAGAAACACCCATTTATATCAACTCCCTCCCTTGTATTAGTTAACCCATCCACAATCCATGCCAATACACTTCCTCTGACTCCTAGGAATATAAAGGGGGATAGCAAAAGTTTTTTTAGGTATGTGAAGAGAAGGAAGATAGCTAAGAACAATGTTGGGCCCTTGAAGAATGAATTGGGAGAAATTGTTATGGGAAACAGAGAAATGGCAGACGAATTTAATAAGTACTTTGGATCTGTCTTCACTAGGGAAGACGCAAGCAATCTCCCAGATGTATGGATGGGCCAAGGACATAGGGTAACAGAGGAACTGAAACAGATTGACATTAGGAAGGAAACGGTGATGAGTAGTCTGATGGGACTGAAGGCTAACAAATCCCCAGGTCCAGATGGTCTGCATCCTAGGGTACTAAAGGAGGTGGCTCTGGAAATTGCAGATGCATTGGTGATCATTTTCCAATGTTCCTTAGATTCAGGATCAGTTCCTGAGGATTGGCGAATGGCTAATGTTATCCCACTTTTTAAGAAAGGAGAGAGGGAGAAAACAGAGAACTATCTCCCTGTTAGCCTAACATCAGTAGTAGGGAAGATGCTAGAGTCCATTATTAAAGATGAAATAGCGGCATATCTTGATAGCAGTGATAGGACTGGGCCGAGCCAGCATGGATTTACCAAGGGCAAATCATGCTTGACTAATCTATTGGAGTTTTTCGAGGATGTAACCAGGAAGATAGATGCAGGAGATCCAGTGGATGTGGTGTACCTTGACTTTCAGAAGGCATTTGTTAAGGTACCACGTAGGAGATTGGTAGGTAAAATCAGAGCTCATGGCATTGGGGGGAGGATATTGACATGGATAGAAAACTGGTTACCAGATGGAAAGCAATGGGTAGCAGTGAATGGGTGGTTCTCGGAATGGCAGGTGGTGACTAGTGGGGTGCCACAGGGCTCGGTATTGGGACCGCAGCTGTTTACGATTTACGTCAATAATTTAGAGGAAGGCATTGTGAATAACATCAGCAAGTTTGCTGATGATACTAAGCTGGGTGGCAGTGTGACATGTGATGAAGATGTTAGGAGAATTCAAGGTGACTTGGACAGGCTGGATGAGTGGGCAGAAACTTGGCAGATGGCGTTTAATGTGAATAAGTGTGAGGTTATTCACTTTGGGAGCAAGAACAGGAAGGCAGATTATTATCTGAACGGCGTGGAGTTAGGTAAAGGAGAAATACAAAGAGATCTAGGAGTACTTGTTCATCAGTCTCTGAAGGTGAATGAGCAAGTGCAGCAGGCAGTGAAGAAGGCTAATGGAATGTTGGCCTTTATTACAAAGGGAATTGAGTACAAGAGCAAGGAAATTCTTTTGCATTTGTACAGGGCCCTGGTGAAACCACACCTGGAGTATTGTGTGCAGTTTTGGTCTCCAGGCTTAAGGAAGGACATCCTGGCTGTGGAGGAGGTGCAGCGTAGGTTCACTAGGTTAATTCCTGGGATGTCCGGACTGTCTTATGCAGAGATGTTAGAGAGACTGGGCTTGTACACACTGGAATTAAGGAGATTGAGGGGGGATCTGATTGAGACATATAAGATTATTAAGGGATTGGACAAGATAGATGCAGGAAATATGTTCCAGATGCTGGGAGAGTCCAGTACCAGAGGGCATGGTTAAAGAATAAGGGGTAGGTCATTTAGGACAGAGTTGAGGAGGAACTTCTTCTCCCAGAGAGTTGTGGAGGTGTGGAACGCGCTGCCTCAGAAGGCAGTGGAGGCCAATTCTCTGGATGCTTTCAAGAAGGAGCTAGATAGGTATCTTATGGATAGGGGAATCAAGGGTTATGGGGACAAGGCAGGAACTGGGTATTGATAGTAGATGATCAGCCATGATCTCAGAATGGCGGTGCAGGCTCGAAGGGCCGAATGGTCTACTTCTGCACCTATTGTCTATTGACTCCATGCATCCGTATCTTATTTATAAGTCTCTTGTGCGGCACCTTATCAAATGCCTTCTGGAAATCCAAGTATATGACATCCACCTGTTCTCCTCTATCCACTGCACTCATTATGTCCTCAAAGAACTCCAGTAAGTTGTCAAACAGGACCTACCCTTTCTGAGTCCATGCTGCATCTGTCTAATGATACCACTCCTTTCTAAATGTTTCGCTATTTAAATGGTTGGCTCACGAATAGAGAAAGCTTGGAGACAGTGCAAGAGGGAGGACAGGCAGGTGATAGAGAAGGAACACACTCAGACAGATGGTTTGAGATGAGTCTATTTTAATGCAAGGAGTACTATGAACAAAGCAGAAGATCTTAGAGTGTGGATCAGTACTTGGAGCTATGATGTTGTGGCCATTACAGAGACTTGGATGGCTCAGGGGCAGGAATGATTACTTCGAGTGCCAGGATTTAAATGTTTCAGAAAGGATGGGGAGGGAGGCAAGAGAGGTGGGGGCATGGCACTGTTGATCAGAGATAGTGTCATGGCTGTAGAAAAGGAGGAAGACATGGAGAGATTGTCTATGGAGTCTCTGTGGGTGGAAGTTAGGAACAGGAAGGTGTCAATAACTCTACTGGGTGTTTTATAGAACACCCAGTAGTAACAGGGACATCAAGGAGCAGATAGGCAGACAGATTCTGGGAAGGTGTAATATCAGGGTTGTTGTGGTGGGAGATTTTAATTTCCCAAATATCGACTGGCATGTCCCTAGAGTGAGGGGTTTAGATGGGGTGGAGTTTGTTAGGTGTGTTTCGGACGGTTTCTTGACACAATATGTAGATAAGCCTACAAGAGGCGAGGCTGTACTTGATTTGGTATTGGGAAATGAACCTGGTCAGGTGTCAGATCTCTCAGTGGGAAGCATTTTGAAGATAGTGATTACAATTCTATCTCCTTTACCATAGCATTGGAGAGGGATAGGAACAGATAAGTTAGGAAAGCGTTTCATTGGAGTAAGGGGAAATATGATGCTATCAGGCAGGAACTTGGAAGCATAAATTGGGAACAGATGTTCTCAGGGAAAAGTACGAAAGAAATGTGGCAAATATTCAGGGGATATTTGCGTGGAGTTCTGCATAGGTACGTTCCAGTGAGACAGGGAAAGGACAGTGGGGTACAGGAAATGAGGTGTACAAAAGCTGTTCTAAATCTAGTCAAAAAGACAAGAAGAACTGACGAAAGGTTCAAAAAATTAGGTAATGATAGAGATCTAGAAGATTACAAGGCTGGCAGGAAGGAGCTTAAGAAAGAAATTAGGAGAACCAGAAGGGGCTATGAGAAGGCTTTGGCGGACAGGATTAAGGAAAACCCCAAGGCATTCTACAAGTATGTGAAGAGCAAGAGGATAAGACGTGAGAGAATAGAACCAATCAAGTGTGACAGTGGAGATGTGTGTGTGTGGAACCGGAAGAGATAGCAGATGTACTTAATGAATACTTTGCTTCAGTATTCACTACGGAAAAGGATCTTGAGGGTTGTAGGGATGACTTACAGTGGACTGAAAAGCTTAAGCATGTAGATATTAAGAAAGAGGATGTGTTGGAACTTTTGGAAAGCATCAAGTTGGATAAGTCACCGGAACCAGATGAGATGTACCCCAGGCTACTGTGGGAGGCAAGGGAGGCAATTGCTGAACCTCTGCTGATGATCTTTGCATCATCAATGGGGACGGGAGAGGCTCCGGAGGATTGGAGGGTTGTGGATATTTTTCCATTATTCACGAAAGGGAGTAGAGATAGCCCAGGAAATTATAGACCACTGACTCTTACTTGAGTGGTTGGTAAGCTGATGGAGAAGTTCCTGAGAGGCAGGATTTATGAACATTTGGAGAGGCATAATACGATTAGGAATAGTCAGCATGGCTTTGTGAAAGGCAGGTCATGCCTTACAAACCTGATTGACTTTTTTGAGGATGTAACTAAACACACTGATTAAGGTAGAGCAGTAGATGTAGTGTATATGGATTTCAGTAAGGCATTTGACAAGGTACCCCATGCAAGGCTTATTGAGAAAGTAAGGAGGCATGGGATCCAAGGGGACATTGCTTTGTGGATCAGAACTGGCTTGCCCACAGAAGGCAAAGAGTGGTTGTAGATGGGTCATATTCTGCATGGAGGTTGGTTATCATGGTGTGCCTCAGGGAACAGTTCTGGGACCCTTACTCTTCATGATTTTTATAGATGACCTGGATGAGGAAGTGGTGGGATGAGTTAGTAAATTTGCTGATGACACAAAGGTTGGGGGTGTTGTCGATAGTGTGGAGGGCTGTCAGAGGTTACAATGGGACATTGATAGGATGCAAAGCTGGGCTGAGAAGAGGCAGATGGACTTCAACCCTGATAAGTGTGAGCTGGTTCATTTAGTAGATCAATTATGATGGTAGAATATAGTATTAATGGTAAGACTCTTGGAAGTGTGGAGGATCAGAGGAACCTTAGGGTCCGAGTCCATAGGACACTCAAAGCTGCTGCGCAGGTTGACTTTGTGGTTAAGAAGGCATTTCGTGCATTGGCCTGCATCAATCATGGGATTGAGTTTAAGAGCTGAGAGGTAATGTTGCAGCCTTATAGGACCCTGGTCAGACCCCACTTGGAGTACTGTGCTCAGTTCTGGTCGCCTCACTACAGGAAGGATGTGGAAACCATAGAAAGGGTGCAGTGGGGATTTACAAGGATGTTGCCTGGATTGGGGAGCATGCCTTATGAGAATAGGTTGAGTGAACTCGGCCTTTTCTCCTTGGAGCGACGGAGGATGAGAGGTGACCTGATAGAGGTGTAAAAGGTGATGAGAGGCATTGATTGTGTGGATAGTCAGAGGCTTTTTCCCAGGGCTGAAGTGGCTAACATGAGATGGCACAGTTTTTAGGGGCTTGGAAGTACATTTGTAGGTACAGAGGAGATGTCAGGGGTAAGTTTTTTACACAGAGAGTGGTGAGTGCGTGGAATGGGCTGCCAGTGACGGTGGTGGAGGCGGATATGATAGGGTCTTTTAAGAGACTCCTGGATAGGTACATGGAGCTTAGAAAAATAGAGGGTATGGGTAACGCTAGGTAATTTCTAAGATAAGGACATTTTTGGCACAGCTTTGTGGGCCGAAGGGCCTGTATTGTGCTGTAGGTTTTCTATGTTTCTATGTAAGACTGTAGGTGGAGGTGGAGGGGAGAGGACACTGAGTGGGGGAGTGGAAAAGAATTGTGAGTGGGGGTGAGGAGAAAACTGTGGGTGGGGAAGTTGGAGTGGATTGTATGTGGGGAGGTGTATGGGTTGGGTAGTGGGAGAGGATTGTGAGCGGGAGAAGGGGCGAAGCGTGTGGGTGAGGAGAGAGAATGGGAAGATGAGTGTGGCAGATTGGAGAGCAGAGGCCTGAAGAGAGATGGGAAAGAGAGCAATGTGGCAGAGGGAAGAGTGGAGGCTGAAGGGGAGGGATGGGGAGTGGAGGGAGGAGAGGATGGATGGAGGAGGGTGGAAGGACAGAGGAATGTGTGGGGTGTGGAGGGTGGTCTGTAGTGTGAGGGGACTGAGGAAGAAGGGGAATGTATGTAGGAGAGGAATGTGGAGGGACAAATCTGTGAGAAGGGAAGGAGAAGAGGATTGGGGGAGGAAGATCAAAGAGAGAGAGGGGGAAGCAGAATGTGGTCGAACAAAGGGATCTGGGAATACTGGTTCATTCTTCATTTAAAGTGATGTCAGAGCGAGATAGCACTGTAAAGATAGCTTTTGGCACATTGGCCTTCATGAATCAAAATATTGTGTACAGGGGATGGGATGTAATGTTGAAGAAATGATATCGGTGAGGCCTAATTTGGAGTATTATCTGCAATTTTAATCACCTACCTATAGGAAAGATGTAAACAGGATTGAAAGAAATATACCTGGAGGAACTAAGTTACAAACGTTTGTATAAGGAAATATTGAATTGGTTAGGACTGTATTCTTTGGAATGTAGGAGATTGAGAGGAGATTTGACAGAGGTATACAAAATTATGAGGGGGATGGATAGGGTAAATGCAAGCAGACTTTTCCCATTGAGATTGGGTGGGACAACAACAAGAGTTTATTGGTTAAGGGTGAAAGGTGAAAAGTTTAAGCGAAACATGAGGGGAAACTTCTTTGCTCAGCGGGTCGTGAGAGTGTGAAATGACCTTCCAGCATGTGGACCATGTGAGCTTGATTTCAACATTTAAGAGAAGTTTGGATAGGTACATGGAAGGAGACAATGGTCCCAGTGCAGGCAGATTAAATGGTTTGGCATGGACTAGAAGGGTCAAAGAGCCTGTTTCTACATAGAAACATAGAAAACCTACAGCGCAATACTAGCCTTTCGGGCCACAATGCTGTGCCGAACATGTACTTACTTTAGAAATTACCGAGGGTTACCCATAGCTCTCTATTTTTCTAAACTCCATGTACCTGTCCAGGAGTCTCCTAAAAGACCCTATTGTATCCACCTCTACCACAGTCACTGGCAGCCCATTCCCCAGGCTGCTCCACGAGGCGAGGGAAGAGATTGCTGAGCCTCTGGCTAGGATCTTTATGTCCTCGTTGTCCACGGGAATGGTACTGGAGGATTGGAGGAAGGCAAATGTTGTCCCTTTGTTCAAAAAAGATAGTAGGGATAGTCCGGGTAATTATAGACCAGTGAGCCTTACGTCTGTGGTGGGAAAGCTGCTGGAAAAGATTCTTAGAGGTAGGATATCTGGGCATTTAGAGAATCATGGTCTGATCAGGGACAGTCAGCATGGCTTTGTGAAGGGAAGATTGTGTCTAACAAGCCTGATAGAGTTCTTTGAGGAGGTGACCAGGCGTAGAGATGAGGGTAGTGCAGTGGATGTGATCTATATGGATTTTAGTAAGGCATTTGACAAGGTTCCACACGGTAGGCTTATTCAGAAAGTCAGAAGGCATGGGATCCAGGGAAGTTTGGCCAGGTGGATTCAGAATTGGCTTGCCTGCAGAAGGCAGAGTGTGGTGGTGGAGGGAGTACATTCAGATTGGAGGATTGTGACTAGTGGTGTCCCACAAGGATCTGTTCTGGGACCTCTACTTTTCATGATTTTTATTAATGACCTGGATGTTGGGGTAGAAGGGTGGGTTGGCAAGTTTGCAGATGACACAAAGGTTGGTGGTGTTGTAGATAGCGTAGAGGATTGTCAAAGGTTGCAGAGAGACATTGATAGGATGCAGAAGTGGGCTGAGAAGTGGCAGATGGAGTTAGTGTGAGGTGGTACACTTTGGAAGGACAAACTCCAAGGCAGAGTACAAAGTAAATGGTAGTGTGGAGGAGCAGAGGGATCTGGGGGTACATGTCCACAGATCCCTGAAAGTTGCCTCACAGGTGGATAGGGTAGTTAAGAAAGCTTATGGGGTGTTAGCTTTCATAAGTCGGGGGATAGAGTTTAAGAGTCGTGATGTAATGATGCAGCTCTATAAAACTCTGGTTAGGCCACACTTGGAGTACTGTGTCCAGTTCTGGTCGCCTTACTATAGGAAGGATGTGGAAGTATTGGAAAGGGTACAGAGGAGATTTACCAGAATGCTGCCTGGTTTAGAGAGTATGCATTATGATCAGAGATTAAGAGAGCTAGGACTTTACTCTTTGGAGAGGAGGATGAGAGGAAATATGATCGAGGTGTACAAGATAATAAGAGGAATAGATAGAGTGGATAGTCAGCGCCTCTTCCTCAGGGCACCACTGCTCAATACAAGAGGACATGGCTTTAAGGTCAGGGGTGGGAAGTTCAAGGGGGATATTAGAGGAAGGTTTTTTACTCAGGGAGTGGTTGGTGCGTGGAATGCACTGCCTGAGTCAGTGGTGGAGGCAGATACACTAGTGAAGTTTAAGAGACTACTAGGCAGGTATATGGAGGAATTTAAGGTGGGGGCTTATAAGGGAGGCAGGGTTTGAGGGTCGGCACAACATTGTGAGCTGAAGGGCCTGTACTGTGTTGTACTATTCTATGTTCTATGTTCTAAAAACTTACCCCTGACATCTCCTCTGTACCTACTTCCAAGCACCTTAAAACTGTGCCCTCTCATGTTAGCCATTTCAGCTCTGGGGAAAAATCTTCTCAATGCCTCTCATCATCTTATACACCTCTATCAGGTCACCTCTTATCCTCCGTCGCTCTAAGGAGAAAAGGCCAAGTTCAGTTATCCTATTCTCATAAGGCATACTCCCTAATCCAGGCAACATCCTTATAAATCTCCTCTGCACCTTTTCTATCATTTCCACTTCCTTCCTGTAGTGAGGTAAACAAAACTGAGCACAATATTCCAAGTGGGGTCTGACCAGGCTCCTATATTACCTCTAGGCTCTTGAACTCAATCCCACGGTTGATTAAGGCCAATGCACCATATGCCTTTTTAATCACACAGGCAACCTGTGCTACAACTTTCAGTGTCCTATGGACTCGGACCCTAAGATCCTTCTGATCCTCCACACTGCCAAGAGTCTTACCATTAATACTATATTCTGCCATCATTTTTGACCTACCAAAATGAACCACCTCACACTTACCTGGGTTGAACTCCATCTGCCACTTCTCAGCCCAGTTTTGCATGTTATCAATGTCCCGCTGTAACCTCTGACAGCCCTCCACACTATCCACAACACCTCCAACCTATGTGTCATCAGTAAATTTACTAACCCATCCCTCCACTTCTTCATCTAGGTCATTTATAAAAATCACGAGGAGAAGCGGTCCCAGAACAGATCCCTGAGGCACACTACTGGTCACCAACCTCAATGCAGGATATGCCTCCTTACTTTCTCAATAAACCTTGCATGGGGTACCTTATCAAATGCCTTGCTGATATCTATATACACTATATCTACTGCTCTACCTTCATCAATGTGTTTAGTCACATCCTCAAAAAATTCCATCAGGCTCATAAGGCACGACCTGCCTTTGACAAAGCCATGCTGACTATTCCCAATTATATTATGCCTCTCCAAAATATTCATAAATCCTGCCTCTCAGGATCTCTTCTATCAATTTAGCAACCACTGAAGTGGTCTATAATTTCCTGGGCTGTACTTTTTTTGACTTTATGACTCAAAGAGGGAGAGGAAGGGAGAGATGGGGAGGGTGAAGAGGGAGGGAAAGGGTAAGAGGATAGAACACAGAGAGTGGAGTTTGGAGAAGGGGATGGTGGAGGAGAGGGAGATGAATTTGGGGTGAAGGAGGAGATGGAAGGAAATGACAGATGGAATTCAGTGCACTTTGGTAGAAGAAATGAAAGGATAAACTATTTTCTAAATGGAGAGAAATTACAAAAAGCTGAGGTGCAAAGGGACTTGTGCAGGATTCCCTGAAGGTTAATTTGCAGGTTGAGTCTGTGGCAAGAAAGGCAAATACAAAGTCAGCATTCATTTCAAGAGGTTTAGAATATAAAAGCAATGATGTAATGTTGAGACTTTATGAAGTATTTGGAGTATTGTGAGCGGTTTTGGGCTCCTTATAAGACCATAAAACCATAAGACATAGGAGCATAATTAGGCCATTTTGCCCATCAAGTCTGCTCCACCATTTAATGAAGGCTGATCCTTTCTTCCCTTCTCAGCTGCATTTCCCGGCCTTCTTCCCGTAACCTTTGATGGCGAGTCCAATCAAGAGCCTATCAAACACTGCCTTAAATATACCTAACGACCTGGTGTCAACAGCTGCATGTGGTAATAAATTCCACAAATTCACCACCTTCTGGCTAAAGAAATTTCTCCACATCTTTGTTTTAAATGGATGCCCCTCTATCCTGAGGCTGTGCCCTCCTGTCCTAGACTCCCCCACCATGGGAAACATTCTTTCCACATCTACTCTGTCTATGCCTTTCAACATTCGAAAGGTTTCAATGAGATCTCCCCTCATCCTTCTAAATTCCAGCAAGTACAGACCCAGAGCCATCAAACGTTCCTCGATTGATAACCCTTTCATTCCTGGAATCATCCTTGTGAAGCTCCTCTGGACCCTCTCCAATGTCAGAACATCTTTTCTTACATGACGAGCCAAAAACCGTTCACAATACTGAAGGTGAGGCCTCACCAGTGCCTTACAAAGCCTCACAATCACATCCCTGCTCTTGTATTCAAGCCCTCTTGAAATGAAAGCAAACATTGCATTTGCCTTCCTCACCACTGACTCTCCCTGTTAGTTAACCTTTAGGGTGTTCTGCACAAGGACTGGCAAGTACCTTTGCATCTCAGATTTTTGATTTTCTCCCCATTTAGAAAATAGTCTGCACATTTATTTTTATTACCAAAGTGCATGACCGTGCATTTTCCAACATCATATTGCACTTGTCACTTTCTTGTCCATTGTCCTAATCTGTCCAAGTCCTTCTTCAGCCTACCTGTTTCCTCAACATCACCTGTCCTTCCACCGATCTTTATATCATCTGCAAACTTGGCAACAAAGCCATCTATTCCATCATCTAAATCATTGATATACAGCATAAAAAGAAGCGGTCCCAACACCGACACCACTAGTCACTGGCAGCCAACCAGAAAAGGATCCTTTTATTCCCACTCGCTGCCTCCTACCAATCAGTCTATGCTCTAACCATTTTAGTAACTTTCCTGTATTACCCTGGGTTCTTAACTTGGTCAGCATCCTCGTGTGTGGCACCTTGTCAAAGGCCTTCTGAAAGTCCAAATATACAACATCGGCTGCATCCTCTTCATCTATCCTACTTGTAATCTCCTCACAGAATTCCAACAGGTTTGTCAGGCAGGATTTTCTCTGAAGGAAACCATGTTGACTTTGTACTATCTTGTCCTGTGTCACTAAGTACTCCATCACCTCATCCTTAACAATTGACTCCAACATCTTCCCAAGCACTGAAGTCAGGCCAATGGGTCTATAATTTCCTTTCTGCTGCTTCCCTCCTTTCTTAAAGGGTGGAATGACACTTGCAATTTTCCAGTCCTCTGGTACCATGCCAGAGTCCAATGGTTTTTGAAAGATTATTACCGATGCCTCCACATCAGAACCCTATGCTGCAGTTTATAGAAACATAGAAAACATACAGCACAATACAGGCCCTTTGGCCCACAAAGCTGTGCCAAACATGTCTCTACCTTAGAACTACCAAGGCTTTACCCACAGCCCTCTATTTTTCTAAGCTCCATGTATCCATCCAGGAGTTTCTTAAACGACCGCATCATTTCCGTCTCCACCACCATTGCCGGCAGCCCATTCCACGCACTCACCACTCTGCGTAAAAAAACTTACCCCTCACATCTCCTCTGTACCTACTCCCCAGCACCTTAAAACTATGCCCTCTTGTGCTAGCCACTTCAGCCCTGGGAAAAAGCCTCTGACTATCCACACGATCATCGCCTCTCATTATCTTGTACACCTCTATTAGGTCACCTCTCATCCTCCGTCGCTCCAAGGAGAAAAGGCTGATTTCACTGAACCTGTTTTCAAAGGGCATACTCCCCAGTCCAGGCAACATCCTTGTAAATCTCCTCTGCACCCTTTCTATGGTTTCCACACCCTTCCTATAGTGATGCGACCAGAATTGAGCACAGTACTCCAACTGGGGTCTGACCAGTGTCCTTTATAGCTGCAACATTACCTCTCGGCTCTTAAACTCAATCCCACAATTGATGAAGGCCAATACACCGTATGCCTTCTTAACCACAGATCCAGGTGACTATGTACCCTTAGGTCTTCCAGCTTTTTGAACACCTTCTCCCTTGTAATAGTAACTGCACCCACTTCTCTTCCTTCACACACTACAACATCAGGCACACTGCTTGTGTCTTTTACGGTGAAAGAAAGGATCCTAGAAAGGATGTGCTGAAACCGGAGAGGGCTCAAAGGAGGTTTGCAAAAGTGATTCCTGGTTTGAATGGTTTGTCATATGATGAACATTTGATGGCTTTGGCCTGTATGCTCTGGAATTCATCAGAAGGAGGGGTGACTTCATTGAAACCTATCGAATGGTGAAAGGATTTGATGGAGTGGATGTGGAGAGGACATTTTCTATAGTGAGAGAGTAAGACCAAAGGACACAGACTCAGAGTGGAGGGACATCCTTTTAGAACAGAGATGAGGAGAAATTTCTTTAGCCATAGAGTGGTGAATCTGTGGAAATCATTGCCACAGGCATCTGTGGATGCCAAATCTTTATGTATATTTAAGGCAAAGTTTTATAGATTCTCGAATGGTCAGGGATGAAGGGCCACGGGGAGAAGGCTGGAGATCAGGGCTGGAAATCAGTCTTGAGGAAATGGAGGAGCAGACTCAATGGGCCAAATGGCCTAATTCTGCTCCTATATCTTATGGTCTTTAATCGTCAATGTGCAGGGAATGGAGAGAATTGGGTCCATGGTATTCTCATGGGGGAGGCTGGGCAGCCAGAAGTCTTGGTGGACAAGGTGTGGAGGTGCTGAAGAGATATTTTCGGGAGCTAGGTAGAAAGCTGAGAGACAGGACCTCCAGGATAGTAATCTCTGGATTGCTACCTGTACCACGTGCCAGTGAGGACAAGAATACGATGATTTAGCAGGTGAATGCGTGCCTGAGGTTGGGTTCTCTTCTGAGGAAGGTATGACCTCTACAAAAGGGAAGGATTACACCTGAACACGAGTGGGTCCAATATGCTTGCGAGGAGATTGCTGAAGTTGTTCTGGTAGATTTAAATTAATTTTGCAGGGGATGGGAACTGCAGTGATAGTGCTGAAGATGAGGCAGTTGGCTTACATATATAGGCAATGTGTAGAGAGACTCCTAGCAAGGAGAGGCTGATGATTGGGCAAAATTACAGGCAACAGAGTGAGTTACAATGTACAAACGTAAAATGCAGATAAAATCAAGCAGGGTGAATACAGGACTGAAGGGGTTATATCTGAATGTGTAGGCATCACTGAATCATGGCTGAAAGAAGATGAGAGCTGGGAGTTTAATATCCAAGGATACATATTGTATCAAAAGGACAGGCAGGAAGGCAGAGGGGACAGCATTGCTCAGTTGGTAAAAAATGAATCAAATCATTAGAAAGAGCTGACGTAGAGTTACATAGAAATATAGAAACAGAAACCCCATACAGCACAATACAAGCCCTTTGGCCCACAAAGTTGTGCCGATCATTTCCCAACCTTAGAAATTACTAGACTTCCCCATAGCCCTCTATTTTTCTAAGCTCCATGTACCTATCCAAAAGTCTCTTAAAAGACCCTATCGTATCTGCCTCCACCACCGTTGCCAGCAGCCCATTCCACGCACTCACCACTCTCTGGATAAAAAATTTACGGCTGACATCTCCTCTGTACCTACTCTCCAGCATCTTAAACCTGCGCCCTCTTGTGGCAACCATTTCAGCCCTGGGAACAAAAGCCTTTGACTATCCACACGATCAATGCCTCTCATCATCTTATACACCTCCATCAGGTCACCTCTCATCCTCTGTCACTCCAGGGAGAAAAGGCCAAGTTCACTCAACCTGTTTCCATAAGGCATGCTCCCCAATCCAGTCAACATCCTTGTAAATCTCCTCTGCACCCTTTCTATGGTTTCCACATCCTTCCAGTAGTGAGGCGACCAGAACTGAGCACAGTACTCCAAGTGGGTCCTATATAGCTGGGTCCTATATAGCTGCAACGTTACCTCTCGGCTCCTAAACTCAATCCCACGATTGATGAAGGCCAATACACCGTATACCTTCTTAACCACAGAGTCAACCTGCAGAACTGCTTTGAGTGTAGAGCAAGGAAATACGAGTGTAGAAAACCCTGATTGGAGTTTATACAGACCCCAAACAGTAGTAAGGATGTGGTCTACAAGTTACAATGAGAGATAAAAAATGCATGCCAAAAGGTCAATGTTTTCTATAGTCATGGGGGATTTCAATATGCAGGTAGATTAGAAAAATCCGGGTGGCGTTGGATTCTAGGAGGGGGCATTTCTAGAATGCCTATGAGATGGCCTTTCAGTGCAGCTCGTGGCTGAGCCCAGTAGGGGATCAGCTGATCATGATCGGGTGTTGTGCAATGAGAGTTGATTAGAGAGCTTAAGGTGATTCTATTGGTAAGAGGTGGAGTAACATCTTTAGCAGGAGGTAACATAGGATTAGAAAATGTTTAATCTTTATGGGTGGAGTTAAGAAACTGTAAGAGTGAAAAAAACATGATGGGAATCATATATAGGCTCCAGATAGTTGGCAAGAGTGGGGCTGAGATTGCAAAGGGAGCTGGAAAAGACATGTAATAAGGGTAATGTTACAATGTATAAGACGATGAGAGATATTGATCATGTGGATAGTCAGAGACTTTTTCCCAGGGCTAAAATAGCTAACACAAGGGACCATAGTTCTAAGGTGCTTGGAAGTAGGTACAAGGGGGATATCAGAGGTAGGTTTTTCAGACAGAGATTGCTGGGTGTGTGGAATGCACTGCCAGTGGCAATAGTGGAGGCGAATACAATAGGGTCTTTTAAGAGACTCTGAGATAGGTACATGGAGCTTAGAAAAATAGAGGGCTACGCAGTAGGGAAATTCTAGGCAGTTTCTAGAATAGGTTACATGGTCGGCACAACACTGTGGGCCAAAGAGCCTGTAATGTGCTGTAGATTTGTATGTTTCTTTGATTCTATGTTTCTAAGTTTCTAATTCTAATGGGAGACTTCAATATGCAAAGGGATTGGGAAAATCAGGTTAGTGTCGGATTGCAAGAGAGAGAATTTGTTGAATACCGATGAGATGGCTTTTTAGAGCAGCTTGTGCTTGAGCCTACTCGGGGAAAGGATAATTTAGACTAGGTGTTGTGTCATAACCCAGACCTTCTTTGGGAGCTTAATGTAAAGGAACACTTGGGGGATAGTGATCATGATATATTGAATTCAAACTGCAATTTGAGAGGTAGAAGCAGAACTCACATGTATCAGTATTGCAGTAGAATAAAGGGAATTACAGAGACATGAGAGAGGAGCTTCTCCAGGAGGATTGGAGGAAGATACTGTAGGGATGAAGGCAGAGCAGAGATGGCTGAAGTCTTGAGTTTACAAAGCACAGGACAGATATGTCCCAAAGAAGAAATTCTCAAATGGCAGGGGTACGCAACCGTGGCTGACAAGGAAAGTTAAGGATAGCAAAAAAGTCAAGGAAAGGGCATGTAAGGTAGTAAGAGTGAATGGGAGATTGGATTATAAGACCATAAGACACAGGAGCAGAATGAGGCCATTAAGTCCATCATGTCTGCTCCACGATTCCAACGTGGCTGATCCAGACCCCACTCAACCCCATACCCCTGCCTTTTTGCCATATGCTTTGATGCTCTGATCGATCAAGAAACAATCAACTTCTGCCATAAATATACACATGGACATGGCCTCCACTGTAGTCTGTAGCAGTGCATTCCACAGATTTGCTACCGTCTAGTGAAAAAAAATCCTCCTTACCTCTGTTCTAAAGGGTCACTCCTCAATCTTGAGGTTGTGCCCTCCAGTTCTGGATACCCCCACCATAGGAAACATTCTCTCCACATCCACCCTATCGAGTCCTTTCAACATTTGTAGGTTTCAATGAGGTCCCTACACCCCACCCACATTGTTCTAAATTCAAGGCCCAAAGCTACCAGACGCTCCTCATCTATAACCATACAACTATATAACAATTACAGCACAGAAACAGGCCATCTTGGCCCTTCTAGTCTGTGCCGAACCCTTACTCTCACCTGCACTCAACCCATAACCCTCCATTCCTTTCCTGTCCATATAGCTATCCAATTTAACTTTAAATGACAAGATCGAACCTGCCTCAACCACTTCTGCTGGAAGCTCGTTCCACATAGCTACCACTCTCTGAGTAAAGAAGTTCCCTCTCATGTTACCCCTCAACTTTTGTCCTTTAACTCTCAACTCATGTCCTCTTGTTTGAATCTCCCCCACTCTCAATGGAAAAAGCCTATCCACGTCAACTCTATCAATCCCCATCATAATTTTAAATACCTCTATCAAGTCCCCCCTCAAGCTTCTACATTCCAAAGAATGAAGACCTAACTTGTTCAACCTTTCTGTGTAACTTAGGAGATGAAAACCAGGCAACATTTTAGTAAATCTCCTCTGTACTCTCTCAATTTTATTGCCATCTTTCCTATAATTGGGTGACCGGAATTGTGCACAATACTCCAAATTTGGCCTCACCAATGCCTTATACAATTTCAACATTACATCCCAACTCTATACTCAATGCTCTGATTTATAAAGGCCAGCATACCAGAAACTTTCTTCACCACCCTATCCACATGAGATTCACCATTATTCCTAGATTCCTCTGTTCTGCTGTATTCCTCAACACCCTACCATTTACCATGTATGTCCTATTTTGATTAGTCCTACCAAAATGTAGCAGCTCACATTTATCAGCATTAAACTCCATCTGCCGTCTTTCAGCCCACTCTTCTAAATGGTCTAAATCTCTCTGCAAGCTTTGAAAACCTACTTCATTATCCACAACTCCACCTATCTTAGTATCATCTGCATACTTACTAATCCAATTTACCACCCCATCATCCAGATCATTAATATATATGACAAACAACATTGGACCCAGTACAGATCCCTGAGGAACACCACTAGACACCAACCCCCAATCTGACACATAATTATCCACCACTACTTTCTAGCGTCTCCTATCCAGCCACTGCTGAATCCATTTCACTACTTCAATATTAATGCCTAACGATTGAACCTTCCTAACTAACCTTCCGTGTGGTACCTTGTCAAAGGCCTTACTGAAGTTCATATAGACAACATCCACTGCTTTACCCTCATCAACTTTCCTAATAACCTCATCAAAAAATTCAATAAGATTTGTCAATCATGACCTTCCACGCACAAATCCATGTTGACTCTCCCTAATCATTAATAACCTTCCCCCTCATTTCCAGAATCATCCATTGTGTACCTCCTCTGGACTCTCTCCAATGACAACACATCCTTTCTGAGATATGGGGCCCAAAACTGTTGACAATACTCCAAGTGCGGCCTGACTCCGAGGCTCAACATTATCTCCTTGCATTTAGTCATAGTCATACCTTATTGATCCCGGGGGAAGTTGATTTTTGTTACGGTTGCACCATAAATAATTAAATAGTAATATGTAAATTGTAATATGTAAATTACAATACGTAATATGTAAATTTATATTCTATTCCCCTTGAAATAAGTGTAAACATTGCATTTGCCTCCTTTATCACAGACTCAGCCTTTAACTTAACTTCCTGGGAGTATTACACAAGGACTCCGAAGTCTCTCTGCATCTCTGATGTTTGAACCTTCTCCCCAAATGGATGATTTGCAAGTTTTTAAAAACCAACAAAAGGCAACTAAAAATGCTATAAGAAGGGAACAGATGGAATATGAGGGCAAGCTAACTAATAATGGAGACTAAAAGTTTTTTTAGTTATATTAAGTGTAAAAGAGTGGTGAGTGTTGATATTGAA
The DNA here is from genome assembly GCF_030028105.1 of Mobula birostris. NCBI lineage: Eukaryota > Metazoa > Chordata > Chondrichthyes > Myliobatiformes > Myliobatidae > Mobula > Mobula birostris. The sequence goes on along the minus strand of NC_092372.1, from coordinate 232,361,495 downwards.
CCACTGGAAAATGATGCTGGGGAATAGGGGACAAAGAAATGGCAGGAGAAATAATAACGGGGGACAAAGAGATAGCAAATGAACTTAATGGGTACTTGGCATCAGTCTCCACAGTGGAAGGCACTAGCAGTGTGCCAGAGGTCCATGAGTGTCAGGGAGCAGGAGTCGGAGCCATCACTATTACAAAGGAAAATGTGCTGAGCAAACTGAAAGGTCTTTAGGTGGATAAGTCAGCTGGACCAGATGGATGACATCCCAAAATTGGTCATGATCATTCAAGAATCACTTGATTCTGGCATGGTCTCAGAGGACTGTAAGATTGCAAATGTCTCTCCACTCTTTAAGAAGAGTAGAAGGCAAAGGAAAGGAAATTACAGGCCAGTTAGCCTAACCTTAGTGGCAGATGGAATATGAGGGCAAACTAGCTAAGTCTATGTTGAAGTCTATTTTTAAGGATGAGGTTTTGGGGGGTAGTTGGAGACTAATGATAAAATGTCAACGTCAGCATGGTTTCTGTGAAGCAAAATCTTGCCTGACAAATACATAGAACAATACAACATTGAAATTTGCAGCACATTACAGGCTCTTTGGCCCACAATGTTGTGCCGACCATGTAATCTAATCTAGAGACTGCCTAGAATTTCCCTAGCACATAGCCCTCTATTTTTCTAAGCTCCATGTACCTATCTAAAAGTCCCTATTGCATCCGCCTCTACCACCATTGCCAGTAGTGCATTCCACACACTCACCACTTTCTGTGTGAAAAACTCATCCTCGCATCCCCTCCCCTCAGTATCTATTTCCAAGCACCTTATAACTATGTCCCCTTATGCTAGCCTTTTCATTCCTGGGAAAAAGTCTCTGGCTATGCACACAATCAATGCCTCTCATCATCTCATGCAGCTCTATCAGGTCACCTCTCATCCTCCGTCGCTCCAAGGAGAAAAGGCAAAGTACGCTCAAGCTATTCTCATAAGATACGCCCTTCAATCCAGACAACATCCTTGTAAGTCTCTTCTGCACTCTCTTTCTGTAGTATCCACATCCTTTCTCTTGTGAGCAGACCAGAAATGAACACAATATTCCCAATTGGGTCTAACTAAGTTCTTATATAGCTGTAACATTACACCATGGCCCTTCACCAACCCCACTGTTTGATCCTCCACACTGTTGAGAGGATTACCATTAACATTATATTCTGTCTTCAAATTTGGCAGGAGGAGAAGATGGCAGCGCGACACAGAGCGCGCAGGTCTCCGGTAAAACGATATTGTATCTGTAAGTAGGATGCCGTGCACAATTCTGATTTGATGAAGACAGATGTGAGAAGCAGAGGAACATCTGGAGAAATTTCTGAAATGCCCTGTTTCCTGCTGCTGCTACTGTGCGATCGAGACTCTCCGGAGGGTAGGCCCCAAAATCCCCGGCTTTGCCTGCTGCTGGCGACCGGGGCTGAGGTCGAATCGTTCGGATAGAGATGGTGCTCAGCACTTGGTGTCCGAGGGCTGATCGGAGGCTCAAAGTTTTCGGACGACTCAGAGTCGGACTGTGTTCGGGCATGGCAGGGAGAGTTTTCTTCCTTCTCCCGTCTGCGTGAGATGTGGGACATTTGAGAGACTTTGAACTTTTTTTTACTGTGCCATGGCCTGTTCTTCATCAAGTTATGGTATAGTTGCACTGTTGTAACTATATGTCATAATTATGTGGTTTTTGTTAGTTTTTCAGTCTTGGTCTGTCCTGTGTTTCTGTGATATCACACCGGAGGAATATTGTATCATTTCTTAATGCATGCATTACTAAATGACAATGAAATAGGACTGCGTGTCCTCATAATCTAATTCTATAGTATCCACATCCTTCCTGTACTGAGGTGACCAGAACTGAACACAATATTCCAAGTGGGGTCTGACCAAGGTCTTATATAGCTATAACATTACCTCATGGCTCCAGAACACAATCCCACAGTTAATGAATGCCAACACACTGTATGCCTTCTTAACAACATGGTCAACCAGCGCAACAGCTTTGAGCATCCTATCGACACTGATCCCAAGATCTCTCAGGTCCTCTACACTACCAAGATTCTTACCATTTAGACTATATTCGGTCTTCAAGTTGGACCTATCAAACTGAACCACTTCACACTTATCTGGATTGAAGTGCATCTGCCACTTCTCAGACCAATTCTGGATTCTATCAATGTCCTGCTGTAACCTCTGACAACCCTCCACACTATCCACAACACCCCCAACCTTTGTATCATCATCAAACTTACTAACCCATCCCTCCACTTCCTCATCCAGGTCATTTATAAAAATCACAAAAAGGAGGGGTCCCACAACAGATCCCTGCAGAACACAATTGGTTACCAACCTCCATGCAGAATACAAACCATCTACAACCACTCTTTGCCTTCTGTGGACAAGCCAATTCTGGATCCACAAAGCAAGGTCTCCTTGGATCCCATGTCTCATTACTTTCTGAATGAGCCTTTCATGGGGAACCATATCAAATGCCTTACTGAAATCCATATGCACTACATCCACTGCTCTACCCTCATCAACGTGTTTAGTCACATCCTCAAAGTCAATCAGGCTCGTAAGGCATGTCCTGCCCTTGACAAAGCCATGCTGACTATCCCTACTCAGATTATGTCTCTCCAAATGCTCATAAATCCTGCCTCTCAGTATCTTCTCCAACAACTTGTCCACCACTAAAGTCAGACTTAAAGGTCTATAATTTCCTGGGTTATCTCTACTCCCTTTCTTGAACAAGGGTACAACATTTGCAACTCTCCAGTCCTTCAGACCTTCTCCTGTCCCTGCTGATGATGCAAAGATCATCACAAGATGCTCGGGGGAGTCTCCATTTGGCAGCGTATGGAGTAAGATGTTTTTTGTCATAGCTCCGTCTTTCACAACTTACTTTTCACTGCTAGATCCATTTCAAGTTTGAAGATTTATTATATTTGCTGAAGGACTTATGATTTAATTACGATGGCTGGAACCGAATTAAGGAGTGGCAAAACTCGTCCTGAACTGCAACAAACAGAGAAGTTAGAGGAAGCTTCTAATTCAGAAAGAATGCTCTCTTTAATAGAAGCTATTAATGTGAAGATCGGTATGGTGGATACCAAAATGGATAAATTGATGAAAGCTAATGAATTGTTTGAAAAAAACCATCCTTGCTATTCAGAAATCTTTGAAGAATTTGGAAGATCGATATCAGACGCTTAAGCAGAATACTCACAGAATTGAAAGGAAATTCAAATTAATGAATCAATCTATTAAAGAGCAGGATTTGAAGATGTCTTTTATGGAAAAGAAAATTAATGAGAATACTTCGGCATTATCAAGAATTAAGAAGAAAACAATTGATTTGGAAAGCAGAAATCGCAGGATGAATCTACATATAGTGGGTTTGCCTGAAAATACAGAAACTGGTGAGACACTAAAGTTTTTTTCGAACATGTTATATTCACTTTTTAGTGACATTCTCGAAGCCTGTCCGATTCAAAGATTCAAAATTCAACAGCCACATGTCAGTTAAATCAGTTATAAGTGTCCAGCGCAAGTTAAAAGTGTCCAAAGCAGAGTCAGGTGGGGCAGCTATTTAGCAGTCTGACTGCCTGTGGGAGGAAGCTGTTTAGTAGCCTTGTGGTTTTAGTTTTGATGCTCCTGTAACGTTTGCCTGATGGCAGAAGAACAAACAGTTCATGGAGAGGGTGTGAGGGGTCTTTAGTGATGTACCGTGTCTTCTGGAGGCATCGACTCTGATAGAGGTCTTGGGCGGAAGGTAGGGAGACCCCAATAACCTTCTCTGCTCCCCTAACCACCCTCTGCAAGGCTTCTTTGTCGACAGCACTGCAGCTGGAGTACCAGGTTGTGACGCAAAAGGTCAGCACACTCTCAACCACGCCTCTGTAGAATGTAGTTAAGATGTCAGTGGGGAATGATGCTTGCTTAAGCTTCCTCAGAAAGTGCAATCTCTGCTGGGTCTGTTTCACAATCCCAGTGGTGTTCCTAGACCAGGTGAGATTGTCCGAGATCTGCACCCCAAGGAACTTGATGTTTTCCACTCTCTCCACTGTGGAGCCGCTGATGCTGAGGGGTGTGTGCTCAGGCTGAGACTGTCTGAAATCGACGATCATCTCCTTGGTTTTGGTGACATTAAGCATCAAGTTGTTATACCTGCACCAGCTCTCTAGGTGTTTGACCTCCTCCCTGTACATAGTTTCATCATTTTTGCTGATGAGCCCCACAACTGTGGTATCGTCTGCAAATTTAATGATCAGGTTCTCCTTGAATCTGGCTGCACAGTCACGTGTTAGCAGTGTAAACAGCAATGGGCTAAGCACACAGCCTTGTGGGGATCCAGTGCTCAGTGTGATGGAGTCAGAGATGTTCCTGCCAACACTGACTGACTGTGGTCTCTCTGTCAAGAAATCCAGAATCCAGTGACACATGGCAGTGCTAAGGTATTGGACAGAGCCCACCAAATTCGGCATCTTAAACCATCAACCAAAATTAAACCACTTCCTGTAATGCTCTGTTTGCATTATTTTACAACCAAAGGAGCTATTCTTCGGAATGCAAGGAAAAGGGATAAGCTAATTTATAATGAAGTTAAGATTCGTATAGTTGAAGATTTTACCCCAGAGATTTATGCTGAAAGAATTAAATATCAGGAAGTGATGGCGGAATTTTAAAAAATTAACTGTTGCCCGTCGCTGTGTTACTCGGCTCGTCTGATGATTACTCCACCCAATGCTCGTCCAAAACGGATTGACTCTCCAGAAGATGGTTGGAAATTTATAAAACAGTTTAAGTCCACCTCATAAGCAATTTGAAAAGTTGATCCTTAGCTGGGAGCAGTTTGTAACATCGTTGATGAAAGTCCGCTCTTCGTTTTATCAATGTGCAGACACAGACTTGGTTAACTCACTTAGATCTGTTGTTGTTTGCTTTAACAGTTAATATAGTTCTGAATTTAACACATATATATTTACTTATTTTTTCTTTCATTTGTAAGTTTTCAATATTAGTTGACTGGATTTATCCTGTTTTTTGAATACATGGCTGCGTATATTAAATGGATTTAAGGTGGCCGTCGTTAATTCGGTCTTAAGTACTGTTAGACATAATATGAAAATATTTGGAATCTGTTTATTTCCTTATGTATTCTTTGTTATGTCTTTTTGGTGGTGGTAACTTTTTACTTTGTAAATAGGAGCTGCCAGTTGGAGACCGGGGTTAAAGGTTACTAGATTAGTATGCTGTTCGCCTATTGGACGGTTTCTGGGCTTTTGGGGGAGCTGGGTGGGTCTATTAGGTTAGTTTTTTTCGACTCGGCAGTCCAGCGGGGTTTTTCTTTGTCGATCATCTTGCTGTTCTTTCTGATCGAGTCCAGCTTCGCCCTTTCTTCCGATCGAGGCTGCGCCTGCGCATTAGATTACTTTATAAAATTTTTAAATTAAATTTTAAATATGGATCTTAATAAAATCAATATAATACCTTGGAATTTAAATGGTATGAACCAACCTATTAAGTGCAGAAAGCTTTTAAAGAAATTAAGAACACTTCATGCAGATATTATTTTTGCGCAGGAGACTCATATCCGTAGGCAGGATGAAAATCGCTTTTTTAAATTTTGGAAGGGACCCTTATTTCAATCTTTACCAGTAAATAAAATAAAAGGGGTATCTATCTTTATTAATTCTAAAATCCCTTTTGTTCATTTTAATACTGTTACTGATTTAACTGGAAGATATTTAATTGTCACTGGTCTGTTGTGTGGTCAAAAGGTGGCTTTGGTGTATGTATATGCACCTAATATAGATAGTCCTGAATTTTTTAAGAAGCTATTTTCTGTATTGCCGGATTTAAATGAATATAAGTTGATAATGGGCGGTGACTTTAACTGCTGTCTTAACCAGTCGATCGACAGATCGTCCACCAATCCGTCACTTCCTAATAAAGCTGCGACTTGTATTAATTCTTTTTTATTAGAATGCAGTCTGGTGGACATTTGGAGATTTAAATTTCCTAAAGAAAAAGATTTTTCTTTTTTTTCACATGTATACCATAAGTATTCAAGAATTGATTATTTTTTGTTGGATACGCGATTGATGCCCTCTGTTGTTGAGTATGCCTATGATGTGATTGCGTTGTCAGATCATGCACCTATGAAACTATCTTTGGAACTCTTTGATAGTATTCACATACCTCAGTGGAGATTTAATATTTCATTGTTGCAAGATTCAACTTTTGTAAATGTTATAAAAGAGCAAATTTCTCTAATTTTTGAATTGAATACAACTGAGGGAATGTCAAATTTGGTTACTTGGGATGCGATGAAATCTTTCCTTAGGGGACGGGTAATTTCATATTCGGTAGGTTCAAGAAGGAAAACTAAGGCGGAACTTTTGCTGATCACTAATAGGATTAAAGAAATAGATAAATTCTATTCAGTAACGCCTAGTGAAGATCTCTTTAAGGAAAGGGTGGAACTCCAAGCCTAACATTCACAAGACGCTGGAGGAACTCAGCAGGTCGGGCAGCATCCGTGGAAACGTCAGTCAACGTTTCGGGCCGGAACCCTTCGTCAGGACTGAAAAGGGAAGGGGCAGAGGCCCTATAAAGAAGGTGGGGGAGGGTGGGAAGGAGAAGGCTGGTAGGTTCCAGGTGAAAAACTGGTAAGGGGAAAGACAAAGGGGTGGGGGAGGTGATAGGCAGGAAAGGTGAAGAAGGAAGAGGGGAAATCACATTGGGTAGTAGAAGGAGGCGGAACCATGAGGGAGGTGATAGGCAGCTGGGGGAGGGGGAAGAGTGAATATCCAATATTATCATTTAATTTGATTTATTACTCTTTCAATCTTTTTTTTGAAGTTTTAGATTGGATCAGAAAGTCTTTCTTTCTTTTTTTTTGGTCGTATCCTCAAATGGACTGCCCAGTCCTTTTTTTTTCTTCTTTTTTTTGTTTTTTCTCATATAGTGCAGTGGGTTTTTTTCCTCTTCATTTTAAACTCAATGTTTTTTCTTCTCTCTTTATAAACTGATAAGAGGAGAACTGCTATTTTCCTTTTTTAATTATATATTTTATATTAGTTTAACAATATTTATGGTTTTGATAATGTTTGTCTTAATCTCAGTTTATATTGTTACTGTTTTATATATGAGATAATTCTCCTCTTGATTTTATCTATGCTCCTTTTAAATCAATAAAAAGATTAATAAAGAAAGAAAAGAAAGCAAGAGGCTCAACAATCTCCTCCTTCACTTCCCACAGTAGCCTGGGGTATATCTCATCCGGTCCCGGTGACTTATCCAACAATGCTTTTCAAAAGCTCCAGCACATCCTCCTTCTTAATGTCTATATGCTGAAGCATTTCAGTCAGCTGTAAGTCATCCCCACAATTGCCAAGGTCTTTTCCCCTGGTGAATACTGAAGCGAAGGATTCATTAAGTACCTCTGCTACCTCGTATGACTCCATGCACAAGTTTCCACTATCGCAATTGGTCCTATTCTCACACAGGTCATCCTCTTGCTCTTCACATACTTGTAGAATGTTTTAGGGTTTTCCTTAATCCTGCTCACCAAGGCCTTTACATAGCCCCTTCTGGCTCTCCGAATTCCATTCTTAAGCTCCTTCCTAGCAACCTTTTTAATTTCTAGAGCTCAAACAGTACCTGGTTTCTTGAACCTTTCGTAAGCTTTTCTCTTCCTCTAGCTAGATTTTCTACATCCTTTGTACACCATGGTTCTTTAACCGTACCATTCTTTCCCTGCCTCAATGGAACATGCCTATGCAGAACTGCATGCAAATGTTCCCTGATCATTTGACACATTTCTGCTGTGCATTTCCCTGAGAATATCTGCTCCCAATCTCCTGTTTAATAGCATCATATTTCCCCCTACCCCAATTAAATGTTTTCCCAAACTGTCTGTTCCTATTCCTCTGCAGCACTATGGTAAGGAGGTAGAGTTGTGGTCACTACCTCCAAAATGCTCTCCCTCTGAGAGATCGGACACCTGACCAGGTTCATTTCCCAATACCAGATCAAGTACAGCCTCTCCTCTTGTAGGCTTATCTACATATTGCATCAGGAAACCTTTCTGAACCCACCTAAAAAACTCCATGCCATCTAATCCCCTTGTGCTGAGGAGATGCCAATCAATATTAGGAAAGTTAAAATCTCCCATCACAGCAACCCTATTATTATTGCAGCTTTCCAGAATCTCCCTCCCTATCTGCTCCTCGATATCCCTGTTACTATTGGGGGATCTATAAAAACACCCAGTAGAGTAATTGCCCCTTTCCTCTTTCTGACTTCCATCCACACTGACTCAGTAGACGATCCCTCCATGACTTTGTCCTTTTCTGCAGCCGTAACACTATCCCTGATTAGCAATACCACGTCCCCACCTTTTTTTTTGCCTTCCTCTGTTCTTTTTGAAACATCTAAAGCTTGGCACACTCAGCAACCATTCCTGCTCCTGAGACATCCAGGTCTCTGTAATGACAATGTCCCCATGGTGTATCAGCACAGTCCACTGTCTTTTGAAGAGCGTTTCTCTGTCCTGTTGGGTGTGGGCTTTCACCGATTCTATTGTGTTTCTTGGATTTAGTGAGCATGCCCACAAGAAAGCGATCCTCAGGGTTGTTTATAGTGATATAGCTGTACTGTGATAATAAATTTACTTTCAACTTTGAGAGGTGAGACAGAGTCCATGGAGGGAAGGCTGCTATCTGAGTCCACAACTATCTGCACTTTCTTGTGGCTATCGGCATAAAGTGGACAGGGTGGAAAGTCATGCCTTTGGACTCTGGGGGAGTGGTGGTGCTGCACAAACTGTGGTTTACAAGGCTGGGAGGAGGGACAAGCTGTGGGTGGAGAGGCACGGTGTGTGTGTGGGGACAAGCACTGAGTGGAGAGGCACGCTGTGTGTGTGTGTGTGTGTGTGTGTGTGTGTGTGTGTGTGTGTGTGTGTGAGTGAGAGAGAGAGAGAGAACAGTTGGGAGAAGGATTGGGTCACTGAGTGGGATTGGTTACCAGGAGCAGAGAGCTGGTGGGGATGGGCTGTCACAGGTTTAGCTCTGCGAAGAAGCGATGCTGATGCTGTGTGTGTGGGGGTTCATGAGTGTGTAGGGGTGGGGGTACAGGCCATCTCCTGTGTCACACTGCAGGGGAAGTTGTCCTGATGGTCTGAGTGTAGGGGTGGGGGTACAGGCCGTCTCCTGTGTCACACTCCAGGGGAAGGGTTCCTGATGGTCTGAGTGTAGGGGTGGGGGTACAGGCCATCTCTTGTGTCACACTCCAGGGGAAGGGGTCCTGATGGTCTGAGTGTAGGGGTGGGGGTACAGGCCGTCTCCTGTGTCACACTCCAGGGGAAGGGGTCCTGATGGTCTGAGTGTAGGGGTGGGGGTACAGGCCGTCTCCTCTGTCACACTCCAGGGGAAGGGGTCCTGATGGTCTGAGTGTAGGGGTGGGGGTACAGGCCGTCTCCTGTGTCACACTCCAGGGGAAGGGGTCCTGATGGTCTGAGTGTAGGGGTGGGGGTACAGGCCGTCTCCTGTGTCACACTGCAGGGGAAGGGTTCCTGATGGTCTGAGTGCTGACTCTGATTTGCAGGAGATCCGGATTGAGAAACTCCCAGGGGAGAAGCTGGGAATCAGTGTGCGTGGGGGAGCGAAAGGACACCCTGGCAATCCGTTCGATGCCACCGATGAGGGTATCTTCATTTCCAAGGTATGTACGGTACGGACCGGACCAGCACGTGGGGTATCAGGGTATTAGTGCTGATGACTGTCGGCACTGGACCTGGGATCCGTGGGGTGGGGTGGGGTGGTGTTTGGGAGCCCAGGGGACTATCTCACCTTCACCCCTACCCACACCCCTCCTGCCCACCTCCCAATGCCTGCTCCGTCTCCCCTCCCCTCATACCTTTGTTCTGACCCTTGCCTTGACCCCAATGCTGACCCTCACCTGAACCTGACCCTTGTCCTAACCTTTACACTTGTGCTGACTCCTATGCTGACTGTTTTCCTGACTACTTCTCCAGAGCTGGCCTTACCCTAACGCTGTCTCTGACCGTGTCCCTGACTCCGATGCTGATCCCAATGCTGACGCCCTGTCTCTGACCGTGTCCCTGACTCCGATGCTGATCCCAATGCTGACGGTTTCCCTAACCCGTCTCTGACCGTGTCCCTGACTCCGATGCTAATCCCAATGCTGACGGTTTCCCTAACCCGTCTCTGACCGTGTCCCTGACTCCGATGCTAATCCCAATGCTGACGCCCTGTCTCTGACCGTGTCCCTGACTCCGATGCTGATCCCAATGCTGACGGTTTCCCTAACGCTGTCTCTGACCGTGTCCCTGACTCCGATGCTGGTCCCAATGCTGACGGTTTCCCTAACCCTGTCTCTGAGCCTCTACCTGACCCTGTTCATCCGTTATGCCCCAGGTGAGTGCAAGTGGAGCAGCAGGGCGTGATGGGAGGTTGCGGCCAGGGCTGCGCATTCTGGAAGTGAACAACCAGAGTCTTCTGGGGACCACCCATAGTGAGGCCGTCCGCATCCTGAGAGGTGTAGGCGACACCCTCACTGTCCTGGTGTGTGACGGCTTCGACCCCAGCACTGCCCCCACTCTCGCCGAGGTAAGGGACAGTGCGGAGGTGGGAGGGGAGTCTTCGATGAATGCTGGAGCGTATGGGGGAGTGGTGGGAGTCTTAGGGTTGTGGCTGGGCTGACGGGTGAGTGTAGGGGGTTTACTGATGGGGGTTGGGGGAGTAGTGGGGTTGTTAATGTGGTGGGATCGGTTGAGCATAGGATTTACCGGTGGGTGTGATAGGGTTTTGGGATTTTCTGGTGGGTGTGTTAGGGTTTTGGACAGGGGTGAGTGTAGGGATCTACCGGTGGGGATTGGGGGAATGGTTGGAGGTTTTAGCGGTTTGGACAGGTGAGGGTAGGGATTTACCGGTGGGTGTGATAGGGTTTTGGGATTTTCTGGTGGGTGTGTTAGGATTTTGGACAGGGGTGAGTGTAGGGATTTACCGGTGGGGATTGGGGGAATGGTTGGAGGTTTTAGCAGTTTGGGCGGGTGAGGGTAGGGATTTACTGGTGGGGATTGGGGGAGCGCTGGGGATATACACAGTAGCCTGGGGTATATCTCATCCAGTCCCGGTGACTTATCTAACTTAATGCTTTTCAAATGCTCCAGCACACCCTCTTTCTTAATGTCTATGTGCTCAACTGTTTCAGTCCACTGTAAGTCATCCCCACAATTGCCAAGGTCCTTTTCCCTGGTGAATACTGAAGCAAAGTATTCATTAAGTACCTCTGCTACCTCCTCCACTCCTCCAACTCCATGCACAAGTTTCCACTATCGCACCTGATTGGTCCTATTCTCACGCGACTTATCCTCTTGACTTTCACACACTTGTAGAATGCCTTGGGGTTTTCCTTAATCCTGCTCACTAAGGCTTTCTCTGGCCCCTTCTGGCTCTCCTAATTCTATTCTTAAACTCTTTCCGAGCAGCCTTGTAATTTTCTAGAGCTCAAAGAGTACCTAGTTTCTTGAACCTTTCGTAAGCTTTTCTTTTCTTCTTAACTAGATTTTCTACATCCTTTGTACACCATGGTTCTTTAACTCTACCACCCTTCCCCTGCCTCAACAGAACATGCCTACGCAAAACTCCATGCAAATGTTCCCTGATAATTTGCCACATTTCTGCTGTGCATTTCCCTGAGAACATCTGCTCCCAAGTTTCTGTTTAATAGCATCTATTTTCCCCTACCCCAATTAAATGTTTTCCCAAATTGTCTGCTCCGAGATCGAGTTGTGGCCACTACCTCCAAAATGCTCTCCCACTGAGAGATCTGACACCTGACCAGGTTCATTTCCCAATACCAGATCAAGTACAGCCTCTCCTCTTGTAGGCTTATCTACATAGTGTCAGGAAACCTTTCTGAACCCACCTAACAAACTCCACTCCATCTAAACCCCCTGCTCTAAGGATATGCCAGTCCATACTAGGAATGTTAAAATTACCCATCACAACAACCCTATTATTATTGGACTGTTCCAGAATCTGCCTCCCTATCCGCTCCTCAATGTCTCTGTTACTATTGGGGGGTCTATAAAAACATCCTGTAGAGTTATTGCTGCTTTCCTGTTTCTGACTTCCAACCACAATGACTTAGTAAGCCATCCCTCCATGACTTCCTCCTTTTCTGCAGCCGTGACACTATCCCTAATTAGCAATGCCATGCCCCCACCTCTTTTGCTTCCCTCTCTATTCTTTTTGAAATATAGAAACATACAAAACCTGCAGCACAATGCAGGCTGTTTGGCCCACAAAGCTGTGCAGAATATGTCCCTACCTTAGAACTACCTAGGCTTACCCATAGGCCTCTATTTTTCTAAGCTCCATGAATCCTTTCAGGAGTCTCTTAAAAGATCCTATTGTTTCTGCCTCCACCACAGCTGCCGGCAGCCCATTCCAAACACTCATCACTCCCTGCGTAAAAAACTTATCCCTGTCATTTCCTCTGTACCTACTTCCAAGCACCTTAAAACTATGCCCTCTCGTGCTAGTTGCTTCAGCCCTGGGAAAAAGCCTCTGACTATCCACACGATCAATGCCTCTCATTATCTTATACACCTCTATCAGGTCACCTCTCATCCTCCGTCGCTCCGAGGAGAAAAGGCCGAGTTCACTCAACCTATTCTCATAAGGCATGCTCCCCAATCCAGGCAACATCCTTGTAAATCCCCTCTGCACCCTTTCTATGGTTTCCACATCCTTCCTGTGGTGAGGTGACCAGAACTGAGCACAGTACTCCAAGTGGGGTCTGACCAGGGTCCTATATAGCTGCAACTTTACCTCTCCGCTCCTGAAGTCAATCCCACGACTGATGAAGGCCAATGCACCGTATGCCTTCTTAACCACAGAGTCAACCTGCGCAGCAGTTTTGAGTGTCCTATGGACTCAGACCCCAAGATCCCTCTGATCCTCCACACTGCCAAGAGTCTTGCCATTAGTGCTATATTCTGCCATCATGTTTGACCTATCAAAATGCACCACCTCACACTTATCTGGGTTGAACTCCATCTGCCACTTCTCAGCCCAGTTTTGCATCCTGTCAATGTCCCGCTGTAACCTCTGACAGCCCTCCATACTATCCACAACACCCCCAACCTTTGTGTCATCAGTAGATTTACTAACCCATCCCTCCACTTCCTCAACCAGGTCATTTATAAAAATCACAAAGAGTAGGGGTCCCAGAACAGATCCCTAAGGCACACCACTGGTCACTGGCCTCCATGCAGAATATGACCTGTTTACAACCACTCTTTGCTGTCTGTGGGCAAACCAGTTCTGGATCCACAAAGCAATTTCCCCTTGGATCCCATGCCTCCTTACTTTCTCAATAAGCCTTGCATGGGGTATCTTATCAAATGCCTTGCTAAAATCCATATACACTACATCTACTGCTCTACCTTCATCAATGTGTTTAGTCACATCCTCAACAAATTCAATCAGGCTTATAAGGCACAACCTGCCCTTGACAAAGACATGCTGACTATTCCCAATCATATTATGCCTCTCCAAATGTTCATATAAGTCCTGCCTCTCAGAATCTTCTCCATCAACTTACCAACCACTGAAGTAAGACTCACTGGTCTATAATTTCAAGGGCTATCCCTACACCATTTCTTGAATAAGGGAATAACATCCTCAACTACAGAACCTACAATCCTACAGAACCTCTCCCATCCTCACTGATGATGCAAAGTTCATTGCCAGAGGCTCAGCAATCTCCTCCCTCGCTTCCCACAGTAGCCTGGGGTACTTCCCGTCCGGTCCAGGTGACTTATCCAACTTCATGCTTTCCTTTCTTTTCAAATCTTTTTATTATTATTATTATTATTCAAAAAATAACATGAGTACGTCGAAGTAAGCAACACTTACAATGTCTCAAGGAAAAAAACATTATTTTAAAGATTGAAAAATTTTTGTGATAATAAAAAAACCCTACTAAGCAGAAAAGTGTGTGGGGGGGAACTCCCCCATTAGGTGTACAACCCCATCATACAAAAAGCTTCTAAAGATAAACATCAAACTGCCAGCAAGAAAAAAAATATACCAGAAATTTACAATTAGATCGTGGAGAAAATCTATCAATTAACTCAAATGATAATAACGATCAAGTGAGCCCCATCTTTTCTCAAAATCAAATAAAGGTTCAAAGGTTCGACTTCTAATTTTCTCCAAACTGAGAAATAGCATCACTTGAGAGAACCATTGTGGCAAAGTGGGAGCCGTTGTATCCTTCCACTTCAACAAAATGGCCCTCTTAGCTATCAATGTAACAAATGAAATAACATGTTGGTCAGACACAGAAATACCACAGATATTTTGAGGAATTATTCTAAAAAGCACAGTTAATTTGTTAGGTTGTAAATTAATTTTAAGTGCTTTAGAAATTGTCGAAAAAACTGACTTCCAGAAATGTAACAGTATCGAACAAGACCAAAACATGTGTGTCCGTGTAGCTGTATCAGTTTTACATCTATCACAATAACTATCAACACTGGGGAATATTTTAGACAGTCTCTTCTTCGTCAGATAGTAACGGTGTACAATTTAAAATTGAATCAGCGAATGACTAGCACAGATCGAAGAAGAGTTAACCAGCTTCAGAATCCGCGTCCAATCCTCCATCATAAAAGTCAAATTGAGTTCCTTTTCCCAATCTTGTTTAATCTTAAATAAAGGACGCTTATCCCATTGTAACGGTAAATTATAAATTAATCCAATAGAACCCTTCATTGAAGGGTTCATACTCATAATAGTATCTAACAGGCCAGCATCCAATATATAAGGAAAATTACTTAAATATTTTTGTAAGAAATGTCTAAATTGAAGGTATTGTAAAAAGTGTGAGTATGAAAGAGAATATTTATCAACTAATTGTTCAAAAGACATCAATCTATCTACTTTAAATAAATCCAAAAAAGAATTAATACCTTTACTTTTCCAAAGTAAAAAAATTGGATCACTCAAAGAAGGCTAAAAAAGTAATTTTGATAAATTAAGCTACAAAGTTTAAATTTTTTAAGATTAAAAAAAAGTTGCGGAACTGGAGCCAAATTTGTAAAGAATGCTTAATCACAGGGTATAGGTTTAAATTAGCAACTTTAGCCAATTGTATAGGTAAAGCAACTCCCAATAACGAGGTTAAATAAAACCGTTTCACAGCATTCAATTCCAGGTCTACCCAAATTGGCCGATCATTCTTATCAACCCAATATAACCAAAAGGACATGTATCGCACATTAACAGCCCAGTAATACATTCTTAAGTTAGGCAAAGCAAGTCCTCCATCCTTTTTCAACTTTTGTAAGTGACATTCACTAATTCTTGGTCTTCTATTATTCCAAATAAAAGATAAAATAATAGAATCAATCCGATCAAAAACCTTCTTAGTCAAAAAAAACAGGGATATTGTGAAATAAATATAAAACTAGATGCTTTCCAAAAGCCCCAGCACATCCTCTTCCTTAATATCTACATGCTCAAGCTTTTAAGTCCCCTGCCAGTATCCTTATCTGTAGTGAATACTGAAGCAAAGTATTCATTAAGTACCTCTGCCATATCCTCCAGTTCCATACACAGTTTTCCACTGTCACACTTGATTGGTCCTATTCTCCATGTCTTATCCTCCTGCTCTTCACATACTTGTAGAATGCCTCAAGATTTTCCTTAATACTGTCCGCCAAGACCTTCTCATGGCCCCTTCTGGCTCTCTTAATTTCGTTCTTAAGCTCCTTTCTGCTAGCCTTATAATCTTCTAGAACTCTACCATTACCTTTCTACACCATGGTTCCTGTACCCTACCATCCTTTCCCTGTCTCATTGGAACGTATCTACGCAGAACCCCATGCAAATATCTCCTGAACATTTGCCACATTTTTTCCATATGTTTCCCTGAGAACATCTGTTTCCAATTAATGTTTCCAAGTTCCTGCCTGATAGCCTCATATTCCCCCTTACTCCAATTAAACATTTCGCTAACTTGTCTGTTCCTATCCATCTCCAATGCTATGGTAAAGCAGATAGAATCATAATCACTATCTCCAAAATGTTCTTCCACTGACAGACCTGACACCTGACCAGATTCATTTCCAAATACCAGATCAAGTACAGCCTCTCCTCTTGTAGGCTTATCTACATATTGTGTCAAGAAACCTTCCTGAACACACCTAACAAACTCCACCCCATCTAAACCCCTCACTCTAGGGAGATGCCAATCAATATTTGGGAAATTAAAACCTCCCACCACAACAACCCTGTTATTATTATTCCTTTTCAGAATCTGTCTCCCTATCTGTTCCTCAATGTCCCTGTTACTATTGGGTGGTCTATAAAAAAAAAACACCCAGTAGAGTTATTGACCTCTTCCTATTCCGAACTTCCCACAGAGACTCCGTAGACAACCCCTCCATGACTTCATCGTTTTCTGCAGCCATGACACTATCTCTGATCAACAGTTCCACACCCCCACCTCTTTTGCCTCCCTCCCTGTCCTTTCTGAAACACCTAAAGCCCGGCACTTGAAGTAGCCATTCTTGCCCCTGCACCATCCGAGTCTCTGTAATGGCCACAACATCACAGTTCCAAGTGGTGATCCACGTTCTAAGCTCATCCGCTTTATTCATAATACTCCTCACACTAACATAGACACATCTCAAAGCATCGGTCTGAGTGCATCCCTTCTCTATCACCTGCCTATTCTCCCTTTTGCACTGTCTCCAATCTTTCTCTATTTGTGAGCCAACCTCCCTTTCCTCTGTCATTTCAGTTTGGTTCCCACCCCCCCAGCAATTCGAGTTTAAACTCTCCCCAGTAGCCTTTGCAAACCTCCCGCCAGGATATTGATATCTAAAGCCTGGCACATTCATCAGCCATTCCTGCTCCTGAGACAGTCCAAGTCTTTGTAATGGCCACACCGTCAGAGTTCCACGTATTGATCCACGTTCTAAGTTCATCCAAGCTTTTTATGAAACTGCCTGCATTGAAATATACGCATCTCAAACCATCAGACTGAGTGCATCTTTGCTCTAACATCTGCCTATCCTTCCTCACAAACTCCCTACAAGCTGTCTCCAACCTCCCTATCTTCTGCCTCTTCCCACTGCAAATCTAGTTTAAACCCTCCCCAATAGCATTGACAAACCTCCCAGCTCAGATATTGGTCCCCCTTGGCTTCAAGTGCAACCCGTCCTTTTTGTACAGGTCACACCTGCCCCCGAAGAGGTCCCAATGATCCAAAAATCTGAATCTCTGTCCCCGTTCCAATCCTTCAGCCACGCATTAATCCTCCACCTCATTCTATTCCTACACTCACTGTCACGTGGCACAGGCAGCAATCCTGAGATTACTACCTTTGAGGTCCTGCTTCTCGGCTTCCTTCCTAACTCCCTATATTCTGCTTTCAGGACCTCCTCCCTCTTTCTACCCATATCATTGGTACCAATATGTACCACGACATCTGGCTGCTCACCCTCACATTTCAGGGTATTGTGGATGCACTCAGAAACATCACAAACCCTGGCACCTGGGAGGCAATCTACCGTCATTGTTTCTTTTTAGTGTCCACAGAATCTCCTGTCTGTCCCCCTAACTATAGAGTCCCCTGTTACCACTGCCCTCCTGTTCCATTCCCTACCCTTCTGAGCCACAGGGCCAGACTCTGTGCCAGAGGCACGGCCACTGTTGCTTCCCCCAGGCAGGTTGTCCCCCAAAACAGCACTCAAAATGGAGTACTTATTGTTCAGGGGGACAGCCACAGGGGTGCTCTCCACTGCCTGATGCCCTCCCTTCCCTCCCCTGACGGTCACCCACTTGTCTGTCTCCTGTGGCCCCGGGGTGACTTCTAAGATCTGTTGGAGTTCTTCGAGGAAGTAATAAGCAAGATGGACAAGGGAGACCCAGTGGACATCATTGACTTGGATTTTCATAAGCAATTTGATGAGGTGCCACACATGAGGCTGCTTTAGAAGATAAAATCCTATGGCATTACAGGAAAGATACTGGCATGGATAGAGGAAGCAGTGAGTGGGAATAAAGGGGTTTTTTCCTGGTTGGCTGCCAGTGACGAATGTTGCTCCTCAGGGTTCAGTATTGGGAACACTACTTTTCACATTGTTCGTCAACGATTTGGAGAATAGAATTGATGCATTTGTGGCAAAGTTTGCGGATAATATGAAGATAGGTGGAGGGGTAGGTAGTGCCGAGGAAGCAATATGATTACAGGAGGACTTAGACAAATTGGAAGAATGGGCAAAAAGTGACAGGTGGAATACTGTGTTTGGAAATGCATAATAGAACATAGAACATAGAATAGTACAGCACAGTACAGGCCCTTCGGCCCACAATGTTGTGCCGACCCTCAGACCCTGCTTCCCATATAAGCCCCCACCTTAAATTCCTCCATATACCTGTCTAGTAGTCTCTTAAACTTCACTAGTGTATCTGCCTCCACCACTGACTCAGGCAGTGCATTCCATGCACCAACCACTCTCTGAGTAAAAAACCTTCCTCTAATAGCCCCTTTGAACTTCCCACCCCTTACCTTAAAGCTATGTCCTCTTGTATTGAGCAGTGTGCCCTGGGGAAGAGACGCTGGCTATCCACTCTATCTATTCCTCTAATTATCTTGTACACAATAATAAGTGGAATAGATAGAGTGGATAGCCAGCGCCTTAAAAGAATAATGCACTCTTTTAAAAGGAGCAATAGTGCGGACTATTATCTAAATGGAGAAAAAATTCAAACATCAGAGATAGAAACAGACTTTGGAGTACTCGTGCAAAACTCCCAGAAGGTTAATTTACCGGTTGAGTCTGTAGTAAAGAAGGCAAATTCAATGTTGGCATTTATTTCAAGGGGAATAGAATATAAAAGCAAGGAGATAATGCTGAGCCTTTATAAGACACTAGTCAGGTTGCACTTGGAGTATTGTCAAAAGTTTTGGGCCAGCAAGTAGTGAATCTGTGGCAGAGAATTCCTGGTGGAGGCCAAGTCCATGGGTATACTTAAATCAGAAGTTGATGGTTTCCTGATTGGTCAGGGCATCAAAGGATATGGCTAAAAGGCAGGTGTTTGGGGTTGAGTGGGATCTGGGATCAGACATGATGGAACGGTGGAGCAGACTCGATGGGCTGAATGGCCTAACTCTGCTCCTATGTCTTAAGGTCTTATAGGGGCGTCTGGCATTCTCTCCAATGTTGAGTGGACAATTGGGCCATGCCCGTTGTCCTGGTGATCAAGAAAGGGAAGGCCGGGACCATTCGCTTATGTAGGTATTTCAAGATGAGCATCAACCCGGTGTTACGTACTGTGCAGTATCCCCTGCCATGAAAAGAAGATATGTTTTCACCTTTGGCAGGTGAGGCGAGGTTTTCAAAGATTGACTTGTCACAAGCCTGCCTGCAAACAGGAGACTGAGGAGCCAAGCAGGAAGTTTGTCACAATCAACACTCACAAGGGATTATTCCAGAATGATTGTCTCATGTTTGGTGTTGCATCAGCTCCAGCAAATTGGCAAAGAGCAATGAACTAAGTACTCCAAAACATCCCAGGAACACAATGTTACCCTGATGATATCATCGTGACTAGCAAGAAAGAGGAAGAGCACCTCCGGAGGCTTGGTAAAGTGCTTGCCAGGCTAAGTGAGTATGGTCTACGCACAAAGAGACAGAAATGTGAGTTCTTCAAGAATGAAATCTCAAATTGTGAACATGTCTTTGACAAGCATGGCTTACGTAATTCACAAGAGAAGACTGAAGCAGTGCCACAGGCATTTGAACTGTAAAATATATCACAACTCAGGACATACTTGGGCCTTGTAAACTACTACCACCAGTTTCTCCCAAACATTGCTACAGTGCTGCACCCATTGAACACACTGTTACAGACAGGAGCAAAGTGGGAATGGCCAGAAAGATGTGAAAAACCATTCAAAGAAACAAAGAGACCAGTAACATCTGATGAGCTGCTCACCCATTATGACCCATCCCTGCACATCAGACTAGAGTGCGATGCGTCCCCTTATGGCATTAGAGACGTTTTGTCACACATTATGAAAGATGGAACTGAAAGCCCAAATGTGTTTGTTTCAAGATCACTGACAAGCGCAGAATACAACTATTCACAGATCGACCAAGTCTAGTATGGGGAATAAAGAAGTTCCACCACTACCTCTGTGGACAAAAGTTTACGCTAGTGGCAGATCACCAGCCCCTTGTGACTACTTTCAATCCGAGGAAGGGAACTTCAGTGATGACTGGAACCTGGTTACAACGTTGGGCAATATTCCTAGGAGTCCACTCTTACGACATAGAGTTCAAACAACACTGATGGCTTATCATGTCTTCTCTATTGCTGACTGAAGAAGCAAAGTCTTCATACTGTGACCTAGCAGAAGTGTTTCACAAACAAGAGAAAATCTGCAGGTGTTGGAAGTCCGTCCTGCCGAAGGGTTTTGGCTCAAAACGCCGACTCTACTCTTTTCCATACGTGCTGCCTCCCTGCTGAGTTCCTCCAGCGTTTTTTGAGAAGTGTTCCACACCAGTTGCCAGTAACAAATTCCGAAATACAAGAGAAGCAAGGAATGAGCCGACATTGTCAAAAGACTATGAAATCTCCAGGCTGGGATGGACAGCTCATGGTAATCCTATGTTTCCAGTGTTCTCAGCGAGACGAGACCAACTGTCGGTATGTCAAAGAACACTAATATGTGGATCTCGTATTGCGGATCCCTCTAACTGTGCATCAGAGTGAAAAAATCTGCATGAAGGACACCTGGGTACAGTCAGAAGAGTCTCACCCTGAACTATGTCTGGTGGCCAGGAACACTTGGCCAAAGGCTGTTCAGGATGCCAAAAAGTTCAAAATGCACCCCCACAGGCACCGTTACATCTGAGGGTGGGGCCGTCATCACCATGGCAAAGAGTACATAATGACTTTGCTGAGCTATTCATGGCCTCCGTGCCCCTGATTGCTGTGGATGTTCATCTGAAGTGGCCAGAGCTTATACCAATGAAGTTAACCACCTCTCTGCTCTAAGTACTACCTTCACCAGAAATGGCTTACCAGAACACATTGTGAGGAACAACAGAACATAATACACATCATAAGATTTCTGACTCTTCATGAAGAAAAATGGCATTAGACATTTCAAGTCAGCTCCTCACCACGCAGCAATGAATGTGTTCGCTGAAAGGTTTGTCCAACCATTTAAGAAGTCCATTAAAGTGATGGAGAAGGAGGACAGTTCTCTACAGCACAAGGTGGGTAACTTCCTTCTCCTGCATCGGAACTCTATTCATGCGACGACAAATCAAATACCCGCAATGCTGTTCATGAACAGAAATCTGAGATATTGCATAGACCTCCTGAAACTAGACCTCCAAAGGGAAGTTCAGAATAAACAGTTTAAACTGTTGCCCAAGTGAATCTGCAAGAACCTTCAACATTGGACAGAAAGTCCTCGCCAAAGAACACAACTGAGTCGAAAGTATCCAGCAAGACGGACACATTACAGACACCAGACTTGCCTCTCAGTGATGATCGTGTCACTGACAGCAACATGAAACTGGAAACCAAGAATGTTGTCTTTGACAAGACACCTCCCAAACCTAATGCCAGTCCACAAGTCCAGAGGTGTGATGAGAATGTTATCACTGACAAGGCACCTGCCAAACCTGATGTCACTTCACAGGTGCAGAGGTGCAATCCTGAAAGAAGAGAATGCAACCCAAAAACTGAACCTTCAGAACTGTGAAGTTTGTTATGGACTGTCATTGTGAAAACATGTTTATATGGAATATGGGTTATGAAAGGGAAATTGTATGTTTTATACATATACAGTTTATATTGCATTCATCTCAAGGGGGAGGAAGTGTAATGTATAGATCTGTTTCTTTGATAGCAATTACCCCTCCTTAGCACAAAGTATTGATCTGTTGTTTGCACTTGTGTATTATTCTCTCATCTCGCTGTAACATGAATTCATGAATTAAAGCCATCTGCTGTGTGTGTGCTTTCATTTAATAATTTGATATATACACTCTGTAGTTGAGCTCAGGCTCAACATGTGGTATTACAGGAAAGATTCTAGCATGGATAAAGTAGTGGCTGATTGGCAGGAGGCAGAGAGTGGGAATAAAGGGTGCCTTTATTGGTTGGCTGCTGGTGACTAGTGGTGTTCGACGGGGATCTGTCTTGGGACCGATTCTTTTTACGTTGTATGTTAATGATTTGGATGATGGAATTGATGGCAAAGTTTGCAGACAATGTGAAGATAGGTGGAAGGGCAGGTGGTTTTGAGGAAGTCGAGAGGCTACAAAGTACTTAGACAGATTAGGAGAATGGGCAATGAAGTGGCAGATGGAATACTGTGTCAGGAAGTGTATGGTCAGCACGTTGGTAAAAGAAATGAAAGGACTGACTATTTTCTGAATGAAGAGAAAACACAAAAACAAAACTGAGACACAAAGGGACCTGGGAGTCCTTGTGCAGGATTTCTGAAAGGTTAATTTGCAGGTTGAGTCTGTGGTGAGGAAGGCAAATGCAATGTTAGCATTCATTTCAAGAGGACTAGAATGTAAAGCAAGGATGTATCATGGCTGAGAAGAAAATTGGATCCATGATGAAATGGTGGAGCAGACTCAATGGGCCAAATGGACAAGTTCTGCTCCTATATCTTATGATCCTATGGTAATACTGAGACTTTATAAAGCACGGGTGAGGCCTCGCTTATACTGAGAAGTTTTGAGCACCTCATCTTAGAAAGGATGTACTGAAACTGGAGAGGGTTCAAAAGACGTTCACGAAAATGATTCCAGGATTGAATGGCTTGTCAGATGAAAAGTTTTTTATACTCTGAGCCTGTATTTACTGGAACTTAGAAGAATGAGGGATGACCGAATGATGAACAACCTTGAGTGGATGAGAGAATGTTTCTGATGATAGGAAAGTCTAAGAACAGAGGACACAGCCTCAGGATAGAGGAACGTCCTTTTAGAATGGAGATGAGGAGGAATTTCTTTAGCCGAAAGGTGGCGAATCTGTGGAATTTTTTGCCATAGGCAGTTGTGGAGGACAAGTCTTTATGTATACTTAAGGCAGAGGTTGATAGATTCTTGATTGGTCAGGGCAATTACTTGGAATACTGTGCTCAGTTCTGGTCACCTCACTACAGGAAGGATGTGGAAACCATAGAAAGGGTGCAGAGGAGATTTACAAGGATGTTGCCTGGATTGGGGAGCATTCCTCATGAGAATAGGTTAAGTGAACTCGGCCTTTTCTCCTTGCAGCGATGGACGATGAGAGGTGACCTGATAGTGGTGTATAAGATGATGAGAGGCATTGATTGTGTGGATAGTCAGAGGCTTTTTCCCAGGGCTGAAATGGTTGTCACAAGTGGACACAGGTTTAAGGTGCTGGGGAGAAGGTACAGAGGAGATGTCAGGGGTAAGTTTTTTACACAGAGTGGTGAGTGCGTGGAATGGGCTGCTGGCAATGGTATGGAGTCAGGTATGATAGGGTCTTTTAGGAGACTTTTGGATAGGTACATGGAGCTTAGAAAAATAGAGGGCTATGGGTAAGCCTAGTAATTTCTAAGGTAGGGACATGTTCGGCACAACTTTGTGGGCTGAAGGGCCTGTATTGTGCTGTAGGTTTTCTATGTTTCTATGTTTTTATAAATGGATATGGAGAGAAGGCTGGAGATTGAGGCTAAGAGGAAAATGTCCACTATAACATGCCATCCGATATAATATATCCATGACTGATATAACATGGCTGTGTCCAACATAACATACCTATGTCCAATATAACATGTCCAAGTCCAATATAAAATGTCTGTCCAATATAACATGCTCCTAACATAACATGTCCATGCTCAATTTAACCTGCCCATGTCTGATATAACATTTCTATGTTCATTATGATATGTCCATAGAACCATATAACAATATAACAATTACAGCATGTAAACAGGCCATCTCGGCCCTTGCAGTCCATGCCGAAGGCTTACTTTCACCTAGTCCCATCTACTTGCAGTCAGCCCATAACCCTCCATTCCTTTCCTGTCCATATAGCTATCCAATTTAACTTAAGGAAAACACACAGAGGATGCAGAGGGGGATCACAAAGGCGAGGAAAGAGGACTGGGTCAAGACAACAGAGACCTATGGAGAAGAGGAGTTCGGTGGGTAATAAAATGGACGAGTTTGGGAGTGAAGTGTGATGTGCTTCACTGGAACGGGGCTGCACGAGGACATACCCGATCAAAACTTTTCCATGGACGGCTTCCAGACCGTTCGGGCTGACCGGAAGTGCACTGAGAGCAGTAAGTATAGAGGAGTTGGGTGCTTACTATTCTGGTTAACAACAGATGGTGCAATCCGGGTCATATTACGATCGAGGAACGTGTTTGTGGACCGGATATTGTACTTCGGCCACATTCCACCGAGATACAACACTGGGCGGCACGGGAGGTCGTTCCTGCCTGTGGCCATCGAACTTGCAGCTCCTCCCATGGAGGGTCAGACACCCTGAGCCAATAGACTGGTCCTGGACTTTTTTCCATCTGGCATAGTTTGCATTTTGTTGTTTGATTGTTTGTGATTTTTGTATCGCTATATTTATGCTCTATTCTTGGTTGATGCGGCTGTAACAAAACCCAATTTCCCTCGGGATCAATAAAGTATATCTATCTATCTATCTATCTTTAAATGACAACATCGAACTTACCTCAACCACTTCTGCTGGAAGCTCGTTCCACACAGCTACCACTCTCTGAGTAAAGAAGTTCCCCCTCATGTTACCCCTAAACTTTTGCCCTTTAACTCTCAACTCATGTCCTCCTGTTTGAATCTCCCGCACTCTCAATGGAAAAGCCTAGCCACAGAAAAAGCCAGCGAGCACTGTGAGGGTCATGTTTTTTAACTTCTACAGTGCGTTCAACACCATCCGCCCTGCTCTGCTGAGGGAGAAGCTGACAGCGATGCAGGTGGATGCTTTCCTGGTGTCATGGATTCTTGATTACCTGACTGGCAGACCACAGTACGTGTGCTTGCAACACTGTGTGTCCGACAGAGTGATCAGCAGCACTAGGGTTCCACAGGGGACTGTCTTGTCTCCCTTTCTCTTCACCATTTACACCTCGGACTTCAACTACTGCACTGAGTCTTGTCATCTTCAGAAGTTTTCGGATGACTCTGCCATAGTTGGATGCATCAGCAAGGGAGATGAGGTTGAGTACAGGGCTACGGCAGGAGACTTTGTCACATGGTGTGAGCAGAATTATCTGCAGCTTAATGTGAAAAAGACTAAGGAGCCGGTGGTAGACCTGAGGAGAGCTAAGGTACCGGTGACCCCTGTTTCCATCCAGGGGGTCAGTGTGGACATGGTGGAGGATTACAAATACCTGGGGATACGAATTGACAATAAACTGGACTGGTCAAAGAACACTGAGGCTGTCTACAAGAAGGGTCAGAGCCGTCTCCATTTCCTGAGGAGACTGAGGTCCTTAACTTCTGCCGGACGATGCCGAGGATGTTCTATAAGTCTGCGGTGGCCAGTGCTATCATGTTTGCTGTTGTGTGCTGGGATAGCAGGCTGAGGGTAGCAGACACCAACAGAATCAACAAACTCATTCGTAAGGCCAGTGATGTTGTTGGGAGGGAACTGGACTCTCTGACGGTGGTGTCTGAAAAGAGGATGCTGTCTAAGTTGCATGACATCTTGGACAATGTCTCCCATCCACTACATAATGTACTGGTTGGGCACAGGAGTACATTCAGCCAGAGACTCATTCCACCGAGATGCAACACTGAGCGTCATAGGAAGCCATTCCTGCCTGTGGCCATCAAACTTTACAACTCCTCCCTTGGAGGGTCAGACACCCTGAGCCAATAGGCTGGTCCTGGACTTATTTCCTGGCATAATTTACATATTAGTATTTAACTATTTATGGTCTTATTACTATTTAATTATTTATGGTGCAACTGTAACGAAAACCAATTTCCCCCGAGATCGATAAAGTATGACTATGACTAATTCTATCTATCCCCCTCATAATTTTAAATACCTCTATCAAGTCCCCGCTGAAGCTTCTATGCTCCAAAGAATAAAGACCTAACTTGTTCAGCCTTTCTCTGTAACTTAGGAGATGAAAACCAGGCAACATTCTAGTAAATCTTCTCTGTACTCTCTCTATTTTGTTGACATCTTTCCTATAATTCTGTGACCAGAACTGTACATACTACTCCAAATTTGGCTTTACCAATGCCTTGTACAATTTCAACATTACATCCCAACTCCTATACTCAACGCTCTGATTTATAAAGGCCAGCATACCAAAAGCTTTCTTCACCGCCCTATCCACTTGAGATTTCACCTTCAGAGAACTATCCCCCTGTTTTACTGCATTCTTCAATGCCCTACCATTTACCATGTATGTCCTATTTTGATTAGTCCTACCAAAATGTAGCAGCTCACATTTATCAGCATTAAACTCCATCTGCCATCTTTCAGCCCACTCTTCTAACTGGCCTAAATCTCTCTGCAGGCTTTGAAAACCTACTTCATTATCCACAACTCCACCTATTTTAGTATCATCTGCATATCATCCATGTCCAATATACCCCTGTATACCTGTCCAATTTAACATCAATGACTGATAATAAAATGTCTGTGTCCAACATAACATGCCCGTGTCCGATATAACATAATTATAAGGTATGGAGCAGAATTTGGCCATTTGGCCCATTGAGTCTGCTCCGCCTTTTCATCATGGCTGATCCAATTTTCCTCTCAACCCTAATCTCCTGCCTTTGCCCCATATCCCTTCATGCCCATACTAATCAAGATTCTATCAATCTCTGCCTTAAATATACATAAAGACTCTACAGCTGTTGGTGGCAAAGAATTCCACAGATTCAACATTCTCTGGCTAAAGGAATCCCAACTCATCTCCATTCTCAGAGGACGCTGCTCTATTCTGAGGCTGTGTCCTCTAGTTAAACCCTTCCACCACAGGAAACATCCTCTCCACGTCAACTCTTTCTTTTCACTATTCAGTAGGTTTCAATGAGGTCACCCCTCAATCTGCTGAATTTCATTGAATACAGGCCCAGAGCCATCAAACATGTTTCATACAACAAGCTATTACATCCTGGAATCGTTTTTGTGAACCTCCTTTGAACCCTCTCCTTTCTGAGATAAGGGGTGTAAATCATCTCACAATACTCCATGTGAGGCCTCACCAGTGCTTTATAAAGTTAACATTGCATTCTTACTTTTATATTCTAGTAATCTTGAAATGAATGCTAATATCACTGCAGACTCAACCTGCAAATTAGGGAATCTTGCACAAGGACTCCCAAGTACCTTTGCACCTTAGAGTTTTGTATTCTCTCTCCATTTAGAAAACGGTCAATCCTTTCATTTCTTCTACCAAAGTGCATGACCATACACTTCCCAACACTGTAGTCCATCTGCCATTTCTTTGCCCATTCTCCTAATCTGTCTGTCCATCTATTGTCTCTCTATTCCCTCAGAACTACCTGCCTTGCCACCTGTCTTTATATCATCTGCAAAATTTGCAACAGAGCCATCAATTCCATCATCCAAATCATTAGCATTTAACTTTCAAAGAATCAGTCCTAACAAAGCCCCCTGTGGAACACCACTGGTCACCGGCAGCCAACCAGTAAAGGCTCCCTTTATTCCCACTCTTTGCCTCCTGCCAATCAGCCACTGCTTTATCCATGCTAGAATCTTTCCCGTAATACCATGGGCTCCTAGCTTGTTAAGCAGCCTCATGTATGGCACCTTGTTAAAGGCCTTCTGTAAATCCAAGTACACAACATCAAACATTTCTCCTTTGTCTATCTTGCTTGTTATTTCTTCAAAGAGTTCCAACAAATTGGTCAGGCAAGATTTTTCCTTGAGAAAACCATGTTGGCTGTGGCCTATTTTACCATATGCCTCCAAGTACCCCAAAACCACATCCTTAAGAGTCAACTCGAACATTCTCCCAACCACTGAGGTCAGACTAACAGGCCTATAGTTTCCTTTCTTCTGCCTCTCCCCTTTCTTAAAGAGTGGAGTGGCATTCCAGTCTTCTGGAACCATTCCAGAATCTAGTGATTCTTGAAAGGTCATTACTAATGCCTCCACAACTCTTCATCCATCTCTTACAAAATTCTGGGGTACGCACTATCTGGTCCAGGTGACTTATCTACCTTCAGATCTTTCAGTTTCCCAAGAGCCTTCTCTCTAGTTATGGTACCTTCACACACTTCATGCCCCCTGACACCTGGAACTTCCACCATAATGCTAGTGTCTTCCCCCTGAGACTCTGGTGGTCTCTCTGAGATGGATCCCATCACCCCCAAAAGGCTGGACACTTCTCCTCACTGATCTCTACAAGAGACACAGCAGCATGTTATTGGAATGTGAATTGTATAACAACACAGCACAGGTACACAATCTCTGCATGATCAATTTGCTACAGTAAATTAGTTCCTTTCTGCCTGCACAATATCGATATCACTCTGCTCTCAATACATCCATGTACCTGTGAAAGAATCTCTGAAAATTTTCTTTTATTTCTGCCTCTACCACACTACCAGTGTGTTCCAAACATCCATCTCTGTCTGCACAACATACTTGCCACCCACATCTCCTTTCAACAGACCCCACACAGCTCACAGTTCTCACAGCTGAACTGCATGTTCTCTGGGATCAGACATTTCCAAAGCAGGTGACACGCTTTGCGCGTCTCCCCAGTGAACACCAATGTTCACTGCTCCTCCTCCCATTGCCAGGGATCTCAACCTTGTGATAGTTGCCCAAGGGTTCGGGTCTGGCAAACAAAGGCTTGGAATCTCTCCTTAGACAGAGGAGATGAGCTGGCGGGGAGGCAGGGCCAGTCCATGAGGGAGAGGTGGATGGGGTGGGGGGAAGGGATTATGACTGGTTGGTATATATTATATATGTGAGAGTGATGGGTGGGGAATGAACAGTGGAGTTTGATCTGTGTGGATGATGAGAGTGGGAATGGGTGGTTTGTGATGGGTTTGGGTGTGATGTGTGGGCGGAGTGATGGGTGGGAGGGGTGTAACGGGTTGGGTGTGATGGTTGGATGTGATGGTTTGGGTGTGATGTGTGGGTGGATTGATGAGTGGGAAGGGTGTGATGAGTTGGGTGTGATGAGTTGGGTGTGATGGTTGGATGTGATGGATTGGGTGTGATGTGTGGGTGGATTGATGGGTGGGAAGGGTGTGATGGGTTGGGTGTGATGGTTGGATGAGATGGATTGGGTGTGAAGTGTGGGTGGATTGATGGGTGGGAAGGGTGTGATGGGTTGGGTGTGATGGTTGGATGTGATGGTTTGGGTGGGTGTGATGTGGAAAGGATACGATGTGTGGGAAAGGTGTGATGGTTGGATGTGATAGTTGGATGTGATAGTTTGGGTGTGATGTGTGGGTGGATTGATGGGTGGGAAAGGTGTGATGGGTTGGGTGTGATGGTTGGATGTGATGGGTTGGGTGTGATGTGGAAAGCATACGATGTGTGGGAAGGGTGTGATGGTTGGATGTGATGGTTTGGGTGTGATGTGTGGGTGGATTGATGGGTGGGAAAGGTGTGATGGGTTGGGTGTGATGTGAGGAATGTGGTGATGGGTGGGAGTGACGTGTGAAGGAATGATGTGTGGTGGCAGGGGTGTGATTTGTGGAGGTAGGTATGGGTAGGAGAGGAGTGATGAGTAGGAGGCATGTGATTGGTTGTGTGTGATGTGTGGAGGGAGTGATGGGTGGGAGGGGTGTGATGGGTGGGAGGGGAGTGATGGGTGGGAGGGTGTGATGGGTGGGAGGGGTGTGATCTGTCAGGTGTGATGAGTGGAGGGAGTGATGGGTGGGAGGGTGTGATGGGTGGGAGGGGAGTGATGGGTGGGAGGGGAGTGATGGGTGGGAGGGTGTAATGGGTGAGAGGGGTGTGATCTGTCGGGTGTGATGAGTGGAGGGAGTGATGGGTGGGAGGGTGTGATGGGTGGGAGGGGAGTGATGGGTGGGAGGGTGTGATGGGTGGGAGGGGTGTGATGGGTGGGAGGGTGTGATGGGTGGGAGGGGTGTGATCTGTCGGGTGTGATGAGTGGAGGGAGTGATGGGTGGGAGGGAGTGATGGGTGGGAGGGTGTGATGGGTGGGAGGGAGTTATGGGTGGGAGGGAAGTGATGGGTGGGAAGGGTGTGATCTGTCGGGCGTGATGAGTGGAGGGAGTGATGGGTGGGAGGGGTGTGATCTGTCGGGTGTGATGAGTGGAGGGAGTGGTGGGTGGGAGGGGTGTGATGGGTGGGAGGGGAGTGATGGGTGGGAGGGAGTTATGGGTGGGAGGGGAGTGATGAGTGGGAGGGGTGTGATGGACTGGTTGTGGTGGATAGGAGGGCTGTGTTGTATCAGGAGACTGATGTATTGGAGTGAGTGTTTGGGCTCTTTCCTCGGGCTCTCTGTGGTCAGCGACCTTGGTTACAGTCCCCGGCTCCTACACCACTAACAGACCATTTGCTGTCCACGATATCAGTCTTTGGAAGCCCCCCCCCCCCACTTTGCCAACCCCATTCGTGGGTGTCCCAGACTCCTACCTGTCCAGGTGCGAATCCAGATGTTCTCCTGGCGAGCACTGGCCAGTCTGCAGCAGAAGAATATGAGCCAGAGGGCGAGGGTGACGGAGACCAGAGCGGACACCCAGAGCAGTGGGAGGACAGCCGGGTCCGCAGCAGAGCCTGAGGGAGCTGCAGACATCCTCCTGTCTCTCAAAGGCACGCCGTACACTACCCACCACTTAACCCCTCGCGCGCTGCCCGCCGGCGGGGTGTGGTGCCAGTGAGGGGAAGTTGTACAGATGGCAGATATTAGTCTGGTCCACGTGGAAAATCCGAGTCTGCTTCTTGGAATGATTTGGAAGGAAAACAAGGATGTGGAGCCAAACCTCCAGGCAACGCCTCGCACTGTGCTCCATTAACTGTTTCCAGAGAAGACAGCAGGGTTAACCCTTGCATTCCCAGAGAATCCTGAATTACATTGAGCCAGTCTGTAACTGAACAGCTCCCAGGGTTTACACACTATCATACGTACAGCTCCGATCAGGCCCTTCGGCCCAACTATTCCATGCTGACTGTGTTGCCCACTGACCTGGTCCCATATGCCGGCTTTGGGCTTTGGCACTGTAAACCTCTCCTGTCCATGTGTTTACCCAGTTTGTCTTTAAACATTGCTAATGTGCCCAGTTCAACTACTCTTTCTGGCAGCTCGTTCCAAATACACACCACCCTTTGTGTGAAGAAACTGTGAAGAAATTCTGATCTACAACCTGTACGGCTAGTGTGTTACTGTAAATCCATGCTCTCTTGTCATAGAATATTATTGTCATAGAACACTACAACACAGAAACAAGGACTTCGGTCCATCTAGTCTATGCCAACCATTAATCTGCCTCATCCCATCGACCTGCACCTGAATCATAGGCCTCCATGTCCTTGCTGTCCAGGAGCCTATTCAAATTTCTCTCAAACATTGAAACCAAACCCACATCCACCAGCTTGTTCCACGTTCTCACCACCCTCATCTTCCCTTTAGACATTTCACCTTTCACACGTAACCTATGACCTCTAGTAGTCTCAGCCAACCTCAGTGGAAAAGGCCTGCTCACATTTACCCTATTAACTTAATAATTGTATACTTTTCCTTTCAGCTCTTCTTCCCAGTGTTTTCACCCTGTCAATCTCTTTCATGATCTTATGCACTTCTCTCATGTCACACTGCAATCCCAGTCTCCTATTAAAATCCCAGTCGACACAACTTGTTTTGTAACTCAGGCCACCAAGACCAAGTAACATACTGGTAAGTCTTTTCTGTATTCTTTTTTTGTTTTATATTTTTCCTATAACCCTAGATGTCATGATTAAAGGTGAAAGGTGAAATGTTTAAAGAGAACGTGAGGGGAAACTTTTTCACGCAGAGGATGATGAGAGTGTGGAATGAGCTCCCAGCACAAGTGGTGGATGCGAGCTCGATTTCAACAACTCAGAGAAATTTGAATAGCTAGATAGATGGGAGGGGTATTGGGGGGCTATGGTCTGGGTGCAGGTCAGTGGGAAGAGGCACAAACTAGATGGCCCAGTTACCATGTTTTAGTGTTCTATGACTATTGCTCTCTCCTCTCCCTTTACTGCGCTCCTCTATCACTGAGTCAGACCAGAGCAGCACAGAAACAGGAACAGGGCATTTGGTCATTGAATCTAGAACATAGAAGGCTACAGCACAGGAACAGAGCACCTGGCCTACAAGGATATGCTGAACCAACTAAAAAGCAAATCAAAAACACCCAAACACTAGTCCCTCCTGCCCACACCATTCCTATATCCCTCCATCTTCCTCACATCCATGTGCCTATCCAAATGCCTCTTAAAAGCCTCTAATATATTCGCCTCTACCACCATACCAGGCATCCACCACTCCGACTGAAAAACTTGTCCCTCACATCTTAACCTATCTTCTCTCACCTTCAATGCATGCCCTCTGTTACTAGGTATTTCAACCCTGGGAAAGAGATACCCTGTCCACTCTATCTATGCCTCTGGTAATCTCGTAAACCTCTATCAGATCTCTCCTCAGCCTCGACGCTCCAGAGAAAACAACCCAAGTTTATCCAGCCTCTCGTGATATCTAAACAAGACAGCAAGCTGGAAAATCTTTTCTGTACCCTCTCCAAAACCTCCATATCCTTCCTATCAACACACATCAAAGTTGCTGGTGAATGCAGCAGGCCAGGCAGCATCTCTAGGAAGAGGTACAGTCGACGTTTCGGGCCGAGACCCTAACGGTGTTGCTTGAATTTCCAGCATCTGCAGAATTCCTCGTGTTTGCGTTTTTATATCCTTCCTATGGTGGGGGCGACAAGAACTGCACAGTGTACTCCACATGAGGCCTAACCAGAGTTTTATAAAGTTGCAACATAACCTCTTGACTTTTGAACTCAGTGCCTCGACTAATGAAAGGCCTATTAGGTCCATGCCAATGATGGCACCAGTGTCTGCATTGCTAGAGTGGAATAGTGATGAAACTGCCGGGAGGGCTGGGAGAGGGATGTGATTCAGAGGAGAGTATTGTTCATAGCTCACTGTAATCCATTGGGAATGCTGGGGGCCGGATCAGCAGGCATTCCACACAGACTGATTTCCCAGCCAGTGCTGGCAGGAGCCTGTAGAAACCACCAGCATGGCAGAGAGATGCACAGCTTGGCACAATCACACACAGCATTTCCTCTGAGAGATGTGTACCTAACCCACAGCCTGGGCCATTCACAGAGAGAGAGAGAGAGAGACACACACACACACACACACACACACACACACACACACACACATAGCAGTGTCTCTGAGAGATGTGTACCTAACCCACAGCCTGGGCCATTCAGAGAGACACACGCACACACACACACACACACACACACACACACACTCACACACACTCACACACACACACACAGACACACACACACACACACACACACATACTCACACACTCACACACACACTCACACACTCACACACACACTCACACACACACAGACACACACACACACACACACTCACACACACACACACACACACACACACACACACACACACACACACACACACTCTTTCCAGGCTTGGTGGAAAGTTCCACTTACAGAATGGAAGGCCAAACATCTGTTTGCAATTAGACTGAAAGGGCACCAACATCTGTATCACGTCAGCTCCTTTGGAGGTCGAGAGGGCCACAAACTCCAACTCAAAGCAGACACTCTATCTGCCACTCTCTCGTTCCATCCCTCACTCTGCCTCACTCTCTCATCCTCCCTCCCCATCTCTCTTATCCTCATTATCCCTCTCTGTCTTTCTCTCTCTCCCCCTAATCATCTCTCTATCAGTCCCTCTCTGTCACCTTCTCTCTCTCTGTCTCTCTCTACCTCTCTCTCAGTCCCCTCTCTCTCCCTCTCTCTCTGTAACTCTCTCTCTGCCTTTGTCTGTCCCTCTCTTTGTCCTCTCTCCCTGTCTCTCACTGCCTGTGTCTCTGTCCCTCTGTCCCTGGATCCATATTTCTGTCTCCCTCTCTCTTGATCTGTCATCCACTCTTTCTCTGTCCTCTCGCCCTCTCTGTTACTCTCTCTTCCTGTCTCTCACTCTTCCTTCCATCTCCCTCTCTCTCTGTCTCTCTCTCTCTCTCTCCCCCCCCCCCATCTCTCCCTCTCCCTATCTCCTCATTCCCCTTTCTGGCAGCTTCTTTTTCCCCTGCTCTCTCTCTCTGTCTCTCTCCCTCTGTTTCACTTTCTCCCCCATCCCTCTTATCTCCCTGTCTGTCCCGCAGTCTCTCTGCCTCTCTCTATGCTCTCTTATCAGAGCATGCTTTATGAGAATAGGTTGAGCAAACTCGGCCTTTTCTCCTTGGAGCGGCTAGAAGATTAGAAGGCCAGCAGGAAGGAGCTTAAGAATGAAACGAGGAGAGTCAGAAGGGGCCATGAGAAGGACTTGGCAAGCAGGATTAAGGAAAACTCCAAAGTATTCTACAAGTATGTGAAGAGCAAGAGGATAACACGTGAGAGAATTGGACCGATCAAGTGTGACAGTGGAAAAGTGTGTATGGAACTGGAGGAGATAGCAGAGATACTTAATGAATTCTTTGCTTCAGTATTCACTACGGAAAAGGATCTTGGCAATTGTAGGGATGACTTACAGGGGATTGAAAAGCTTGAGTTTATAGACATTAAGAAAGAGGATGTGCTGGAGCTTTTTGAAAGCATCAGCTTGGATAAACCTCTGGGACTGGATAAGATGTACCCCAGGCTACTGTGGGAAGTGAGGGAGGAGATTGCTGAGCCTCTGACGATGATCTTTGCATCATCAATGGGGACAGGAGAGGTTCCAGAGGATTGGAGGGTTGCGGATGTTGTTCCCTTATTCAAGGAAGGGAGTAGGGATAGCCCAGGAAATTATAGACCAGTGATTCTTACTTCAGTGGTTAGTAAGTTGATGGAGAAGATCCTGAGAGGCAGGATTTATGAACATTTGGAGAGGTATAATATGATTAGGAACAGTCAGCATTGTTTTGTCAAGGGCAGCTCGTGCCTTAGGAGCCTGACTGAATTTTTTGAGGATGTGACTCAACACATTGATGAAGGAAGAGCAGTAGATGTCGTGTATATGGATTTCAGCAAGGCATTTGATAAGGTACCCCATGCTAGGCTTATTGATAAAGTATGGAGGCATGGGATCCAAGGGGACGTAGCTTTATGGATCCAGCACTGGCTTGCCTACAGAAGGCAAAGAGTGGTTGTAGATGGGTCATATTCTGCATGGGGGTCGGTCACCAGTGGAGTGCCTCAGGGATCTGTTCTGGGACCCTTACTCATCATGATTTTTATAAATGACCTGGATGAGGAAGTGGAGGGATGGGTTAGTAAGTTTGCTGATGACACAAAGGTTGGGGGTGTTGTGGATAGTGTGGAGGGCTGTCAGAGGTTACAGCGGGACATTGATAGGATGCAAGACTGGGCTGAGAAGTGGCAGAGGGAGTTCAACCCAGATAAGTGTGAAGTGGTTCATTTTGGTAGGTCAAATATGATGGCAGAATATAGTATTAATGGTAAGACTCTTGGCAATGTGGAGGATCAAAGGGATCTTGGGGTCCAAGTTCATAGGGCTGAATCACCCCATTAAATGGAACAAAGTGTTTGCTTATATTAAAAAATTAAAAGCACCCATTATTTTCTCACAAGAAACGCACATACGCAGTAAAACTAGCCTGAGAAGTGGCAGTGAGATATTCCAACCTGAGTGTGTCTTCATCTCGACAGTAGAGGAGGCCATGGATTGATATATCGGAATGGGAATGGGATGTGGAATTAAAATGTGTGGCCACTGAGAGATCCTGCTTCCTCTGGCAGACAGAGTGTAGGTGTTCAACGAAGCGGTCTCCCAGTCTGCATCGGGTCTCGCCAATATATAGAAGGCCACATCGGGAGCACCAGACGCAGTATATCACCCCAGCCGACTCAGAGGTGAAGTGTCGCCTCATCTGGAAGGACTGTCTGGGGCCCTGAATGGTGGTAAGGGAGGAAGTGTAAGGGCATGTGTAGCACTTGTTCCGCTTACAAGGATAAATGCCAGGAGGGAGACCAGTGGGAATTGATTTCTCTAACTTCCGTTCTCATGGCATTAATATTGATTTCTCTAACTTCTGTTAATGCCCCTCCTCCCCTTCTTACCCCATCCCCAATTCATTATTTATTTATTTATTTATTCTTTTCTCTCTTTCCCTCTCAAAATAACTTCTTGCCTGTTCTCCATCTTCCTCTGGTGCTCCCCTCCCACTTTCTTTCTCCCTCGGCCTTCCGTCCCATGATCCTCCCCCTTCTCCAGCTCTGTATCCCTTTTGCCAATCAACTTCCCAGCTTTTAGCTCCATCCCTCCCCCTCCTGCCTTCTCCTATCATTTCTGGTCTCCCTCTCCCCCTCCCACTTACAAATCTCTTACTATCTCTTTTTTCTATTAGTCCTAACGAAGGGTCTTGATCCGAAACATCGACTGTACTTCTTCCTATAGATGTTGCCTGGCCTGCTGCGTTCACCAGCAATTTGTGTGTGTTGCTGAGAAGTGGCAGATGGAGTTCAACCCAGATAAGTGTGAGGTGATTCATTTTTGTAGGTCAAATATGATGACAGAATATAGTATCAATGGTAAAACTCTTGGCAGTGTGGAGGATCAGAGGGATCTTGGGGTCCGAGTCCATAGGATACTCAAAGCTGCTACGCAGTTTGACTCCGTGGTTAAGAAGGCATATGGTGCATTGGCCTGCATTAACCGTGGGATTGAGTTTAAGAGCCAAGAGGTAATGTTACAGCTATATAGGAACCTGGTCAGACCCCACTTGGAGTACTGTGCTTAGTTCTGGTCGCCTCACTACTGGAAGGATGTGGAAACTAAAGAAAGGGTGTTGGGACCACTTCTTTTTATGCTGTATATAAATGATTTAGATGATGGAATAGATGGCTTTGCTGAGAAGTTTTCAGATGATACGAAGATTGGTGGAGGGGCAGGTAGTTTTGAGGAAACAGGTAGGATGCAGAAGGACTGCATATGACAAGATAGGCAGAACTCAGCATGGATTCCTTAAAGGAAAATCCTGCCTGACATACCTATTACAATTTTTTGAGGAAATTACAAGTAGGCTAGACAAGGGAGATGCAGTGGATGTTGTATATTTGGATTTTCAGAAGGCCTTTGACAAGGTGCCCCACATGAGGCTACTTAACAAGATAAGAGCCCATGGAATTACGGGTAAGTTACATACGTAGATAGAGCGTTGGCTGATTGGCAGTAAACAGAGAGTGGGAATAAAGGGATCCTATTCTGGTTGGCTGCCGGTTACCAGTGGTGTTCCACAGGGGTCCGTGTTGGGGCCGCTTCTTTTTACATTGTACATCAACGATTTGGATTATGGAATAGATGACTTTGTGGCTAAGTTTGCTGATGATACGAAGATAGGTGGAGGGGTCGGTAGTGCTGAGGAAACAGAGAGTCTGCAGAGAGACTTGGATAGATTGGAAGAATGGGCAAAGAAGTGGCAAATGAAGTACAATGTTGGAAAGTATATGGTTATGCACTTTGGCAGAAGTAATAAACGGGCAGACTATTATTTAAATGGGGAAAGAATTCAAAGTTCTGAGATGCAACTGGACTTGGGAGTCCTGGTACAGAATACCCTTAAGGTTAACCCCCTGGTTGAGTCGGTGGTGAAGAAGGCGAATGCAATGTTGGCATTCATTTCTAGAGGAAGAGAGTATAGGAGCAGGGATATGATGTTGAGGCTCTATAAGGTGCTGGTAAGACCTCACTTGGAATACTGTGGGCAGTTTTGGTCTCCTTATTTAAGAAAGGATGTGCTGACGTTGGAAAGGGTACAGAGAAGATTCACTAGAATGATTCCGGGAATGAGAGGGTTAACATATGAGGAACGTTTGTCCGCTCTCGGACTGTACTCCTTGGAGTTTAGAAGAATGAGGGGAGACCTCATAGAAACATTTCGAATGTTAAAAGGCATGGACAGAGTGGATGTGACAAAGTTGTTTCCCATGATGGGGGAGTCTAGTACGAGAGGGCATGACTTAAGGATTGAAGGGTGCCCATTCAGAACAGAAATGCGAAGGAATTTTTTTAGTCAGAGGGTGGTGAATCTATGGAATTTGTTGCCACGGGCAGCAGTGGAGGCCAAGTCATTGGGTGTGTTTAAGGCAGAGATTGACAGGTATCTGAGTAGCCAGGGCATCAAAGGTTATGGTGAGAAGACGGGGGAGTGGGACTAAATAGGAGAATGGATCATCTCATGATAAAATGGCAGAGCAGACTCGATGGGCCGAATGGCCGACTTCTGCTCCTTTGTCTTATGGTCTTATGGACTTAGATAGATTTGGAGAATGGGCAAGAAAGTGAATTAAATACAATGTTGGAAAATGAATGGTCATGTACTTTGGTAGTAGAAATAAATGTGCGGGCTATTTTTTAAACGGGGAGAAAATCCAGGAACCTGAGATGCAAAGGGATTTGGGAGTCCTTGTGCAGAACACCCTGAAAGTTTATTTGCAGGTTGAGTCGGTGGTGAGGAAGGCAAATGCCATGTCAGCATTCATTTCAAGAGGTCTAGAATACAAGAGCAAGGATATGATGCTGAGGCTTTATAATGCATTAATGAGGCCTCACCTGGAGTATTGTGAACAGTTTTGGGCCCCTCATCTTAGAAAAGATGTGTTGGCATTGGAGAGGATCCAGAGGAGGTTCACAAGGATAATTCCATGAATGAAAGAGTTATCATACAAGGAATGTTTGATGGCTCTGGGTCTGTACTCTCTGGAATTCAGAAGGATGAGGGGGGATCTCATTGAAACCTTTCTAATGTTGAAAGGCCTAGACAGAGTAGATGTGGAAAGGATGTTTCCCATGTTGGGAGAGTCTAGGACAAGAGGGCACAGCCTCAGGATAGAGGGGTGCCCTTTCAAAACAGAAATGCAGAGGAATTTCTTCAGTCAAAGGCTGGTGAATTTGTGGAATTTGTTTCCACATGCGGCAGTGGAAGCTAGGTTGTTGGGTGTACCTAACGCAGAGATTGATAGGTTCTTGATTGGACATGGTATTAAAGGTTATGGAGAGAAGGTCGGGAACTGGGGTTGAGGGGAGATAGAAAAAAGGATCAGCCATGATTGAATGGTGGAGCAGACTCAATGGGCCATACAGCCTAATTAAGACCATAAGGTAGAGGGCACCATTCAGCCCATCAAGTCTAGTCCACCATTCAATTATGGGCTGATCCAATCCTTTCAGTCATCCCCACTCCCTTGACTTCTCCCCATATCCTATGATGCCCTGGCTAATCAAGAACCTATCTATCTCTGCCTTAAATGCACCTAATGACTTGGCCTCCACAAGTGCTCGTGGCAACAAATTCCACAGATTTACCACCCTCTGACTAAAGTAATTTCTCTGCACCTCTGTTCTAAATGGACGTCCTTCAATCCTGAAGTTGTTCCCTTTTGTGCTTGACTCCCCTACTAAGGGAAATAACTTTGCCATATCTAATCTGTTCAGGTCTTTTAACGTTCGGAATGTTTTTATGAGATCCCCCCTCATTCTCCTGAACTCCAGGGAATACAGCCCAAGAGATGTTCCTCATACAGTAACCCTTTCATTCCTGGAATCATTCTTGTGAATCTTCTCTGAACCCTCTCCAATCTCAGTACATCCTTTCTAAAATAAAGAGCCCAAATCTGCACACAATAATCCAAACAACAGGAATTCTGCAGATGCTGGAAATTCAAGAAACACACATCAAAGTTGCTGGTGAACGCAGCAGGCCAGGCAGAATCTCTAGGAAGAGGTAGAGTCGACGTTTCAGGCTGAGACCCTTCGTCAGGACTAACTGAAGGAAGAGTTAGTAAGAGGTTTGAAAGTGGGAGGGGGGGAGATCCATTTTTTTTGATCTCCCCCTCCCCCTCCCACTTTCAAATCTCTTACTAACTCTTCCTTCAGTTAGTCCTGACGAAGGGTCTCAGCCTGAAACGTCGACTGTACCTCTTCCTAGAGATGCTGCCTGGCCCACAATATTCCAAGTGTGGTCTCACGAGTGCCTTATAGAGCCTCAACATCACATCCCTGCTCTAATAATCTATACCTCTAGAAATCAATGACAACATTGCAGTTGAATTGCATTTTATATTCTATACCTTGAGGAATCCTGCTCCTATGTTTTACGATCTTCTGGTCTTCTGGTCTAATCTTTTTCTCTTTTGTACTTTATTTTTCTTCACTCCACTCTTATTTTTCTCTTTTTTTATTTTTATCTGCACTTTTCCCTTTTACTTTATCTGTATTTCTCCAACCTGTTGAACCCACCTCACTATTAAGTTTAAATCCCTATCCACAGTACTAATTATGCAATTTGCTAGGATCCAGGTCCCATCACGATTCAGGTGGAGCTTGTCCCATTGTTACAGCTCCCTCCTTCCCCAATACTGGTGCCAATTTCCGATGAATTCAAGCCCACTTCTCCCACACCAATCCTTGAGCCATGCACTTAACTCTCTAATCTTCTTGACTGCGTGCTAAATTGCATGTGGCTCGGGTGGTAATTCAGAGGTGACCACCTTTTTGGTTCTGCTTTTTAATTTCATTCCTAGCTGCTCCAATTCCTTCAGCAGAACTTCTTTCCTCATGGTACTCACATGGAACACAACAACTGGATCTTTCCCCTCTCACTGCAAATTCCTCTGTGGGTCAGATAAAATGTCCTGAACCCGGACACCAGGCAGGCAACACAGCCTTCGGGATGCTCTTTCCTCGCAACAGAGGACTCTGTCTATTCCCCTGACTATATTATCCCCAATTACCTCTACATTGCTCTTCTCTTCCCCCTCTTGAATGGCTCTCTGAACCATGATGCCACGGTTAGGGTGCTTATCCTTCCTACAGCCCCCACTCTCATCCACACAGGGAGCAAGAATCTCAGACCTGCTGGACAAGCTCAAGGGCTGAGGCTGCTCCAGCACTGTCTCTTGGATTCCACTATCCTCTCATTCGCAGTCACACCCTCCTGTCCCTGACCACAGACTGAATTTGAGGTAGTTAATCTAATGGGTGTGACTACCTCCTGAAACAGAGAATTCAGGTAACTCTCCCCCTCCCTGATGTGCCGCAGTGTTTGAGACACATATTCCAGGTCATCAGCTTCAGAATGGGGTTTACTATCACCGGCATGTGTCATGAAATTTGTTAACTTAGCAGCAGCAGTTCAATGCAGAAGAAAAAAAACAAAATAAAATAATAATAATAAATAAAGAACTAACTCAATTACAGTATACGTATATTAAAAATCATGCAAAAAACATAAATAATATGTTTTCAGAACATAAATAATATGTTTTCAGAATGGCAGGCGGTGACTAGTGGGGTACCGCAAGGCTCAGTGCTGGGACCCCAGTTGTTTACAATATATATTAATGACTTGGATGAGGGAATTAAATGTAGCATCTCCAAGTTTGCGGATGACACGAAGCAGGGTGGCAGTGTTAGCTGTGAGGAGGATGCTAAGAGGATGCAGGGTGACTTGGATAGGTTGGGTGAGTGGGCAAATTCATGGCAGATGCAATTTAATGTGGATAAATGTGAAGTTATCCACTTTGGTGGCAAAAATAGGAAAACAGATTATCTGAATGGTGGCCGATTAGGAAAAGGGGAGGTGCAACGAGACCTGGGTGTCATTATACACCAGTCATTGAAAGTGGGCATGCAGGTACAGCAGGCGGTGAAAAAGGCGAATGGTATGCTGGCATTTATAGCGAGAGGATTCGAGTACAGGAGCAGGGAGCTACTACTGCAGTTGTACAAGGCCTTGGTGAGACCACACCTGGAGTATTGTGTGCAGTTTTGGTCCCCTAATCTGAGGAAAGACATCCTTGCCATAGAGGGAGTACAAAGAAGGTTCACCAGATTGATTCCTGGGATGGCAGGACTTTCATATGAAGAAAGACTGGATGAACTGGGCTTATACTCGTTGGAATTTAGAAGATTGAGGGGGGATCTGATTGAAACGTATAAGATCCTAAAGGGATTGTACAGGCTAGATGCAGGAAGATTGTTCCCGATGTTGGGGAAGTCCAGAACAAGGGGCCACAGTTTGAGGATAGAGGGGAAGCCTTTTAGGACCGAGATTAGGGAAAGCTTCTTCACACAGAGAGTGGTGAATCTGTGGAATTCTCTGCCACAGGAAACTGTTGAGGCCAGTTCATTGGCTATATTTAAGAGGGAGTTAGATATGGCCCTTGTGGCTACCGGGGTCAGGGGGTATGGAGGGAAGGCCGGGGCGGGGTTCTGAGTTGGATGATCAGCCATGATCATAATAAATGGCGGTGCAGGCTCAAAGGGCCGAATGGCCTACTCCTGCACCTATTTTCTATGTTTCTATGTTTCTAATATATATTAAAAAAGTAAGGTAGTGTCCAAGGGTTCAATGTCCATTTAGGAATCAGATGGCAGAAGAGAAGAAGCTGTTCTTGAATTGCTGAGTGTGTGCCTTCAGGCTTCTGTACCTCCTTCCTGATGGTAACAGTGAGAAAAGGGCATGCCCTGGGTGCTGGAGGTCCTTAATAATGGATGCTGCCTTTCTGAGACACCACTCCTTGAAGATGTCCTGGGTACTTTGTCGTCGTCGTTGTGGCTATCCCTCGAGGTCGAGGATGATTGTCTTCATTCTGAAGAAGTGGCTCACAGAGTGAAGACGCCTGTGCGTGTATTTGTTTAACGTGTACTTGATGTTGCACTCCA
Organism: Mobula birostris; assembly: GCF_030028105.1. NCBI lineage: Eukaryota > Metazoa > Chordata > Chondrichthyes > Myliobatiformes > Myliobatidae > Mobula > Mobula birostris. The sequence goes on along the minus strand of NC_092372.1, from coordinate 232,318,498 downwards.
AGAAGCACACGATACTCCACAAATCAACCAACTGATTCTAATGGCATGGAAACCATGACGATTGGAGCTGATGGATTTGTTGCAGCCTTCATCCGCCTTCACAGCCGATGAATTTGAAGTAACCTAGTCTGCCTGTTCCACCGTTGAGGTCTTGGTTGGATTGTTCTTTGTCAGGGACCTCACCCTCGACCTTACCGCCATGGGTGACCCTTCCAGGAGTATAGCTCCAGACAGCATTGCTCTCAGGATCACAGGACCACACAAGCTTCTCCACCACGACAAGGTGACAATCCACAGAGAAGATGTACTTTGTAAGCTAGTACCCAAGATGTAGCTGAGTAAATTTACAGCCCTCTGCCGTTTCTCTCGGTCCTGTGAAGTAGCCCCCTGCCCCCCATACCAGACAGTGATGCAGCCTGTCAGAATGCTCTCCATGGTACATCTATAGAAGTTTTTGGGTCTATTTGTTGACATGCCAAATCTCTTCAAACTCCTAATGAAGTATAGCCGCTGTCTTGCCTTCTTTATAACTGCATTGATATGTTGGGACCAGGTCAGATCCTCAGAGATCTTGACACCCAGGAACTTGAAACTGCTCACTCTCTCCAGTTCTGATCCCTCTATGAGGATTGGTATGTGTTCCTTCATCTTACCGTTCCTGAAGTTCACAATCAGCTCTTTTGTCTTATTAATGTTGAGTGCCAGCTTGTTGCTGTGACACCACTCCACTAGTTGGCATTTCTCGCTCCTGTACGCCCTCTCGTCACCACCTGAGACTCTACCAACAATGGCTGTATCATCAGCAAATTTATAAATGGTATTTGAGCTATGCCTAACCACACAGTCATGGGTATAGAGAGAGTAGAGCAGTCGGCTAAGCACACACCCCTGAGGTGCGCCAGTGTTAACCTCACCATGGGCTGTGGTCTTCTGATTAGGAAGTTGAAGATCCAATTGCAGAGGGAGGTACAAAGGCCCAGGTTCTGCAATTTCTCATCATTTCTGGGAATGATGGTATCAAATGCTGAGCTATAGTTGATGAACAGCATCCTGACAGAGGTATTTGTGTTGTCCAGGTGATCTAAAGCCGTGTGAAGAGCCATTGAGATTGCATCTTCCATTGACCTATTGTGACGATAGGCAAATTGCAGTGGGTCCAGGTCCTTGCTGAGGCAGGAGGTCAATCTAGTCATAGCCAACCTCTCAACGCATTTCATCACTGTAGATGTCAGTGCTACTGATTAAGGCAGATCATATTATTCTTCTTGGGCACTGGTAAATTGTTGCCTTTTTGAAGCAAGTGGGAACTTCCACCAGTAGCAGTGAGAGGTTGAAAATGTCCTTGAATATCCTCGCTAGTTGGTTGGCACAGGTTTTCAGAGCCTTACCAGATACTCCATCGGGACCTTCCGCCTTGTGAGGGTTCACTCTCTTTAAAGACACCCTAACATCGGTCTCTAAAACAGAGATCACAGGGTCATCAGGTGCAGTAGGGATCTTCACAGCTGTAGTTATATTCTCCCTCTCAAAGTGGGCATAGAAGGCATTGAGTTCATCTGGTAGAGAAGCATCACTGCCATTCATGTTATTGGGTTTCGCTTTGTAAGAAGTCATACCTTGCATACCCTGTCAGAGTTGTCGTACATCCAATGTTGCCTCCAACCTCGTTTGAAATTGTCTCTTCGCCCTTGAAATAGCCCTCCGTAAATCATACCTGGTTTTCTGGTGCAGACCTGGGTCGCCAGACTTGAATGCACAGATCTAACCTTCAGCAGATGACGTACCTCCTGGTTCATCCACGGCTTTCGGTTTCAGAATGTGCAGTAAGATTTGTCGGCACACACTCGTCCACACAAGCCTTGATGAAGTCGGTAACAACTGCAGCATACTCATCCAGGTTTGAAGATGAATCCCTGAATACAGTCCAGTCCAGCGATTTAAAGCATTCCTGTAGGTGCTCCTGTGCTTCCCTTGTCCAAACCTTCTTGGTCCTCATTGCTGGTGCTGCAGTCTTCAGTCTCTGAAGAACCTGACTTTGAGCCTGAGTTCCTCAAACATCAACACTTGCTGCAGATGTGGTCACCAGGAACCACAATGGGGTCCACCAGCTCCCACATCATGTAGCTACAGCACATCACCTGATCCCACATCATCCCTACATTATTTAATTAGCTGTAATTTAGTGACTTTTTATTCAACCACTACAAAAGCCACTGTGCTTTGACCCTGATTTACTTTTATTTGCTCCTGAATAACTTCCTATTTGGAAAAGATCTCTAGTAAGATTACCTGAGACATCATTATGTCACCTTTAAAAACGATCATGCCAAGCGACTTTAGCTCAGAGATTGATAGGTTCTGGATTGGACATGGCATCAAAGGTTATGGGGAGAAGGTCGGGGAACTGGGGTTGAGGAGGAGATAGAGAAAAAAGGATCAGCCATGGTTGATTGAATGGTGGATCAGACTCAATGGGCCAGATAGCCTAATTCTGCTCCGAAATGGAGAACATAAAATGGAGCCACCATCTCCTCCCTCTGTCTGCTTCTGCTTTCCTTGATTCATTCAAATTCACTGATTTGCAGACAGTAGTTTTGCCTCTCTTCCTCCTCTTGATGCTCCTATTGCTAGCTGAGACACAGTTTGTCATCAAAACTGAAATCTAAAATCACGCTCCCAATTGCAAAGTTATGATTTTCCAAAGGACATTTTTTCCATCCCTTCGTATAACTCATGTCTGCTGTTGCTAAAATACTCATTATTTGCAAGCAGAACATACGATAAACAAATCTCATAAGTACTGAGAGCACAATCAAGAAGTTTCTGTCTTGTCATCTCTTCTGGACAAAACCAGTGGATTCCACTTGTATGACATCTTGATAAATCTTTCTGTTTCCCGGTACCATTTATAACTACTGTATAGCATGTGTTGGTGGGTTACATCAGAATATCCAAGTCTTCTCATGACATTTGCCCATTTTGTGAACTTTTTCAAAGAGTAGTTTAAATTATTTCCATGTGGGGGAATATAAAATACCACACTGACCTAAAACCTTCCTCTACCATAATTGCATGTATCCAGTACTCTATTGGTTAGTGTAAGCCTTCTGATAAGACACAAGGGCACTTTTCCACAACCCCTTGTTTTAGTTGTTCATCTGATACCCAATTTGGTACTTGTCTCAGTCATGGGGAGCAACCAACTAGTATATGTAGCACAGATCTCAGCGTTGTGTGTTCACTCATATATGAGGGCTATGCAGTCGATTATAAATATTCATAGTACCGTGAAGGGGCTTCAGAAATTTAACTGAATCCAGAAATACCTGTGATGTACTCCAATCAATTTGACTAGTCTGTTGTCTGATCTCAATAACTTTTTCTCAATGCCTTCTGATACATAAAGTGCAAAAGAGAGGCAAGAGTGGATATTGGACCACTGGAAAATGATGCTGGAGAGGTAGTAATGGGGAACAATGAAATGGCTGATGAACTGAATAAGTATTTTGCATTAGTCTTCACTGTGGAAGGCACTAGTAGTATGATAGAAGTACCATGCGTCAGGGGGCATGAAGTGTTTGAAGTTACCAGAATTAGAGAGAAGGTTCTTGGAAAACTGAAAGGTCTGAAGGTAGATAAATCATCAGGACCAGATGATAGACATCACAGGGTTTTGAAAGAGGTGGCTGAAGAGATCATGGAGGCATTACTAATAACCATTCAAGAATCACTGGGGTCTGGAATGGTTTGGGAAGACTGGAAAATTGCAAATGTCACTCTACTGCTTAAGAAGGAAGAGAAGCAGAAGAAGGGAAATTGACCTCTGACCTCAGTAGTTGGGAAGATCTTGGAGTTGATTATTAAGAATAAGGTCTCAGGATACTTGGAGATACAGAAATAAACAGGCCATAATCAGCATGGTTTCCTCGAGGCAAAATCTTGGCTGACAAATCTGTTGGAATTATTTGAAGAAGAAACAAGCAGGATAGACAAAGGAGAATCAGGTGATGTTGTGGACTTAACTTTTCAGAAGCTCTTTGACAAGGTGCCACATATGAAGCTGCTAACAAGCTATGAGAAGATAAGAAATAGGAGCAGGAGTCGGCCATCTGGCCCGTCAAGCCTGCTCCGTCATTCAATAAGATCATGGCTGATCTGGCCATGGACTCATCTCCACCTACCTGCCTTTTCCCCATAACCCTTAATGAGCACATGGTCTTACAGGAAAGAATCTAGTATCGATAAAGCAGTGGCTGCTTGGCAGGATGCAAAGAATGGGAATAAAGGGAGCCTTTTCTGACTGGCTGACAGGGTCCGGGAGGAACAGGTGGTTTTGAGGAAGCAGACAGGCTACATAAGGATTCAGATATATTAGGAGAATGGGCAAAGAAGTGGCTGATGGAATACAGTCACGGGAAGAGTACGCAAAGGGACTTAGGAGACTTTGTGCAGGATTCCCTAAGGGTTAATTTGCAGATTGCATCTGTGGTGATGGAGGCAAATGTGATGTTAGCATTCATATCAAGAAGCCTACAAAATAAAAGCAAAGATGTAATGTTGAAACTTTTAAACTTTTATAAAGCACCTTATTATCATCAGTGCGCAAGGCAAAACTACCTGCTATGTTGCTGCACCATTTTTGCTTTTTTTAAAAATATCTGATTCAACCTTTCCGCAATTCCACCAGACTGTGGTCTATAGGGTATATGAAATCTCTGCTTAATCCCGAGAAGTCTCACGATATCTTGCATTATCTGAGCTAGAGTACGTGTGCCTTTATCTGACTCTATACTCTGAGGTAATCCTCAGTGAGAGAAGACTCTTTCCAATAAGATTTTTACAGTGGCTTTGACCATGTTCATCTTAATCACAAACGTTTCCAACCACTTAATGAAAGTATCTACCAAGGCAAGATACTTGTACCCTCCTGAGGAGGGTGATAAACGTCCAGCATAATATATCTGCAAGTTCCAAGACCCTTCCACTGGTCTGGTATGTCAGATCCTTTTTTCTTTACATAGAAACATAGAAAACCTACAGTACCATACAGGCCCTTCGGCCCACAAAGCTGTGCCGGACATGTTCCTACCCTAGAACTACCTAGGCTTACCCATAGCTCTCTATTTTTATCAGCAACATGTACCTATCCAGGAGTCTCTGAAAAGACCCTATTGTTTCCGTCTCCACCACCATTGCCGGGAGCCCATTTCACACATTCACCAATCTCTGTGTAAAAAACTTACCCCTGACATCATGTCTGTACCTACTTCCAAGGACCTTAAAACTATGCCTCTTGTGCATTTCAGCCCTGGGGAGAAGCCTCTGACTATCCACACGATCAATGCCTCTCATCATCTTATACACCTCTATCAGGTCACCTCTCATCCTCCGTCGCTCCAAAGAGAAAAGGCCGAGTTCACTCAACCTATTCTCATAAGGCATGCTCCCCAATCCAGGCAACATCCTTGTAAGTCTCCTCTGCACCCTTTCTGTGGTTTCCATGTCCTTTCTGTAGTGAGGCGACCAGAACTGAGCACAGTACTCCAAGTGGGGTCTAACCAAGGTCCTATACAGTATAGCTGTAACATTACCTCTTGGCTCTTGAACTCAATCCCACGGTTGATGAAGGCCAATGCACTGTGTGCCTTCTTAACCACAGAGTAAACCTGCATAGCAGCTTTGAGTGTCCTATAGACTCAGACTCCAAGATCCCTCTAATCCTCCACACTGCCAAGAGTATTACCATTAATGCTATATTCTACCATCATATATGACCTACTAAAATAAACTCCATCTGCTACTTCTCAGCCCAGTTTTGCATCCTATCAATGTCCCGCTAAAACCTCTGACATCCCTCCATCCTATCCACAACACCCCCAACCTTTGTGTCATCAGCAAATTTACTAATCCATCCTTCCACTTCCTCATTCAGGTCATTTATACAACTCACAAAGAGTAAGGGTCCAAGAACAGAGTCCTGAGGCACACCACTGGTCACCAACCTCCATGCAGAATATGACCCATCTACAACCACTCTTTGCATTCTGTGGGAAAGCCAGTTCTGGATCCACAAAGCAATGTCCCCTTGGATCCCATGCCTCCTTACTTACTCAATAAGCCTTGCATGGAGTATGTTATCAAATGTCTTGCTGAAATCCATATACACTACATCTACAGCTCTACCTCCACCAATATGATTAGTCACATCCTCCAAAAATTCTATCAGGCTCATAAGGCACGACCTGCTTTTGACAAAGTCATGCTGACTATTCCTAATCATATTATGTCTCTCCAAATGTTCACAAATCCTGCCTCTCAGGACCTTCTCCATCAACTTACCAACCACTGACGTAAGACTCACTGGCCAATAATTTCCTGAGCTATCTCCACTCCCTTTCTTGAATAAGGGAACAATATCTGCAATGCTCCAATTCTTTGGAACCTCTCTCGTCCCAATTGATGATGCAAAGATCATCGCCAGAGGCTCAGCAATCTCCTCCCTCGCCTCCCACAGTAGCCTGGGGTACATCTCATCCAGGTGACTTATCAAACTTGATGCTTTTCAAAAGCTCCAGCACATCCTCTTCCTTAATATCTACATGCTCAAGCTTTTCAGTCCACTGCAAGTCATCCCTACAAACGCCAAGATCCTTTTCCATAGTGAATACTGCAGCAAAGTACTCATTAAGTACCTCTGCTGTCTCCTCTGGTTCCATACACACTTTTCCACTGTCACACTTGATTGGTCCTATTCTCTCGAATCTTACCCACTTGCTCTTCACATACTTGTAGATTGCCTTGGGATTTTCCTTAATCCTGTCCACCAAGGCCTTCTCATGGCCTCTTCTGGCCCTCCTAATTACATTCTTAAGCTCCTTCCTGCTAGCCTTATAATCTTCTGGATCTCTATCATTACATAGTTTTTTGAACCTTTCATAAGCTCTTCTTTTCCTCTCGATTAGATTTACAACAGCCTTTGTACACCACGATTCCTGGACCCTACCATCCTTTCCCTGTCTCATTGGAACGTACCTATGCAGAACCCCACATAAATATCCCCTGAACATTTGACACATTTCTTCTGCACATTTCCCTGAGAACATTTGTTCCCAATTTATGCTTCCAAGTTCCTGCCTGATAGCCTCATATTTCCTCTTACTCCAATTGAACATTTCGCTAACTTGTCTGTTCCTATTCCTCTCCAATGCTATGGTAAAGGAGATAGAATCATAATCACTATCTTCAAAATGCTCTCCACTGAAAGATCTGACACCTGACCAGGTTCATTTCCCAATACCAGATCAAGTACAGCCTCTCCTCTTGTAGGCTTATCTACATATTGTGTCAAGAAACCTTCCTGAACACACCTAACAAACTCCACTCCATCTAAACCCCTCACTCTATGGAGATGCCAATCAATATTTGGGAAATTAAAATCTCCCACCACAACAATCCTGTTATTATTACATCTTGGCAGAATCTTTCTCCCTATCTGCTCCTCAATGTCCCTGTTACTATTGGGTTGGCTATAAAAAACACCCAGTAGAGTTATTGACCCCTTCCTATTCCTAACTTCCAGCACAGAGACTCTGAAGACAACCCCTCCATAACTTTCTCCTTTTCTCCAGCCGTGACACTATCTCTGATCTATGGTGCCACACCCCCACCTCTTTTGCCTCCCTCCCTGTCCTTTCTGAAACATCTGAAGCCTGGCACTTGAAGTAGCCATTCCTGCCCCTGCACCATCCAAGTCTCTGTAATGGCCACAACATCATGGCTCCAAGTACTGATCCACGCTCTAAGCTTATCCGCTTTGTTCATAATACTCCTTGAATTAAAATAGACACATCTCAAACCTTCAGTCTGAGCGTGTCCCTTCTCTATCACCTGCTTATCTTCCCTTTTGCACTATCTCCAAGCTCTCTCTATTTGTGAGACAACCTCCCTTTCCTCTGTCACTTCAGTTCGGTTCCCGCCCCCCAGCAATTCTAGTTTAAACTCTCCCCAGTAGCTTTAGCAAACCTTCCCGCCAGGATATTGGTCCCCCTGGCATTCAAGTGCAACCCATCCTTTTTGTACAGGTCACACCTGCCTCAGAAGAGGTCCCAATGATCCAGAAATCTGAATCCCTGCCCCCTGCTCCAGTCCCTCAGCCACACATTAATCCTCCACCTCATTCTATTCCTATACTCACTCTCACGTGGCACAGGCAGTAATCCTGAGATTACTACCTTTGAGGTCCTGCTTCTCAACTTCCTTCCTAACTCCCTGTAGTCTGCTTTCAGGACCTCCTCCCTTTTCCTGCCTATGTCATTGGTACCAATATGTACCACGACCTCTAGCTGTTCTCCTTCCCACTTCAGGATATCGTGGATATTTCAGAAACATCCCAGACCCTGGCACCAGGGAGGCAATCTACCATCTCCGTTTCTTTCCTGCGTCCACAGAATTGCCTGTCTGACTGCCTAACTATAGAGTCCCCTATTACTGCTACCATCCTCTTCCTTTCCCTACCCTTCTCAGCCGCAGGGCCGTCCGCCCCAACAGTACTCAAACAGGAGTACTTATTGTTAAGTTGGACAGCCACAGGGGTACTCTCTAGCATCTGACTCCTGCCCTTCCCTCTCCTGACTGTTACCCACTTGTCTGTCTCCCGAGGCCTTGGTGTGACCACCTGCCTATAGCTCCTCTCTATCACCTCCTCACTCTCCCTGACCAGACAAAGGTCATCGAGCTGCATCTCCAGACCCCTAACGCTATCCCTAAGGAGCTGCAGCTTGACGCACCTGGCGCAGATGTAGTCGTCCGGGAGTCTGGGTGTCTGCCAGACCTTCCACATCTGACACCGAGCACAGAAAACCGGCCTCACACACATACTTTCTGTCTGTATTATACACAGATAACCTACCTCACCTTGACCCGTTATCACCGAAGTCCCATTGAGCCAAAGCCTTCTTACTCTGTCTCCCTCTACTGACGCCTGCTGTATAAATGTGCCTTCTTTTTAAACTCTTCTCGCTGTTATCACTGGCTGACGTCCACGTGCCTGCGCAGTCGTGCCCTGTTCAAATGGCTGAAGAAATAACATTTCTTTTAATTCTGTATCTTCCTTCCACTCCTTGGTTAGATCCAGAACCTTAACCTGTTGTTCCTTCTGCCTCCTCATCTCCCCAATCCGCGGCTGCCGTTCCTGCCCATTTAAAGCACCCTGCCTCACTAACTCATCAGCCTTCTTATTCCCCTCAGGAGTCAATTTTGAGTGAGCTTTCACCTTTATGACTCTGTATTCTTTCCCCTTTGCTTCTTCAAATATACACCGCAACAGAGCAGCAGATGGGAGGGGGTTTCTGCAGGCTGAAACAAACCTTCTTGCCTGCCACAGAGGCAAATGTTCAGTAAGACTATTACAAATGTACATACTATCGGAGTGCATGACTGATCCAGGTAGAAAACATTCTGGGTGGCTAACCACATGCTACAGCTGCCAATTCTGCTTCCTGTGCACTCATGGTGTTGGGCAACTTTATGCCCGTCCTGACCACCTTCGTCCTCTACATATATACCACGCCTCACACTCCTCTCACCCATCTGTACCGATGAGCAGCCATCTACAAACATTGTAAGACTGGGCTTTTCCTTTGTGCTTTCCCTTTCTCTGTGTCTCTGTTCTCGGATATTGCTTTCTAGTCTCCTTCCACCTCCCACCTTGTCACTCAGATATAAATGGTTCCTTGGGTTCATCTGCTATCATATCCTGATGCCCGGGTGGTTCTCCAGCACAATAAAGATCAGTTGCAAGGAAAGTGGAAACTTTCATACCCTTCAACAGCTACATCTCAACCCTGCAGTACCAAGGCTGCCTGACCAAGACATTTTAATTCAACCATCCAGCAGTAGCTAGATAAACACTGAAATGCTGTTTGGACCAGTCCAATGTTCAAGTTGAACTTCCATTTGCACTTTGCATAACAAATACAAGCACGAGGAAATCTGCAGATGCTGGAATTTCAAGCAACACACTTAAAAGTTGCTGGTGAACACAGCAGGCCAGGCAGCATCTCTAGGAAGAGGTGCAGTTGACGTTTCAGGCCGAGACCCTTCATCAGGACTAACTGAAAGAAGAGTTAGTAAGTTGACTTCTCAAACTTCCGCTAATGCCCCACCTCCCCCTCGTACCCCATCCGTTATTTATTTATATACACACATTCTTTCTCTCTCTCTCCTTTTTCTCCCTCTGTCCCTCTGACTATACCCCTTGCCCATCCTCTGGGTTTTTCCCCCCTCCCCCTTTTCCTTCTCCCTGGGCCTCCTGTCCCATGATCCTCTCATATCCCTTTTGCCAATCACCTGTCCAGCTCTTGGCTCCATCCCTCCCCCTCCTGTCTTCTCCTATCATTTTGGATCTCCCCCTTCCCCTCCCACTATCAAATCTCTTCCTAGCTCTTCCTTCGGTTAGTCCTGACGAAGGGTCTCGGCCTGAAATGTCGACTGTACCTCTTCCTAGAGATGTTGCCTGGCCTGCTGCGTTAACACCAGCAACTTTTATGTGTGTTACATAACAAACCACTGGTTGCTTCAAAACTACTTTTCCAAGGGATCTCAAAGTCAAAATCAATATGTCAAAAGTTTTGAGCAACATATTTTATATTTTGTAAAAGGAAGCAGTTTTGTTAGTAAAAACAACTTTTAGGATTTCTCCCCAAATGTTCCAATCTTCCCAAAATGTTAACCTCAAATTCCAAATTTCAAATGTCCACCAATGAGCAACTTCCTCAGAAATGTGAGTATCTCATATCTGGAATAAAGATAGAAACGTGGAAACATAGAAAAACTACAGCACAATACAGGCCCTTTGGCCCACAATGCTGTGCCGAACATGTACTAACTTTAGAAATTAACAGATTTCATTCCTAACCCAGATTACACCTGGCCAGTGTGGAATTTGGGTTTCCCTAAAATCAGTTCTATGGAAAACAAAGAAACTCAAACCAAAACTTAAAACAAAACAAAACACTGAAATCTATGCTTGCACTGTTCTTCCTTCAGAACCTCCACAAGTAACTTCTAAACTTAGAACAAATGGTTAATTTCCACCATGAAAAACTATTACACATTTTCCAAAAAACTAAGGAAAAGTAAAAAAAAACTGCTGGGTGGGGCCCCCCGACATTAATGCAACCTCTTAAAACAGCCTTTGAACTCTCTCACAGACATTCTTTCAAGTGAACTCACACATGACCACATTTTAAACAATTAAAACATACAAACATTCACAGTTTAAACTATTTCAGGAAATCTCTTGTTCCTAAGGGTTACAGTTGCCAAAATATTCAGTATCAATCTGATAATATTGAGGAAATGTCTTACTCTAAGCCTTTAAAACAAAATGTTGGAAGTTAGTCATCATGCACAAGTAAACAACATTCAACAAGTTTAAAGCATGAAGTCCCAGATTCACTGAAATTCCAACATATTCTGACCCTTCAGATTTCTGATCTCTGATTTTTGTGAGGATTTAAATTATGTGAATTGTCTGCTGTACAGCTCTGAACACAATGACCCACGTCACCACATCTGAGTCAGCAGATTTGAGTACCGTACAGCCTCCCTGATTGGGCAAAGCTACATTCCAGCACGGTGTTACTTCCCTTCTAAAATCTCTCTGCTGGCTTCTGTCCTGAACCGCATTTCCCCACACGACATCCTGTGTATTTTCTTGAAGGGAAAAGACTTCAGCGGCTTCTAGAGTATTCGTAAAATTAAAATCTAGCTCCTGCGCTTCCTTCTCCCATGCTGTGATCATTTTCCTAAGTACCCGTGCCTCATTACGTGTAGGGTCACTGGGAACTTACTCAGCCAATAGCTGTGTGCACAGCAGCTAAGTTTCCCTCAGCATGTTCCTCATGGTCTCATTTTGAATCTCAGTGTGTCTGTGGGGCACCTCACGGCCGCGATAGTTGGTCTCCTACAGAGTTACTGCTGCCAGCACACGTGAAGTGTCTGCTTTTACGTTCATTTCTTACCAATCCAAAAGTAGCATTCTGGTGTGGTTCGCTGCAGGTCATGTGTCTGACCTTTAGCTCTTTGTTATCGGCTCTGCTCCAAGCCAGCATCCATTTATTGCCCTCATAAATGCAAGTGACAACTGGTAATTTATGGCTCTTTGTTCTCAAAGAGGAACCAGCTTGAATCACACAGACCAGCATTCACAAACATGTATGTTATATCTGATTAAAGAAGACCTCTCAAATAACTCCTATTTGGAAATGATCTCCAGTGCAGCAGATTACCTGAGGCATTATTGTGTCAACTTTAAAACACTAATCAAGCCAAGCAAAATGGAGAATTCTTCAGAAAATGGCAGCCTGCTTCTCCTTCCTCTTGGCAAGAGCAAGGGCAATGGGCCCGTCTGCTTCCACCATCCTTGATTCATTTAAATTCACAGATTTGCAGACTGCAGTCGTGTGTGGCCAACAACGGTGCCAGAAGCTGGGAAGCCAGCAGAACATGAGATATGTCTGATATCTCAGTAGGATCCTCGGTGGAGGGCACTTGCTCTGGACAGGAGACTATCACCGGACTGCCTCTCCTCCCCGGGACTCTGGAGAACTCTGTGGAGGGAGTGCCTCTGAGGTCTCTCCGCTGCTCAGCTAGCTGCTTGCAGATGGGCCTGCTGCTGGGGTAGCAGGCTCGCAGTGAATTTCAGCACTGACATATCTGCTCCCCAGGAACAGCAGGTCTGGCAGTAAGGAACTGTCAAAGTCCTGGGGCTAAACCCTGTACCAGGACTGAAACATTGACAATTCCTCCTCTCATGCACATCTTCACCCTATCACAGCAGGTGCTTGACCCACTAGGTTCCTCCAGTAACAAGAGGAATTCTGCAGATGCTGGAAATTCAAGCAACACACATCAAAGTTGCTGGTGAACGCAGCAGGCCAGGCAGCATCTGTAGGAAGAGGTACAGTCGACGTTTCAGGCTGAGACCCTTCGTCAGGACTGGTTCCTCCAGTGGTTTGTTCTGTGTTGCAGGTCCTGGTTTCCACGAGTTCAACTTTATCATCATCTGACTGTACGTATATACACACAGATAAAATAATTTTCCTCTGGACCATGGTACACATTCAAAACGTAGCACACACAGCCACTAAAACAAATATTGCCATAAGTAAGTTTGTACAATATCAATGAAAATGCATGCAGAGGTAAACAGGAACGTGCTCACTGCCCAGTGCGATCTCCCCATGACAGAGGAGAGGGCGGGCATCACCCAGAGCCCCAGCACCAAGTTTCATCGTTGCAGGGAAGAGTACGGGGTCTCAGCAGAACAGGGTGTTTCTCATAGTGAGCTTGTCTCAGAGCTGAGGGCACAGCCTCAGAATCGAGAGACAGCACAGAACAGAGACGTGGAGCAATTTCTTTAGCCAGAGTCTGTGGAGGCCAAGTGACTGGGTATATTGAAAGTGGAGGCTGATAGGTCCTGCATTAGTCAATGCATCAGCGGTACGGGGAGAAGGCAGGAGAATGGCGTTGGCTCATTCACTCAGTGCTGGAAGGCGTTAAGTACCTGCCTGATGTGTCGATGAGCAGAGATTGTTCCAAGGGTGATGAGCTGGCTTATTGACCTTTGCCATGGGAGCTCCTGGATTCATGAGGGAGCAGTCCTCATGCTGATTCACTTCGCAGATGACTCAGTAATCATTGCCTTGGCTGTGCTGAAAGCCAGGGAGAGGCAGCCCAGGCTTTGCTTGTTAACTCCAGCACGTTGGATTAGGGTCAGATCACCCTGACCTCTCTACCACGTAGAATGATACAATACAGTAACAGGCCTTTGGCTCAAATACTAAACTAGAAATAAAAAATCCAGTTAAACTCCCTTCCGCCTACACAATGTCCATATTTCGGCATTCTCTGCACATTTACGTGCGTATCTTAAACAGCTTTATCTGAGCGCAGGAGTTGGCCATTCAGCCTATCAAGCACAATCCCATCTGGGCCTGTAAACCTCTCTCTGTGTTCAGGATTCAAGTGCATTCCAGAGTCTTCTTGGATGTGTGAAAGTCTCTGTATCTTCCATCCCGTAAGGCCGTGTCTTCCAGTTTCCTACTCCTCTGTAAGAGGATTTATCCTCTGAGATTCCGTCATCACCTCGTAAGCCTCACTTTACCCCTGGGCCCTTTTGTTTACCCCGAGCCCTTCCAGTTTCCCACTCCTCTCTGGGGGAAATTATCCTCCCTGAGATTCCCTCATCACCTCGTCATCCTCACTTCACTCCTCGGCCCTTCTGTGAAGGGAAAGGTTGCTAACCATCAATGACCTCTTGCTTTCATAGACCTGGATCAGGGTCCCCTCTGCCTCATCTGTTCCAAGGGAAAGATTGCTCCATCTTGGTGAATCCGCTCTGCTGCCTATCCAGCTCTGTCACACTTCCCATTGATGCAGTTGGAGGTTAACAGAAATGGAAGAAATGTACATACTTCACAAGTTGGGGCTTTGCTTTAAGAGTCTGGTCTGGTATGATTTCATTATTGTGTAAAAGGTTTTCATGGTGTTTTTGTCGTGTAGGTTTTGGAGCTCAATAAAATGTGTTACGAGTTTTTAAAATCATAAAACGCCACACTTCATTTAATGACCTCACTGGAGTTCGCCAGCGACACCTACGGGACACAACGGGTGATGCTTTGCTTCAGTGGGTGACGTTACACATGGGACTTAATCCTCGTTAAATTGGCTAGACTGTCCTCAACGCAGAATCCCTGTGTGCCCAAGGACTGTTAGTCAATCTCCAGAACTGGATGTCAAGGGCTTTGGGTCATTACCCTGCTCCCCCAGTAAATTCCCCCACAACTCCGTCAAGTGCATGCAACACTGCATCTGAGTTTACTCGGGCACAGTTCTCCACTACAGTCACAAACCGCGGGATCGAGCACCACATTCCCACAAATGGCCCGCCAGTCCATGGCCACACGTAGACCAGACCCAGAAAAGCTGGCAATGCAACATGGAAAGATTCAGAGTTGTATGCTGTCGAACAGTCCCTGGGCTTCGCCCCTCCATGTGGTCTCCAAGTCTGATGACGTTTGCTACCCATGTGGTGATTACTGACACCTTAACAAGGTCACCAGCCCGACAGTTACCTGGTCCCACGCATTCAACGCTTCTCAGCACATTCAGCCAGAAAGTTAATTTTTTCCAAGGTCAGTCGAGCTAGGGGCTAGTGTTGGAGAAGTGCTGCCAGGATAATCAAGGACACGACCCACCCAGCCAACACACTTTTCGTCCCTCTTCCCTCCGGGAGAAGGCTCAGGAGCTTGAAGACTCGTACGGCCAGATTTGGGAACAGCTTCTTTCCAACTGTGATAAGACTGCTGAACGGATCCCGACCCGGATCTGGGCCGTACCATCCAAATATCCGGACCTGCCTCTCAGTTTTTTTGCACTACCTTACTTTCCATTTTTCTATTTTCTATTTATGATTTATAATTTAAATTTTTAATATTTACTAATTTTAACTATTTTTGATATTTTTAATATTTAATATTTGTAATCCAGGGAGTGTGAAGCGCAGAATGAAATATCGCTGTGATGATTGTACGTTCGGTGACAATAAAGTATAAAGTATAAAAGTATCAGGTGCGTGCATGCTCAGAGGACATTCCCAAAACAGCTGTGATAACCCCATTTGGTCTTTCTGAGCTTCTGTGCATGCTGTTTGGACTTTTCAATGGCTGATGGGCTCTGTATTAAAAATCTTTGTTCAGCGAGATGACATACTTGTCATCAGGTTGGTAATGGATCTCAAAACAGTGAGAGTATAAGAGATAGCTTTTTAGAGCAGTTTGTTGTTGAACATACCAGGGGATCAGTTGGACTGGATTGGGTGTTATGTAATGAACCGGAGGCGATTAGGGTGCTTAAGGTAAAAAAAACCTTTGGAACCAGTGATCAGAATATGATAGTGTTCAAATTGAAATTTCATAGGGAGAAAGTAAAGTCTGATGTTGCAGTATTTCATCGGGGCAAGGGAAATTACAGTGGTATGAGAGAAGAGTTGGCCAAAGTAAATTGGAAGGAGCTGCTGAATGAAGAAATGAAGAAATACTCAAATGGTAAAATAGTACAACTGTGGCTGACAAAGGAATTCAAAACTAATGTAAAAACAAAAGAGAGGGAGGAGCGGATGGGGGGTGTGAAGTGTGAGTGACTCGGGACGGGGACAATAGGGAAGGAGAGTATGCTGTCACTCCAGTCCAGGAGGGAGGGTGAGGTGTGACTCCGGTCTGGGAGGGAGTGATGAGGAGGGAGGGTGAGGTGTGACTCCGGTCTGGGAGGGAATGATGAGGAGGGAGGGAGTGATGAGGAGGGAGGGTGAGGTGTGACTCCGGTCTGGGAGGGATATGAGGAGGAAGGGTGTAGTATGACTCTGGTCCCAGAGGGAAATGGAGAGGGTGGCTGCGATGTGACTCCAGTCCCAGAGAGACATCAGGAGGGAGGATGACTCTGGTCCAGGGATCGGAAATGGCGAGGGAGTATACAGGATGGGGCAGTGGGGAAAGGGAGTGGAATGTATATATGGTACGGGGGGGAGGGGGGCAATGAGCAAGGAGTATGTGGTGCAAGTCCGGTCGGGATGGGTGATGGGAAGGTCGGATGTGGTGTGTCTCCTGTCTGGGAAGGGGCGCTGGGGTGGAAGGATGCAGTTTGACTTCCGTCCAGAAGGGAGTGGAGTTACTCGTCCAGGCCACTGTAATGGGGAGCAAGGTGCTGTGTGACTCGGGTCCAAGAGAAGGTGATGGGCCGGGAGAGTCTGCCTGTCTCCAGTCCAGGCGAGGAAAGGGAAACAGGCAGAGAGGGTGTGGTATGACTCTGGTCCAAGAGGGGGCAAAGTGGAGGGAGGGTGTGGTGTGACTCTGGTCCAGGAGGGGGCGATGTGGAGGGAGGGTGCAGTGTGACTCTGGTCCAGGAGGGGGCGATGTGGAGGGAGGGTGCGGTGTGCCTCTGGTCCAGGAGGGGGCAATGTGAAGGGAGGGTGCAGTGTGACTCTGGTCCAGGAGGGGGCAATGTGGAGGGAGAGTGTTGTGTGTCTCCGGTCCAGGAGAGAAAAGGGAAATAAGCAGAGAAGGTGTGGTGTGTTTCTGGTCTGGTGGTCAGAAATGTGGAGGGAGGGTGTGGTATGACTCTGGTCCAGGAGGGGGCAATGTGGAGGGAGGGTGTGGTGTGACTCTGGTCCAGGAGGGGGCAATGTGGAGGGAGGGTGTTGTATGACTCCTGTTCGGGAGGGGGTGATGAGGAGGGAGGCTCTGATGTGACGCTGGCCCAGGAGGGAAATGGGAATTGGGCAGAGAGGGTGCAGTGTGTTCTGGTCCGTTAGTCAACAATGGGGAGGGAGGTGAAGTGTGACTCTGGTCCAGGGGGGAGTGATGAGGAGGGAGGGTGTGATGTGTCTCTGGTCCAGGAGGGGGTGATAGGGAGTGGGGTACTGTGTGGTTCCAGTCCGGGATGGAGGGCGTGAAGGGGTGGGAGGGTGTGGTGTGTCTCTGATCCAGAAGGGGGTGATAGGGAGGGGGTGGTAATGTGTGGTTCCCTTCTGGGAGGGAGTGGTGTGACACCAGCCCGGGAAGACGAGGCGGGGTGGGAGGATTTGGTATTACATAACAGAGGCATGAGAGAGGAGCTTGCTCAGGTGGATTGGAGGGGGATATAAAGAGTGAAGGGGAGGTGAGAGTTGATATTGGACCACTGGAAAATGATGCTGATGAGGTAGTAATGAGGGAGAAAGAAATGGCAGATAAATTTCATGGGTACTTTCCATCTGTCTTCACTGTGGAAGACACTAGCAGTGTGCCAGAGGTCCATGAGTGCCAGGGAGCGGCAGTGAGTGCCATTGCTATTCCAAAGGGAAAAGTGCAAGGTAAAATTGAAGCTCTTAAGGTGGATAAGTCACCTGACCCAGATGGACTACATCCCAGAGCCCTGAGGGAGGTTGCTGAAGAGATAATAGATGCATTGGTCATGATCTTTCAAGAATCACTTGATTCTGGCATGTCCCAGAGGACTGGAAGATTGCAAATGTCACTCCACTCTTTAAGAAGGGAAGATACCAAAAGGAAGGAAATTATAGGCCAGTTAGCCTAACCTCAGTAGTCGGGAAAGTGTTGCAGTCTATTATTAGGAATTAGGTTTCGAGGTACTTGTAGACTAATGATAAAAATAAGTCAAAGTCAGCATGGTTTCTGTAAAGGGAAATCTTGCCTCGAACTTTCTCCTTTGTAATGGCAATGGCACTCACTCCCTGACACTCAGAGACCAGTGGCACAGTGAAGACTGATGCAAAGTATCCATTATGTTCATCTGCCTTTCCTTTGTCCCCCATTACTTCCTCACCAGCAGCATTTTCTAGTGGTCCAATATCAACTCTTTATATAACTGAAAAAACTTTTGGTATCCTGCTTTATATTATTGGCTAGTCCATCCTCATATTTCATTGCTTCCCTTCTTATAGCTTCTTTAGTTGCCTTTTATTCAATTTTAAAAGCTTCCCAATCATCCAACCTCCCACTCAGTTTTGCTACCTTATATCCCCTTTCTTTTATACAGTCCTTAACATCCCTTGTCAGCAACCGTTATCTACCCTTGCCATTTGATAATATCTTCCTCTGTGGGACATATCTATCTTGCACCTTGTGAACTATTCCCAGAAGCTTCAGCCACCTCTGCTCTGACATTGTCCTCCTCCGGAGCAAGAGGCTAGAGTGGCGAATGGAGACATGTGTGGACAAGGAATGCCAGAAGTAGTGATCCCTGAGAAAAGCAGTGAGGGCCGGAGTGAGGGGAGGTAAGGATGTGTTAGTTGGTGGTATCCCTTTGCAGATGGTGGAAGGAGAAGATGGCGGCACGACACAGCTCGCAGCGACCACTCTGGTGGTGATCTCTGTTATTTGTTCCTCCGTGCACAACCCTGATTTGATGGAGACAGACGTGAGAGCACGGAGGAACATCAGGTGAAACTTCTGAAATGTCTGCTTCGCTGCTGCTGCTA
This sequence comes from Mobula birostris, assembly GCF_030028105.1. Classification (NCBI taxonomy): domain Eukaryota; kingdom Metazoa; phylum Chordata; class Chondrichthyes; order Myliobatiformes; family Myliobatidae; genus Mobula; species Mobula birostris. The sequence goes on along the minus strand of NC_092372.1, from coordinate 232,299,459 downwards.
CTGTGTAGTCCAGAATCTCTGGAGGGGAAGGCCCCAAGTCCTCGGCTTTGCTTGTTGCTCGGCGGCCAGGGCGGGGTCGAAGCACTCGGCAGAGGATGGTGCTCGGAGAGGCTGTGTCGGAAGGGCTAGTCGGAGGCTTGAAGTTTTTGGACGGACTCAGAGTCGGCTGCGGTCAGGTGCTTCCAATGGTGCTGCATCGGCAAGTTTGTGGCGCTTGGAGGTTCATGGCGGGGAGAGTTCCTCCCTTCTACCGTCTGCGTGAGATGATGAGGCTATTGGGACTTTGAGACTTTTTTTTACCGTGCCCATGGTCTGCTCTTTATCAAATTACGGTATTGTTTTGCACTGTTGTAACTATATGTTATAACTATGTGGTTTTGTCACTTTTAGTTTTGGTTTGTCCTGCGCGTTCTTGTGATATCATTCTGGAGGAATGTTGCATCATTTTTTAATGCATGCATTTCTAAATGACAATAAACGAGGACTGAGTATCCTCATAATCTAATCTAAATTGTGGAAGATGATGTGTTGGGTGCGTAGTCTCAGCTGATGGTAGGTAAGGGCAAGAGAAACTCTATCACTGTTGAGGTGGCGGGAAAGTGGATCTATGGGAAATGGAGGAAATGGAAACTCTATCACTATTGGGAAGATGGATCTATGGGAAATGGAAGAGTTGCGATGAAGGTAGTATCAGCAGTGGAGTAAGGGAAACCCTGTACTTTCAAGAAGGAAATACTCTCTGATGCTCTGGGAACAGATTGGAATAGATCAGCAGAAAGCCGTTGATTAGACAATCAAGATTTGAATAGCTCAGACCCAGCAGAAAGCAGCTGATTGGGCAGTCGAGGTCAGGTGACCAAACATTTTGAAAAGCCCAAACAGATAAATACAGGGATAGCTCAAGTGAGGCGGCCAGTGCGTGAGTGGGCCAGTGAAGGATTGGAGCTTTGAGGCTTTGACTCGAGAGGCTTCGAAGAGAAGAGGCAAGTTAGCTCGCAGTTAGTTTTTACAATGTCTCCTGAGATGGTGATGTGCCTCTCATGTGAGATGTGGCAGTCTTGGGGGAACTCCCCTCTCCCACAGAGTCACATCTGCCAGAAGTGCATACGGCTGGGCGATCTGGAAGACCGTGTAAGGAATCTGGAGCAGCAGCTGGATGACCTTCCACTCATAAGGGAGAATGAGGCAGTCAGAGATGGGAGCTACAGGGAGGTAGTCACAACTAGGCTGTCGGAAACAGGTCGTTGGGTGACAGTCAGAGGGGGGAAGGCGAAGGTGAGCAGACGGGTAGTGCAGAGCACCCCTGTAGCCATTCCCCTGAATAATAAGTTTACCGTCCTGGATACTGTTGGCGGGGACGACCGACCAGGTGTGAGTCACAGTGGCAGGGCCTCCGGCACTGAGTCTGACCCAATGGTGCAGAAGGGTGGGACAGAGAAGAGGAGAGCTGTCGTCATTGGAGACTCTATAGTCAGGGGAGCAGACAGGAGATTTTGTGGACGTGAGAAGGACATCCGCATGGTTTGTTGCCTGCCGGGTGCCAGGGTCCGGGATGTCTCTGACCGGGTGCACAACATCCTGGTACGAGAGGGAAAGCAACCAGAAGTCGTGATACATGTGGGGACCAACGACATAGGCAGGAAGAGGGATGAGGTCCTGAAATGTGAGTTTCGGGAACTAGGCAGAAGGCTGAAGAACAGGACCTCAAGGGTGACGTTTTCAGGATTGCTGCCAGTGCTACGTGAAAGTGATGGTAAGAATTGGAGGAGATGGCAGTTGAATGCGTGGCTGAGGAGTTGGCGCAGGGAGCAGGGTTTTAGATTTTTAGATCATTGGGATCTTTTCTGGGGAAGGTGGGACCTGTACAGATTGGATGGGTTGCACCTGAACTCGAGGGGGAGCAATATCCTTGCAGGTAGGTTTGCTAGCATGGTTCGGGAGGGTTTAAACTAATTTTTGAGGGGGATGGGACCCAGAGCGATAGAGCAGTGAAAGAAGTGCATGGAGTAAAGCCAGATCTAACATACAGAGAGGCTTTGAGGAAAGAGAAGCAGAATAAATGGTGTAAAGACAGTAAGATAGAAGGGCTGAAATGTGTGTACCTCAATGCAAGAAGCATCAGGAACAAAGGTGATGAACTGAGAGCTTGGATACATACATGGAATTATGATGTAGTGGCCATTACAGAGACTTGGCTGGCACCAGGGCAGGAATGGATTCTCAATATTCCTGGATTTCAGTGCTTTAAAAGGGATAGAGAGGGCGGAAAAAGGGGAGGAGGGGTGGCATTACTGGTCAGGGATACTATTACAGCTACAGAAAAGGTGGACAATGTAGCAGGATCCTCTTTTGAGTCAATATGGGTGGAAGTCAACAACAGGAAGGGAGCAGTTACTCTATTGGGGGTATTCTATAAGCCCCCTAGTAGCAGCAGAGATACAGAGGAGCAGATTGGGAGGCAGAATTTGGAAAAGTGCAAAAATAACAGGGTTGTTATCATGGGTGACTTTAACTTCCCTAATATTGATTGGCACCTGATTAGTTCCAAGGGTTTAGGTGGGGCAGAGTTTGTTAAGTGTGTCCAGGATGGATTCCTGTCACAGTATGTTGACAGACCGACCAGGGGGAATACCATACTAGATCTAGTACTAGGTAATGAACCCGGTCAGGTCACAGATCTCTCAGTGGGTGGGCATCTGGGGGACAGTGACCACCGCTCCCTGGCCTTTAGCATTATCATGGAAAAGGATAGAATCAGAGAGGAGAGGAAAATTTTTAATTGGGGAAAGGCAAATTATGAGGCTATAAGGCTAGAATTTGCGGGTGTGAATTGGGATGATGTTTTTGCAGGGAAATGTACTATGGACATGTGGTCGATGTTTAGAGATCTCTTGCGGGATGTAAGGGATAAATTTGTCCCGGTGAGGAAGATAAAGAATGGTAGGGTGAAGGAACCATGGGTGACGTGGAAAATCTGGTCAGATGGAAGAAGGCAGCATACATGAGGTTTAGGAAGCAAGGATCAGATGGGTCTATTGAGGAATATAGGGAAGCAAGAAAGGAGCTTAAGAAGGGGCTGAGAAGAGCAAGAAGGGGGCATGAGAAGGCCTTGGCGAGTAGGGTAAAGGAAAACCCCAAGGCATTCTTCAATTATGTGAAGAAAAAAAGGATGACAGGAGTGAAGGTAGGACCGATTAGAGATAAAGGTGGGAAGATGTGCCTGGAGGCTGTGGAAGTGAGCGAGGTCCTCAATGAATACTTCTCTTCGGTATTCACCAATGAGAGGGAACTTGATGATGGTGAGGACAATACGAGTGAGGTTGATGTTTTGGAGCATGTTGATATTAAGGGAGAGGAGGTGTTGGAGTTGTTAAAATACATTAAGACAGATAAGTCCCCGGGACCTGACGGAATATTCCCCAGGCTGCTCCACGAGGCGAGAGAAGGGATTGCTGAGCCTCTGGCTAGGATCTTTATGTCCTCGTTGTCCGCGGGAATGGTACCGGAGGATTGGAGGGATGCGAATGTTGTTCCCTTTTTCAAAAAAGGTAGTAGGGATAGTCTGGGTAATTATAGACCAGTGAGCCTTACGTCTGTGGTGGGAAAGCTGTTGGAAAAGATTCTTAGAGATAGGATCTATAGACATTTAGAGAATCATGGTCTGATCAGGGACAGTCAGCATGGCTTTGTGAAGGGCAGATCATGTCTAACAAGCCTGATAGAGTTCTTTGAGGAGGTGACCAGGCATATAGATGAGGGTAGTGCAGTGGATGTGATCTATATGGATTTTAGTAAGGCATTTGACAAGGTTCCACACGGTAGGCTTATTCAGAAAGTTAGAAGGCATGGGATGCAGGGAAGTTTGGCCAGGTGGATTCAGAATTGGCTTGCCTGCAGAAGGCAGAGGGTGGTGGTGGAGGAGTACATTCAGATTGGAGGATTGTGATAGTGGTGTCCCACAAGGATCTGTTCTGGGACCTCTACTTTTCGTGATTTTTATTAACGATCTGGATGTCAGGGTAGAAGGGTGGTTTGGCAAGTTTGCAGATGACACAAAGGTTGGTGGTGTTGTAGATGAGTTGGTCAGGACCAGGTCACTGAAAGCTACTGAGGAGATTCAGGACATAAATGGTGATGTTGGTGGGAAGGGACTGAACCGGGGGATAAACGGAACCGAGGTATGAGGACATGAGTTTAGTGGGCAGGAGCAGACAGAGACAATAGGCCTACCCAGACAGTCAATGTTGTGGATCTGGGGTAGGAGGTAGAGGCGAGCATGGTAACAGTGGAAGGGAGTTCTCCAGGCTATATGAGATTACTGGTGGAGGCGGTCACTGGTTGTGCTGTCACTCCGGTTCGTGAGGTGGCGCTGCAGGAGGCTGCGCGCTGACTGGTCTGGCAGGTGACGATTGGAGGGAGGTTGTGCTTTCACTCCGGTTCGTGAGGTGGCGCTGCAGGAGGCTGCGCGCTGACTGGTCTGGCCGGCGGCGATTGGAGGGAGGTTGTGCTGTCACTCCGGTACGAGAGGTGGCGCTGCTGAAGGAAGTTATGCTCTGACGCAGTTTCCGGTCTAATACGGAAGTAGAGTGGGGTCTGCGCCTCGAAGAGTGCGGACGGATTTGGTAAGATTACGGTACTGGGAGGGAGGAGGGTGCGGGTCGGTAACTGCGTCGGGGCCGATCGGAAACACTGAGCAGTCGTTCGCAGCCCTGGTCTTCCGGCATTCTCCATCACCCCCGGCACCGCTCACCACGCCCTCCGACCCCTCCCTCCCGTCTCCCATTAACACCTTCCTCCTCCACCGGTACCCGGCCGGTGCATCCAGCTGAGGCTCCCAGCGCTCGCACTAAGGACTTGGAGCTGGAGCTGGGTGAACTCCGGATCATTTGGGAGGCTGAAGGGCTCATATATAGGACATTTCGAGTGGTAGTTATATCCAAGGCGCAGGAAACTGTTTGACAGTCAGAAAGGAGCCAGTGCAGAGTACCCCAGTTAACATCTCCGTCAGTAGCATGTATATCACTTTGGATAGTGTGGGTTTGGTCCGTCAGCAGCAGGTATATCCCTTTGGATAATGTGGGTTTGGTCCGTCAGCAGCATGTATATCACTTTGGATAGTGTTGGGGGTGGGGGGGGGGAAGGGGGAGGTGTATGATCCAGCAGAGGAAAGTCACAGTGGTCGGGTCTCTGACACTGAGTGTGGCTCTGGGTCTCAGAAGGGAAATGGGAAGAGGCCCGCTGTGGTGAAAGGGGATTCGTTCATTAAAGTATGGAGCAGGAGGCTCTGTGGGTAAAAACGAGATTCCCTGATGGTATAAACACACACAAAATGCTGGTGAACGCAGCAGGCCAGGCAGCATCTATAGGAAGAGGTACAGTCGATGTTTTGGGCCGAGACCCTTTGATGGTATGTTGCCTCGCAGGTCCCAGGGCCCGGAATATCTCAGATCAAGTCTTCAGCATCCTTAAGTGGGAGGGAGAACAGCCAGAGGTCATAGTCCATGCAGGTACCAATGACATGGGTAGGACGAATGATGAGGTTCTGCAGAGGGAATTCAGGGAGTTAGGTGCTAAATTAAAAGGGAGCACCGCTAGGGTTGTGATCTCAGGATTGCTACCCATGCCAGGTGCTAGTGAGGCCAGAATTTGGAAGATTATATGGTTTAACATTGGCTAAAGTGTCTGTGTAGGAGGGCAGGCATAAGATTTTTGGATCATTAGGCTCTCTTCCAGGAAGGTGAACTGTACAGAAGGGACTGTTTGTACCTGAACTTGGTGGGGGGGGGGGTGGATTGCTCTAATATCAGAGTGGGAAGGTTTCCTAGTGCTGCGTGGTGGGAATTAAACTGGACTTGCAGGGAGATAGGAAGTTTAATGTTCCAGGGTTCCGAATTTTCAGACGTTATAGAGGCAGAGGACTGAAGGGTGGGGGGTGGCATTGCTAGTCAGGGAAAATGTTATAGCAGTGCTCAGGCAGGACAGATTAGAGGGCTTGTCTACTGAGGCCATATGGGTGGAGATGAGAAACAGGAAAGGTATGACCACATTAGTGGGATTGTATTACAGACCACCCAATAGTCAGCGAGAATTGGAGGAGCAAATCTGCAGAGAGATAGCAGACAATGCAGGAAACATAAAGTTTTGATAGTAGGGGATTTTAATTTTCCACATATTGATTGCGATTCCCATACTGTTAAAAGTCTAGATGGGTTAGAGTTTGTAAAATGTGTTCAGGAAAGTTTTCTAAATCAATATATAGAGGTACCAACTAGAGAGGATGCAATATCAAATCTCCTATTAGGAAACGAGTTAGGACAGGTGACGGAAGTGTGTGTAGGGGAACACTTTGGTTCCAGTGATCATAACACCATTAGTTTCAACTTGATCATGGATAAAGATAGATCTGGTCCTAGGGTTGAGGTTCTGAACTGGAAAAAGGCCACATTTGAAGAAATGAGAAAGGATCTAAAAAGCGTGGATTGGGACAGGTTGTTCTCTGGCAAGGATGTGATCGGTAAGTGGGAAGCCTTCAAAGGAGAAATTTTGAGAGTGCGGAGCTTGTATGTTCCTGTCAGGATTAAAGGCAAGGTGAATAGGAATATTGGTTCTCAAGGGATATTGCAACTCTGATAAAGAAGAAGAGAGAGTTGTATGACATGTATAGGAAACAGGGAGTAAATAAGATGCTTGAGGAGTATAAAAAGTGCAAAAAAAAACTTAAAGAGATCAGAATGGCTAAAGAAGACATGAGGTTGCCTTGGCAGTCAAAGTGAAGTATAATCCAAAGAGCTCCGACAGGTATATTAAGAGCAAAAAGGATAGTAAGGGATAAAATTGGTCCTCTTGAAGATCAAAGTGGTCAGCTATGTATGGAACCAAAAGAAATGGAGATCTTAAATGGTTTTTTTGCGTCTGTGTTTACTAAGGAAACTGCCATGGAGTCAATGGAAATAAGGTAAACAAGTTGTGAGATCATGCAACCTATACAGATTGAGGAGAAGGAGGTGCTTGCTATCTTGAGGCAAATCAGAGTAGATAAGTCCCCAGGACTTGACAGGGTGTTCCCTCGGACCTTGAAGGAGACTAGTGTTGAAATTGCAAGCGCCTTGGCAGAAATATTTAAAATGTCACTGTCTACAGGTGAGGTGCCGGAGGATTGGAGAGTGGCTCATGTTGTTCCGTTGTTTAAAAAAGGATCGAAAAGTAATCCGGGAAATTATAGGCTGGTAAATTTGACGTCGGCAGTAGGTAAATTATTAGAAGGAGTACTGGGAGATAGGATCTACAAGTATTTGGATAGACGGGGACTTATTTGAGAGAGTCAACATGGCTTTGTGCGTGGTAGGTCATGTTTAACCAATCTATTAGAGTTTTTAGGGGAGGTTACCAGGAAAGTGGATGAAGGGAAGGCAGTGGATATTGTCTTCATGGACTTCAGTAAGACCTTTGACAAGGTCCCGCATGGGAGGTTAGTTAGGAAGATTCAGTCGCTAGGTATACATGGAGAGGTGGTAAATTGGATTAGACATTGGCTCAATGGGAGAAGCCAGAGAGTGGTAGTTGAGGATTGCTTCTCCGAGTGGAGGCCTGTGACTAGTGGTGTGCCACTGGGATCAGTCCATTGTTATTTGTCATCTATATTAATGATCTGGATGATAATGTGGTAAATTGGATTAGCAAATTTGCTGATGATACAAAGACTGGAGATGTAGTGGACAGTGAGGAAGGTTTTCAAAGCTTGCAAAAGGATTTAGACCAGCTGGAAAAAAAGGCTGAAAAATAGCAGACGGAGTTTAATATAGACAAGTGTGAGGTATTGCACTTTGGAAGGACAAACTAAGGTAGAACATACAGGGTAAATGGTAAGGCACTGAGGAGTGCAGTAGAACAGAGGGATCTGAGAATACAGATACAAAATTCCCTGCAAGTGGCGTCACAGGTAGATAGGGTCGTAAAGAGAGCTTTTGGTACATTGGCCTTTATTAATCAAAGTATTGAGTATAAGATTTGGAATGCTATGGTGAGGTTGTATAAGGCATTGGTGAGGCCGAATCTGGAGTATTGTGTGCAGTTTTGATCACCAAATTACAGGAAGAATATTAATAAGGTTGAAAGTGTGCAGAGAAGGTTTACAAGGATGTTGCTGGGACTTAGAAACTCAGTTACAGAGAAAGGTTGAATAGGTTAGGACTTTATTGCTAATCTAGTCTTTGACTAGAAGTACCTCGGGTCAAGAATGATGAGCTCAGAGAAGGACATAAAGATACGGGAGGCGCTGGCGTGGAGGGCTATGAATGACATGAAGGAAATCTGGAAGTCAAACCTGACCAGAGGGCTTAAAAAGAGGATCTTCATAGCAGTCATAGAGTCCATTCTCACGTACGGATGCGAGATGTGGACACTCACCAAGACTATGCGAAAGTCTCTAGATTGTTGCTATACACGAATGCTCCGGATGGCTCTTGATGTGAGTTGGCAACAGCACATGATGAACATCGAGCTCTATGACCACCTACTGATGCTCTCCACTAAAATCGAGGCGAGAAGACTGCAATTAGCGGGACACTGTCTACGCCACCCCGAGCTACCTGCCAGCCTAGTCATCATATGGGAGCCCAAGCATGGGACGATGAACTCTGGGCGCCCTCCCAAGACTATGGTCAACACGCTCCTAGAAGACAGCGGCGCGGCTAATGTAGATGAACTGAACACACTGGTGAGGGAGAGGGAGAAGTGCAGAGTCCGTCATCATGCCTGACGCCGGCCACCTAGGCCTGAGTCTACGTAGTAGTTATTCCCTGGAGCATAGAAGAATGAGGGGTGATTTGATAGAAGTATTTCAGTGCTTTAAAAGGGATAGAGAGACGGGGAGAAAGGGGAGGAGGGGTGGCATTACTGGTCAGGGATACCATTACAGCTACAGAAAGGGTGGGTAATGTAGCAGGATCCTCTTTTGAGTCAGTATGGGTGGAAGTCAGGAACAGGAAGGGAGCAGTTACTCTATTGGGGGTATTCTATAGGCCCCCTGGTAGCAGCAGAGATACCGAGGAGCCACTACATTTTGGATCTCCCCGTCCCCCTCCAACTTTCAAATCCCTTACTCACTCTTCCTTCAGTTAGTCCTGACGAAGGGTCTCTGCCTGAAACGTCGACTGCACCTCTTCCTAGAGATGCTGCCTGGCCTGCTGCGTTCACCAGCAACTTTTATGTGTGTTGCAGAGATACCGAGGAGCAGATTGGGAGACAGATTTTGGAAAAGTGCAAAAGTAACAGGGTTGTTATCATAGGTGACTTTAACTTCCCTAATATTGATTGGCACCTGATTAGTTCCAAGGGTTTAGATTGTTAAGTGTGTCCAGGACGGATTCCTGTCACAGTATGTTGACGGGCTGACTAGGGGGAATGCCATACTAGATCTAGTACTAGGTAATGAACCAGGTCACGTCACAGATCTCTCAGTGGGTGAACATCTGGGGGACAGTGACCACTGCTCCGTGGCCTTTAGCATTATCATGGAAAAGGATAGAATCAGAGAGGACAGGAAAATTTTAATTGGGGAAGGGCAAATTATGAGGCTATAAGGCTAGAACTTGCGAGTGTGAATTGGGATGATGTTTTTGCAGGGAACTGCACTATGGACGTGTGGTCGATGTTTAGAGATCTCTTGCAGGATGTTAGGGATAAATTTGTCCCAGTGAGGAAGATAAAGAATGGTAGGGTGAAGGAACCATGGGTGACAAGTGAGGTGGAAAATCTAGTCAGGTGGAAGAAGGCAGCATACATGAGGTTTAGGAAGCAAGGATCAGATGGGTCTATTGAGGAATATAGGGAAGCAAGAAAGGAGCTTAAGAAGGGGCTGAGAAGAGCAAGAAGGGGGCATGAGAAGGCAGGGTAAAGGAAAACCCCAAGGCATTCTTCAAATATGTGAAGAGCAAAAGGATGACAGGAGTGAAAGTAGGACCGATTAGAGATAAAGGTGGGAAGATGTGCCTGGAGGCTGTGGAAGTGAGCGAGGTCCTCAATGAATACTTCTCTTCGGTATTCACCAATGAGAGGGAACTTAATGATGGTGAGGACAATATGGGTGAGGTTGATGTTCTGGAGCATGTTGATATTAAGGGAGAGGAGGTGTTGGAGTTGTTAAAATACATTAAGACAGATAGGTCCCCGGGGCCTGACGGAATATTCCCCAGGCTGCTCCACGAGGCGAGAGAAGAGATTGCTGAGCCTCTGGCTAGGATCTTTATGTCCTCATTGTCCACAGGAATGGTACCGGAGGATTGGAGGGAGGCGAATGTTGTCCCCGTGTTCAAAAAAGGTAGTAGGGATAGTCTGGGTAATTATAGACCAGTGAGCCTTACATCTGTGGTGGGAAAGCTGTTGGAAAAGATTCTTAGAGATAGGATCTATGGGCATTTAGAGAATCATGGTCTGATCAGGGACAGTCAGCATGGCTTTGTGAAGGGCAGATCGTGTCTAATGAGCCTGATAGAGTTCTTTGAGGAGGTGACCAGGCATATAGATGAGGGTAGTGCAGTGGATGTGATCTACATGGATTTTAGTAAGGCATTTGACAAGGTTCAACATGGTAGGCTTATTCAGAAAGTCAGAAGGCATGGGATGCAGGGAAATTTGGCCAGGTGGATTCAGAATTGGCTTGCCTGCAGAAGGCAGGTGGTCGTGGTGGAGGGAGTACATTCAGATTGGAGGATTGTGACTAGTGGTGTCCCACAAGGATCTGTTCTGGGACCTCTACTTTTCGTGATTTTTATTAACGACCTGGATGTGGGGGTAGAAGGGTGGGTTGGCAAGTTTGCAGACGACACAAAGGTTGGTGGTGTTGTAGATCGTGTAGAGGATTGTCAAAGATTGCAGAGAGACATTGATAGAATGCAGAAGTGGGCTGAGAAGTGGCAGATGGAGTTCAACCCAGAGAAGTGTGAGGTGGTACACTTTGGAAGGACAAATTCCAAGGCAGAGAACAAAGTAAATGGCAGGATACTTGGTAGTGTGGAGGAGCAGAGGGATCTCGGGGTACATGTCCATAGATCCCTGAAAGTTGCCTCACAGGTAGATAGGGTAGTTAAGAAAGCTTATAGGGTGATAGCTTTCGTAAGTCGAAGGATAGAGTTTAAGAGTCGCGATGTAATGATGCAGCTCTATAAAACTCTGGTTAGGCCACACTTGGAGTACTGTGTCCAGTTCTGAGAGCTTGGATGCATACATGGAATTATGATGTAGTGGCCATTACAGAGACTTGGCTGGCACCAGGGCAGGAATGGATTCTCAATATTCCTGGATTTCAGTGCTTTAAAAGGGATAGGGAGGGCGGAAAAAGGGGAGGAGAGGTGGCATTACTGGTCAGGGATACTATTACAGCTACAGAAAGGGTGGGTAATGTAGCAGGATCCTCTTTTGAGTCAATGTGGGTGGAAGTCAGGAACAGGAAGGGAGCAGTTACTCTATTGGGTGTATTCTGTAGGCCCCCTGGTAGCAGCAGAGATACAGAGGAGCAGATTGGGAGGCAGATTTTGGAAAGGTGCAAAAATAACAGGGTTGTTATCATGGGTGACTTTAACTTCCCTAACATTGATTGGCACCTGATTAGTTCCAAGGGTTTAGATGGGGCAGAGTTTGTTAAGTGTGTCCAGGACGGATTCCTGTCACAGTATGTTGACAGGCCGACTAGGGGGAATGCAATACTAGATCTAGTACTAGGTAATGAACCGGGTCACGTCACAGATCTCTCAGTGGGTGGACATCTGGGGGACAGTGACCACCGCTCCGTGGCCTTTAGCATTATCATGGAAAAGGATAGAATCAGAGAAGACAGGAAAATTTTAATTGGGGAAAGGCAAATTATGAGGCTATAAGGCTAGAACTTGCGAGTGTGAATTGGGATGATGTTTTTGCAGGGAACTGCACTATGGACATGTGGTGGATGTTTAGAGATCTCTTGCAGGATGTTAGGGATAAATTTGTCCCAGTGAGGAAGATAAAGAATGGTAGGGTGAAGGAGCCATGGGTGACAAGTGAAGTGGAAAATCTAGTCAGGTGGAAGAAGGCAGCATACATGAGGTTTAGGAAGCAAGGATCAGATGGGTCTATTGAGGAATATAGGGAAGCAAGAAAGGAGCTTAAGAAGGGGCTGAGAAGAGCAAGAAGGGGGCATGAGAAGGCAGGGTAAAGGAAAACCCCAAGGCATTCTTCAAATATGTGAAGAGCAAAAGGATGACAGGAGTGAAAGTAGGACCGATTAGAGATAAAGGTGGGAAGATGTGCCTGGAGGCTGTGGAAGTGAGCGAGGTCCTCAATGAATAATTCTCTTTGGTATTCACCAATGAGAGGGAACTTGATGGTGTGGACAATATGAGTGAGGTTGATGTTCTGGAGCATGTTGATATTAAGGGAGAGGAGGTGTTGGAGTTGTTAAAATACATTAGGACAGATAAGTCCCCGGGGCCTGACAGAATATTCCCCAGGCTGCTCCACGAGGCGAGAGAAGAGATTGCTGAGCCTCTGGCTAGGATCTTTATGTCCTCGTTGTCCACGGGAATGGTACCGGAGGATTGGAGGGAGGCGAATGTTGTCTCCTTGTTCAAAAAAGGTAGTAGTTATAGTCCGGGTAATTATAGACCAGTGAGTCTTACATCTGTGGTAGGAAAGCTGTTGGAAAAGATTCTTAGAGATAGGATCTGTAGGCATTTAGAGAATCATGGTCTGATCAGGGACAGTCAGCATGGCTTTGTGAAGGGCAGATCGTGTCTAACGAGCCTGATAGAGTTCTTTGAGGTGGTGACCAGGCATATAGATGAGGGTAGTGTAGTGGATGTGATCTATATGGATTTTAGTAAGGCTTTTGACAAGGTTCCACACGGTAGGCTTATTCAGAAAGTTAGAAGGCATGGAATGCAGGGAATTTTGGCCAGGTGGATTCAGAATTGGCTTGCCTGCAGAAGGCAGAGTGTGGTGGTGGAGGGAGTACATTCAGATTGGAGGATTGTGATAGTGGTGTCCCACAAGGATCTGTTCTGGGACCTCTACTTTTCGTGATTTTTATTAACGACCTGGATGTGGGGGTAGAAGGGTGGGTTGGCAAGTTTGCAGACGACACAAAAGTTGGTGGTGTTGTAGATAGTGTAGAGGATTGTCAAAGATTGCAGAGAGACATTGATAGGATGCAGAAGTGGGCTGAGAAGTTGCAGATGGAGTTCAACCCAGAGAAGTGTGAGGTGGTACACTTTGGAAGGACAAACTCCAAGGCAGAGTACAAAGTAAATGGCAGGATACTTGGTAGTGTGGAGGAGCAGAGGGATCTCGGGGTACATGTCCACAGATCCCTGAAAGTTGCCTCACAGGTGGAGAGGGTAGTTAAGAAAGCTTATGGGGTGTTAGCTTTCATAAGTCGAGGGATAGAGTTTAAGAGTCGCGATGTAATGATGCAGCTCTATAAAACTCTGGTTAGGCCACACTTGGAGTACTGTGTCCAGTTCTGGTCACCTCACTATAGGAAGGATGTGGAAGCATTGAGAAGGGTACAGAGGAGATTTACCAGGATGCTGCCTGGTTTAGAAAGTATGCATTGTGATCAGAGATTAAGGGAGCTAGGGCTTTACTCTTTGGAGAGAAGGAGGATGAGAGGAGACATGATAGAGGTGTACAAGATAATAAGAGGAATAGATAGAGTTGACAGCCAGCGCCTCTTACCCAGGGCACCACTGCTCAGTACAAGAGGACATGGCTTTAAGGTAAGGGGTGGGAAGTTCAAGGGGGATTTTAGAGGAAGGTTTTTTACTCAGAGAGTGGTTGGTGCGTGGAATGCACTGCCTGAGTCAGTGGTAGAGGCAGATACAATAGTGAAATTTAAGAGACTACTAGACAGGTATATGGAGGAATTTAAGGTGGGGGGGGTTATATGGGAGGCAGTGTTTGAGGGTCAGCACAACATTGTGGGCCGAAGGGCCTGTTCTGTGCTGTACTATTCTATGTTCTATAAAATTATGATGGGTATAGATAGAGTGAATGCAAGCAGGCTTTTTCCACTGAGGCTAGAGGAGAAAAAAACCAGAGGACATGGGTTAAGGGTGAAGGGGGAAAAGTTTAAAGGGAACTTTATGGGGAGCTTCTTCACACAGAGAGTGGTGGGAGTGTGGAATGAGCTGCCAGATGAAGTGGTAAATGCGGGCTCACTTTTAACATTTAATAAAAGCTTGGAGAGGTACATGGATGGGAGGTGTATGGAGGGATATGGTCCAGGTGCAGGTCATGGGGACTAGGCAGAAAAATGGTTCGGCACAGCCAAGAAAGGCCGAAAAGCCTGTTTCTGTGCTGTAATGTTCTATGGAACTGGAGTGCCAGAGCAGTTAATGGAGAGGTTGTGAAGGCAGATGTTCGTGACCTCAGCCAGAGTCAGGAATCAAAAGGTTGAGCATGGTGTGACTAATATCCTGAGATGTGTATATTTCAATGCAAGAAGTATCATAGGAAAGTCAGATAGGCTCAGGGTGTGGTCAACACCTGGAATTATGATATTGTGGCCATTAGTGAGACTTGGTTGTGCGAGGGGCAGGACTGGCAGATCAATATTCTGGGGTGACAGAGCGGGAGGGATTAAAGGAGGGGTGGTGTTACTGGTCAGGGAAAATATCACAGCAGTGCTGTGTCAGAACAGACTGAAGAATTGGACTGGTAAGGCTTTATGGGTGGAACTGAGAAGTAAGAAAGGTATGACCGCATTAATGGGGCTATATTACAGACCACCCAATGGTTCAGTGGACTTAACGAAACATATTTGGAGGGAATCGCAGATTGTTGCAAGAAACACAAGGTTGTTATAGTAGGTGGTTTTAACTTTGCGTTTACTAACAGGGACTCCCATTCTGTAAAAGGTCTACACGGGATAGAGCTTGTCAAATGTGTTCAGGAAAGTTTCCTTAATTAGTCCGTAGAAGCTCAATGAGAGAGAGTGATCTGCAGTAAGGAAATGAGACAGGGCAGATGACAGAAGTTTGTGATCGTAATGCTATTACTTTCAAAGTAAGTATGCAAAAAGATAGGTCTTGTCCTTGGGTTGATACTTTGATAGTGTTAGAAATGATCTGGAAAGTGTGGATACAGACAGACTGTTTACTGGCAAGGTGCAATTGCTAAACAGGAGGACTTTAAAAGTGCCGTTTTCTGAGTACAAAGGTTGTATGTGCCTGTCAGATATCGAGGCCCAGGGAAAACAAAATGTGGTGCTTATGGAAAAGTGCAAGGGAACACTTTAGAAAGAAATCCAGAGGCATGAGGTTGCCCAAGTAGTCAAGGCAAAGGAGAATTCAGATGTGTTAAGAACAAAAGGATTGCAAGGCACAGAATTGGTTCTCTGGAAGATCAGAATGGTAATGTATGCGTGGAGCCTAAACAAATAGAGAAGGTATTAAATGGAGATTCTCTGCATCTGTATTTACTCAGGAGACAACACAGAGCCTACAGAAGTCAGGCAAAGTGGCATCGACTTCATGGGACCCTATAGAAATTAGAGAGGAGGGGGTGTTTTCTACCCTGAGGCAAGTTAGGGTGGATAAATCCCTGAGGCAGGACAAGGTATGTCACTCGGATCCTGTGGGAGACAAGTGTGGAAATTACCAGGGCCCAAGCAGGAACATTTAAATCATAATGACAGTGTGTTACCATAGGATTGGAGGATAGCCAATGTTGTTCCACTGTTTAAGAAAGGCTCTAAAAATAAACCAGGAAATTATAGGCCAGTGAGCCTGACATCATTCGTGGGGAAGTGATTGGAAGGTATTCTGAGACCAGACATATGAATATCTGGATAGACAGGGACTGATTAATGATAGTCATTGTGGCTTCATGCGTAGTAGGTCGTGTCTAGCCAATCTTACGGAGTTTTTCGAGGAAGTTACCAGGAAAGTTGATAAAGGCAAGGTAGTGGATGCTGTCTACGTGTAATTTCGTAAGGCCTTTGACAGGGTCTCACATGGAAGGCTGGTCAATAAGGTTCAGTCGCTTGGCATTGAAGATGATGTAGCAGATTGGATTAGACATTGGCTTTGTGAGAGAAGTCAGAGCAGTAGTAGAGAGTTACCTCTCTGACTTGGAGGCTTGTGACTAGTGGAGTGCTGCAGGGTCCTTTCTCCCCTAATCAATGATCTGGATGATTGATGTGGTTAACTGGATCAGCAAAGTTGCAGATGACACCACGATTGTGAGTGTAGTGGACAGTAACGAAGGCTGTCATGGCTTACAGAGAGATTTGCATCAGCAGGAAAAATGGGCAAAAAAGTTGGTAGATGGAATTTAATACCCCCTACAAACCACTCCATCCGCCCTTCCCCCAGTCCCCATTGCCACCACTGGCCCCAGATTTGACCCTGTTCCTCTCTTGGTAGGGGTTCTCTTCTCCCCTGACCTCACATTTGACCCTGTTCATCTGTTGGCAGGGATTCCGTGAAGGTGTCTCTCGTCAGGATGTTCCAGGGTATTGCAGCCAGTACGGGAGGTGAGCACGTGTGGTGTGTGTGAGTATGGGGGGTGATCACGTGTGGTGTGTGTGAGTACAGGGGGGGGGGTGATCACGTGTGGTGTCTGTCAGTACGGGAGGTGATCACGTGTGGTGTGTCAGTACAGGAGGTGATCACGTGTGGTGTGTGAGTACGGGAAGTGAGCACATGTGTGTATGAGTATGGGAGGTGATCACGTGTGGTGTCTGTCAGTACGGGAGGTGATCACGTGTGGTGTGTGTCAGTACGGGAGCTGATCACGTGTGGTGTGTGTCGGTACGGGAGGTGATCACGTGTGGTGTGTGTGTGAGTACGGGAGGTGATCACGTGTGGTGTGTGTCGGTACGGGAGGTGATCAGGTGTGGTGTGTGAGTACAGGTGATCACATGTGGTGTGTGTCGGTACGGGAGGTGATCACGTGTGGAGTGTGTCAGACGGGTCACTGCTGTAATCTTTATAATTCAGAATCAGGTTGTGAAATTTGTTCATTTGCAGCAGCAGTACTGTGCAAACAAAAAGATTACTGTATGGTACAGTGAAAAATGTATGTTAAAAAATTGCAAAAATACAGCAAAATAGTGAGATGCTGTTCATGGACCGTTGAGAAATCTGATGGCGGAGGCAAAGAAGCTGTTCCTGAAACATTGAGTGTGTGTCTTCAGGCTTGTGTAACTCCTCCTTGATGATAGGGAATGGGGGAGATCTTAAATAGGTTTTTTCCGTCTATATTTACTAAGGAAGCTGGCATGAAATCTATGGAATTCAGGGAATCAAGTAGTGAGACCATGGAAACTGTACAGATTAAAAAGGAGGAGGTGCTTGCTGTCTTGAGGAAAATTAAAGTGGATAAATCCCCGGGACCTGATAGAGTGTTCCCTCGGACCTTGAAGGAGACTAGTGTTGAAATTGTGGGGGCCCTGGCAGAAATATTTAAAATGTCGCTGTCTACGGGTGAAGTGCCGGAGGATTGGAGAGTGGCTCATGTTGTTCCGTTGTTTAAAAAAGGATCGAAAAGTAATCTGGGAAATTATAGGCCGGTGAGTTTAACGTCAGTAGTAGGTAAGTTATTGGAGGGAGTACTAAGAGACAGAATCTACAAGCATTTGGATAGACAGGGGCTTATTAGGGAGAGTCAACATGGCTTTGTGCGTGGTAGGTCATGTTTGACCAATCTATTGGAGCTTTTCGAGGAGGTTACCAGGAAAGTGGATGAAGGGAAGGCAGTGGATATTGTCTACATGGACTTCAGTAAGGCCTTTGACAAGGTTCCGCATGGGAGGTTAGTTAGGAAAATTCAGTCGCTAGGTATACATGGAGAGGTGGATTAGACATTGGCTCGATGGAAGAAGCCAGAGAGTGGTGGTAGAGAATTGCTTCTCTGAGTGGAGGCCTGTGACTAGTGGTGTGCCACATGGATCAGTGCTGGGTCCATTGTTACTTGTCATCTATATCAATGATCTGGATGATAATGTGGTAAATTGGATCAGCAAGTTTGCTGATGATACAAAGATTGGAGGTGTAGTAGACAGTGAGGAAGGTTTTCAGAGCCTGCAGAGGGACTTGGACCAGCTGGAAAAATGGCAGATGGAGTTTAATACTGACAAGTGTGAGGTATTGCACGTTGGAAGGACAAACCAACGTAGAACATACAGGGTTAATGGTAAGGCACTGAGGAGTGCAGTAGAACAGAGGGATCTGGGAATACAGATACAAAATTCCCTAAAAGTGGCGTCACAGGTAGATAGGGTCATAAAGAGAGCTTTTGGTACATTGGCCTTTATTAATCAAAGTATTGAGTATAAGAGCTGGAATGTTATGATGAGGTTGTATAAGGCATTGGTGAGGCCGAATCTGGAGTACTGTGTTCAGTTTTGGTCACCAAATTACAGGAAGGATATAAGTAAGGTTGAAAGAGTGCAGAGAAGGTTTACAAGGATGTTGCTGGGACTTGAGAAACTCAGTTACAGAGAAAGGTTGAATAGGTTAGGACTTTATTCCCTGGAGCGTAGAAGAATGAGGGGAGATTTGATAGAGGTATATAAAATTATGATGGGTATAGATAGAGTGAATGCAAGCAGGCTTTTTCCACTGAGGCAAGGGGAGAAAAAAACCAGAGGACATGGGTTAAGGGTGAGGGGGGAAAAGTTTAAAGGGAACATTAGGTGGGGCTTCTTCACACAGAGAGTGGTGGGAGTATGGAATGAGCTGCCAGACGAGGTGGTAAATGTGGGGTTTTTTTTAACATTTAAGAATAAATTGGACAGATACATGGATGGGAGGTGTATGGAGAGATATGGTCCGTGTGCAGGTCAGTGGGACTAGGCAGAAAATGGTTGGGCACAGCCAAGAAGGGCCAAAAGGCCTGTTTCTGTGCTGTAGTTTCTATGGTTTCTATGATAGTTATGAGAAGAGGCCTTGTCCTAGGCTTTGGGGGACCTTGATGATAGATGCCACTTGTTTGAGATCTGCCTCGTGAATTCATCCTCAATGGTGGGGAGGCTGGTGCCTATAGACTCGTATAAAAGTACAGTACAGAAACAGGCCTTTTGGCCCCTCTAGTCGATGCTGAACTATTTAAAGTGCCTACTCACATCGAACTCACGAGAACCACAGCCATACATGTACCTTCCAGACTTCCATTGAACTTTGAAATGGAGCGCGCATACGCCACTTGTGCTGGCGGCTCGTTCCACACTCTCACCACCCTGTGAGTGAAGAAGTGTCCCCTCATGTTCCCTTAAACTTTACACCTTTCACTCTTAACCCAGAACTTCTTGTTGTTGTCCCATCCAACTTCAGTGGAAAGAAGATTGCTTGCATTTACCCTATCTGTGTTGCTCATAATTTTGTATATTTCTATAATATCTCCTCTCAATCTTCTACATTCCAAGGAGTAAAGTCCTAACCTATTCAAACTTTCCCAATAACTCAGGTCCTCCGGACTGGGCAACATCCTTGCAGATTTTCTTTGTACTCTTTCAACCTTCTTTACATCTTTCCTGTACGTAGGTGACCAAAGCTGCACACAATACTCCTAATTAGTCCTCGTCAACGTCTTATCCAATCTTAACATAACATCACATCTCCTATATTCAGTACTTTGATTTATGAAGGCCAATGTGCCAAAAGCTTTCTTTACTACCCCATCTGCCTGTGACATCACTTTCAAAAGATTATGGACCTGTATTCTCAAATCCCTTTGTTCGACCGCGCTCCTCACTGCTTTACCAGTTACCCCACAGACTCCTCTCCAGAAATGCTTTGGGAACACCTAAAAACCACCATCCTGCAAACCTCTGAGGGAGTCCTAGGGTGTTCCACAAAGAGGAACAAGGACTGGTTCGATGAAAACAACTAGGAGATCCAAGAATTGCTGGCGCAGAAGAGATCCGCCCACCAGGCGCACCTTGCTCAGCTGTCTTGTCCTGATACAGAGGGTTTTATGAAGCCCTGAGAGCGGTGTACGGCCCTTCGCACCAGGTCCAGAGCCCCTTGCGCAGTGCAGACGGTCAGACGCTCTTCACCGACAAGGCGTCCATCCTGAACCGGTGGTCGGAACATTTCCAGACTCTCTTCAGCACCAACTGCATGGTCCAAGACTCAGCAATTCATCACATCCCACAACAGCCAGAGAAAACAGAACTGGACAAGATTCCAACCCTAGAAGAGACAGTCAAGGCCGTAGAGCAGCTGAAAAATGGCAAGGCAGCGGGAGTTGATGGAATCCCACCTGAGATTTGGAAGCATGGGGGCCCAGCGTTACACACCAAACTCCACGAGTTCTTTGTCTGCTGCTGGGAACAAGGTAAACTACCACAGGACCTCTGTGATGCAGTCATCATCGTCCTGTATAAGAACAAGGGGGAAAAGTCCGACTGCTCCAACTACCGGCAGATAACTCTGCTCTCTATCGCAGGGAAAATCCTCGCAAGAATACTCTTGAACAGATTGGTGCCCATCATTGCAGAAGAACACCTCCCAGAGAGCCAGTGTGGCTTCAGAGCCAACAGGAGCACCACCAACATGGTATCTGTTCTCAGGCAGCTCCAAGAGAAATGTAGAGAACAGAACAAGGGATTGTACGTGACATTTGTCGACCTTACCAAAGCGTTCGACACCGTGAGCAGGGAAGGTCTGTGGCAAATCGTGGAACGACTGGGATGCCCCCCAAAGTTCCTCAGCATGGTCATCCAGCTACATGACGATCAGAGTGGCCAAATCAGACACAACAACGACCTCTCAGAACTTTTCCCAATAGGTAGCAGAGTAAAGCAAGGCTGCGTCTTCGCGCCGACTCTCTTCACCATCTTCTTCAGCATGAGGGTTGAAAGGGTCACAGAAGACCTTGATGATGGGGACAGTGTTTACATCCGATACTGCACTGATGGCAGCCTGTTCAACCTGAGGCGACTACAGTCCCACACCAAGACATTGGAGCAACTCATCCGAGAGCTACTGTTCGCAGACGATGCTGCCCTTGTTGCCCACACAGAGACAGCCTGCAGCATGTAACACTCTGCTTCGCAGAAGCTGCCGAGCTCTTCAGACTGGAAATCAGCTTGAAGAAGACAGAAGTTCTCCATTGGCCCGCACCTCAGGAAGATTACCACCCTCCCCGCTTCACCATCGGTGAGGTAGAGCTGAAGACAGTCCACCAGTTCATCTACCTGGGGTGCACCATCTCGTCAGATGCCAAGATTGATAAAGAGATTGACAACAGACTGGCAAAGGCAAACAGTGCATTCGGCAGGCTGTACAAAAGAGTCTGGAACAACAAGCATTTGAAGAAAGGCACAAAGATCAGTGTGTACAGAGCCGTTGTACTGACCACCCTCCTGTACGGCTCCGAGTCATGGGTCACCTACCGTCACCACCTACGACTCCTTGAGTGTTTCCATCAGCGCTGCCATCCTCAACATCCACTGGTGACTTCGTCACCAGCATCGAAGTTCTCCAACAGGTGGAGGTCACCAGCATCAAGGTCACGCTGTTGAAGACGCAGCTGCACTGGGCAGGGCACGTCTCCAGGATGGAGGATCATCGCCTGCCCAAGGTTGTGCTGTATGGCGAACTCCCCACTGGCCACCGTGACAGAGGGGCACCGAAGAAGAGGTGCAAGGACTCTCTGAAGAAATCCCTTGGTGCCTGTCACACTGACCATCACCAGTGGTCTAATCCAGCCTCCGATCGCGAGGCCTGGTGACACACCATTCACCAGTCCGTCTCCTCCTTCGAGGACGCACGCAGGGCTGGCATTAAGGACAAAAGGAGAAGGAGGAAGAACCGTGACACAGCAGCACCAAACCCAGAACAGATTTTCCCTTGCAGTTGCTGCGGCCAGGCCTGCCTGTCCTGTATTGGCCTTGTCAGCCACCAGCGAGACTGCAGCAGACGTGGTCAGCCCCCTTCCTAAATCTTCGTTCGCGAAGCCAAACCATGATGATGATAATAATGAGTGGTTTGTACATTCTTTTATGATACCAGCGACTGAGCTGAGCAATTCTGGTCACTGGCTGTAGGGAGTTTGCACATTCTCCCTATGACTGCAAGGATTTCCTTCGGGTGCTCTGGCTTCTTCCCACAGTGCCT
Organism: Mobula birostris; assembly: GCF_030028105.1. NCBI lineage: Eukaryota > Metazoa > Chordata > Chondrichthyes > Myliobatiformes > Myliobatidae > Mobula > Mobula birostris. The sequence continues at coordinate 232,277,362 of NC_092372.1, read as the reverse complement.
ACTCCCCACGGTATTTCAATAAATAAAGAAAGAAAACTCTCCACGGACTGTTCTGGCACTCTGGTTCCTATCCTCCCTCCAATTCTAGTTTAAACCCCATCGTGCAGCATGAGCAAACTTTTCCACTAGGATATTTGTCCCCTTCCAATTCAGGTGCAAGCCGTCTCTTCTGTACAGGTCCCACCTTCCCTGGAAGAGAGTCCAATGATCCAAAAATCTTATGCCCTTCCTCCTACACCAATTCCTTTGCTGTGTATTAAACTGTATAATCTTCTTATTTGAGCTCTCAGATAACTTTTACCAAGGTCTTAGACCTTAATTAGTATGTTAGGGCTATGGCTTGTTCACAGTCATTGTTAGGAAAAGCCAGGTGATGCAAATTTTAAAGCTTTATAAATACCCTGACTCCTTAAACCTTGTCCCAACAATCAGCAGCTATGGGTTCCTCTAAGCAGCTGCCTAGCACTCTGAAAATTAAAATAAATGATGCCCACAAAGCAGGAGAAGGAGAAGATAGCAAAGCGTTCTCAGGTAGCCATTTCCTCAGTTCGTAATGTAATTAAGAAATGGCAGTAAACAGGAACGGTGGAGGTCAAGTGGAGGTCTAGAAGACCAAGAAAACCTTCTGAGAGAACTGCTCGTAGGATTGCTAGAAAGGCAAATCAAAACCCCTATTTGACAGCAAAAGACCTTCAGGAAGATTTAGCAGACTCTGGAGTGGTGGTGCATTGTTCTACTGTGCAGCGGCACCTGCACAAATATGACCTTGATGGAAGAGTCATCAGAAGAAAACCTTTCCTGCGTCACCACCACAAAATTCAGTGTCAGAAGTTTGCAAAGGAACATCTAAACAAGCTTGATGCATTTTGGCAACAAGTCCTATGGACCGATGAAGTTAAAATAGGACTTTTTGGCCGCAATGAGTAAAAGGTATGTTTGGAGAAAAAAGGTTGCAGAATTTCATGAAAAGAACCCCTCTCCAAATGTTAAGCACGGGGGTGGATCGATCATGCTTTGGGCTTGTGTTGCAGCCAGTGGCATGGGGAACATTTCACTGGTAGAGGGAAGAATGAATTCAAATAAATACCAGCAAATTCTGGAAGCAAACATCACACCGTCTGTAAAAGAGCTGATGATGAAAAGAGGATGGCTTCTACAACAGGATAATGATCCTAAACGCCCCTCAAAATCCACAATGGACTACCTCAAGAGGCTCAAGCTGAAGGTTTTGCCATGGCCCTCACAGTCCCCTGACCTAAACATCATCGAAAATCTGTGGATAGACCTCAAAAGAGCAGCGCATGCAAGACGGCCCAAGAATCTCACAGAACTAGAAGCCTTTTGCAAGGAAGAATGGGTGAAAATCCCCCGAACAAGAATTGAAAGACTCTTAGCAGGCTACAGAAAGCGTTTACAAGCTGTGATACTTGCCAAAGGGGGTGTTACTAAGTACTGACCATGCAGGGTGCCCAAACCTTTGCTTCAGGCCCTTTTCCTTTTTTGTTATTTTGAAACTGTAAAAGATGAAAATAAAACAAGTAATCTTGCTTAAGATATTAAAGAAATGTGTCCATCTTTAACTTTATGCCTTTTGGAAATCAGGGTATCTTTTACTTGCTTAGCTATTCACAGTAACAGAAATTTTGACCGGGGTGCCCAAACATTTGCATTCCACTGTATATTTTAAATGGAAATTGATAGTTTTCTGATCGGTCAGGACTTCAAAGGATATGGTGAGAAGGCAGGTGTACGGTGTTGAGTGGGATTGGGGATCAGCCATGATGAAATGGTGGAGCAGATTTGATGGGCTGAATGGCCTAATTCTGCTCCAATGTCTTATGGTCACTCCAACGATGACCGCTACGACAATGGCCACCTTGCTTGCCCCTGCCTTACTTTAATTTGTTCTTGCCAATCAATCCAGAATGTTGACTGGCTGCTGCTCAAAGCTTCTAACTGCCGTGAGTCATTGCCTTTTCTGCTTAGTTGACAAAGTTGAGTGAAGTACGTCTTCTCAGGTTTCTGATCCCTGTTTTGCTGCTGCTCATAAGACTACCCAAATTGTACACAATACTCCAAGTGTGTCCTCACCAATGACTTGGACAACTGTACCAGACTAACAGAATGTCCCAACTCCTGTATTGATGAAAAGTTTCAACCTGAAACATCAACTGCTTATTCCCATCCATAGATGCTGCCTTCCCTGTTGAGCTCCTCCAGCACATTGGGTGAATTGCTGATGAAGGTCGGTGTTAAACACTTCTTCCACCACCCTGTGTACTTATGATACTGCTTTCAACAGACAATACATTTGTGCTCCTAGGTCTACTGTTGCCCTACATTGCCTCATGCCCTACATTATTCAGTGCAAGTCATATGCTGGTTTGCCTCACACTTATCTCTATTGAAATCCATTTAACACACCCCAGCCCACTTCATAACTGATCAAGATTCCCTTGTAATCTTCTTCGTTATCAACATCTAATTTCGTGCCATTGGCAATTACTGATCAGGCCTTGTACATTCACATCCTAATTATTTACATAAAAATAAATTGATATAGGAATAAATTGCTAAGTTGATTTGTCAGGGCATCAAAGGTTATGGGGAGAAAGCAACAGAATAGGGTTGAGAAGGATAATGAATCAGCCATGATGGAATGGCGGAGCAAACCCAATGGGCTGAATGGCCTAATTCTGCTCCAATGACTGATGGTCTTGTAATGAATTAACACGGTTGCAACAATAACCTCCTGGTGAAAGCTTTGGAGAGGGTGCAGAAGAGCTTCAGCAGGATGCTGCCTGAATTAGAGAGCATGTGCTAGAGAGGGTGGGCAAACTTGGGTTGTTTTCTCTGGAGCAGCAGAGATGGGGAGGTCTGATGGAGGTTTATAAAATTATGAGAGCCACAAACAGGGTAGACAGACTTTTTCCCAGGGTAGGAATGTAAAATATGTAGTTGTTTTCTTTACACAGAGACTGTGGGTGCCTGAGTGTGCTGCCAGGGCAAGTGCTGGAGACAAATGTGATGGTCTTGTTTCAAATGTACGGGTGAATGCCACTTTGCTGTCAAATGCAATTTCTCCGTTATAGAGCTCAGCTCCTTGTTTGACCCAAGGCCACTGGGGTCAGGTATAGGTGGCTGTGGTGGCAAAGGGAATTGCGGGTGGTGGGCTTGCCATTTGAGCAGCTGGGAAATGTGTGAGTGAATGAGAGGCCCTGTCCCTCACGTCATTGCCAGCAGTGAATCGGTGCTAACTATTCCTTTTGGATATTACAGCACAAGGCAACAAGCCGGAACTTTATGAGGTGAGAAATGAATGGGGCAGGGGGAACTGGAGGAGGGGCTGAGGGAGCTGGAGGGAGGGGTGGGGGAGCTGGAGTTAGGGGCCGAGGGGAGATGCTGTTGGAGCTGGAGGAGGGACCTAGGGGAAGGGCAGGGGTAGCTGGACGAGAGGCAGGAGGGAGGGGCAGGGGGAGATGCTGTTGGAGCTGGAGGAGGGACCTAGGGGAAGGGCAGGGGTAGCTGGATGAGAGGCAGAAGGGAGTGGTGAGGGAGCTGGAGGAGGGACTGAGGGTAGGAAGGTGGTGCTTAGAGAAGGAGCAAGGTGAGAGGAATGAGGAAGGGAGGGGTTTTTCCAAAGGAGGAGGAGCAGGGAAGCTGGAGGAGGGGCTGAGGGGAGGGAGGTGGTGCTGAGGGAAGGAACGAGGTGAGGGGAATATGGAAGGTAGGGTTTTGGGGAGGGTGGCGGAGGCAAGGGCAGGAGTTTCTTTGCATGGAGTCTGGCTCTGCACTGACTGATGGCTGCTTGTGTTTCAGGAGGTGAAGCTGTACAAAAATGCCCGGGAGCGAGAGAAGTGAGTGAGGATGTGTGGCTTCCTACAGGGATGGATGGAGGGAGGTCAAGGGTCTTCAGTGAGGAGGGAGTTTGGGTATAGGAAGGTGGGGGAAGACAGAGGGAGGGATGGGGGTATAAGTGACGAATGGTGCTGTAGCGAGGAATGGATGTGGAGGGCTGTGATGAAGGACCGAGGAAGGGCTGGTGTGGGAGAAATCTCAGAGAATCAGGGTGCGGGGTAGGGCCAGGGGGCGGGTGGTTGGTGAATGGATAGGGAGGGGGTAGGGGTGGCTGGTAGGTGGTGGGAGAAGAGTAGGAAGGGCTGAGTGATCATGGAGGAGGATTGGTCAGTGAGGGAAGGTGCTCTGTGAGGTAGGGTTGGATGGTGGGGGATGAGTAAGGAGGGCTCAGTTGGTGGGGGAGGGGATGAGGGGGAGTGGGACAGTTGGTGGGGAAGGGGATGGGTGGTGGGGAATGTGTAGAGAGGGGTGAGTGGTCTGGGGGGAGGGGATGAGGGGGTGGGGGATGTGTAGGGAGGGGTGAGTGGTCTGGGGGGAGGGGGTGGGCAGTGGGGGATGTGTAGGGAGGGGTGAGTGGTCTGGGGGAGGGGATGAGGGGGAGTGGGACGGTTGGTCGGTGGGGGAGGGGGTGGGCTGTGGGGGATGTGTAGGGATGGGTGAGTGGTCTGGGGGGGGATGGGTGGTGGGGGAAGGTTGGTTCCTGGGTGAGGGGGTGGTCAATGGAGGAGGGTTGGGTGGTGGAGGATGTGTAGGGATGGGTGAATGGTCTGGTGGGGGTGAGGGTGATCGGAGGCGGAGGGGTTGGGCAGTGGGGGATGTGTAGGGAGGGGTGAGTGCTCCAGGGGAATGGAGGGCTGGGTGTTGGGGGTGGGGGCAGGATGTAATGGAACCCTACCTGATGCTGTTCTCGAACCCCAGATATGACAACATGGCGGAACTGTTTGCTGTTGTAAAGACTCTTCAGGCTTTGGAGAAAACCTACATCAAGGACTGTGTCACTCCAACTGAGTGAGTGTCTCATTCTGTGGACAGGTGATGGAGTGGGTGGGCAAGGGTCCGTCACAGATTTGGAACAGTTCATTTATCTATCTTGTCATGTTTGGACTCCCAGTTGCTGGGAAAGTAACTGTACCATTTATCTATCATGGTTTTCTGTCCCTGAATCAGGTCCCCCTCGGCCTGAGCCTGAGATCTATCTTCTTTGCAATCAGGCCTCCCAAACCCAGTAAAATCATGGTGATCATTTCTGCTCCCTCTATAGCCTCCTGACATCTGGATAAGCAGAACTGAACACACATCTGCAAGTGTGGCCTCACCAACATCTCATGCAATTACTGTGTCACGTGACATTCCTACGGTGACACTTAAGGTCAAGTTTATCACCTGACTGTACAGATATACACTCAAATGAACCAACGTTCCTCCAGACCATGGAGCCTCCACAGCACATATAACAAAATATTACCATAAATAAATTAACAAAGTAGAGTTCCAAGTGGATTTAATGCACAGCACAGGTAAACAGTACAGTTAACAGCTCGCTATCTTGGTGATGAGGTCTCAGTGCTGGCAGGGTATTCATTTGTCTCAAAGTCTGAGGGAAGGAGCTGTTATCCAGTCCGGCAGTCCTAGTCGAGATACTCCTGTACCTCCTTCCTGACAGTGGGTCAAAACGATTGTGGGATAGGCGTTAGGGATCCTCAACAATGTTTTGCGATGCTCCTGGTAAGTATCATAGTAGTGAGGAAGAAGACCCTGCTGATCTTCTTGGCAGTTTCTGTTGCCTTCTGTAGGGTCACGCGGTCTGATTGGTTGGTGACCTGATCAATGATGGGACTTTTGTAAAATGCTGCCTTCTCCACCCTTTCTCACTGTGTCACCACTCTCGGAACTGTGTCCCTGAACCCCGAGGTTTCTGTTCTTCACCACTGTGTGTCATCACTCTCAGAACTGTGTCCCTGTACCCCGAGGTTTCTGTTCTTCACCACCCTGTGTCACCACTCTCAGAACTGTGTCCCTGTACCCTGAGGTTTCTGTTCTTCACCACCCTGTGTCATCACTCTCAGAACTGTGTCCCTGTACCCTGAGGTTTCTATACGTCACCACCCTGTGTCATCACTCTCAGAACTGTGTCCCTGTACCCCGAGGTTTCTGTTCTTCACCACCCTGTGTCATCACTCTCAGAACTGTGTCCCTGTTCCCTGAAGTTTCTGTTCTTCACCACCGTGTCACCACTCTCAGAACAGTGTCCCTGTACCCTGAGGTTTCTGTACGTCACCACCCTGTGTCATCACTCTCAGAACTGTGCCCCTGAACCCTGAGGTTTCTGTTCTTCACCACCCTGTGTCATCACTCTCAGAACTGTGTCCCTGTAACCTGAGGTTTCTGTTCTTCACCACCCTGTGTCACCACTCTCAGAACTGTGTCCCTGTTCCCTGAGGTTTCTATACGTCACCACCCTGTGTCATCACTCTCAGAACTGTGTCCCTGAACCCCGAGGTTTCTGTTCTTCACCACCCTGTGTCATCACTCTCAGAACTGTGTCCCTGTACCCTGAGGTTTCTGTTCTTCACCACCCTGTGTCACCACTCTCGGAACTGTGTCCCTGTACCCTGAGGTTTCTGTTCTTCTCCACCCTGTGTCATCACTCTCAGAACTGTGTCCCTGTTCCCTGAGGTTTCTGTTCTTCACCACCCTGTGTCACCACTCTCAGAACTGTGTCCCTGTACCCTGAGGTTTCTGTTCTTCACCACCCTGTGTCACCACTCTCAGAACTGTGTCCCTGTACCCTGAGGTTTCTGTTCTTCACCACCCTGTGTCATCACTCTCGGAACTGTGTCCCTGTACCCTGAGGTTTCTGTTCTTCACCACCCTGTGTCATCACTCTCAGAACTGTGTCCCTGTACCCTGAGGTTTCTATACGTCACCACCCTGTGTCACCACTCTCAGAACTGTGTCCCTGAACCCCGAGGTTTCTGTTCTTCACCACCCTGTGTCATCACTCTCAGAACTGTGTCCCTGTTCCCTGAGGTTTCTATACGTCACCACCCTGTGTCATCACTCTCAGAACTGTGTCCCTGTACCCTGAGGTTTCTATACGTCACCACCCTGTGTCACCACTCTCAGAACTGTGTCCCTGTTCCCTGAGGTTTCTATACGTCACCACCCTGTGTCATCGCTCTCAGAACTGTATCCCTGTACCCTGAGGTTTCTGTTCTTCACCACCCTGTGTCATCACTCTTGGAACTGTGTCCCTGTGCCCGGAGATATCTGTACGTCACCACTCTCAGAACTGTGTCCCTATACCCTGAGGTTTCTGTTCTTCACCACTGTGTGTCCCTGTGTCCCTGTACCCTGAGGTTTCTGTACGTCACCACTTTGCAGGGCCCTATATGTGTCAGTCCTCTCCTGGTTTGACATCCCACCACTTAATTTGAAGAGTTAAAATATGAAGAAGTAGAAATCAAATCACTAAATGGTGTTTTTTAAAATGATGACATTAATAGGGTAGATGGTGAGAAAGTTTTAGCCAGGGTAGATATGTCAAGTACTACACGATGTAGATTTAAGATGAGAGAGGCAAAGTTTAGAGGAGATTGTGGGTCAATCTTGTACTGTTTAGGGCCCCAAGCACTCCTTCCAGGTGAGTAACAATTCACCTGTCAGTCTATCTGCGCCATCTGCAATATCTGGTATTTACGATGCGGCCTCCTCTGCAGCAGTGAGACCTGACATAGATTGGGGTCTGCTTTGTAGAATACTTTCACTTGTCCACAATAGAGAGGATTTCCCAGTGGCCAAACATTTGACTTTGACTTCCCATTCCCATTCTTAATTGCTGGTCCAAGAACTCCTCTGCTGCCATGATGAGGCCACTCTCTGGTTAGAGAAGCAACAGCTCATATTTTGTCTGGGCAGCTTCCTAACTGACAGCATCAACATCAAATTTCCCTTCTTCCGGTAATTTGTCCCCATTACCTGTTGTCTCTTTTCTGTTTCCTGTTCTGTCTCCACTTTTACCCCTTTCTGCTCTCCCTCTGGTGCCCCTCCTCTTTCCCTTCCTCCTATGGCCCATTCTCCTCTCATATCATAAGACCATCAGTTATAGGAGCAAAATTAGGCCACTTTGCCCATAGAGTCTTCACCACCATTTCATCACGCCTGATTAAATTTTCCTCTCAGTCTCAATCTCCGGCCTTGTCCCTGTATCACAGAGACATGGCTCCAGGGTGACCAAAGATAGGAGCTCAACATTCAGGGATATTCAATATTCAGGAGGGATAGACATGAAAGAAAAAGAGGTGGGGTAGCATTGCTGGTTAGAGAGGAGATTAACACAATAGAAAGGAAGGACATTAGCCAGGAGGATGTGGAATCGATATGCGTAGAGCTGCATAACACTAAAGGGGCAGAAAACGCTTGTGGGAGTTGTGTACAGGCCACCTAACAGTAGTAGTGAGGTTGGGGATGGCATTAAACAGGAAATTAGAAATGCGTGCAATAAAGGAACAGCAGTTATAATGGGTGACTTCGATCTACATATAGATTGGGTGAACCAAATTGGTAAGGGTGCTGAGGAAGAGGATTTCTTGGAATGTATGCGGGATGGTTTTTTGAACCAACATGTCGAGGAACCAACTAGAGAGCAGGCCATTCTAGACTGGGTATTGAGCAATGAGGAAGGGTTAATTAGCAATCTTGTCGTGAGAGGCCCCTTGGGTAAGAGTGACCATAATATGATGGAACTCTTCATTAAGATGGAGAGTGACATAGTTAATTCAGAAACAAAGGTTCTGAACTTAAAGAAGGGTAACTTTGAAGGTATGAGACGTGAATTAGCTAAGATAGACTGGCAAATGATACTTTAAGGGTTGACGGTGGATATGCAATGGCAAGCATTTAAAGATCGCATGGATGAACTACAACAATTGTTCATCCCAGTTTGGCAAAAGAATAAATCAAGGAAGGTAGTGCACCCGTGACTGACAAGGGAAATTAGGGATAGTATCAATTCCAAAGAAGAAACATACAAATTAGCCAGAAAAAAACGGCTCACCTGAGGACTGGGAGAAATTCAGAGTTCAGCAGAGGAGGACAAAGGGCTTAATTAAGAAAGGGAAAAAAGATTATGAGAGAAAACTGGCAGGGAACATAAAAACGGACTGTAAAAGCTTTTATAGATATGTGAAAAGAAAAAGATTGATTAAGACAAATGTAGGTCCCTTACAGACAGAAACAGGTGAATTGATTATGGGGAACAAGGACATGGCAGACCAATTGAATAACTACTTTGGTTCTGTCTTCACTAAGGAGGACATAAATAATCTTCCGGAAATAGTAGGGGACAGAGGGTCCAGTGAGATGGAGGAACTGAGTGAAATACATGTTAGTAGGGAAGTGGTGTTAGGTAAATTGAAGGGATTAAAGGCAGATAAATCCCCAGGGCCGGATGGTCTGCATCCCAGAGTGCTTAAGGAAGTAGCCCAAGAAATGGTGGATGCATTAGTGATAATTTTTCAAAACTCTTTCGATTGTGGATTAGTTCTTGAGGATTGGAGGGTGGCTAATGTAACCCCGCTTGTTAAAAAAGGAGGGAGAGAGAAACCGGGAAATTATAGACCGGTTAGCTGGACATCGGTGGTGGGGAAAATGCTAGAGTCAGTTATCAAAGATGTGATAACAGCACATTTGGAAAGTGGTGAAATCACCGGACAAAGTCAGCATGGACTTGTGAAAGGAAAATCATGTCTGACGAATTTCATAGAATTTTTTGAGGATGTAACTAGTAGAGTGGATAGGGGAGAACCAGTGGATATGGTATATTTGGATTTTCAAAAGGCTTTTGACAAGGTCCCACACAGGAGATTAGTGTGCAAACTTAAAGCACACGGTATTGGGGGTATGGTATTGATGTGGATAGAGAATTGGTTGGCAGACAGGAAGCAAAGAGTGGGAATAAACGGGACCTTTTCAGAATGGCAGGCAGTGACTAGTGGGGTACCGCAAGGCTCAGTGTTGGGACCCCAGTTGTTTACAATATTTATTAATGACTTAGATGAGGGAATTAAATGCAGCATCTCCAAGTTTGCGGATGACACGAAGCTGGGCGGCAGTGTTAGCTGTGAGGAGGATGCTAAGAGGATGCAGGGTGACTTGGATAGGTTAGGTGAGTAGGCAAGTTCATGGCAGATGCAATGTAATGTGGATAAATGTGAGGTTAGCCACTTTGGTGGCAAAAACAGGAAAACAGATTATTATCTGAATGGTGGCCGATTTGGAAAAGGGAAGGTGCAACGAGACCTGGGTGTCATTATACACCAGTCATTGAAAGTGAGCATGCAGGTACAGCAGGCGGTGAAAAAGGCAAATGGTATGCTGGCATTCATAGCAAGAGGATTCGAGTACAGGAGCAGGGAGGTACTACTGCAGTTGTACAAGGCCTTGGTGAGACCACACCTGGAGTATTGTGTGAAGTTTTGGTCCCCTAATCTGAGGAAAGACATTCTTGCCATAGAGGGAGTACAAAGAGGATTCACCAGATTGATTCCTGGGATGGCAGGACTTTCATATGATGAAAGACTGGATTGACTAGGCTTATACTCATTGGAATTTAGAAGATTGAGGGGGGATCTTATTGAAATGTATAAAATCCTAAAGGGATTGGACAGGCTAGATGCAGGAAGATTGTTCCCGATGTTGAGGAAGTCCAGAACGGGGGGTCACAGTTTGAGGATAAAGGGAAAGCCTTTTAGGACCGAGATGAGGAAAAACTTCTTCATACAGGGAGTGGTGAATCTGTGGAATTCTCTGCCACAGGAAACAGTTGAGGCCAGTTCATTGGCTATATTTAAGAGCAAGTTAGATATGGTCCTTGTGGCTAAAGGGATGAGGGGGTATGGAGAGAAGGCAGGTACAGGGTTCTGCATTGGATGATCAGCCATGATCATACTGAATGGTGGTGCAGGCTCGAAGGGCCGAATGGCCTACTCCTGCACCTATTTTCTATGTTTCTGTATGTTTCTATGTATCCCTTCATACCCTGACTGATCAAGAGTCTATCAACTGCTGCCTTAAGAATACATAAAGATAAGGCCACTCAGCAGCCTGTGGCAAAGCATACCGCATATTCACCACTCTCTGGCTGAAGAAATCCCTCCTCATCTCCGTTCGAAAAGGACACACTTTTATTCTGAGGCTGTATCCTCTGGGCTTAGACTCTCCCACCATCGGAAACATCCCTTCCACATCCACTTTATCAAGGCCGTTCACCGTTTGATTGTTTTCAATGAGGTCACCCCTGATTCTTCTGAATTTCAGTGAATACAGGCTCAGAGCCATCAAATGCTTTTGATATGATAGGCTATTCAATCCTGGAACCCTTTTCATGAACCTCCTTTGAACCCTCTCCAGTTTCAGCACATTCTTCCTAAGATAAGGGGCTCAAACCTGCTCGCAATACTCCAAGTGAGGTCTCACCGGTGCTTTATGAAGTCTCAACATTACATCCTCGCTTTTATATTCTAGTCCTCTTGAAATGAATGTTAACATCACATTTGCCTTCCTCACCACAAACTCAACCTGCAAATGAAATCCTGCACAAGGACCACCAAGTCTGTTTGCACCTCAGATTTTTGTATTTTCATTCTATTTAGAAAATAGTCAACCCTTTCATTTCTTCTGAAGTGCATGACCATACACTGTGTCCCATCTGCCATTTTTTGCCCATTCTCCTAATCTAAGTCCTTCTGTAGCCTCTCTACTTCCTTAAAACTACATGCCCTTGCACTTACCTTCTTGTCTGCAAACTTTGCAACAAAGTCATCAATTCTATCATCCAAATCATTGACAAACATAAAAAGAATTGGTCCCAACACACGCCCCGGGGAACACCAGTAGTCACCTGCAGCCAGCCGGAATAGAGTCCCTTTATTCCCAATCTTCACCTCTTACCAATTAGCCACTGATGTATCCTTGAGAGGATCCTTCCTGTAATACCATGGTCTCGCAGCTCGTTAAGCAGCCTCGTGTGGCACCTTGTCAAAGGCCTTCTGAAAATCCAAGTATACAATATCAGCCAGTTCTCCTTTGTCTATCCTGCTTGTTATTTCTTTAAAGAATTTCAACAGGTTTGAATTTTCCCTGAGGAAACCATGCTGACCGCGCCCTATTTTATCATGTGCCTCTCAGTACCCTGAGACCTCATCCTTAATAATCAACTCTTTTCAACCACACGTCGGACTAACTGGCCTATAGTTTCCTTTCTTCTGCCTCTCTCCCTTATTGGAGAGTGGAGTGACATTGGCACTTTTCCAGTCTTCCGGAACCATTCCAGAATCTATTGATACTTGAAAGATAATTTTTAATGCCTCCACGATCTCTTCAGCTGCCTCTTTCAGAACTCTGGGGTTTACACCATCTGGTCCAGGTGACTTATCTACCTTCAGTCCTTTTAGTTTCTCAAGAGCCATCTCTCTAGTTATGGTAACCACACACCTCATGACCCCTGACACCTGGAAATTCTACCATGAAGACTGATGCAAAGTACTTATTCAGTTTGTCTGCCATTTTGTTATCCCCTATTGCTACCAATCCAGCATTGTTTTCCAGTGGTCCAAAATCTGCTCTCACGTCTTTTACACTGAGCAACTTTTGGTATCTTTAATATTATTGGCTTGCGTACTTTTGTATTCCATCTTTACCTTAATTACTTTTTTAGTTGCCATCTGTTGGTTTTTAAAAGTTCCCCATTTGTCTAACTTCCCACTAATTTTTGCTCTATTATATGCCCTCTCTTTGGCTTTTATGTTGGCTTTGACTTCCCCTGTTAGCCATTTTTCCCTTGTTAGCCTTGTTGTCTCATTTTTCCTTTAGAGTACCTTGTCCTCTTTGGGATGTATTTGCTCTTTGCCTTCCGAATTGCTTCCAGAAATTCCAGCCATTGCTGCTTTGCTGTCAACCCTGCCAGTGTTTTCCTTCTCAAATTTCAGCGTGAATTCAATCACTCTCCCCTTAGGGTTCTTTTACCTTAAGCTCTCTAACCAATTCTGGTTCATTACAGAACACCCAATCTAGAATGAGTCCTGATGAAGGGTCTCGGCCTGAAACGTCGACTGCACCTCTTCCGAGAGATGCTGCCTGGCCTGCTGCGTTCACCAGCAACTTTTATGTATGTTGCCCCAATCTAGAATAGCTGATCTTGCAGTGAACTCAACTGTCTGGTCTAAAAAGCCATCTTGTAGGCACTTGTGAAATTCCCAGCACCAATCTCATTTTCAGAATCAGGTTTATTATCACCGGCATGTGGCGTGAAATTTTTTAACTTAGCAGCAACAGTTCAATGCAATACATAATATAGAAGAAAAAAATTAATAAATAAAGGTCAATTACAGTATACGTATATTGAATAGATTAAAATTTGTGCAAAGTACAGAAATACTATATATTTTTTTAAAAGTGAGGTAGTGTCCAAGGGTTCAATTTCCATTTAGGAATCGGATGGCAGAGGGGATGAAGCTGTTCCTGAATTGCTGAGTGTGTGCCTTCAGCCTTCTGTACCTCCTACCTGATGGTAACAATGAGAAAAGGGCATGCCCTGGGTGCTGGGGATCCTTAATAATGGATGCTGCCTTTCTGAGTCACTGCTCCCTGAAGATGTCCTGGGTTCCCAATCTACCTGCATGTCCCATGATGATTGTAACATTGCCCTTTTAGCATGCATTTTCCATCTCCCTTTGTAATTTGTAGGCCACATCCTTACTACCGTTTGGAGGTTTGTATACAATTCCCATCAGGGTCTTTTTACCCTTATATTTCCTTAGCTCTGCCCAAAACGATTCAACATCTTTCAACCCTATGTCATCTCGTTCTAATGATTTGATTTAAATTTTTACCAACAGAGCAATGTTGCCCCCTCTGCCTTCCTGTCTGTCCTTTCGATACAGTGTGTATCCTTGGACATTAAGTTCCCAGCTGTGTGGGCACGTGGCCAAGTAGTTAAGGCATTGGACTAGCGATCTGAAGGTCGTGAGTTTGAGCCCCAGCTGAGGGAACATGTTGTGTCCTTGAGCAAGGCACTTAATCACACATTGCTCTGCGACGACACTGGTGCCAAGCTGTATGGGTCCTAATGCCCTTCTCTTGGACAACATTGGTGTCGTGGAGAGGGGAGACTTGCAGCATGGGCAACTGCTGGTCTTCCATACAACCTTGCCCAGGCTTGCGCCCTGGAGAGTGAAGACTTTCCAAGCGCAGATCCATGGTCTCGCAAGACTAACGGATGCCTTTACTTTACTTTTACTTTAAGTTCACAGCTATCATCTTCTTTCAGCCGTGATTCAGTGATGCCTACAATATCATGCCAATCTGTAACTGTGCTACAGGTTCATCTACCTTATACCGTATACTGTGCACATTCAAATATAACACCTTCAGTCCTGTATTCACCCTTTTGGATTCTGTGTACCTTTTACATTGCAACTCATCCTGTTGACGGCAATTTTGCCGTATCAACTGTCTCTACACATTGCCTCTATTTATAAACCAGCTACCTAATCTTCAGCACTATTATCTGCCTTTCCTACAATATTTCTTGCATTGAAATATACGCAAGTCAGGACACTAGTCGCACCGTGCTCAACGTTTTGGGTCTTATCAATATCTGACTCCACAACCTCTGTTCGGCATTCTGGTTCCCATCCCTCTGCAACACTAGTTTAAATCCCACCATGCAACATTAACAAACCTTCCTGCTAGGACAGTGCAAACTGTCCCACCTTCCCTGGAAGAAGGCCCGATGATCCAAAAAAACCTTGTGCCTTCCCTCCTTCACTAAATCCTTAGCCAAGTATTAAATTGTATAATCTTCCTAGTCCTGGCCTCACTAATATGTGGCACGAGTAGCAATCCCAAGATCCCAAAGCTGGAGGTCCTGTCCTTTAACTTAGCACCTAACTCCCTGAATTCACCTTGAAGAACCTTGTCACTGGTCCTAGCCATGTCATTGGTACCTACACCCTCCCACTTAAGAATGCTGAGGACTTGGTTTGAGATATCCCAGACCTTGGCACCCGGGAGGTGACACACCATCCAGGAATCTCGTTGTTGCCCACAGAATCTCCTGTCTGTTCTCCTAACTAATGAATTCCCTGTCACCACAGCATGACTCTTCTTGCCACTTCCCTTCTGAGTCACAGAGGCAGACTCAGTGCTAGAGTCCTGATCACTGTGACTCTTCCCTGTTAGGTTATCCACCCCGACAGCATCTAAAGTGTTATACCTGTTGTTTAGGGGGACGGACACAGGGGTACTCTGCAGTGGCTCCTTAACCCCTTTCCCCTTCCTGACTGTCACCCAGTTTTCTGTGTCCTGCACCTTGGATGTAACTACCTCTCTAATTGTCGTATCTATCACCCCCTCAGCCTCCCGAATGATCCGGAGGTAGACGACAAGACATGATAGTGGAATTTGGCCACTCAGCCCATCAAGTCTGCTCTGCCATTCCATCATGGCTGATCCTGGATCCCATTCAATCCGTACACCTGTATTCCCACCATATCCCTTGATGCCCCGACTAATCAGGAACCTATCAACTTCTGCTTTGAATACACCCATGGTTTTGGCCTCCACTGCAGTCTATGGCAGAGTATTCCACAGATTCACCACCCTGGCAAAAAAAAAAAAATTCATCTTTACTTCTGTTCTAATCGTTCATCCCTCAATTTTGAGGTTGTCCTCTAGTCCTCTCGTCCACTAGAGGAAACATCCTCTTCATATCCACCTTTCAATAGTCAGTAGGTTTCAATGAAATTCCCACACATTCTTGTAAATTCCAGCGAGTACAGGCCCAAAGCCTCCAAATGTTCCTCATATGTTAATCCCTCCATTCCCGGAATAATCTTCGTGAACCTCCTCTGGACCCTCTAATGACAATACATCCTTTCTGAGATAAAGGGCCCAAAACTTGACAATAATCCAAGTGCGACTTAAATAGTGCCTTATTTGACTTATATAGTGCTCAGCATTATCTCCTCATATTTAATAGAACATAGAATAGTACAGCACAATACAGGCCCCCGGGCCCACAATGTTGTGCCGACCCTCAAACCCTGCCTCCCATATAAGCCCCCACCTTAAATTCCTCCATATACCTGTCTAGTAGTCTCTTAAACTTCACTAGTGTATCTACCTCCACCACTGACTCAGGCAGCGCATTCCACTTACGAACCACTTTCTGAGTAAAAAACCTTCCTCTAATATCCCCCTTGAACTTCCCACCCCTTACCTTAAAGCCATGTCCTCTTGTATTGAGCAGTGGTGTCCTGGGGAAGAGGCGCTGGCTATCCACTCTATCTATTCCTCTTATTATCTTGTACGTCTCTATCATGTCTCCTCTCATCCTCCTCCTCTCCAAAGAGTAAAGCCCTAGCTCCCTTAATCTCTGATCATAATGCATACTCTCTAAACCAGGCAGCATCCTGGTAAATCTCCTTCTGTACCCTTTCCAATGTTTATGTCCAATAGAATATCTATATTCTATTCCCCTTAAAATAAATGCTAACATTGCATTTCCTTACTATACCACACACTCAAACTGAATTAACCTTCTGGGAGTCTTGTGTGAGGACTCCAAAGTCCCTCTGCACCTCTGATGTTTGGACTTTCTCCCCATTTAGATAATAATTTGCACTTTTGTTCCTCTTGCCACAACACATCATCGTACATTTCTGAACACTATTCTGTCTGCCACTTTTCTGCCCATTCTTCCAGTTGTCTAAAACCTGCTGCAAATGCATTGCTTTCTCAGCACTAGCTACCCCTCCACCTAACCGTATCATCCGCAAACTTGGCTACAAAGCCATCAGTTCCATTATCTAATCATTGACAAACAATGTAAAAAGTAGCGGTCTCAAAACTGACTCCTGAGGAACACTGGCAGCCAACCAGAAAAAGCCCCCTTTATTCCCAGTCACTGCCTCCTGCCTGTCAGCCATTCCTCTATCCATGCCAGCTTATTTCTTGTAACACCATAGGATTTTATCATGTTAAGCAGCCTTGTGAGGCAACTTATCGAATGCCTTCTGAAAATCCAAGTAAATGACATCCACTGCTTCTCCTTTGTCCATGCTGCTTGTTACTTCCTCGAATAATTCTAACAGATCTGTCAGGCAAGATTTCCTTTTACATGAAACCATGCTGACTGTGACTTGTTTTATCATTAGTCTCCAAGTACCCCGAAATTTCTCTTTTATAATGGACCCCAATACTTTCCCAACCATTGAGGTTAGGATAACTGCCCTATAATTTCCTTTCTTTTGTTTTCCTCCCTTTTTTGAGTGGAGTGACATTTGCAATGTTGCACTCCTCCAGGAACATGGTAGAATCAAATGATTTTTTATCACCTCTTGCACCTGTTACCTCCCAGCTTCTCACTTTATCCTCCCTTCCCCCACCCATCCACCTTCCCCCTCATCTGGCCTCACCTTCCACCTGCTAGCTTGTCCTTCTTCCCTCCCGCCACCTTATCATTTTGGCTTCTTCTCCCATCCTTTCCAGTCCTGATGAAGGGTCTCAGTATGAAACATCGACTGTTTATTCTTTTCCATGGATGCTGCCTGACCTGCTGAGTTTCTCCAGCATTTTGTGTGTGTGTGTGTAACTCTCCTGTGTTTATTGTAGCAGGGACAGGTGTTTTTCACACAGAGGGTACAGGTGCTGGTGGAAACCCTGAGTGTTGAGGGAATGGAGAGATATGGATGACATACAGGCAGAAGAGATTGACTCTAACTTGCATTGTGTTCAGCATAGGCATTGTGAGCTGAAGGGCGTGTTCCTCAGTTAAATTCCATTAGCCATCCCTTTGCCCACTTCCCCAGGTGATTGAGACCCTGTTGAAACTCTGGACAAGCTCTTCAATGTCCACTACGACCACCATCCACAGACTTACCACATCACCAACATTCTTATACAAGCGGTAAATGTAAATGACGAACAAAGTGGACCCAGCACCAATCCCTGACACAGCACTGTACATCGGCCTCCAGGCCTCCACTACCATCCTCTGACCCATATCACCAAGCCATTTTCTATTCACTTGTCCAGCTCACCCTGAGTCCCACCAAACGTTCTGGACCAACGTCACTTGACAAAAGCTTTGCTGAGCACATGTACTGCCCTGCCCTTGTCAAAACCTGAGCAGTGTTTTGTACATGTCGTACAGCTGAACCCCTTAAACTGAGGGGGACCAATATCCTTGCAGGCAGGTTTGCTGGAGCTCTTTGGGAGGTTTAAACTAATTTGGCAGGGGGATAGGAACCAGAGTGATAATGCTGAGGATGGGGTAGTTGGTTTACAAATAAGGGCATTGTGTGCTGAGACTCCCAGCAAGGAGAGCCCGATGATAGGGCAAAATTGAAGTCAGCAGGATGAGTTGCAACGTAAAAGACACTCAAAATCCAAAAGTGTGAATACAGGACTGAAGGTGTTATATTTGAGTGCTCGCCGTTTACAGAATATGGTAGATGAACTTGTAGCACAGTTACAGATGGGCATGTATGATGTTGTGGGCATCACAGAATCGTAGCTGAAAGAAGCTTATAGCTGGAAGCTTAATGTGCAAAGATACACATTGTGTCGAAAGGACAGGCAAGTAGGCAGAGGGGATAGGATGTAAACGGGGAGAAAATTTAAAAATCCGAGGTGCCAAGTGACTTGAGAGTCCTCATGTAGGATTCCCTAAAGGTTAGCTTGGAGGTTCAGTTGTTGGTAAGGAAGGCTTTATTGTCGCCAAACAATTGGTACTAGAATGTACAATCATCACAGTGATACTTGATTCTGCGCTTCGCACTCCTGGAGTACAAATCGATAGTAAATATTAAAAATTTAAATTATAAATCATAAGTAGAAAATGGGAAAGTAAGGTAGTGCAAAGAAACCGAGAGGCAGGTCCGGTTATTAGGAGGGTAGAATGATTCCAGGATGAAAAGGTTAACGTATGGGGGGCGTTTGAAGACTTGTGGGCCTGCATTCACTGGAGTTGAGAAGAATAAGCAGATCTCTTTGAAACCTATTGAATATTGAAAGGCCTAGATAGAGTGGATGTGGAGAGGTTGGTTTCTAGTGGAAGAATCAAGAGCCGGGGGCACAACCTCAGAAATGGAAATGTCCATTCAAAACAGAGATTAGAGGAATTTCTTTAGCTAGAGGGTAGTGAATTTGAAATTGATTGTCATGGATGGCTGTGGATGCCAATCATTCAGTATATTTAAAGTGGAGGTTGATAGGTTCTTGATTGGGGAGGGTGTCAAAGATTATGGGGAGAAGGCAGGAGAGTGGGTTTGAGCGGGAGATGAATCAGCCATGATGAGATGGTGGAGCAGACCCGATGGGCTGGATGGTCTAATTCTGTTCCAATGTCTTCTGGTCATAACACTCCTGTACCCACTCTTAGATCGAAACAACGAGAAGAGGGCATGTTCTGGGTGATGAGGGTCCTTAATAGTGGATGCTGCTTTTTTGAGGCATTGCCTTTTGAAGATGCCCTTGAGGCTGTTGTGCATGATGGAGCTGGAAGTGTACATGAAAGTTTACAACTTCATGCAGCACTTTCCTATCCTGTGTGGTGGCCACTTCATACCAGACGGTGATGAAACCAGTTAGAAAGCATCTGTAGAAATTTGTGAATGTCTTTGTTGACGTGCCAAGTCTCATCGAGCTCCTAGTCAAATTGATAGATTGCTCAAAGTTGCCACGCAAGTTGATAATGTGGTTAACAAGAGATATGGTGTATTGGGTTTCATTAGTCAGTGACTGAGTTTGAGTTGAGCAATAATGTTGCAGCTCTATAAAACTCTGGTTAGACCACACCTAGAATATTGTAAGCACAAGAGATTCTGGAAATCCAAAGCATCACACACACAAAATGCTGGAGGAACTCAGCAGATTAAGCAGCATCTGTGGAAAGCAATAAAGAGCTGATGTCATGAGCCGAGACCCTTGATCTGGACTCTGTTCAGCTTAAAATGATGTCCTCTGTGCGTCCTGATGGCATGAGGCTGGAGAATTTGTAATAGCTGATGGAGTGAAAGGTCTGAGTGTTGTTGGGGAATACCTGGATTCTGGTTTCCGAAGGGAGAGCCGCTTATATGGGGGGCAATGCAGAGAAGGTTCCCGAGATTGGATTTATTTTGGGATACAGCATGGAGTACGCCTTCTATCCCTTCGAGCTATGCCACCCCGGCAACTGCCAACAAACCCAATTAACCCAAACCTAATCACGAGACAATTTACAATACCCAGTTCACCTATCTAATACATCTTTGGAATGTGGTTGGAAACTGGAGCACGTGCACACAGGCAGGAATGAAGGAATGTACAAACTTGCTTACAGAGTATGCTGGGATTGAACTCTGGATTGCCTCGAGCTGTAACAGCATTGTGCTAAGTGCTACATTTCCTTGACTGCCGTGAGATGTGAGATGGGCTGAGGCTCCCCTGATGGGGCAGCGTAGGGTGTTGGGGAATCACTTGGGGATAGAGAGTGAGGCAGGGAGGGTGGCTGGCAATATTCATCCTCAACCCCGGAGCTACTCCCGATGGGGCAATGTAGGGTGTTGGGGAATCGTGGGGATACAGAGTGAGGCAGGGAGGCCAGTCATGTTCACCCGCAACCCTTCTCACTGCGCAGACCCAGGCTGTTGCTCTCTCACTGACACGGGTTGATGTTCCAGATACACAGCTGCCTGCTCCCGCCTACTGGTTCAGTACAAAGCGGCGTTCAGACAGGTGCAGGGAACGGACGTCACCTCCATCGATGAGTTCTGCAGGCGTTACAGGGTATGTCAGTCCTCAGGGTAGGGAAGGGTGATGAGGGAGTGGAAATCATCTCCATCGATGAGTTCTGCAAGCGTTACAGGGTACATAAGGCCTTGGGCTGGGGGAGGGAGACGAGGGAGTGGACATCATCTCCATTGACGAGTTCTGCAGGCGTTACAGGATACATCGAGGCTTGGGATGGAGAAGGGTGATGGGTGAGGGGCTGAAGCGTGATGTGGGAGGGTGTGAGGGTGCTGGGAAGAGGTTACGGGGATGGTGTGAGGGTGACTGGTGGAGAGGGTGTGAGAGTGATAGAGGGAGGGTTTGGGGAGAGGTTGACCTGTGGGGAGGGGAGCAGATTTTGTGGAAAGGTGGGGTGTGAACTGGGAAGGGTACGTACAGTGTGTTTTTTTGGGGCAGTACTGTGCTGATTTCACGGTGTCTCATCCCTCAGCTGGACTGTCCGCTGGCCATGGAGAGGATTAAGGAAGACCGTCCCATTACCATCAAGGATGACAAAGGAAACCTGAATCGCTGCATTGCTGACATTGTTTCGGTGAGTGTCCAGGGTCACACTCCATCCTGTCTGAACCAGTATTACCGAAATTGTCTCAGTGACAGTATCCTCCCCCACCCCCCATGGACAACGCTTCCACCCGGTGGTTTCCAGGGTTGTTATACTGAAGTTGTATAAGGTGTTTCTTGGTGAGCCTAATTTGGAATATTGTGCGCAGTTTATGTTACCTACCAACAGAAAAGATGTAAATAAGACTGAGAGTACAGAGAAAATTTATGAGGATTTTGCTGTGACTTGACCCGAGTTATTCATTAATTTATTGAGATGGTGTGGAAAAGGCTCTTCTGGCCCTTCAAGCCATGCCACCCAGCAGTCCCCTGATTTAATCTGAGCTGAATCAGGAGACAATTTACAACGACCGGTTAACCATAGAAACTACAGCACAGAAACAGGCCTTTTCGCCCTTCTTGGCTGTGCCAAACCATTTTCCGCCTAGTCCCACTGACCTGCGCACGGACCATATCCCACCATACACCTCCCATCCATGTATCTGTCCAATTTATTCTTAAATGTTAAAAAAGAATCCGCATTTACCACCTCATCTGGCAGCTCATTCCATACTCCCACCACTCTCTGTGTGAAGAAGCCCCCCCCTAATGTTCCCTTTAAACTTTCCCCCCTCACCCTTAACCCATGTCCTCTGGTTTTCTTCTCCCCTTGCCTCAGTGGAAAAAGCCTGCTTGCATTCACTCCATCTATACCCATCATAATTTTATATACCTCTATCAAATCTCCCCTCATTCTTCTACGCTCCAGGGAATAAAGTCCTAACCTATTCAACCTTTCTCTGTAACTGAGTTTCTCAAGTCCCGGCAACATCCTTGTAAACCTTCTCTGCACTCTTTCAACCTTATTTATATCCTTCCTGTAATTTGGTGACCAAAACTGAACACAATACTCCAGATTTGGCCTCACCAATGCCTTATACAACCTCATCATAACATTCCAGCTCTTATACTCAATACTTTGATTAATAAAGGCCAATGTACCAAAAGCTCTCTTTACGACCCTATACTTGAGGCCACTGTGACGCCACTTTTAGGGAATTTTGTATCTGTATTCCCAGATCTCTCTGTTCTACTGCACTCCTCAGTGCCTTACCATTAACCCTGTATGTTCTACCTTGGTTTGTCCTTCCAACGTGCAATACCTCACACTTGTCTGTATTAAGCTCCATCTGCAATTTTCAGCCCATTTTTCCAGCTGGTCCAAGTCCCTCTGCAGGCTCTGAAAACCTTCCTCACTGTCTACTACACCTCCAATTTTTGTATCATCAGCAAATTTGCTGATCCAATTTACTACATTATCATCCAGATCATTGATATAGATGACAAATAACAATGGACCCAGCAGTGATCCCTGTGGCACACCACTAGTCACAGGTCTCCATTCAGAGAAGCAATTCTCTACCACCACTCTTTGGCTTCTCCCATTGAGCCAATGTCTAATCCAATTTACCACCTCTCCATGTATACCTAGTGACTGAATTTTCTTAACTAACCTCCCATGCGGGACCTTGTCAAAGGCTTTACTGGAATCCATGTAGACAATATCCACTGCCTTCCCTTCATCCATTTTCCTGGCAACCTCCTCAAAAAACTCCAATAGATTGGTCAAACATGACCTACCACGCACAAAGCCATGTTGACTTTCCCTAATAAGTCCCTGTCCATCCAAATGCTTGTAGATTCTGTCTCTTAGTACTCCCTCCAATAACTTACCTACTACCGACGTTAAACTTACCGGCCTATAATTTCCCGGATTACTTTTCGATCCTTTTTTAAACAACGGAACAACATGAGCCACTCTCCAGTCCTCCGGCACCTTACCCGTAGACAGCGACATTTTAAATATTTCTGCCAGGGCCCCCTCAATTTCAACACTAGTCTCATTCAAGGTCCGAGGGAACACCCTGTCAGATCCTGGGGATTTATCCACTTTAGTTTTCCTCAAGACAGCAAGCACCTCCTCCTTTTCAATCTGTACAGTTTCCATGATCTCACTACTTGATTCCCTTAATTCCATAGACTTCATGCCAGTTTCCTTAGTAAATACAGACACAAAAAACCTATTTAAGATCTCCCCAATTTCCTTTGGTTCCACACATAGCTGACCACTCTGATCTTCAAGAGGACCAATTTTATCCCTTACAATCCTTTTGCTCTTAGTATACCTGTAAACGCTCTTTGGATTATCCTTCACTTTGACTGCCAAGGCAACCTCATGTCTTCTTTTAGCCCTCCTGATTTCTTTCTTAAGTATTTTCTTGCACTTATACTCCTCAAGCACCTGATTTACTCCCTGTTTCCTATACATTTCACACAACTCTCTCTTCTTCTTTATCAGAGTTGCAATATCCCTTGAGAACCAAGGTTCCTTATTCCTATTCACTTTGCCTTTAATCCTGACAGGAACATACAAACTCTGCACTCTCAACATTTCTCCTTTGAAGGCTTCCCACCTACCAATCACATCTTTGCCAGAGAACAACCTGTCCCAATCCACGCTTTTTAGATCCTTTCTCATTTCTTCAAATTAGGACTTCTTCCAGTTCAGAACCTCAACCCTAGGACCAGATCTATCCTTGTCCATGATCAAGTTGAAACTAATGGTGTTATGATCACTGGAACCAAAGTGCTCCCCTACACAGACTTCCGTCACTTGTCCTAACTCATTTCCTAACAGGAGATCCAATATTGCATCCCCTCTAGTTGGTCCCTCTATATATTGATTTAGAAAACTTTCCAGAACACATTTTACAAACTCAACCATCTAGACCCCTAACAGTATGGGAGTCCCAATCAATATATGGAAAATTAAAATCCCCTACCACCACAACTTTATGTTTCCTGCAGTTGCCTGCTATCTCTCTGCAGATTTGCTCTTCCAAGTCTCGTTGACTGTAATACAATCCCACTAATGTGGCCATACCTTTCCTGTTTCTCAGCTCCACCCATAAGGATTCAGTAGACAAGCCCTCTAATCTGTCCGGCCTGAGCACTGCTGTAATATTTTCCCTAACAAGCAATGCTACTCCCCCACCTTTCATTCCCCTGCCTCGATCACATCTGAAACATCGGAACCCTGGAACACTAAGCTGCCAGTCCTGCCCCTCCTGTAGCCAAGTTTCACTAATTGCTATAACATCATAATTCCACGTGTCAATCCACACCATCAACTCATCCGCCTTCCCCACAATACTTCTAGCATTGAAATATATACACCTCAGAAGATTTTTACCACCACTCACAACCTTTCTATTAGCGGATTTGCTTGAACTTTTAACATCATTTATTTTCACCCCAGCCACACTGTCAGCTCTGGGACTCTGGTTCCCATCCCCCTGCAAATCTAGTTTAAAGCCTCCCCAATAGCACTAACAAACCTCCCTGAAAGGATATTGGTCCCCCTGTAGTTCAAGTGTAACCCGTCTCTCTTGTACAGGTCCCACCTGCCCCAGAAGAGGTCCCAATTATCCTGAAATCTGAAACCCTGCCCCCTACACCAGTTCCTCAGCCACTTGTTCATCCTCCAGAGCATCCTATTCCTACCCTCACTGGCACGTAGCACAGGTAGCAATGCTGAGATTACCACCCTCGAGGTCCTGCTAACCTACCGATCTGTTTGTGTTTGGACTGTGGGAGGAAACCGAAGCACCCAGAGGAAACTCTCGCGGTCACGGGGAGAGTGTATAAACTTCTCCCAGACAACTGTTGGGAAATGATCCTGGTCACCAGTACTGTAAAGCATTGTGCTAGCCACTAGACTACCATGTTGCCCTTGGGAAGTTTGAATGGGTTAGAACCTAATTCCCTAGAACATAGAAGATTGAGGGGAGATTTGTCAGGGGTATATAAAATTATGTGGGATACAGATAGGGTAAGTGCAAGCAGGCTTTTTCCATGAGGTGGGCGAGACTACAACTGGAGGTCACGAGTTAAGGCTGAAAGGTGAAATGTTTAAGGGGAACACAAAGGGAAACCTTTTCCACTCAGAGGGTGGAATGAGGGGTGGATGTGATTTTGATTTCAATGTTCTAGCGATGTTTGATTAGGTACATGGATGGTCAGGGTATGCAGGGCTATGGTCCAGCTTCAGGTCGATGGAAGTAGGCAGTTTAAATGGTTCAACATGGACTAGATGAGCCAAAGAAACTGTTTTGGTACTGTACTTTGCTATGACTATGACCTTGTCAAAGGTCTTCTGAAAATCCAAGTACACAATATCCATTGACTTTCCTTGTTTATCCTGTTTGTTAATTCCTCAAAGAGATTTGTCAGGCAAGATTTTCCCTCAAGGAAACCATGCTGACTATGGCCTATTTTATCATGTGCCTCCAAGTACCATGAGATCTCATCCTTAACAATCGACTGCAGCATCTTCAGAAAATAGTCATCCAGGAAATAGCCTTAACTTCTGTCATTTACTCCACAATAGAAAGAAATTTCTTTAAGAATTTCTCCCAATTCTTGTGGTTCCACTCATGGCCATGCAAAGAGAAATGATGAAAGAGCTTTCACAGTGAATGGCTGAGTCCTGGGAAATGTAGAACAGGGATCTAGGAGTACACTGAAAGTTGTGATGAAGAAGAATCTTGGCACACTGGCCTTCATCAGTCTGGGCACTGGGATGTTATGTTGGTGAGGCTGCATTTGTTCAGCCTTAGGAACGATGCCATGAAGCTGGACAGAGCACAGAAAAAATGTACAAGGACTTTGTCAGGACTCACTCGGGACTGAGTTATGGAGAGAGGTCAAGCAGGTTGGGACTTTCACATTTAAACGTGGGAGAATGACGGGTGATCTAATAGAGGTGTGTAAAATCACGAGGGATAGAAATTGGGTGAACGCACTCAGTTGTTTTCCCCAGGGTTGATCAAGAACTAGAGGGCACAGGTTGAAGTTGAGAGGGAGAGATTTAATAGGACTCTGAGGGGTAACACTGAGGATGGTCAATATATGGAATGAGCTGCCAGAGGAAATGATTGAGGCGGGTAATACTGAAAAAGTACTTGGGCAGGTATATAGATAGGTAAGCTTTAGAGGGATACAGGGCAAACGGAATGAGGATAGATGGGAATCAGTCACATGAGTTGGGCAGTAGGTCTAGTGTCTATGCTATGACCATTTGACCCCATGACCTCTCCCACAGTGCTCCGTTACCATGGTTTTTACTCCTTGACCATCTGTTTCTTCACACGAGGGTGGGTTGGGCAGCAGGGCCAACGTCCATACTGTGTGACTGTCTGCCATAGTTTATACTCCTTGACCATCTATGTCTCTCCACAGCTCTTCATCACGGTGATGGACAAGCTGCGTCTGGAGATCAGAGCCATGGATGAGGTGAGTAGGTGAACCATTGCAGCGTGTGGCCAGTGCCTGCCATACGTAGCTCCTGGAGGCTGTAGTGAAACCCCAGGTTAATGTTTCCAGCATGTAAAAGGTACTGATTTCTGGATCATCACAGAACAAATCCACACTTCCTGTTTGTTTTCGTACAGCTTTAAATGTGCCCTGGGCCCTGAACCAAGGACTAAATTAGTTTCAGTAGACGGTGATGTGGCAGGGGTGTTATTCTATCTGCACATCAGTGATCAGTGTTGGCGTTGCCCGTGGAAACTCTCCTCGTAACTCAAGCCCTGTTCTCTGGACACCGTCTCTGTGGATCTTTTCTGTACCCTTTCCAACCTAACCACATCCTGCCTATAGTAAAATCACTTGGACAGGTGAGGTACCAGAGGATTAGAGTATAGTTAACATTGTTATGCTAAGAAAAGCTCTGAGGATAAGCCTGGGAAGCCAGTGCAAGTAGTCGATATGGGCTCAATTTCAGAGAAATTTGAATGGCTAAATGGATGTGAGGGGTATGGAGGGCTGCTTTTTGGGTACAGGTCAATGGGATGAGGCAGATTAACAGTTTGTATAGACTAGACGGGCTGAGAGGCACGTTTCTATGCTCTAGCGTTATATGACTATGACTAAACATGGATAAGAAAGGGTTCGAGCAGGGGGCCCCCAACCTTTTTGTGTGCCATGGACCAATACCATTAAGCAAGAGCTCCGTGGACCCCAGTTTGGGAACTGGGTTGTCTGTTGGAGGGTCCTCTGGCTGTAGAGATTTATCCAGGGTCCACATATTCTGGTGCGGTGTGGGCAAGAGTAAGCTGTGGCTGTGCTTGGCAGTTAGGTCTTTCAGTGGTTCAGTCTGTCCTTTTGCAGCTGCCGCTTGTGTTCTCAGGCAACACCATGGTCGCTCTCATGTAACTCAGCTCTTCTTGACAGATTTCCTCCAGCTGTACCATGTCTTATCACCAACAAGAGAAAATCTGTAGATGCCGGAAATCCAAGCAGCACACACAAAATGCTGGAGGAACTCAACAGGCCAGGCAGCATCTATGAGAAAGAATAAACAGTCAATGTTAAGGGCCGAGTCGCTTCATCAGTACTGAAGAAGAACGATGAGAAGTCAGAGTAGGAAGATGGGGAGAGGGGAGGAAGAAATACAAGGTGAAATAAAGAGCTAGGAATTTGATTGGGCTGGAGAAGGGACAATCCGATAGGAGAGGACAGAAGGCCATGGAAGAAAGAGAAGGTGAGGAGCACCAGAGGGAGGTGATGGGCAGGGAAGGAGATAAAGTGAGAGAGGGATATGGGGATGGGGAATGGTGAAAGAGAGGGCGGGGTACGGGAGGGCATGACTGGAAGTTTGAGAAAATGATGTTCATGATGTCAGATTGGAGGCTACCCAGACGGAATATAATGTGTTGCTCCTCCAACCTGAGTGTGGCCTCATCACGGCAGTATAGGAGGCCATGAACTGACATGCTGGAATGGGAAATAGAATGAAAAACAGGTGGCCACTGGGAGCCCACTTTTTGGGGTGGATGGAGCGTAGGTGTCTGGCGAAACGGTCTCCCAATCTACGTCAGGTCTCACCGATATACATAAGGCCACACTGGGAGCACCGGATATAGATGAGTCCAGCAGACTCACAGGTGAAGTGTTGCCTCACCTGGAAGGACTGAATGATAATGAAGGAGGTGAAGGGCAGGTGTAGCTCTTGTTCCACTTGCAAGGATAGGTGCCAGGAGGAAGATCAGAGGGGAGGGACGAATGGACAAGGGAGTCATGTTTTGAAAGCAGTAAGTGGGGGGGAGTGAAAGATGTGCTTGGCGGTGGGATCCCGTTGGAGGTGGTGGAAGTTACAGAGAATTTATGTGCTGGATGCGGAAGCTTGTGTGGTGGTAGCTGAGGACAAGAGGAACCCTATCCCTGGTGTGGTAGCGAGAGGATGGGGTGAGGCTAGACGTGCGCGAATGAGACTTTTCATTCCAGACTATAGCCCTCAGCCCTAATCTCCTGCCTTCTCCCCGTATCCCTTCATGCCCTGACCTATTAGGAATCTATCAACCTCTGCCTCAAATATACATAAAAGCTTGGCCTTCCCAGGGTGGAAGTGTCTAATACCAAAGGGTATGCATTTAAGGTAAGGGGGGTAAGTTCAAAGGAGATGCAAGGGATATGACATGCTTGCCTTCATCAGCTGAGTCTAAGTATTGTGATGCTGTGTTACACTGAGATGACAATACACAGGACTGGGGTGTTCCAGGTTTTGTGCAATTCTGTAACTACCTCATAGTTCAGTAAGGATGTAGGTCCAAAGGACCCTGGCAGTGGCAGTACAGGTGAATGGAGCATTGAAGGTGTACAGGATACTTTAAGAGAAGATCATACTTTTCTTCATTAACCCGGGCAGGGATGTCATGTTACAACTCTATAAAACAATGTTCAAGCTGCAGTCCTGGTATGGTGTTCATTTCCCATCACTACACTTTAGGAAGAATGTGGATGTGTTTGAGAGGATGCAGAAATAATTCACCAAGATATTGCCTGGATTGGAATATTCCACTATCTCCCCTTAACCTCATGCAATCTAACCTTCCCAAGCAGCCTGCCATAAGGGACCTTGTCAAAGGCCTTAGTGTGTTGTCCATATAGACAACATCCACTGCCCTACCCTCATCCACCCTCCTGGTAAACTCCAATGCTTTTTCCCCAGAGGTAGCTGGAATCTGGAACATGACCTGAGGTTTTCAGAACCTCTGTGAGCTCAATACAGCATCACGTTCCACGTCTTAATAACTGTTTCCTTAGATCCAACCTGACCTGCGAGAGCTGATGGAGACCATGAATCGGATGAGTAACCTGCCACCAGATTTTGAAGGAAAGGAGAAAGTTGATCAGTGGTGAGTGGTTGTGCAGTGTGGTCGGAGTGAAAAGGTAAGGGGAGAGAGTGTGACAGTGGGATTAGTGTGGGGACTGACACAGGACTGTGGGGAGAGTGGGACAGTGGGATTAGTGTGGGGACTGACACAGGGCTGTGGGGAGAGAGTGGGGCAGTGGGATTAATGTGGGGACTGATCCAGGACTGTGGGGAGAGAGTGGGGCAGTGGGATTAGTGTGGGGACTGACACAGGACTGTGGGGAGAGTGGGACAGTGGGATTAGTGTGGGGACTGACACAGGGCTGTGGGGAGAGAGTGGGGCAGTGGGATTAATGTGGGGACTGATCCAGGACTGTGGGGAGAGAGTGGGACAGTGGGATTAGTGTGGGGACTGACACAGGGCTGTGGGGAGAGAGTGGGACAGTGGGATTAGTGTGGGGACTGACACAGGGCTGTGGGGAGAGAGTGGGGCAGTGGGATTAGTGTGGGGTCTGACACAGGACTGTGAGGAGAGAGTGGGACGGTAGGATTAGTGTGGGGACTGATACAGGACTGTCAGGAGAGAGTGGGACAGTGGGATTAGTGTGGGGACTGATACCGGACTGTGGGGAGAGAGTGGGACAGTGGGATTAGTGTGGGGACTGATACCGGACTGTGGGGAGAGAGTGGGACAGTGGGATTAGTTTGGGGACTGATACCGGACTGTGGGGAGAGAGTGGGACAGTGGGATTAGTATGGAACTGATGAAGGGCTGTGGGGAGAGAGTGGGGCAGTGGGATTATTGTGGGTCTGATACAGGGCTGTGGGGGAGCACAGGGCAGTGACATTAGTGTTGGACTTGTCCAGGGTTTTGTGGAGAGAGTGGGTCACTGTGATTAGTTTGGGGAATGATTACAGGCTGTGGGGATAGTGGAATCCATAATCTCGCGCTGGATACTCTGGGCACCTGCAGTCAGTCAGTGATCTGTGGAGCAGACTGTAACCTGCACCCTCTCTGTTCCAGGCTTCAGAAGCTCAGTGCTATGTTGGCTTCTGATGAATTGGATGACGTGCAGGTTCGTCAGATGCTGTTTGATCTCGAATCTGCCTACAACTCGTTCAACAGGTTCCTCCATGCATCCTGAAGCATCTGGTTATGCAGAGATTTTTGTGCCCACCAATGGGGACTGGTATTGGTTCACTGAAATAGGTTCCTTCTGCTTTCTCTGTACTTCCTACTGTCATTGTGTATGTCTGGTCTGTCCCCGGGTTCATTGGATCCTCCTTTCTAGAGTTTTTGTTTCAGACACCATTTTCTTTAAATAAACCGGTTTAAGAAAAACAATGATCCTGGTGTTGTGCTGCAGTTGACTCATCCAATGACCATAACTCAGGCTGACTGCCTGTTACCATAAGACATGGGAGCAGAATTTAGCCATTTGGCCCATTGAGTCTGCTCTGCCATTCTATCATGGCTGATTTATTATCCCTTTCAACTCCATTCTCCTCCCTTCTCCCAATAACCTTTGATATCCTGACTAATCAAGAACCTAACAGCCTCCCCTTTAAATATACCCAGTGATTTAATCTCCACAGCTGCCTGTGGCAATGAATTCCACGGATTCACCATCCTTTGGCTAAAGAAATTAATTCTCGTCTCTTCTAAATGGATTTCCCTCCAGTCTGAGGCTGTGCTCTTTGGTCCTGTACTCCTTCACCATTCTCTCTGCATCCATTCTTTAGACTCTCAATATTCAGTGTGTAAACCAGGTTAATTAAACCCAAAGACGTAATGTTAGAAAGCTCTACCTGTGGAGGGGTGAAAATGAAGTTTACTGAATTTAACAAAAAGAACTTGGGGAAACTATGTAAGAACAAGGTGTGGTTGACGCAGGTGTGGGAAAGAAAGAGAAATGCAGCAAACTTAGAAACAAAAAATATAAACCATTAGAAGTGGAATTAGTAGTGGGTATCTCTACCCTACTTGAAAACCTCAGGGTGAAACCCCTGGAGGAGAGACGATAGCAATAAAAGATCCATTGAAGCTCTGACAATAACAAGCAGCAGCTGTAATGAGACAATATCGGCAGAGACGAATATCCATGATCTCTACCGGGTAACCGGAATTAGTTCTGTTAAATCACACCAAGGGATTTTGTTTTTGTATAAGTTTGTGAATCAACTTTCTGCGGATGATCAACTATTTCATTCAACAAAACAAACAAGATTGCGAGCCACCCAAGATCGAAGAACCAGCTTGGGAATGAAATGTTTAATAACGACAGTAGAATGTATAAGATTATTTTCATTCAAAGGATCTGAATTTGATTTTCTGCAAGAACTGATTATTTTTGCAAAGACTTTGATAAATTACTGAATAAGATTTACTTTAAAAGTTGCGATGTTGGAGAATTGAAAAGAGTTAAGCTATAATATAAACTTTGAAACTGAATTTGTAGACATACTGACTGGAATTGAAGTTAACCATAATACTTAAAAATAGGAATTCAATTAGTTTTCCAATTAATAAGGATAAATTGAGAGCAAAGTTTAGTCTGTAATCTTTCTAATAGGGAGTAACATTAGATATAATTAGAGGAATTGGAGCAATAAAAGTTATTCTAATGAATATTGCTGATTTTAACTAAATAGAAATTTGTTTTTTGTTGATATGAGATTTGGAACCTAAACAGGATGTTGGAATTTTGAATTGTCCTTACACATGTAAATATTTTGTATATCTTGCTATTTTTAAAATAAAAACTTACCTCCTGATGTGATGTGTGTTTTCTATTCACTGCCTCCTTCTGATATCTAAAGCTCCTGATGACTGACCAGCACCTAGTGTAGTACTGTGTAATTTGATTCTTCTGAGGGTGGTGACCAGTCACAAGAGATAGGACCAGTACTACACAGGATATAAATGGGTTTCAGTGATTCCCCTCACTAGAAACATAGAAAAACCTACAGCACAATACAGGCCCTTTGGCCCACAATGCAGTGCTGAACATGTACTTACTTCAGAAATTAACCTAGGATTACACATAGCCCTCTATTTTTCTAAGCTCCATGTACCTGTCCGGGAGTCTCTTAAAAGACCCTATTGTATCCGCCTCCACCACTGTCACCGGCAGCCCATTCCACGCACTCACAAGTCTGCGTATGAAAACTTACCCCGGCATCTCCTCTACTTACTTCCAAGCACCATAAAACTGCCCTCTCGTGCTAGCTATTTCAGCCCTGGGAAAAATCCTCTGACTATCCACATGATCAGTGCTTCTCATCATCTTATAAACCTCTATCAGGTCACCTCTCACCCTCTGTCGCTCCAAGGAGAAAAGGCCGAGTTCACTCAACCCATTCTCATAAGGCATGCTCCCCAATCCAGACAACATCCTTGTAAATCTCCTCTGCACCCTTTCTATGGCTTTCACATCCTTCCTGTAGTGAGGCGACCAGAACTGAGCACAGTACTCCAAGTGGGGTCTGACCAGGGTCCGATATAGCTGCAACATTACCTCTCGGCTCTTAAACTCAATCCCACGGTTGATGAAGGCCAATACACCGTATGCCTTCTTAACCAGTCAACCTGCGCAGCAGCTTTGAGTATCCTATGGACTCTGACCCCAAGATCCCTCTGATCCTCCACACTGCCAAGAGTCTTATCATTAATACTACATTCTGCCATCATATTTGACCCTCCACATATTTAACAACCACCTCGCACTTATCTGGGTTGAACTCCATCTGTCACTTGAGAAGTTTTGCATCTATCAATGTCCCGCTGTAACCTCTGACAACCCTCCACACTATCCACAACACAACAACCTTTGTGTCATCAGCAAATTTACTAACCCATCCCTCCACCTCCTCATCCAGGTCATTCTATGGAACTCCAGCGAGTACAAGCACTGAAATGCCGGGTGTTGGGCATAAATTAGCCCTCTGCTGTAGTGACTGTGGGGCCGAGACTGGGGACCAGCCACGCAGCTGACCGTTTGTGCACCGGCCACTACCTGTCAGAGGTTTGTTCTGTTCCTCGGACCCCCGCCCACATCACCAGTTGCCCGGGGCGCTGGGTCCCCCACCCCGTACACCTGACGCCCACGGCACCGGGGCCAAGCTACCAGGTCGGACCCGTCCGCCGGGTTCCGCCGTATCGGCCACCCGACGATCCGCCCGCCCTGCCGCCCGCTTCGACCTTCCCGCCATCACGTGAAGTGGCGTCCGTCAGTCCGGCTGCGCAGGCGCCGCCCCGCCCCCACCGTTGCCTCGGTAACCAGGCCCAGCGTTTGAACGGATGCGATGAGCGCGGCTGAGGTGGACGAGAAGATCAGCCGCAAATATCAGCTGAAGCGGCGTCTGGGGAAGGGGGTGAGTGCGGCTTGTGGCGGTGATCATTGCGGATGGGGTCCGGGGCCCGGGGCGAGGGCAGGGGTCGCTACGCAGCGTACAAATGGGTCCATGCCGACTAAAACGCCCGTATAATTTGGCCCATTTCGCGGTAGCGTAATCGAACTTTGACCAGCGGCCACACGGGATGTCGGAAGTTTGGGGAGGAGTGGACTTCAATCAGGTCCACTGCCCGAGGAAGAAAGGCAGGAGCGGGTCGCAGCAGCGTGAGAGAGATTTGGCCAGCGACCATTCGGACCTGGGATCGATTAGTGAGAGCAAGCTAAAGGAAGAGCAAGCCCAGCGGCCATCGTCCGAGTGGACAGAGTCGGAGTGGTGATATTAACGTTTAGCTTGAAGAGGTTTTACTCAGAAAAAGCAAAGGAAAGAAAACCTAACGTTTTTTCATTCTCTTATTTATATCTGTTCAGCTACAACAGTAGAGTGCCAGGCAGGATAGTGAAATCAAGTGTCAAGTGAAGTTTATTGCCATTTAACGACATACATGTATATAAAGTATATAGAAATGAGACAGTGTTTCTTGAACCAAGGTGTAAAGTACAGAATACACATAACACCGATAACTTATGGTAAGGATAAAATCTACAGATGAATCACACATGAGTAATAAACAGAACTGTGTTCATTTAAATATTGTAAGGTAAGGAACAGATTAACCAGTGGTACTTCTAATATGAATCAGCCGAGAGTTCAGAAGCTTGATTGTGCCTGCAGGAAGAAACTGTTTCCCATCCAAACCATTCTTGTTTTTATGCAACACACATAAAAGTTGCTGGTGAACGCAGCAGGCCAGGCAGCATCTCTAGGAAGAGGACTAACGAAGTCCTGACGAAGGGTCTCGGCCTGAAACGTCGACTGCACCTCTTCCTAGAGATGCTGCCTGGCCTGCTGCGTTCACCAGCAACTTTTATGTGTGTCGCTTGAATTTCCAGCATCTGCAGAATTCCTGTTGTTTTTGTTTTTATGCAGTTTAGTCTCCTGCCAGATGGTAGAATGTAAAAGAGAATGCTGGATGGATTAGATTATGGGAACACTCAGTCCTCTTTTATTGTCATTTAGAAATGCATACATGCATTAAGAAATGATACAATGTTTCTCTGGAGTGATATCACAGAAAACAGGACAGACCAAGGACTAACACTGACAGAACCACATAATTACAACATAGTTACAGCAGTGCAAAGCAATACCATAATTTGATAAAGAACAGACCATGGGCACAGTAAAAAAAAAGTCTCAAAGTCCCGAGTCGATCGACTCCTGAGTCCCCAATAGCAGATGGCAATAGGGAGAAACTCCCTGCCATAAACCTCCAGGCACCATCAACTTGCTGATACCTTGGAAGCAGCTGACCCTGAGTCCATCCGTCTGAAAACTCCAAGCTTCTGAGCAGCCTCTCCGATACAGCCTCCCGAGTGCCTTCGACCTCTCCCCGGCCGCTGAAACACGCAAAGCCATGGATCTCGGGGCCTTCAGCTCCGGAGATTCCGGTTACCACACAGTAGCAGCGGCAGCGAAGCGGGCATTTCAGAAGTTTTCCAGATGTTCCGCTGTGCTCTCACGTCTGTCTCCGTCAAATCAGGATTGTGCATGGTCCCCTACTTGACAGATTACAGACATCATCACCGAAGTGGCCGCGCGCACTGCTGGATGGGTGGGATCCTGATATGCAGCGCTCCTGGTAAATGTCCCTGATGGATGGTCGGGAGATCCCTGTGATCCTCTCAGCTGTTCACCATACCAGATGGAGATGCAACTTGTCAGGATGCTCTCACTGGTGCTACTGTTAAACACAGTTAAGGTGGTGGGAGGTGGTTAGTGGGAGCCTTGCTTGCCTCAATCTTCTTAGGAAGTGGAGGTGCTACTCTGCTGCCTCCTTCAGAGGGATGATAATAAGGAACCAGGTGAGATCACCTGTGATGTGAACTCCCAGGAAATTGGTGTACTTAACACTCCCAGGAACTTGGTGCTCTTAACATTTTCTACAGAGGAGCCATGTATTAACAGAGGGGGATGGTTTGTCTGCAACTTCCTGAAGTCCACAATGAATTCCTTTGTCTTCTCACATTCAGGCGTAGGTGTTCTTCTCACACTAATCTACCAGCTGGTTCACATCCTCTCTATACTCCGTCTCATCATCGTTATTGATGAGGCCAACCATTGTTGTGTTATCCACAAACTTGATGACACAGTTTGAGCTGGATCCTTGGAGAATGCCAATGTTCAGTGTTAAGGGACCATAGACAATAGGTGCAGGAGTAGGCCATTCAGCCCTTCGAGCCAGCACCACCATTCACTGTGATCATGGCTGATCATCCACAAGCAGTACCCTGTTCCTTCCTTATCCCCATACCCCTCTACTCCGCTATCTTTAAGAGCTCTATCTAACTCGTTCTTGAAAGAATCCAGAGAATTGGCCTCCACTGCCTTCTGAGGCAGAGCATTCCACAGAACCACAACCCTCTGTGTGAAAAAGTTTTTCCTCAACTCCGTTCTAAATTGTCCACCCTTTATTGTCCATGAAATTCAGTCACTTGCGAGGGGGGACATAGAATCAGGAGACGTAGAGTCAGTATGGATAGAACTAAGAAACTGTAAGGGCAAAAAGACCCTGATGGGAGTTATCTACAGGCCCCCAAACAGTAGCCTGGATATAGGGTGCAAGTTAAATCAAGAGTTAAAATTGGCATGTGGCAAAGGTAATTCTACGGTTGTTATGGGGGATTTTAACATGCACGTAGACTGGGAAAATCAAGTTGGTACTGGACCCCAAGAAAGAGAGTTTGTGGAGTGCCTCCGAGATGGATTCTTAGAGTAGCTTCTATTAGAGCCTACCAGGGAGAAGGCAATTCTGGATTTAGTGTTGTGTAATGAGCCAGATTTGATAAGGGAACTCGAGGTAAAGGAGCCATTAGGAGGTAGTGACCATAATATGATAAGTTTTAATCTACAATTTGAGAGGGAGAAGGGAAGATCGGAAGTGTCAGTATTACAGTTGAACAAAGGGGACTATGGAGCCATGAGGGAGGAGTTGGCCAAAGTTGACTGGAAAGATACCCTAGCAGGGATGACAGTGGAACAACAATGGCAGGTATTTCTGGGAATAATACAGAAGGTGCAGGATCAGTTCAATCCAAAGAGGAAGAAAGATTCTGAGGGGAGTAAGGGGCGACCATGGATGTCAAGGGAAGTCAAGGACAGTATAAAAATAAAGGAGAGGAAGTATAACATAGCAAGGATGAGTGGGAAGCCAGAGGATTGGGAGACTTTTAAGGAGCAACAGAAGATAACTAAAAAGGCAATACGGGGGGAAAAGATGAGGTACAAAGGTAAACTGGCGAAGAATATAAAGGAGGATAGTAAAAGCTTCTTTAGGTATGTGAAGAGGAAAAAATTAGTTAAGACCAAAGTTGGGCCCTTGAAGACAGAAACGGGTGAAATTATTATGGGAAACAAGGAAATGGCAGACGAGCTGAACAGGTACTTTGGATCTGTCTTCACTAGGGAAGACACAAACAATCTCCCAGATGTAATAGTGGGCAGAGGACCTAGGGTAACAGAGGAACTGAAGGAAATTCACATTAGGCAGAAAATGGTGTTGGGTAAACTGTTGGGTCTGAAGGCTGATAAATCCCCAAGACCCTGATGATCTGCATCCCAGGATACTTAAGGAGGTGGCTTTAGAAATTGTGGACGCATTGGTAATCATTTTCCAATGTTCTATAGATTCAGGATCAGTTCCTGCGGATTGGAGGGTAACTAATGTTATCCCACTTTTTAAGAAAGGAGGGAGAGAGAAAACAGGCAATTATAGACCAGTTGGTCTGACATCAGTGGTGGGGAAGATGCTGGAATCAATTATAAAAAATGAAATAGTGGCATATTTGGATAGCAGTGCCAGAATAGGTCTGAGTCAGCATGGATTTATGAAGGGGAAATCATGCTTGACTAATCTTCTGGAATTTTTTGAGAATGTAACTACGAAAATGGACATGGGAAAGCCAGTGGATATAGTGTACCTGGACTTTCAGAAAGCCTTTGATAAGGTCCCACATAGGAGGTTAGTGTGCAAAATTAGAGCAAATGGTATTGGGGGTAGGGTACTGACATGGATTGAAAATTGGTTGGCAGACAGGAAACAAAGAGTAGGGATTAATGGGTCCTTTTCAGAATGGCAGGCAATGACTAGTGGGGTACCGCAAAGCTCGGTGCTGGGACCGCGGCTATTTACAATATACATTAATGATTTAATGAAGGGATTAAAAGTAACATTAGCAAATTTTCAGATGACACAAAGCTGGGTGGCAGTGTGAAATGTGAGGAGGATGTTATGAGAATGCAGGATGACTTGGACAGGTTGGGTGAGTGGGCAGATGCAGCTTAATGTGGATAAATGTAAGGTTATCCACTTTGGTAGGAAGCACAGGAAGGCAGATTACTATCTGAATAGTGTAAAGTTAGGAAAAGGGGAAGTACAACGAGATCTAGGTGTCCTTGTTCATCAGTCACTGAAAGTAAGCATGCAGGTACAGCAGGCAGTGAAGAAATCTAATGGCATGTTGGCCTTCATAACAAGGGGAGTTGAGTATAGGAGCAAAGAGGTCTTTCTGCAGTTGTACAGGGCTCTGGTGAGACCACACCTGGAGTATTGTGTGCAGTTTTGGTCTCCAAATTTGAGGAAGGACATTCTAGCTATTGAGGGAGTACAGCGTAGGTTCACGAAGTTAGTTCCCGGGATGGCGGGACTGTCATATGTTGAAAGATTGGAGTGACTGGGCTTGTATACACTGGAATTTAGAAGGATGAGAGGGAATCTGATTGAAACATATAAGTTTATTAAGGGATTGGACACGCTAGAGGCAGGAAACATGTTCCCGATGTTGGAGGAGTCGAGAAGATGGTGGCTTGTTGGTGAGGAATGATGGTTTAACTTTTCTTATTCTCACTTTCCCTTTAACTCCATTCTTATATTTCCAGTTCATCCCCTCCCCCCCACTACTTAGTTTAAACACACCCGTGTAGCAGTGGCAAACCTGCCTTCCAGAGCACTGGTCCCCCGTCTGTTAAGGTGCAACCCGTCCCTTCTATACAATTCATTCTTACCCCAAAAAAGATCCCAGTGGTCCAGGAATCTAAATCCCTGCTTCCCGCACCAGCTCCTCAGCCACACATTCAGATCCCCTATCTCCCTGTTCCTGTCCTCTCTAGCACAAGGAACTGTATGCAAACCTGAGATAACAACCCTGGAGGTCCTGCTTTTCAGCCTTCTTCCGAGTTCTCTGAAGTCACGCTGCAAAATGTCTCTCATCTTCTTCCCGACGTCATTTGTGCCAACATGCACCTTTCCTCTCCTCTCCTCCGTCTCCTCTTCTCCTCAATGAGGATAGTTTCCCCACCAGTTTCTGGGGTATGATGGTGTTGAACACTGAACAGCAGTCCACGAACCTGCCTGTCCAGGTAGACCCATTGTTTCAGCTTGCTCCTGCCCCACAAAACTCATTTCTACATACCTCGACATTGTTTTGTCCCCCCTTGTTCAATCCCTTCCCGCCTATGTTCGTAACACTTCCCACACTCTGAATTTTTTCAATGATTTTAAGTTCCCTGGCCCCCACCGCTTTATATTCACCATGGATGTCCAGTCCCTATATACCTGCGTCCGCCACCAGGAAGGTCTCAAAGCTCTCCGCTTCTTTTTGGATTCCAGACCTAACCAGTTCCCCTCTACCACCACTCTCCTCCATCTAGCAGGATTAGTCCTTACTCTTAATAATTTCTCATTTGGCTCCTCCCACTTCCTCCAAACTAAAGGTGCAGCCATGGGCACCCGTATGGGTCCCAGCTATGCCTGCCTTTTTGT
This sequence comes from Mobula birostris, assembly GCF_030028105.1. Classification (NCBI taxonomy): domain Eukaryota; kingdom Metazoa; phylum Chordata; class Chondrichthyes; order Myliobatiformes; family Myliobatidae; genus Mobula; species Mobula birostris. Next base: position 232,237,643 of record NC_092372.1, on the reverse strand, counting down.
TGGCTTTGTGGAACAATCCATGTTCCAAGCCTATACTAGTATCTGTCCCCCACTTTCCTTCGCTACATCGACGACTGCATTGGCGCTGCTTCCTGCACGCATGCTGAGCTCGTTGACTTCGTTAACTTTGCCTCCAACTTTCACCCTGCCCTCAAGTTTAGCTGGTCCATTTCTGACACCTCCCTCCCCCTTCCTGATCTTTCTGTCTCTATCTCTGGAGACAGCTTATCTACTGATGCCTACTATAAGCCTACGGACTCTCACAGCTACCTGGACTATTCCTCCTCCCACCCTGTCTCTTGCAAAAATGCCATCCCCTTCTCGCAATTCCTCTGTCTCTGCCGCATCTGCTCTCAGGATGAGGCCTTTTATTCCAGGATGAAGGAGATGTCGTCCTTTTTTAAAGAAAGGGGCTTCCCTTCCTCCACCATCAACTCAGCTGTCAAATGCCTCTCTCCCATTTCACGCACATCTGCTCTCACCCCATTCTCCTACCACCCCACTAAGAATAGGGTTCCCCTGGTCCTCACCTACCACCCCACCAGCCTCTGGGTCCGACATATAATTCTCTGTAACTTCCGCCACCTCCAACGGATCCCACCACTAAGCACATCTTTCCCTCCCCCCCCTCTTTCTGCTTTCCGCAGGGATCGCTCCCTACGTGACTCCCTTGTCCATTCGTCATCCCCATCCCTTCCCACTGATCTCCCTCCCGGCACTTATCCTTGTAAGCGGAACAAGTGCTACACATGCCCTTACACTTCCTCTCTCACCACCATTCAGGGCCCCAGACAGTCCTTCCAGGTGAGGCGACACTTCACCTGTGAGTCGACTGGGGTGATATACGAAGGGTCTCAGCCTGAAACGTCGACTGCACCTCTTCCTAGAGATGCTGCCTGGCCTGCTGCGTTCACCAGCAACTTTTATGTATGTTGCTTGAATTTCCAGCATCTGCAGAATTCCTGTTGTTTGTGATATACTGCGTCTGGTGCTCCCGATGCGGCCTTCTATATATTGGCGACACCCGACACAGACTGGGAGACCGTTTCCTTGAACACCTACGCTCTGTCCGCCAGAGAAAGCAGGATCTCCCCGTGGCCACACATTTTAATTCCATGCCCCATTCCCATTCTGATATGTCTATCCACGGCCTCCTCTCCTGTCAAGATGAAGCCACACTCAGGTTGGAGGAACAACACCTTATATTCCGTCTGGGTAGCCTCCAACCTGATGGCATGAACATTGACTTCCCTAACTTCTGTTAATGCCCGTCCTCCCCTTCGGACCCCATCCCTTATCTATCTATCTATCTATTTATTTATTACTTTTTCCCTCTTTTTCTCTCTCTGTTTTTTCTCCCTCTGTCCCTCTCACTATAACTCCTTGCCTGCTGTTTATCCTCTGGGCTCCCCTCCGCCTTTCTTTCTCCCTAGGCTTTCCATCCCATGATCTTCTCCATTCTCCAGCCTTGAATCCCTTTTGCTAATCAATTTTCCAGCTCTTAGCTCCATCCCTCCCCGTCCTGTCTTCGCCTTATCTTTTCGGATCTCCCCTCCCCCTCCCACTTTCAAATCTCTTACTATCTCTTCTTTCTGTTAATCCTGACAAAGGGTCTCGGCCCGAAGCATTGACTGTACCTCTTCCTATAGATGCTGCCTGGTCTGCTGTGTTCACCAGCATTTTTTGTGTGTGTTGCTCTGGTATATGAGACTCCATTTAGATAGATAGATAGATATACTTTATTGATCCCGAGGGAAATTGGGTATGACAGGATAGAGTGGAGGGCAGAGGCTATTGCATCATCAGTGGATCGATTTGAGTGATAAGCAAATTGGAAGGGATCCACTGTAGTCAGAAGAAAGACTTTAAAGTGCTCCATGACCAGCTGCTCAAAGCATTTCATAATGGTTGAGGTTAATGCCTCCAGATGATGGTCATTTAAGCAGGACACTGTCGCTTATTTTGGCACTGGAATGATAGTTGCCACCTTGAAAACTGAGGGGACAACGGATTGTACCAGAGAGATGTTAAATATATCTGTCAGCACCTCTATCAGCAGGACGTTTGACGAAGGGTCTCGGCCCAAAACGTCGACTGTACCTCTTCCTAGAGATGCTGCTTGGCCTGCTGCATTCACCAGCAATTTTTGTGTGTGTTGTCTCTGAATATTCTCCTGTTTGTATTATCAAAGCAGTCCTGCAGTGCAGAAATTGCACCCTCAGGCCAGGTTTTCACTGCCTTTAGAACTGGTTTGACCTGTTTGTTCACTGGAATTAACATTACAGATAAGTGATCTGAGAGTGATGTGGGTGCTGTATAGGCACCCGGTATGTTAGTGTAAACCAGGTCTAGTGTATTTATGCTTCTCTTGCAGGATGTGGGAAGGCAGGGAGTCCTCTAGTGTCCCTAATGACGGCAACTGCAAGAAATGCATCCAGCTGCAGCTTCTATCAAACAACGTTCTGGAGCTGGAACTGGATGTGAATGAAGTCTGAATCTTTCAGGAGGCTGAAGTGGTGATAGATAGGACATATAAAGAGATAGTTACACCCAAGGTGAAGGACACAGGAAGCTGGGTGACAGTCAGGAAAGGGAAAGGGACTAAAGAGCCGGTGCAGAGTTCCCCTGTAGCCATTCCCCTCAAGAACAGGTATATCACTTTGGATACTGTAGGGGAGATGACCTAACAGGAGAGAAGTAATAGTGGTCAGGTCTCTGGCCCTGAGTCTGCCTCTACGACTCAGATGGAAAGGTGGGAAAAGAGGCCTGCTATGGTGATAGGGGATTCGTTAGTTAGCAAAATGGACAGACTGTTTTGTGGGTGAGAACGAGATTCCTCAATGGTATGTTGCCTCCTGGGTGCTAGGGTCCAGGATATCTCCATAAGACCATAAAAATAGGAGCAAAACTAGGCTATCTGACCCTGTTTTTTTCTAGACTGTCCTAGATCCATCTGTTAAACTCCTGAAGTTTGCAGACGACACTGTCATAAGGAGGTGGCTGGGAACAGACCCAAGTGCAAGACACAGACACTGAAGTACTAGGGACAGGACTAGGATACAGAGTGAGGGCTAGGACATGAACACAAAAACCAGGAACCCGGAACAGGACTGGAGGCGAGGCTTGAGTCCGGAGACCTGGGGCGAGGCTGGAGACCTGGGGCTTGGGGTCTTGAAGCTCCTCCTGGGCAGAGCGCGGTATTCCTGGGCAGGGTGCAGATCTCCACCCGACGGAGGCAAGGGATAGGAAGGGACAGAACCAACCGCAGGATAACGGCAATACAGCCTGGCTTACCCGACAGAGGCAAGGGACCGGAAGGGACAGAACCAATCGCAGGGTAATGGCAAGACGGCCTGACTTACCCAACGGAGGCAAGGGACAGGAAGGGAGCTAGGTACAGGGTGGCTCCAGGACAAGACTTCAGGCGAGTTGAGGCGAGAATTACCAGCAAGACAAGGCAAGGCTTCAGGCAACGCAAGGCGAGATAAGAACTTCGGGCGAGGCGAGAGTTACCGGCAAGACAAGGCAAGGCTTCAGGCGAGGAAACAGAAGGCAGGGGAAGGGATACAAGGAGTAAGGACAAAAAAAACAATCCAGCAGCCACACCCTGGTCTCTGGAGGTATTTATGCAGCCAGCCCCAATGAGAATCAGCTGCCTCAATTAGAGCTCAACAGGAACAGAAACAGTGTAGACAGGAAAACCTGGAGCAAGGGTCGATGGACCGGACCGTGAACCGGAATGCGGACTTCACAGACCAGACCATGACAGACACAACTGTCATTGGCCTTATCCGAGACGGTGATGAGTCTGCGTACAGACGGGTGGTGGAACAGCTGGCCCTCTGGTGTGGTCAACAATCTGGAGCTAAATACGCTCAAGACTGTGGAGATGACAGTGAACTTCAGGAGGTACCCCCCAATGCTCCCCCCACTCACTATACTCAAGAGTATTGTGTCTGCTGTGGAGACCTTCAGGTTTCTGGGTGTCATAATCTCCCAGGACCTGAAGTGGACACCAACGCGGACACTCTTATTAAAAAGGCTGAGCAGAGGTTGTATTTCCTACGTCAACTCAGGAAGTACAAGCTGCCTCAATTTCTGATTCAATTCTATTCAGGAATAATCCAGTCTGTTCTCTGTTCGTCCATCACTGGTTTGGATCAGCTACCAAACAAAACGAATAGACTCCAAAGAACTGTCAGGGCTGCGGAAAGGATTATTGGTGTGAAGCTGCCCTCGATCCAGGACTTATATGCATCTGGAGTCGGGAAGCGAGCAAGCAGCATCGTTGTAGACCCATCACACCCTGGACGTCACTTGTTCCAACTCCTTCCTTCTGGTAGGTGCTTTAGATCACTGTATGCCGGGACAAATAGGTACAAGAACCATTTCTTTCCATATGCCATCAGTCTTATGAACACTTGAATTTTAGTCTATTATAAACCAAGTCCACCTGTGCATACACAGGTATACCTCATTGTATATAGTTCATGATTATTTGCACTATTGTTTTGTTTGCTTTTTGATTCTGTTCAGCGAGAGCTCAGGGAAACCGGCATCAAATTCCCTGTATGTGTCCACATACTTGGCGATAATAAAGGATTCTGATTCTGATCCTGATTCTGATTCTATCTCCTCCTCAAGCCAAGTTCCCGGGCTTCTCCCCATAACCTTTGATACCAGTCCAATCAAGAACTTATCAATCTCTGCCTTAGACACACCCAACAACTTGGCCTCCAGAACTGCATGTGGCAACAAGTTTTAGATTAGATTAGATTCAACTTTATTGTCATTGTGCCGAGTACGGATACAAAGCCAATGAAATGCAGTTAGCATCTGACCATAAATGCAAAGAATACTGTTATTTACAAAGTAACTACAAATAAAAAGTAAGTGCTACAGCACACAAATATAAAAGTACTGAGACAGTCCAATTTGGGTGCAATACTGCTTAGCGCTGTGATGTGAGGTTCAGCAGGGTCACAGCCTCAGGAAAGAAGCTCTTCCTGTGCCTGCTGGTGCGGGAGCGGAAGCTCCTGTAGCGCCTACCGGATGGGAGAAGAGCAAAAAGTCCATGGTTAGGGTGAGATGCATCCTCGATAGTGCTTTTCATCCCCTCCAGGCAGCGTTTATGGTAGGTGTTCTCAATGGTGGGCAATTGGGTGCCAATAATCCGCTGGGCAGTTTTCACCACACGCTGGAGTGCTTTGCAGTCCAATAGGGGACAATTGCCATACCACACTGAGATGCAGTTGGTGAGTATGCTCTCAATGGTACAGCGGTAAAAGTCCGTCAGTATCCTGGGGAAGAGGTGAGCTTTCTTGATGCTCCGCAGGAAATAAAGGCGCTGTTGTGCCTTTTTGATCTGGATGGAGGAGTTCAGGGACCAGGTGAGATCCTTAGAAATGTGGACACTAAGGAATTTGAAGCTTGATACACGCTCCACTACAGTTCCATTAATGTAGATGGGGACATGAGTGTTCCACAAATTCACCATCCTTTGGCTAAAGAAATTTCTCCGCATCTGTTTTGAAAGGGCACCCCTCGATCCTGAGGCTTTGCCATCCTGTCCTAGACTCTCCTACTATGGGAAATATCCTTTCCACATCTACTCTGTCCATGCCTTTCAACATTCAGAAGGTTTCAATGAGATCCCCCCTCATCCTTCTGAATTCCAGCGAGTACAGACCCAGAGCCATCAAACATTCCTCGTATGATAACCCTTTCATTCCTGGAATCATCCTTGTGAACCTCCTCTGGACCCTCCCCAATGCCAGCACATCTTTTCTAAGATGAGGGGCCCAAAAGTGTTCACAATACTCACAGTGAGGCCTCACCAGTGCTTTATAAAGCCTCAGTATCACATCCTTGCTCTTGTATTCTAGACCTCTTGAAATGAATGTAACATGGCATTTGCCTTCCTCACCACCGACTCAACCTGCAAGTTAACCTTCAGGGTGTTCTGCACAAGGACTTCCAAATCCCTCTGCATCTTAGATTCCTGGATTTTCTTGCCGTTTAGAAAATAGTCTGCACTTTTATTTCTACTTCCAAAGTGCATGACCATGCATTTTCCAACATTGTATTTCATTTGCCACTTTCTTGCCCATTCTTCTAATCTGTCTAAGTCCTTCTGCATCCTACCTGTTTCTTCAACCCTACCTGCCCCTCCAGCAATCTTCGTATCATCTGCAAACTTGGCAATAAAGCCATCTATTCCATCATCTAAATCGTTGATATACAGCATAAAAAGAAGTGGTCCCAATACCGATCCCTATGGAACACCACTAGTTACTGGCAGCCAACCAGAAAAGGATCCTTTTATTCCCACTCGCTGTCTCCTACCAATCAGCCAATTCTGTAACCATGTTAGTAACTTTCCTGTAATACCATGGGCTCTTAACTTGGTAGGCAGCTTGTCAAGGGCCTTCTGAAAGTACAAATACAACATCCACTGCATCCCCTTTATCTATCTTACTTGTAATCTCCTCAAAGAATTCCAACAGGTTCATCAGGCAGGATTTCCCTGAAGGAAACCATGCTGACTTTCTACTATCTTGTCCTGTGTCACCAAGTACACCATCACCTCAACCTGAACAGTTCACTCTTTAACATCTTCCCAACCACTGAGGCCAGGCTAACTGGTCTATAATATCCTTTCCACTGCCTTAGAAACATAGAAACATCGAAACATCAAAACCTGCGGCACGTTACAGACCCTTCGGCCCACAAAGTTGTGCCGAACATGTCCTGACCTTATAATTACCTAGGATTACCCATAGCCCTATATTTTTCTAAGCTCCATGTACCTATCTAAAAGTCTCTTAAAAGACCCTATCGTATCCGCCTCCACCACCACTGCTGGCAGCCCATTCCACACACTCACCACTCTCTGAGTTAAAAACTTACCCTGACATCTCCTCTCTACTTACTTCCCAGCACCTTAAACCTATGTCCTCTTGTGGCAACCATTTCAGCCCTGGGAAAAAGCCTCTGACTATCCACACGATCAATGCCTCTCATCATCTTATACACCTCTATCAGGTCACCTCTCATCCTCCGCCGCTTCAAGGAGAAAAGGCCAAGTTGACTCAACCTGTTCTCATAAGGCATGCTCCCCAATCCAGGCAACATCCTTGTAAATCTCCTCTGCACCCTTTCTATGGCTTCCATATCCTTCCTGTAGTGAGGTGACCAGAACTGCACAGTACTCCAAGTGGGGTCTGACCAGGGTCCTATATAGCTGCAACATTACGTTTTGGCTCCTAAATTCAGTTCTACGGTTAATGAAGGCCAATACACTGTACACCTTCTTAACCACAGCGTTAACCTGCGCAGCTGCTTTGAACGTCCTATGGACTCGGACCCCAAGATCCCTCTGATCCTCCACACTGCCAAGAGTCTTACCATTAATACTATATTCTGCCATCATATTTGACCTACCAAAATGAACCACTTCACACTTATTTGGGTTGAACTCCATCTGCCACTTCTCAGCCTAGTTTTGCATCCTATCAATGTTCCACTGTAACCTCTGACAGCCCTCCACACTATCCACTACACCTCCAACCTTTGTGTCATCAGCAAACTTACTAACCCATCCCTCCACTTCCTCATCCAGGTCATTGAAGAAAGGCCTTCCTCCTTTCTTAAAGAGTGGAGTAACATTTGCAATTTTCCAGTCCTTTGGCACCGTGCCAGAGTCCAATAATTTTTGAAAGATCATTTCTAATGCCACCACAGTCTCTAATGCAGGTTGACTCTGTGGTTAAGAAGGCATACAGTGCATTAGCCTTCATCAATCGTGGGATTGAGCTTAGGAGCCGAGAGGTAATGTTGCAGCTATATAGGATTCTGGTCAGACCCCACTTGGAGTACTGTGCTCAGTTCTGGTCGCCTCACTACACGAAGGATGTGGAAACCATAGAAAGGGTGCAGAGGAGATTTACAAAGATGTTGGGATATTGCCTGGATTGGGGAGCATGCCTTATGAGAATAGGTTGAGTGAACTTGGCTTTTTCTCCTTGGAGAGATGGAGGATTGGAGGTGACCTGATAGAGGTGTAGAAGATAATGAGAGGCATTGATTGTGTGAATAGTCAGAGGCTTTTTCCCGGGGCTGAAATGGCTAGCATGAGAAGGCATAGTTTTAAGGTGATTGGAAGTAGGTACAGAGGAGATGTCAGGGTATGTTTTTTACTCAGAGAGTGGTGAGTGTGTGGGATGGGCTGCTGGCGACAATGGTGGAGGTGGATACGATAGGGACTTTTAAGAGACTTCTGGATAGGTACAAAGAGCTTAGTAAAATAGAGGGCTATGGGTAACCCTAGGTAATTTTTAAAGTAAGTACATGTTCAGCACAGCTTTGTAGGCTGAAGTGCCTGTATTGTGCTGTAGGTTTTCTATGTTTCTAATGCTACCTCTTTCGGAATCCTGGGGTGCAGTTCCTTTGGTCTGGGTGACTTATGTACCTTTAGATCTTTCAGCTTTTTGAGCACCTTGTCTCTCGTAACAATAACTATCCCACTTCTCTTCCTTCACACACCACATCATCAGGCCTACTGCTAATGTCTTCCACAGTGAAGACTGATGCAAAATACTCAAAATGATCTTGGATCAAGTTCTCAGCATTCTTAAGTGGAAGAGTGAACAGCCAGAAATTGTGGTCCATATAGGTACCAATGACATGGGTAGGACGAGAAAACAAGCTTCTGCATAAGGAATTCACGGAGTTAGGTGTAGGGTGAAGGGCAGGACCTTCAGGGTTGTGATCTCAGGATTATTACCCATCCCACGTACTACTGAGGCTAGAACTAGGAAGATTACACAGTTTAATACGTGGCTAAGGAGTTGATGTAGGAAGGAGGGCATGAGATTTTTGGATCATTGGGCTCTCTCCCAGGGAAAGTGGGACCTGTACAGAAGGGACAATAGGGGGACTGATATCCTAGTGGGAAAATTTGTTATTGCTGCACGGTGGGGTTTAAACTGGAGTTGGGATGGGAACCAGAGTGCTAGAAAAGTTAGTGGAGAGGTTGTGGAGGCAGGTGTTGGTAAGACCTCAGACCAAGTTAGAAATCAAAAGGTTGAACATGGTGCAACCGGTGTCCTGAGCTGCCCAAATTTCAGTGCAAGGATATTGTAGCAAAGATGGATAACAGTGCTGAAGATGAGGTAGCTGGTTTACAAGCAGAGGAGAGGCTGTTGATAGGGCAAAATTGGAGTCAACAGGATGAATTGCAGCTTAAATGCAGACAGGATCAAAAAAGGAGAATACAGGACTGAAGGTGTTGTACCTGAATGTGCGCAGTATATGTCATAAGTTAGATGAACTTGCAGCACAATTGCAGATTGGCAGGTATGATGTTGTTGGCATTACTGGATCATAGTCAAAAAAAGATTACAGCTTGTGGGAAGTTAGAGGATTGGGAAACTTTTAAATACCACCAGAAGCAACTAAAAAAGTTATTAAGAAGGTAAAAATGGAATATGAAAGTTAGCTAGCAAATGATATTTAAGAGGATACATTGAATTGAATTGACTTTTATTTCTTACATCCTTCACATACATGAGGAGTAGCATGCTGCAGATGGAACCTTTGACCAGCCTCTCAAAACATTTGCTTATGATTGAGGTTAGTGCGACAGGACGCCAGTCATTCAGGCATGTTACTTTGGTCTTTTTTGGTACAGGGACAATGGTGGATAATTTGAAGCTGGAGGGCACTCTGCGCTGGGAGAGGGAGTGATTAAAAATGTCTGTAAACACACCTGCCAGTTGTGCTGCGCACATCCTGAGTACTTGCCCTGGGATGTCATCTGGTCCCGCAGCCTTGCGGCTGTCCACTCATTGGAAACATCTGCATACCTCACCCTCAGAGATGGCCAGGTTGCAGATTGTAGCGGTGGCTTTTCTCGAAGGCTCAGAGTTAGCGACATCGAACCGAGCATAAAAGCGATTGAGCTCACCTGGGAGAGAGGCCGCGATGTTGGCGGCACCACTATGTTTGGCTTTGAAGTCTGCGATGGTATGCAACCGTCGCCACAAGTTATGTGTGCTATTTGTTGTGAATCTTGACTTAATCGTGTCCCTGTATTGTTGTCTAACAGCCTTGATAGCCTTGATCGTAGCTACTTTTCTTGAGCTCCTGCTGATTGCCAGCAATGTAAGCTTTATGTCGTGCGGTAAGTGCTGCTCGCACGGAACAATTGATCCAAGCGTTCTGGTTCAGGAAGACCCTGACTCACTTCTGCGGGACAACATCTTAGATGGATGAAGCATGTGACTCCATCCGTGATCTCAGAGACATCCTCATCATGGAAGACATTCCAGTCGACATCATTGAAGTAGTCCTGCTGCATGGAGGCCAATTGGTCAGACCAACAGTGGACGGTTTTAACTATGGCCGCCTCTTGTTTCAGCTTCTGCCTGTACATTGGCAAAGCAGGATCGAAAAGTGATCTGATTTTCCAAAAGCTGGGCGAAGAAGAGTTTTGTAAGCGTTGCAGAGCATTACAAAGGTTTCTTCAGATACATAAAGAGCAAAAGAGAGACGAGAGTGGAGATTGGGCTGCTAGAAAAATATGCCAGAGAGGTAGCCATGGGGGACAAGGAAATGACAGATGATCTGAATAAGTATTTTAACATCAGTCTTCACAGTGGAAGTTCCAGGTGTCGGGTCATGAAATGTGTGAAGTTACCATAGCTAGAGAGAAGGTTCTGGGGAAACTGAAAGGTTTGAAGGTAGATATATCACCTGGACAAGATGGTGTACACCTCAGAGTTATAAAAGAGGTGGCTGAAGAGATCATGGAGGACATTACTAATGATCTTTTGAGAATCACTAGATTCTGGAATTGTTCCAGAAGACTGAAAAATTGTAAATGTCTCTCCACACTTCAAGATCCTTTACCATAGCATTGGAGATGGAAAGGAAGAGACAAGTTAGGAAAGGTTTTAATTGGAGTAAGAGGAAGTATGAAGCTATCAGGCAGGAACATGGAAGCATAAACTGGGAAAAAATGTTCTCAGGAAAATGTATGGCAGAAATGTGGCAAATGTTCAGGGGATATTTGCGTGGTGTTCTGTATAGGTATGTTCCAATGAGACAGGGAAAGGATGGTAGGGTACAGGAACCATGGTTTACAAAAGCTGTTCAAAATCTAATCAAGAAGAAATGAAAAGCTTACAAAAAGTTCAAAAAAACTAGGTAATTATCGATAGAGATCTCGAAAATTATATGGCTAGCAGGAAGGAATTTAAGAATGAAATTAGGAGAGCCAGAAGGGGCCATGAGAAGGCCTTTGCGAGCAGGATTAACCCAAGGCATTCTACAAGTATGTGAAGAGCAAGAGGATAAGACGTGGAGAATAGGACCAATCAAGTGTGACAATGGAAAAGTCTGTATGGAACCGGAGGAGGTAGCGAAGGTACTTAATGAATATTTTGCTTCAGTATTCACTACGGGAAAAGACCTTGGCGATTGTAGGGATGACTTACAGTGGACTGAAAAGCTTGAGCATATAGACATTAAGAAAAAGAATTGCTGGAGCTTTTGGAAAGCATCAAGTTTGATAAGTCACCGGGACTGGGTGAGATATACCCCAGGCTATTGTGGGAGGTGAGGGAGGAGATTGCTGAGCCTCTGGCAATGATCTTTGCATCATCAATGGGGACAGGAGAGGTTCTGGAGGATTGGAGGGTTGCAGATGTTGTTCCCTTATTCAAGAAAGGGAGTAGAGGTAGCCCAGGAAACTATAGACCAGTGAGTCTTACCTCAGTTGTTGGTAAGTTGATGGAGAAGATCCTGAGAGGCAGGATAATCCACATTTGGAGAGGCATAATATGGTTAAGAATAGTTAGCATGGCTTTGTCAAAGGCAGGTCGTACCTTACGAGCCAGAGTCCTGAGAGAAATTATCATCCCAGAGTCCTGAGAGAAATTGCTGAAGAGATAATGGATGCATTAGTAATGGTCTTTCAAGAATAACTTGATTCTGGCATAGGCCTGGAGGACTGGAAGATTGCAAATGTCCCTTCACTCTTTAAGAAGGAAGGAGGGCAAAAGAAAGGAAATTATAGGCCAGTTGGCCTAACCTCAGTGGTTAGGAAAATGTTAGAGTCTATTATTAAGGATGAAGTTTCGAGGAACTTGGAGACTAATGATAAAATAAGTCAAAGTGAGCATGGTTTTTGTAAAAGGAAATCTTGCCTGACAAATTTGTTAGAATTCTTCAAGGAAGTAACAAGCAGGACAAAGGAGAGGAAGTGGATGTCACTTACTTGGATTTTCAGAAGGCGTTTGATAAAGGTGCTACACATGAGGCTGCTTAACAGGATAAAGTCCAATGGCGTTAGAGGAAACAAACTGGCATGGATAGCGGAATGGCTGACAAGGCAGGAGGCAATGAGTGGGAATAAAAGGGGCCTTTTCTGGTTGGCTGCCAGTGACCAGTTGTGTTCCTCAGGAGTCACATTGTTTGTCAATGATTTAGATAATGGCTTTGGCAAAGTTTGTGGATGATATGGTTAGGTGGAGAGGTAGATAGTGCTGAGGAAGCAATGCTATTGCAGCAGGACTTAGACAAATTGGAAGAATGGACAAAAAGTGACAGATGGAATACAGTGTTCAGAAATGTATGATGCATATTGGTAAAAGGAACAATAATGCAGATTATTATATAAATAGAGAGAAGGTTCAAACATCAGAGGTGCAGAGGGATTTAGGAGTTCTCCTGCAATACTTCAAGAAGGTTAATTTACAGGATGAGTCTGTGGTAAAGAAGGCAAATGCAATGTTGCCATTTATTTCAAGGGAAATAAAATATAAAAGCAAGGAGATAATGCTGAGCCTTTATAAGACACTAGTCAGTCCGCAGTTGAAAATTGTCAACAATTATGAGCCCCGTGTCTCAGAAAAGATGAGCTGTCATTGGAGAGAGTCTAGGGGAGGTACATGAGGATGATTCCGGGAATGAAGGGGTTAACATAGGAGGAGCATTTGGCAACTTTGGGCCTGTACTCACTGGAACTTAGAAGAATGTGGGGGGGGGGGATCGAATTGAAAACTACTAAATGTTGAAAGGACTAGTTAGGGTGTATGTGGAGATCATGTTCCCTATGGTGGGAGTATCCAGAACTAGAGGGCACAGCCTCAAAATTGAAGAGCGACCTTTTAGAACAGAGGTAAAGAGGAATTCATTTTTAGCCAGAGTAGCGAATCTGTGGAATGGTCTGCTACAGACTGTGGTGGAGGTGGAAATTGATCGTTTCCTGATCGGTCAGGTCATCAAAGGATATTGCGAGAAGGCAGGTGTATGGTGTTGAATGGGACCCAGGATCGGCCATGATGGAATGTCTCGATGGGCTGAATGGCCTAATTCTGCTCCTATGTCTTATGATGTTATGGAAATCTGATCAAAATTGATGGGAAGATGAATGCTGCTAAATACACAGAGATCCTGGATAAAAACTTGCTAGCCTCTGCCAGAAAGCTTAAACTGGGGCCAATGTTCATCTTTCAGCAACAACCCCAAAGTACTCTGCCAGAATGACTACAAATGAGAAAAAAATTGATGTGCTTGAGTTGTCCAATTAGTCCTGACCTTAAACTGATCAAACATCTCTGGCAAAATCTCAAGACCGTTGTTCACCAGCACTCCCCAATGAACCTGGCACATTTTGAGCAATTCTCCAAGGAGGAATGGGCAAATCTTTCTTCATCACCTGCAAAGTTAATACAGATGAGAGTCATTGATCGTGTGGATAGTCAGAGGCTTTTTCCCAGGGCTGAAATGGTTAACACGAGAGGGCACAGTTTTAAGGTGTTTGGAAGTAGATACGGAAGTGATGCCAGGGCTAAGTTTTTTACTCAGAGAGTGGTGAGTGCATGGAATGGGCTGCCGGCGATGCTGGTGGAGGTGGATATGATAGTCTTTTAAGGGACTCTTGGATAGGTACATGGAGCTTAGAAAAATAGAGGACTATGGGTAACCCTAGGTAATTTCTAAGTAAGTACATGTTTGGCACAGTATTGTGGGCCGAAAGGCCTGTATTGTGCTGTAGGTTTTCTATGTTTCTTGATTAATCCAAAAACTACAAGCTGTAATAGCTGCAAAAGATGGTTCAACTAGGTACTGAGCAAAGAAAGATGAATACTTTTGATCTGATGACATTTAAATTTTTGAATTTTTATGCCTTTCATTCTTTACAGTTTTACCTGATTTTGGGGTTCTATGAAAAAAGAAGCATGTGATTTACAAGTAAAAATGATCAGTTAAATTGATCCAAATCCCTGGTTGTTATACTCATTTCTGTGAATGAGGGTTTGGGGGCTGAATACTTTTTTAAAGCATTTTATATCAATGATCTGGATGATAATATGGATCAGCAAATTTGTAGATGACACCAAGACTATCAAAGCTTGTAGCGGGATCTGGACCAGCTGGAAAAATGGGCTGAAAAATGGCAGATGGAACTTAATGCAGGTAAGTGTGAGGTGTTGCATTTGGGAGGACAAACCAGGGTAGAACTTGTATGGTGAGTAGTAGGGCACAGAAGAGTGTGTTCGACTTGAAGGATATGGGATTACAGATGCATAATTCCTTCAAAGTAATGTCACAGGTAGGTATGGTTGTAAAGAAAGCTTTTGGCACATTGGCCTTCATAAATCAAAGTACTGAGTACAGGAATGGTGATGTTATGTTCAAGTTGTATAAGATATTGGTGAGGCCTAATTTGGAGTAGTGTCTAGTTCTGGTCACCTACTTACAGAAAAGATGTAAATATGTCTGAAAGAATGCAGAGAAAATTGACAAGGATGTTGCTGGAATTTGAGGACCTGAGTTATAGGGCAAGGTTGAATAGGTTAGGACTTTATTCCCTAGAACATAGAAGCATGAAGGTAGATTTGATAGAGGTATACAAAATTATGAAGAGTATTGATAAATTAAATGCAAGCATGCTTTTTCCACTGAGATTGGGTGAGTCTACAACTAGAGGTCATGGGTTAAGTGTGAAAGGTAAAAGTTTAAGGGGAACATAAGGGGGGCATTTCTTCTCTCAGAGGGTGATGAGGGTGTGCCAGCGCAAGTGATGGATGTGAGCTCGATTTCAACGTTTAAGAGAAATTTGAATAAGTATATGGATGGGAGGGGTATCGGGGGCTCTGGTCTGGTGCAGGTCAATGGGACGAGGCAGAATAATGGTTTAGCACAGACTAGCTGAGCCAAAGGGCCAGTTTCTGTACTGTAATGTTCTATGATTCTTTGACTCTGTTGGGGAGATGTCAGAGGCAGGTTTTTTTTCACAGGGTGGTAGGTGCATAGAATGCTCTGCCAGAGTTGACAGTAGAGGCAAATGCATCTGGGGACATTTAAGAGACTCTTAGATTGGCCCATAAATAATAGATAAATGGACGGTTATGTTGAAAGGTAGGGTTAGATTGATTGTAGAGCAGATTAAAAGATTGTGGGCTGAAGGTGCTGTATTTTGTTGTAATGTTTTATGACCTATGATTCTCCAGATGCTCATAATTCCTGGGTGGATTGTTCTCTTTCCACGCTGTGTTTCTGTGACTGTGACTTCCCAGACCTATATTGATCCTGACATAGTCAGTGACTCTCTGGGCAAGATATTGTCAAAGATTCACAGTGTTTTGGGCAAGGAAATTGTAGTGCGGGGCACAGATACAATCATTCAGTCCCATCAAACACATCCATATATCTTATTTCCAGGCTTATGGAATAGTGTGGAAAGCCATCGATCGACAAACAGGAGAGGTGGTGGCTGTGAAGAAAATCTTCGATGCCTTCAGAAACCGGACAGATGCTCAGGTACCTTGGGGCAGGGGTAGGGATTGTTCTGTGTTCATTGTGGAGATCACAGTACTAGTTGCTGTATCCCCAAAAGTGGAAGTGTTTTTCCTAGTCCTAGTCACAGTTGGGTGCCAGAGCAGTTGCTTGTTCTGCACTCCTGCTTCCCATTCCCAACTGCTTGCTGGTTAGGGTCCTGATTTTCTGCTAAGCTGAGGGTACATCTTCACAATCATGCCACTGTGTGGATCTTCCCTCCCCAATCCTGCTTCAGGGTTGGAAGGGGGCTTCATTTTTCAATGATGGTTTGGGGTACTCCAATTCCTGCCAGGTGGGTTTGTCTTTTTCCAATCCAAACCTAAAGAGGATGCCTCCTCCTCAACCTCATTGATTGTCCCTCTGTTTTGTCATGAAAGGTGGAGACAGTTTCTCTCCATTTCCTCCCTGAGGTTCAGGAGAGCGTGCCTTTGCTTCAAAAGGTAGGAGTCCTTTCCTGTCCCCATCCCATTTAGGTTGTCCCTTGATATGCTGGTTCTGTGGTGTGGGAAGTAGGGTTTGTCCTGCCCTGTCTGATCACTGTCTGACGTACTTTTTATTTTCCAGAGGACGTTTCGTGAAATTTTGTTACTTCAGGTGAGTTTCTTGTAGAACATAGAATAGTACAGCACAGTACAGGCCCTTCTGCCCACATTGTTGTGCTGACCCTCAAACCCTGCCTCCCATATAACCCCCCACCTTAAATTCCTCCATATACCTGTCTAGTAGTCTCTTAAACTTCACTAGTGCATCTGCCTCCACCACTGACTCAGGCAGTGTATTCCACGCACCAACCACTCTCTGAGTAAAAAACCTTCCTCTAATATCCCCCTTGAACTTCCCACCCCTTACCGTAAAGCCATGTCCTCTTGTATTGAGCAGTGGTGCCCTGGGGAAGAGACGCTGGCTATCCACTCTATCTATTCCTCTTAATATCTTATATACCTCTATCATGTCTCCTCTCATCCACCTTCTCTCCAAAGAGTAAAGCCCTAGCTCCCTTAATCTCTGATCATAATCCATACTCTCTAAACCGGGCAGCATCCTGGTAAATCGCCTCTGTACCCTTTCCAATGCTTCCACATCCTTCCTGTAGAGAGGTGACCAGAACTGGACACAGTACTCCAAGTGTGGTCTAACCAGAGTTTTATAGAGCTGCATTATGTTACAAAGGAGGCCTTTCAGCTCTATTCTGGCTCCCAGTGGAGCAATCCCAGTAGCTCTCAACAGCACACTCAAGATGCTGAAGGAACTTAGCAGGCTAGGCAGCATTGAGGAAAAGAATACAGTTGACGTTTCGGGCTGAAACCCTTCGGCAGGACTGGAGCAAAAGTTGAGTAGATTTAAAAGGTGGAAGAAGGGGAGAGAGCAACACAAAGTGATAGGTGAAAGCTGGAGGGGGAAGGATGAAGAAAAGAACTGGGAAGTTGATTGGTGGAAGAGACAGAAGGCCATGGAAGAAAGAAAAGGAGGGAGGAGCGCCAGAGGGAGGCGATGGGTGGGCATGAACATCAATTTCTCAAACTTCCGGTAATGCCCCCCCATGCCCCCTCCCCCCTTCACCATTTCCCATCCCATTCTCTCTCTCTCTCTCAACTTATCTCCTTGCTTGCATCGGTACAGAATGTAGAACAGCAACAGGCTTCTTGGCTTATGACATTGTGCTGAATGAATGAAACAAGTCCATAAATAACCAACTATACAAACCCCTCCATTCTCTGCACATTTGTGTGCCTGTCTGGAAGGCATCTATTATATTTGCCTCCACTATCACCCTGGCTGCACATTCCAGGGACCCGTGAAAATTTTAGGATGTCTTTAATTAAACGCAAGAGTTCACCTCATTAGTTGGCCGAGAAGAATAAACCTTCACATATGGTGTATGTTCAGAGTCATTGGCACATGAACAGATAAGGAATGGATGGATATGGTCCATTGGCATCACTGTCAGCACAGAGCAAATGCTGTGTTCCAGCTTTATGCTGTCTGATGTTTCATGTTAAATGTACTATAATATCTGTGTTCAACAAACAAGGAAGGCACAGAGCAGGGAAAGGTGGGTTTGCTCGTGAAACATCTGTAAAAGTCTCTAGAAGCCATTAGTAAGGGAGAAACAGATAGAAAATCAGAAAACCATTAGGGTGCCATGGTAGTGTAGTGGTTAGCGTGACACAATTACAGCTCTAAGCATCAGAGTTTGGAGTTCAATTCTGTCGTCATCCGTAAGGAGTCTCCCTGAGAACACATGGATTTCCTTTTGGTGCTCTTATCTCTTCCCACAGTCCAAGGACACACCAGTTAGTAGGATCATTGGTCACTGTAAATTGTCCTGTGATTAAAAGGCTAGGGTTAAATCAGTGAGTTGTTGGGCAGTGCACATGATGGGCCAGAAGAGCTTTTTCCGTGCTGTATCATGAAATAAAATAAAAGTAAATAAAGTCAGTATGAGTGGGAAATTTTGGCTTGGCAAAGCTACTGAAGATTATTGAGGATCTGATAAGCAGGGTGGGTATAGGAGAATCAGGTTCCTGCACAGACAACAAGGGAGGGGAGCAGGAGGAGATCCTGTAGTCATTCACGATGAATCAGAATCAGGCTTATTATCACTGGCATGTGTCGTGAAATTTGTTAACTTCGTTCAATGCAGTACATAATATAGAAGAAAAAAAAGTAAAAGTAAATAAATAAGTAAATCATTGGAGTATATGTATATTGATTGAATAGATTAAAAATCATGCAAAACAGAAATAAAATATGTTAAAAAAGTGAGGTAGTGTTGATGGTTTCAATTTCCATTTATGAATCAGATGGCAGAGGGGAAGGAGCTGTTCCTGAATTGCTGAGTGTGTGTCTTCCGGCTTCTGTACCTCCTACCTGATGGTAACAATGAGAAAAGGGCATGCCTTGGGTGCTGGGGGTCCTTAATAATGGATGCTGCCTTTCTGAGACACTGCTCCTTGAAGATGTCCTGGGTTCTTTGTAGGGTAGTACTCAAGATGGAACTGACTAAATTTATAGCCCTCTGCAGCTTCTTTTGCCCCTGTGCAGTAGCCCCCCCCTCTCCCCCCCCCTCCCATACTAGACAGTGATGCAGCCTATCAGAATGCTCTCCATGGTATATCTATGGAAGTTTTTGGAAGTTTTTCTTGACATATCAAATCTCTTCAAACTCCTAATGAAGTATAGTTGCTGTCTTGCCTTCTGTATAGCTGTATCGATACGTTAGGACCAGGTTACGTGCTCAGAGATCTTGACACTGCTTGAAACTACTCACTTTCTCCACTTTTATTCCCTCAGTGAGAATTGGTATGTGTTCCTTCATCTTACCCTTCCTGAAGTCCACAATCAGCTCTTACTGATGTTGAGTACAAGATTGTTGCTGCGACACAACTCCCCTAATTGGTATATCTCGCTCCTGTGTGCCCTCTCATCTCCATCTGAGATTCTACCAACAACAGTTGTATCATCAGCAAATTTATAGATGGGATTTGAGCTATGCCTAGCCACACAGTTATGGGTAGAGAGAGAGTAGAGCAGTGGGCTAAGCACACACCCCTGAGGTGCACCAGTGTTGATCGTCAGCGAGGAGATGATGTTATCACCAATCCACACAGATTGTGGTCTTCCGGTTAGGAAGTCGAGGATCCAATTGTAGAGGGAGGTACAGAGGCCCAGGCTCTGTAACTTCTCAATGAGGATTCTGGGAATGATGGTGTTAAATGCTGAGTTATGGTCAATGAACAGCCTCCTGACATAGGTGTTTGTATTGTCCAGGAGGTCTAAGGCTGTGTGAAGAGCCATTGAGATGGCATCTGGTGTTGATCTATTGTGGCGATAGGCAAATTGCAGTGTGTCCAAGTCCTTGCTGAGGCAGGAGTTCAGTCTTGTCATGACCAACCTCTCAAAGCATTTCATCACTGTAGATGTGAGTGCTACCGGGTGATAGTCATTGAAGTAGCTCACATTATTGTTCATCGGCACTGGTATAATGGTTGTCTTTTTGAAGCAAGTGGGAACTTCCGCCTGTAGAAACATAGAGAAACTTAGAAAACCTACAGCACAATACAGATCCTTCGGCCCACAATGCTGTGCCGAACATGTACTTCAGAAATTACCTGGGGTTACCTATACCCATTGCGGTGAGAGGGTGAAAATATCCTTGAATACACCCGCCAGTTCGTTGGCACAAGCAGGATGGGTATTGGAGAAGCAATGGATGCAGTGTATTTGGGGTTTGATTGACAGGGTTTCTGCACAGGAGGAGGTGTTGGGGTAAATACTGACTACAAGTGAGGGGAGCAGGAAGAGACCTCTGCAGTCTGCTTGGTCATTTCTGCCTGATCTGCACTTGACATTGGTTCAGTCTGAGTGAGTGGAGGGCTGGGCTGTGGATGGGCGATTGAATATGCTGGGAGTGCAGGGAGGGAGCGTGATGAGTGGGAGCCTCAAGCCTTCAATTTGGCTCTGTCCCAAAGCTACAGATGTTTCTGTTCTTGCCTTGGCACTGTATGTGTGTGGTTGGGTGCCAAGCCCCTCCCCCCACTGTGTTGCTCCTGTTATTGCATGTGTGGACAGAACATCAACAGGAATTACTCCTGTGTGACTGCTGAGCAATCAACAGAACCCATTAACTGTGTACCAACATACCTTCACTGAGACAGAGAGATAGGTCTCAGAGAGGGAGTCACACACACCAGAACCCACTAACTGTGTACCAACATACCTTCAACTGAGACAGAGAGATCGGTCTCAGAGAGGGAGTCACACACACCAGAACACACTAACTGTGTACCAACATACCTTCACTGAGACAGAGAGATCGGTCTCAGAGAGGGAGCAAAGTCTTGGAGAGGGAGAAGCACGCACCAAAGCCCACTAACTGTGTGCTAAATTCAGGGGCAATGTCTCAGAGAGGGAGTCACACACATTAGAGCCTTGATAACTCAGGTCTATTAACATATAGTGGCTTCACAGAGATGGAGGTTAAAGAAGATCTATAGGACAAGTTATTTTTAAAGCAGAGATTGGGAGGTGCTTGGAGCTTGCTACCAAGGGAGGTAGTGGTGGTAGATGCCATAGTAAAGTTTAAACAACATTTGGACCGAGATGGCATGAAAGGGTGCAGACCATATGTGGGCAGATGGAATTTATTAGGGATACAGTGGCATTTATTAGGGATACAGTGATAGTGTAGTGGTTCGTATAATGCCAATGCAGAGCCAGCGACCTGGGTTCAATTCTTGATGCTGACTTTAAGTGTTTGTACATACTCCCCTGACTGCCTGGGTTTCCTCTGAGTATTTCGGTTTCCTCCCACGTTCTACCGTTTAGCAGGTTAATTAGTCACATGGGCATAATTAGGCAGCACGGGCTCATTGAGCCAGAAGAGCCTGTCAGTGTGCTGTACCTCTAAATAAGTAAATGGAATAATGTGGTCAGCACAGACACAGTGGGCTGAATGGTCTGTTTGTGTGCTATGCTGCTGTGTGTTCCATGTGACTGCTGGCAATATTTCATTCTCCCTGTACCTACTCCATTAAATTCTGTCTTTGTCTCCTAGGAATTTGGAAATCATGACAATGTCGTCAAACTGCTTAATGTCATCCGAGCAGCAAATGACAGAGACATCTACCTGATCTTTGAGTTCATGGGTAAGGTGCAGAGCCGTGGGACAGGCTCAGGGGGAGAACTGGCTGATGGAGAGCTGTTGGAGAGGAGCAGAGTTAGGGAGGGTTTATGTGTTGGTGAGGTGGGGGCAGAGAGAAGGATTCCAGATCAGAGGGAGTGAGTGGATTTGTGTGTTGGGGTGGGAATCGCCCGTTCACAGACTATAGCACCTGCCGTTTCTTCCGCCGGCAGGCACGAGCGTCTCCAGACTGTGACCCTGCTGCCGACCTCAACAGTTCTAAAGATCTTGAGCAGGTTCAAAACCTGGACCACCGCTGTCAATTTGGGTTCCAACAACCTTGGGCACCTTCGAAGTACAGATTGCACAACCTCCAACTCCGACTCCAGCCTTAACCGATGGCACCTCCAGGCTGGGACTTCACATGCTGCAGCTGGAACCCCTGTCTCCTGTTCCCCCACCACCACTCTGCAATCCCGTATCTCTCAGGTTCCACTGCCAGCTCTTGGGTCCACAGACACTCCATCTTCCTCTCAGCTCACCTTCCTTGAACGCCCCGACCCTCCCCTCTCCTCTGACATTACCAACCCCCTTCCTCCCTCTGATCCCAGCTCTCATCTGTGCCGGGTCTTCACCATCCCCTCTGACCTTCCCCTCTCTGAGGTAGAACGTTCTGTCCTCAGTAAGGGCCTCATGTTTGTTATAATAGACTGATGCCTATTATAAACACACTGACTCTCAGAGCTACCTAGAGTACACCTCTTCCCACGCTGTTACTTGTAAAAATGCCATTCCTTTCTCTCAATTCCGCCATCTCTGCCACATCTGCTCTCAGAGTGAGTGTTTTCATTCCAAAACGAAGGCGATGATGTCCTTCTTCAAAGAAAGGGGATTCCCTTCCTCCACCATCAGTGCTGCCCTCAACCGTATCTCTTCCAGTTCACGCACGTCTGCCCTCACTGCATCCTCCCGCCACCTTAGCAGGGAAAGGGTTCCTCTTGTCCTCACCCACCACCCCACCAACCTCGGTATCCACAACATAATTCTCTGTAACTTCCAATATCTTGAACAGGATCCCACCCCAAGCACAGCTTTCCCTCCCCCCCGCAACTTTCTGCTTTCCGCAAGATTCGCTCCCTACTCTACTCCCTTGTCCATTCGTCCCTCCCCACTTATATCCATCCTGACACTTATTCTTGCAAGCAGAACAAGTGCTACACCTGTCCCTACACCCCCTCCGTCACTACCATTCAGGGCCCCAAACTGTCCTTCCAGTGAGGTGACACTTCAC
This sequence comes from Mobula birostris, assembly GCF_030028105.1. Lineage (NCBI taxonomy): Eukaryota > Metazoa > Chordata > Chondrichthyes > Myliobatiformes > Myliobatidae > Mobula > Mobula birostris. The sequence goes on along the minus strand of NC_092372.1, from coordinate 232,214,880 downwards.
CTGTGAGTCTGTTGGGATCATCTACTATATCTGGTGCTCCTGGTGTGGCCACCAGTAAATTGATGAGACCTGATGTAGATTGGGAGGCCACTTTGCTGGGTACTTATGCTCAGTCCACCAAAACAAAGGTGATCTCCCAGTGGCCATCCATTTTAATTATACTTCCCATTTCATTCCAGCATGTCAGTCCATGGCCTCCTTTACTGTCACGATGAGGCCACGCTCAGTCGGAGGAGCAATACCTTATATTCCATCTGGGTAGCCTCCAACCTGATGGTAATAACATCGATTTCTCAGAGCTGGTAATGCCCCCCCCACCTCCACCTTTACCATTCCCCATTCCATTTTCCCTCTCTCACCTTATCTCTTTAACTGCCCATCTCCTTCCCCTTTCTTTCTTCCACAACCTTCTTTCCTTTTCTATGAGATTCCCTCTTCTCCAGCCTGTATCTCTTTCACCAATCAACTTCCCAGCTCTTTACTTCACCCCCCCATCCCACCTGTTAGTTTCACCTATCTCCTCATGTTTTTTTTTTCCCTCCATCTTCTAAATCTGACTCCTCATCATTTTTCTCCTGTCCTGATCAAGTGTCTCGGTCCGAAATGTCGACCATACTCTCTTCCATAGATGCTGCCTGGCCTGCTGAATTCCACCAGTAGTTTGTGTGTGTTCCTTGGATTTCCAGCATCTACAAATTTTCTCATGTTTGGGAAAGTGTCTGTGTTGTGGGGGATAGGGGAGGGTCTCAGTCAGGGTTCGTGTTTTGGGGGTGGGTGGAAGTTGAAAAGTTGTGTCACAAGGGCAATGTTAGGATAGTAGTGAGAGGTTTCAACATGCAGGTCGATTGGGAAAACTAGGTTGGAAATGGATCTCAAGCGAGTGAGTTAGTTGAATGCCTACAAGATAGTTTTTTAGAGCAGTTGGTCGGTGAACTTACTAGGGGATCAGGTATACTGGATTGGGTGTTATGTAATGACCCAGAGGTGTTTAGGGAGCTTAAGGAAAAAGAATGCTTAGGAGTCAGTGATCACAATATGATTGAGTTCAAATTGAAATTTAATAGGGAGAAAGTAAAGTCTGACATAGCAGTATTTTAGTAAAGGAAATTACAGTGGTATGGGAGAGCAGCAATGGTGTGAGTTTCTAGGTGTAACCTAAGGTTCTGCCGGCTGCATACAGTAAGTCTAGAGAAGACAATCTCTGGCCCCAGCAAACCTGTGAGATTGAAGTGCAAAACCTCCTGTTGTGTGGATGCCGTGTGATGTGTTACCCTGTTTCAAATGAGTACCACGAAATAACTGACAATATGCCACATTCAATTAAACAATTTAGCTTTATAATTCTTAATTTGGCTAAAGGGTTAGTAAAGTAAAACAAAAAGAAAAGGGCTCATTTTAATGAAACAGTCTAACGTGCACAAGTTGGAGCTCACGGTTTCCCTTCCGTTGGTCCTCCATTGATTTCCCCAGGCTTTGTCGACTCCCGGCCCCACTCTTAAGTATACTCCTTTCTGCTAAATACGACCTCTCCTTTCTGGCATCCTCTCTCCCCATCTTTGGATGAACAAAAGACCCAGATCACCATGGTCTCAGGCGCACAAGAAAAAAACACTCCCTTCATTGGATGGCGCACATTCCAAAGCTCCCGTTATCTCTAGCCATAACCCAAACACTGCTGTTACAGAAAACCATTACATTAGCAGTGCTACTACAGAAAGACCATTACATTAGCAGTGAAACCTTTCCCAGGGTGTTACACTCTCCCCCACCAAATTTAGTCATGTCCTCGTGACATTGAGATAATTTGCCAACCCTTCATGCAAAGCACAAAGTCCAACTCAGGTGTAAAAGGCAGTGACATAGCTCCCCAAAATGGTAGGGGTCACACTCTGTCCCCCTAGTGCTACATAGGCCAGCCTATCCAGTGGCCTCCTGATTCTTTGCGACCTCCGTACCCCCTCATCTACTTCTTCATGTTCTGACACTACTGGGGATACTTCTGGTCTACCTGGTGAGGCCTCCCCCGGTCTATCACTCGTGCCCTCCTGCAACTTGGACCCCTCTGTCCCTTGGCTGAGCCCTGTTTCATCCCTTGCAAGGTCCCGCTGAAACCCAGGCTGTCCACAGATAGCATCCCCCCCCCCCCCCCCCACCGATTTCACCTGACTCAGTGTAAGAAGTGTTGGGAATCTCTTCCTCAGTCAGTGGGGAGTTAGCAAAAGGCAGCATAAACCACACCCCCATTTCCTCATCCTCTAAATCAGTATCCCATTCAGAGCCGGGGGCCAGTCTAATTTCCTGCTGCTGGTCCTTCAGTTGCCGCATGTCACTGCAGAGTCATCTTACTAGGTGTAGGCTCCAGGTGGGGCTCTGGGTCAACCCACACCTCCTTTCCCAGAGGCAGAAGGTGGCTCCGAAGGAATCTTGGCAGGTCCATTCCCATCCTCTGGTTTCACTTGGAAAACTGGTACATTTGGCATCTGACTCACCACTACATAGGGTGTAGCTGCCCAGTGGTCAGCCAACTTATGCTTCCCAGGTAGCCTCAAATTCCTTATCAGGACTCGGTCTCCTGGCATGAGTTGGGAGAAACATAGAAAACCTACAGCACAATACAGGCCCTTCGGCCCACAAAGTTGTGCCGAACATGTCCCTACCTTAGAAATTACTAGGCTTACCCATAGCCCTCTATTTTTCTAAGCTCCATGTACCTGTCCAAAAGTCTCTTAAAAGACCCTATCCAGCACCGTTGCCGGCAGCCCATTCCACGCACTCACCACTCTCTGAGTAAAAAACCTACCCCTGACATCTCTGTACCTACTCCCTAGCACCTTAAACCTGTGTCCTCTTGTGGCAACCATTTCAGCCCTGGAAAAAAGCCTCTGACTATCCACATGATCAATTGCTCTCATCATCTTATACACTTTTATTGGGTCACTTCTCATCCTCCGTTGCTCCAAGCAGAAAAGACCGAGTTCACTCAACCTATTCTCATAAGGCATGCTTCCCAATCCAGGCAACATCCTTGTAAATCTCCTCTGCACCCTTTCTATGGCTTCCACATCCTTCCTGTAGTGAGGCGACCAGAACTGAGCACAGTGCTCCAAGTGGGGTCTGACCAGGGTCTTACAGTGGCATGCAAAAGTTTGGGCATCCCAGTCAAAATTTCTGTTACTGTGAATAGCTAAGTGAGTAAAAGACGACCTGATTTCCAAAAGGCATGAAGTTAAAGATGACACATTTCTTTAATGTTTTAAGCAAGATTACTTTTTTATTTCCATCTTTTACAGTTTCAAAATAACAAAAAAGGAAAAGGGCCTGAAGCAAAAGTCCGGGCACCCTGTATGGTCAGTACTTAGTAACCCCCCCCACCCCTCGGAAGGAATCACAGCTTGTAAATGCTTTTTGTAGCCAGGTAAGAGTCTTTCAACTCCTGTTTGGGGGATTTTCGCCCATTCTTCCTTGCAAAAAGCTTCTAGTGTTGTGAGATTCTTGGGCCGTCTTGCATGCCAAGAAGTTCTATTTTAACTTCATCAGTCCATAGGACTTGTTTCCAAAATGCACCAGACTTGTTTAGATGTTCCTTTGCAAACTTCTGATGCTGAATTTTGGCCGCAATGAGCAAAGGTATGTTTGGAGAAAAAAGGGTGCAGAATTTCATGAAAAGAACACCTCTCTAACTGTTGAGCACGGGGGTGAATCGATCATTCTTTGGGCTTCTGTTGCAGCCAGTGGCACGGGGAACATTTTACTGGTAGAGGGAAGAATGAATTTGATTAAATACCAGCAAATTCTGGAAGCAAGCATTACACTGTGTGTAAAAAAGCTGACGATGAAAGAGGATGGCTTCTACAACAGGATAATGATCGTAAGCACACCTCAATCCACAGTGGACTACCTCAAGAGGCATAAGCCTCTTTTGCTATGGCCCTCACAGTCCCCCATCCTAATGATGATGATGTCGACTCAGGCCTGAGAGGCCAGCGTCGAGCATTTTCATGCCTTACAAGGTGCAGATGGGAAGGCTGTGTGGGGTGTCACTCCTCGCACAGACATTTTGCAGTATTTTTCTTTATCTTCACGAGGTTGAGTTGCAAGCTCAACACTCAACCCGGCATGGATGGAAAGCGTACTCGAGAGCGGCGCCCGACTGGATTCGAATCCGGGAACCTCCGTTCCGGAGTCCAGCGCTGATGTCATTGCTCCACAGCTGACCTAAACATCATCGAAAATCTGTGGATAGACCTCAAAAGAGCAATTTGGCCCAAGAATCTCACAGAACTAGAAACCTTTTGCAAGGAAGAATGGGCAAAAATCCCCCAAACAGGAGTTGGAAAGACTGTTAGCTGGCTACAAAAAGCGTTTACAAGCTATGATACTTGCCAGATGGGGTTTTACTAAGTACTGACCATGCAGGGTGCTCAAACTTTTGCTTCAGGCCCTTTAACTTTTTTGTTATTTTGAAACTGTAAAAGATGGAAATAAAAAAAGTAATCTTGCCTAAAACATTAAAGAAATGTGTCTTCTTTAACTTTATGCCTTTTGGAAATCAGGTCATCTTTTACTCACTTAGCTACTCACAGTAACAGAAGTTTTGACCAGGGGTGTTCAAACTTTTGCATGCCACTCTATATAGCTGCAACATTACCTCTCAGATCCTAAATTTAATTCCATGATTGATGAAGGCCAATACACCATGAGCCTTCTTAACCACAGAGTCAACCTGCGCAGTTGCTTTGAGCGTACTATGGACTCGGACCCCAAAATCCCTCTGCTCTTCCACACTGCCAAGAGTCTTACCGTTGATACTATATTCTACCATCATATTTGACCTACCAAAATGAACCACTTCATACTTATCTGGGTTGAACTCCATCTGCCACTTCTCAGCCCAGTTTTACATCCTATCAATGTCCCGCTGTAACCTCTGACAGCCCTCCACACTATCCAGAACATCTCCAACCTTTTCATTAGCAAAATTACTAACCCATCCCTCCACTTCCTCATCCAGGTCATTTATAAAAATCAGGAAGAGTAAGGATCACAGAACAGATCCCTGAGGCACTCCACTGGTGACTGACCTCCATGCAGGATATGACCCGTCTACAACCACTCTTTGCCTTCTGTGGGCGAGCCAGTTCTGGATCCACAAAGCAATGTCACCTTGGATCCCATGCCTCCTTACTTTCTCAATAAGCCTTGCATGGGTACCTTATCAAATACCTTGCTGAAATCCATATACACTACATCTACTGCTCTTCCTTCATCAATGTGTTTAGTCACATCCTCAAAAAATTCAATCAGGCTCGTAAGGCATGACCTGCCCTTGACAAAGCCATGCTGACTATTCCTAATCGTATTATACCTTTCCAAATGTTCATAAATCCTGCCTCTCAGGGTCTTCTCTATCAACTTACCAACCACTGAGGTAAGACTCACTGGTCTATAATTTCCTGGGCTATATCTACTCCCTTTCTTGAATAAAGGAACAACATTCGCAACCGTCCAATCCTCCGGAACCCCTCCCGTCCCCATTGCTGATGCAAAGATCATGGCCACAATCTCCTCCTTCGCCTCCCACAGTAGCCTGGTGTATATCTCATTCGGTCCTGGCGACTTATCCAACTTGATGCTTTCAAAAAGCTCCAGCACATCCTCTTTCTTAATATCTACATGCTCAAGCTTTTCAGTCCGCTGCAAGTCATCGCTACAATCCCCAAGATCCTTTTCCATAGTGAATACTGAAGTAAAGTATTCATTAAGTACCTTTGCTATTTCCTCCGGTTCCATACATACTTCCCCACTGTCACACTTGATAGGTCCTATTCTTTCACGTCTTATCCTCTTGCTCTTCACATACTTGTAGAATGCCTTGGGGTTTTCCTTAATCCTGCCCGCCAGGGCCTTCTCATGGCCCCTTCTGGCTCTCCTAATTTCCTTCTTAAGCTCCTTCCTGTTAGCCTTATAATCTTCTAGATCTCTAACATTACCTAGTTCTCTGAATCTTTTATAGTTAAGTTTTGGCCTCCTCATCTAAGAAAAGATGTGCTTGTTTGGAAAGGGTTCACAAGACTGATTTCAGGAATGAAAGGGACGTTTGATAGGTTTGGGTCTGTACTTGCTGGAATTATAATGATGAGTGGGATCTCCTTGAAACATTTTGAATGTTGAAAGGCCTAGACAAAGTAGACGTGGAAAGGATGTTTCCCATGGTGTGGGGTAGTCTATGACTAGAGGGCACAGGTTCAGGATAGAGGGGCATCCATTTGAAACAGTGATGCAGAAGAATTTCCTTCACCAGAGTGTAGTGAATTTTTGAAGTTACTACTACAGGCAACTGTGGAAGCCAGGTCATTGGGTATATTTAAGGCAGAGCTTGATTAGTTCTTGTTTGGACATTACATCAAAGGTTACAGGGAGAAGGGGCTGAGCTGAGTAGGGAAAACAGGATCAGCCATTATTGAATGGCAGAACAGACCTGATGGGCCAAATGGCCTAATTCTGCTCCTATGTCTTATAGTCATACCAGATGCAATTATAATGTGTGGACATTGGTTGACCTGGATAAATTACAATGTGTTGGCAGTGGTAGACTGGGGTAAAATTACAATGTGTGGACAGTGGTAGATGTGGGTACAATTACAATGTTTTGACAGTCGTCGACTGGGTATATTACAATGTTGGCAGTGGTAGACCTGGGTGCAATTACAATGTGTGGACAGTGGTTGACCTGGGTAAATTACAATGTATTGGCAGTGGTAGAACTGGGTACAATTACAATCAACGGACAATGGTAGACCAGGATACAATTACAATGTGTGGACTGTTCACCTTACAATGTGGGAGGAGGGAAGTGTCTTTACTGGGCATAGGGGGAGTGTCTCTGTCAGGGTTGCTGTATTAGGGATGGGAAGTGTTTGTATTGGGGTAGGGGTGGGGGGGTTTTAAGTTAGGGTTGTGTCAGGGATGGGAGGAGGGAAAGTGTATTGGGCTGGGAGGGTGTTCTCTATCACGGTTGGTGTGTTGGGGTGGGAGGAGGGAAAGTGTCTGTGTATTGGTGGTAGGGGAAAGGGGTGTCTTCAGGGTTGCTGTGTCGGGGGTGAGAGGGGAAGTGTTTGTGTAGTGGTGGTGGGAGGAGGCGAAGTCTATGTGGGCGTAGGGGGAGAGGTGTCTCTTGTCAGGGTTGGTGTGTCGGGGGTGGCAGGAAGGGAAGTGTCTTTATTGGGATGGGGGTTGGAGTGTCTCTATCACAGTTGGTGTTTCAGGGGTGAGAGGAGAGGAAATGTCTGTGTAATAGGTTGGGGAGGGTCGCTGTCAGGTTGGTGTATCGGGGGTGGGAGGAGGGGCAATGTGTATTGGGGGTGGGGGGGATCGTCTCTGTCTGGTAGGTGTGTCAAGAATGGGAGGAAGGGAAGTGTCTGTGTCATGGGAGATAAAGGGAGGGGGTTTCTGTTAGGGTTGGTGTGTTGGTGGTGGGAGAAGGGAAGTGTCTGTAGTGGGGGAGGGGATAGGTGGATTGTCATGTGTTAAGATGGAGCTCCTGTCCAGTGGGTGTAGATAAAAGTGGATTCCGGAAACTCGATAGGTTTCTATCTGAATGACACACAGAATGCTGCGTCAGTTAAGCAGGTCAGGCAGTATCTGTGGAGGGAGATAGACAATCAATGTTTCAAGAAGGGCATTGACCCCAAACATCGACTGTCCATTTCTTTCCACAGATGCTGCTTGACCTGCTGAGTTGCTCCAGCTGCTTGTTTATTTTCCAAATGTCAGCGTCTGCAGTCATGGGACAGGAGGTCCGGGGAGAAAGACAAGGCGGGGGGGAAAGACCAGGGGATGGGCAAGGGGTATAGTCAGAGGGAGAGTGAGAGAACGAATGTGTGTATAAAAATGGATAACGGATGGGGTACGAGGGGGAGGTGGGGCATTCCTTCAGTTAGTCCTGACGAAGAGTCTCGGCCTGAAACGTCGACTGTACCTCTTCCTAGAGATGCTGCCTGGCCTGCTGCGTTCACCAGCAATTTTGATGTGTGTTGCTTGAATTTCCAGCATCTGCAGGATTCCTGTTGTCTGCAGTCTCTGATGTTTTTGCCTTTCTGAGAGACACTGGCCTATCCTTTTCTTTTTACAGAGACGGATTTGCATGCAGTGATAAGGAAAGGAAACCTCCTGAAAGACATTCACATCCGCTACATCCTTTACCAACTGCTTAAGGCCACCAAGTACATCCACTCAGGGAATGTCATCCACCGGGATCAGAAGGTACTAACTGGAACTGACTCCATTCTCACTCTCCTCTCTAATCAGGCTGCCTGCTGCAGCTGCCCCTGTGGGTTTATGTACATAAAACAAAGTGAGGCATTTTATGTTTAAGAAAACCCTGAACGCACTTTATTGAACTCCAAAACCTACACCACCAAAGTGCGCTAAAAATCCTTATGTAACAACATCATCATGCCAGATCAGCCTCTTAAAGTGAAACTCCAACTCCATGTCGATGCTTGTGAATTACGCACATTTCTCCCAATTACGTTACCTATACAAGCCAAGAGTGCTGTACGCCATGGTGGGAGGTAGAGACAGGTGAAAAGGTATTGGAATTTACTGAGGAGGGTGGAGTGCTGTTGAGAGGAAGACCAGGTGGCCATGGCATCAGGAAAGAAATCACCTGGCATTCGTAACATCTGCCGTATACCAACTCAGCTGCAGATGACTGTAGTTCACCTTTGGAGCAGTTCTGAGGGCCAGCAGGACCCACAGGAGCCAATCATGCCAACAGTCATCAGGGAAGCCCTCCGAGCAGCTTTTAAGGAGTGGTGAAGCTGCTCGCATAGGCCATTGGACTGCAGGGGATATGCTGTGGTGTGAAGTATTCTAACACCGAGATTCTGGACCATCGCAACCCAGAGGTCTGAAATGAATTTGGGACTCTGGTCAGAGAAAATATCAGATGGGGTGCCAAACTGAGGAGCCAAGCCACGTCTGCGGCCGTCGTTGATGCTAGAGGGATGACCTCTGGCCACCTGGTATTGTGCTCCACCATGGTCATAAGGTGTGTGAAACTGCGGGAGGGGGGGAAGAAGACCAACAAGGTCAAACTGTTGCTTAAGGACCTCAAAAGGTGCCAATGGTTAGTTTTTTTCCCCCACTGGACTTCCACACAAGCTGCAGTCCAATCACTTGTGTCCTTCCTGAGGCTGTGCCAAACAAACTTCAGTGCAACCAGTTTCTGCAAAGCCTTGCGGCCTGGATGCGAGAGGCCATGTATGGAGTCGAAAACAGTCAGCCTCCAGTTTGCAGGTACGATGGGGCGAGGACAACCAGCTGAGACATCGCACAGGAGAGAAACCCCAGCTTCCCTGAACTTAATGTCAGCCAACCTCAGGCCTGTGACTGCTGTATGGTAAGCCTGGACCTCTGGATCAATAACTTTGGTCAGCTGCCATGCCGGCATAACCAACCCCTATCAATGGCTGGCTGTGAGAGAGAATCGGCCACAGCGTTACTTTTCCCATGATATGCTGTATATCAGTTGTGAATTTGGGTATGTAGGCCCCGTAGTGTTACTGCCATGCAGAACAAGCGTCTGATATTTTGTCCATAGCATGCATGAAGGGTTTGTGGTCAATAAACGATGTGAAATGGTGACCCTCTAGAAAAAAACAGCCAGATAGAGACCGAGAAGCTGGACTGGCAGCCAGTTGTAGGAATGTGGTGTTCGACCCCATGTCTTGCAACTGTAGTGGACAATGTGAGCTTGGTGAGGTCTGGGAATTCACCCAGCGGTCAAGTGAACTCACACACAGAGGCGCATGCACTTGATGGAGTTGTAGTGAGGAACTTACTAGGGGAGCAGGGTAATGACCCACAGTCTTTGACATCCATTAGCCAGCAGTTCTTAAGACCGACCAACAGTCCTTGGGCACACAGGGAATCTGCACCGAGCAGAGTCTAGCCACTTTAGCCAGGATGAAGTCCCATGTGTAACATCACCCACTGAAGCAGAGCATTGCGATGTCGTTGGCAAACTCCAGTCGGGTTTTGTCACTCTTTGCCTTCTCATCAATAGGCGAATGCTGGCAGTACGCCCACTTGAGCACCTGTGTTACACAGGAACCGTTGCCCTGAAAGGGCATCCGTTATGTATAGTAGCTGACCCTGGCAGCTGGAACCCACAGTGTTCACAGACCTGTGATGACCCGATGCACTGGCACTGTTGAAGCTGCCACGTGGTTGGCATCTCTGGGTGTTCCTACCAAAGCGGGCATGGTAAAAACACAGGCCTGGCATCGTCTGTTTTGCAGCTGCATGTGGCCTTCATGACTGGGCTTATTGAGATAGAGAAAAGATGAGGAATGATGCACCACTGCCTGGCTGACTGTAGATTATCAGCCATCCTAGCAAGCTCCTAATCACAGGTGCATTAGCTAGGGCTATGCGAAGTGGATCGGGCATTTGCTGCATGAAGAGATTTTTAAAAATAAAACAACGATGGTGATTTTCCAGGAGAGACAGCATGTGGTCCATGAGCTTCAAAGGCTATTATCTCTGAGACTGAGTAAGGAGAGCAAAGGGAAGGAGTGGCCGGATTTGTAATGTCCAGTTAGTCCTCATCCCCCAGTGAAGGGTGAGAGTTCTGAGTTGGCATCAGCCCTCACCTCTCTGGCGAATAAGTGGCCCAGTGCACAGGCTGAGGGTCCCCACTGGAAGCTAAGAATATTCTCTGGAATAACACCCACCGCCGAGGGGAAGAGGAGTATGAGACTTGGGCGGAACAGATCTCTCAGTTGTTAGATGAGTGGCGGTGCTCTGATGATGTAAAGAGACAGAGATTGGTTGAGAGTTTGAGGGGGTTGGCTGCTGACGTGAGAGCTGTGAAAACACGGCAACCCCTAGCCAACACTGCCGATTATCTGGGAGCATTGGAGACCGCCTTTGGCATGACAGGGAGCCCACTGGAGCTCATGGTGGAGTTTCAGAACATGCTGCAGGAGAAGGGGGAGAAGTTTTCTGCTTATGTTTTTCGGCTAGAGAGGCAGCTAAATTGCTTGCAGCGCAGAGGGGTCATTCAGGCGGCTGAGGTGGATCAGTTAAGAATGGACCAGATAGCCAAGGGTGCCCAGTCCCAGGACCTGATTGCTTGGGGTCTCCAACTGTCTCGTAAGACGCGCCCCCTTCCCTCTTTTGTTGAGCTGATCAGTGAGGTACGGGAGTAGGAGAACATGACAGAAGCGCGGGAGGGCTCCGTCAGCAGTGGTCCCCTGTGGTGAAGTGACCGTGGCTAGCCCAACCCGGGGAATGGTAAAGGAGATTGTGGCAGAGTTGAGAACTGAGATATCCCGGGTGATAACAGCAGGTGTAGAGCCCCCATATAATAGGACTGGTAGAAAGGCGGACCCCCTAAGGGGACAGACTACGTGGAGGGCTGCGGTTCACTGGGGTTCCACGAGGAGGGGGGCAGCTGGTATTGTCTGTTATAACTGTGCTGAAGAGAGATACTCCAGGCAGGAGTGTGAGTGGTGGGAAGCCCCTCGGAGAGTGAGTCCTCAGGTACCTAAGAGAGAGAGGTGTCGGAAAACTTAGAGGAGACTGAGTGAGGGAACCGCCTGGTGTCTCTGGGAGAACACGTTCCCGACAATATATCAAGGTACCCCCAAAAGCGAAAGACCCAATTCTTGAAGACTTAGTGGGACCATGCTCCAGTGTGTCACTATGGATAGAGGGTATTTATGCTAAAGCCATACTTGATACCGGGTCGCAGGTCACATTGTTGTACCGTTTGTTTTACAACAAACTCGGAGTTCTCGGAGGCCAATGTGGGAGTGTCTGAGGTTCTTGGTACATTAGTGCTGGTTTGTCCGGACCCCCTTGAGAAGGGCAGTGTTTCATTTCTGGAGGGGACCAACACCCCTCTTGTGAGGAAGCTCATGGGGGCCTGCCAGGAGAATGCTGGTGAGAGGTTTCTGGGAACATTGTCCGTGCACCCGGTGTTTCAAGCTGCTTTTGAGGAAGTGTGTGGTTGCATTGGATTGGATACCAAATTTAGACAAAGGGTTGTGTGGTTCACCCGGTTGAAGTCGATGGTGGTGCTGCCTGGGGAAGTAGCGAGAGTGATAGGGACACCCAAATTTCCCGGAGTGCCTGGGGACGAGGCCCTCTTAGTGGATGCTCTGGAAGACCACGAAGGGGAGTTAGGATTTTGTGCTGGGGTACTGGTGAGTCTCGAACTGTAGAAGCCCTTGATTGTACTGGCGAGCAGGTTGGCAGTGATTGTCAGGAACACTACGAAGAAAGAGGGCACTTTCAAGTGGGGGATGCCCCTGGCATATCTGTTCCTGGTGACGGTAATGTCCAGTGTCCCTTTGAGACAAGCCAGGGAGAAACTGTTGGAAAAAGGGGAAAAATTGACTGCTAAGTCATTCAACTTCGGGGACTTCCCAGTTCCTGCGGGTTGGAAGAGGAGCTTTGTAGGGAAGATGTTGAAGCTGGAAGGTGTCTTTTCCACTGACGAGTTTGATGTGGGTTGTTCCAGGAGCACTTGTTACACTATCTGGATGATGGAGGACACCCCATTTAGAGAGAGTTTGCAGAGATTGGCCCTGCAGACGTGGAAGACGTTCATCAGCATTTGTGTAAGTTGAAGGAGGCTGGGATCATCACCGAGTCCCAAAGCCCCTATGCGTCCCCAGTAGTAGTGGCCTGAAAGAAGAATGGGAAGGTATGGGTGTGTGTGGGCTATAGGACTCTGAACAGGCGTACCGTCCCTGACCAATATACGGTCCCGAGGATTGAAGACACACTGGCCTGTCGGAGTGTTGCGAAGTGGTTCAGCGTGCTGGATTTGAGGAGTAGCTATTACCAGAGCCCCATGACTGAGGCTGACAAAGAGGAGATGGCATTTATATGTTCCCTGGGATTCATCCAGTTCGAAAGGATGCCCCAGGGCATATCAGGAGCCCCTGCAACCTTCTAGCAGATCATGGAGAAGCCGGTGGGGGATATGAACTTGCTTGAGGTATTGGTGTATCTGGATGACCTCATAGTGTTTGGATTCACCTTGGAAGAACATGAAGCGAGGCTAGTGAAGGTGCTGGGCTGCCTGAAAGCTGAAGGGTTAAAACTTTCCTGGGACAAATGCCAGACCCGCAAAAAGTCTGTCAGCTATGTTGGGCACATAGTCTTACGGAATGGAGTAGCTACATCCGGCTAAGATAGAGGTGGTGACCACTTGGCCAAAACCCCAGACTGTGAGTGCTCTGCGCTCGATCCTCTGGTTCTATGGTTACTACCGGAGGTTCGTAAAGGGTTATGCGAAAGTGAGTCACCCATTGAATCAGCTCCTGTGTGGTTACCCTCCCTTGGGGAAGAAAGGGAAGGGGAAAAAGGACAGGAAGGTGGAGAGTATCTTAGCCTGTTGGAGCCCTTTGGACCAAGGTGGAACCCAAAATGTGAGGAGGCCTTTCATTTGCTGAAGGAGCTGCTGACCCTGGTGCCGGTGCTGGCTTTTGCGGACCCCCGATTGCCGTATGTACTGCATATGGATACCAGACGAGAGGGCTTGGGGGGCATCCTGTATCAGGATCGGGGCACTGGCTTGAGACCTGTTGCGTTTGTCAACTGGAATCTGTCGCCCTCCGAGAAAAGCTATCCCACGCATAAGTTGGAATTTCTGGCATTGAAACGGGTGCTGATGGATAAGCCGAGTGACTACTTCTATGGGGCCAAGTTTGAGGTGAGAACGGACAACAACCCCCTAACTTATATCCTGACCTCAGCAAAACTGGATGCCACAGGCTATCGGTGGCTGGCGGCATTGTCTGCCTATGATTTCAGCCTGAAGAACCGGCCAGGAAGCAGGAACATTGATGCTGATGCTTTGTCCCAACGGGCGCACGAGAGACTGGACAGGGACAAGGAGTGGGAGAGTGTCCCTGCCCCAAGGTTAAAGGCCATGTGTCAGTTTGCCATCACCGTGAAGGCAGAGGGAAAGGAGGGGTAGGTTCAAACAGTGGATCAATTGGGAGCTTCTGATGACGCCATACCCCAAATTTACTGCAACCTGACTGCGCTGAAGACAAATCAGCTGCCGCAATTGAGTTTGACTATAAGACTATAAAATATAGGAGCAGAAGTGGGCCATTCGGCCCATCAAGTCTGCTCTGCCATTTAATCATGGGCTGATCTTATTCTTCCAGTCATCCCCATTCCCCTGCCTTCACCCCATCCCCCTTGATGCCCTGGCTGTCTGGGGAAGTGGCAGCTGCTCAGCGAGATGACCCTGGCATCGGCACCATTTGGTCAGAGGTCGAAAAGGGAGAGATAGCTCAGGCAGAGAGAGGAAACATGTAGTGGTGTCCCTATTACTGAGAGAATAGCGTCGGCTGGAGTTGCAGAACCAGATCCTTCACCGGGGTCATGTCACCCCTGGACCGACCTCAGCGTTGCCAGTTGGTTCTGCCAGAGAAGTATCGGAGGATTGCGTTGAAGTCAGTTCATAAAGTTTCTGGACATTTGGGGGTTGAAAAGACCTATGGGTTGCTCAGAGACCAGTTTTACTCGCCCTGAATGAAGTCGGAGGTAAAAGAATACTGCAAGTCATGCATTCGATGGATACGGCGGAAGATGCTGCCTACGCGGGCAACTCCCTTGTCCCACTTGCAGTGTGTGGGTCCCCTGGACCTGGTGTGTATGGATACCCTGTCAATAGAACCCATTGCCAGTGACACGGCAAATGTCTTAGTCATCATGGACCACCACACCAGATATGCTCAGGCTTTTCCTATCAAGGACCAGAGGACGTCTACCATGACTAAAGTGTTATGGGAGAAGTATTTCATTTATCATGGCTTTTCAGGCAGATACACAGTGATCAGGGACGGGATTTCGACAGCAGACTCATCCATGAGTTACTGGGCGTGTTTGGAGTTGCGAAGACGAGGACTACGGCTTATCACTCGCAGGGCGATCCCTAGCCTGAGAGGTTTAATGGGACCTTGCTAGACATGCTCGTCACCCTGGAAGTCAGCAAGAAGAGCAGGTGCAGTCAACATATTGGAAATCTGGTTCACAGTTACAACTGTACATGAAATGAAGCTACTGGGTACTCGCCAAACTATCTGATGTTTGGGCGCAAGGCGAGGTTGCCTATTGGCCTTTGTTTTGGGATTGACAAGGGCGACTTACCACTGAAGATTTATCTGATGTGTCTGATAGGAGAAGGGAGCTGAAAAAGGCTTATGAATTAGCTGGGGTTGCAGCTGCCAAGCAAAATCAAGGAAATAAAAAGAGGTATGATCAAACGGAAACAACTCTTACTAACTCTTCCTTCAGTCAGTCCTGACGAAGGGTCTCGGCCTGTTACGTCGACTGTACCTCTTCCTAGAGATGCTGCCTGGCCTGCTGCGTTCACCAGCAACTTTGATGTGTGTTGCTATGATGAAATGGTGAGGTTCTCCCAACTCCTGCCGGGAATCCAAGTCCTCAAGGAATTTGGGGCTACCTGGGAAACATAAATTGTCTTACCGTTGGGCGGATATACCCTATGTGGTGGAGAGTCAGATGCCAAACTTACCAGTTTGCTGGGTGAAACCAGAGAATGGGAATGGGCCTGTCAAGATTCTCCATTGGAACCACCTTCTGCGCTGGGACAAAAGGTGCAGGTAGACTCAGGGCCCGACTTGGAGCCTACACCTAGTAAGATAACTCTGCAGAAACGCGGGGCGACTGCAGGGCCCACAGCAGGAGAGGTTAGACTGGCCCCACCCCACCCCTGAGAGGGATACTGATTCGGAGGATGAGGACCTGGATATGTGGTATATAGAACATAGAACATAGAATAGTACAGCACAGTACAGGCCCTTTGGCCCACAATGTTCTGCCGACCCTCAAACCCTGCCTCCCATATAAGCCCCCACCTTAAATTCCTCCATATACCTGTCTAGTAGTCTCTTAAACTTCACTAGTGTATCTGCCTCCACCACTGACTCAGGCAGTGCATTCCACGCACCAACCACTCTCTGAGTAAAAAACCTTCCTCTAATATCCCCCTTGAACTTCCCACCCCTTACCTTAAAGCCATGTCCTCTTGTATTGAGCAGTGGTGCCCTGGGGAAGAGGCGCTGGCTATCCACTCTATCTATTCCTCTTATTATCTTGTACACCTCGATCATGTCTCCTCTCATCCTCCTTCTCTCCAAAGAGTAAAGCCCTAGCTCCCTTAATCTCTGATCACAATGCATACTTTCTAAACCAGGCAGCATCCTGGTAAATCTCCTCTGTACCCTTTCCAATGCTTCCACATCCTTCCTATAGTGAGGTGACCAGAACTGGACACAGTACTCCAAGTGTGGCCTAACCAGAGTTTTATAGAGCTGCATCATTACATCGCGACTCTTAAACTCTATCCCTCGACTTATGAAAGATAACACCCCATAAGCTTTCTTAACTACCCTATCCACCTGTGAGGCAACTTTCAGGGATCTGTGGACATGTACCCCGAGATCCCTCTGCTCCTCCACACTACCAAGTATCCTGCCACTTACTTTGTACTCTGCCTTGGAGTTTGTCCTTCCAAAGTGTACCACCTCACATTTCTCCAGGTTGAACTCCATCTGCCACTTCTCAGCCCACTTCTGCATCCTATCGATGACTCTCTGCAATCTTTGACAACCCTCTACACTATCTACAACACCACCAACCTTTGTGTCGTCTGCAAACTTGCCAACCCAGCCTTCTACCCCCACATCCAGGTCGTTAATAAAAATCACGAAAAGTAGAGGTCCCAGAACAGATCCTTGTGGGACACCACTAGTCACAATCCTCCAATCTGAATGTACTCCCTCCACCACCACCCTCTGCCTTCTGCAGGCAAACCAATTCTGAATCCACCTGGCCAAACTTCCCTGGATCCCATGCCTTCTAACTTTCTGAATAAGCCTACGGTGTGGAACCTTGTCAAATGCCTTTCTAAAATCCATATAGATCACATCCACTGCACTACCCTCATCTATATGCCTGGTCACCTCCTCAAAGAACTCTATCAGGCTTGTTAGACACGATCTGCCCTTCACAAAGCCATGCTGACTGTCCCTGATCAGACCATGATTCTCTAAATGCCTATAGATCCTATCTCTAAGAACCTTTTCCAACAGCTTTCCCACCACAGACGTAAGGCTCACTGGTCTATAATTACCCGGACTATCCCTACTACCTTTTTTGAACAAGGGGACAACATTCGCCTCCCTCCAATCCTCTGGTACCATTCCCGTGGACAACGAGGACATAAAGATCCTAGCCAGAGGCTCAGCAATCTCTTCTCTCGCCTCGTGGAGCAGCCTGGGGAATATTCCGTCAGGCCCCGGGGACTTATCTGTCCGAATGTATTTTAACAACTCTTAACACCTCCTCTCCCTTAATATCAACATGCTCCAGAACATCAACCTCACTCATATTGTCCTCACCATCATCAAGTTCCCTCTCATTGGTGAATACCGAAGAGAAGTATTCATTGAGGACCTTGCTCACTTCGACAGCCTCCAGGCATATCTTCCCACCTTTATCTCTAATCGGTCCTACCTTCACTCCTGTCATCCTTTTTTTCTTCACATAATTGAAGAATGCCTTGGGTTTTCCTTTACCCTACTCGCCAAGACCTTCTCATGCCCCCTTCTTGCTCTTCTCAGCCCCTTCTTAAGCTCCTTTCTTGCTTCCCTATATTCCTCAATAGACCCATCTGATCCTTGCTTCCTAAACCTCCTGTATGCTGCCTTCTTCCACCTGACTAGATTTTCCACCTCACTTGTCACCCATGGTTCCTTCACCCTACCATTCTTTATCTTCCTCACAGGGACAAATTTATCCCTTACATCCTGCAAGAGATCTCGAAACACCGACCACATGTCCATAGTACATTTCCCTGCAAAAACATCATCCCAATTCACACTCGCAAGTTCTAGCCTTATAGCCTCATAATTTGCCTTTCCCCAATTAAAAATTTTCCTGTCCTCTTTGATTCTATCCTTTTCCATGATAATTATAAAGGCCAGCGAGCGGTGGTCACTGTCCCCCAGATGCTCACCCACTGAGAGATCTGTGACCTGACCCGGTTCATTACCTAGTACCAGATCTAGTATGGCATTCCCCCTGGTCGGCCTGTCCACATACTGTGACAGGAATCCATCCTGGACACACTTAACAAACTGTGCCCCATCTAAACTCTTGGAACTAATCAGGTGCCAATCAATATTAGGGAAGTTAAAGTCACCCATGATAACAACCCTGTTATTTTTGCACCTTTCCAAAATCTGCCTCCCAATCTGCTCAATATGGTGCGTTTTGCTAACCCCCCCATTGATTGGTGAAGAGACTTCCAGCCATTCTCCTGCTGGGTCAAGTGAAGTGTGGGGGAGGGGTGCTAACTCTGAACATGGACAGCCTGGGTTGCAGTGGGACCCTGCAAGGGATGAAGCAGGGCTTGGCCACGAGACAGAGGGGTCCGAGTAGCAGGTGGGCACGAATGATTGGCTGGGGAAGACCTCGCCAGGGAGACCAGAAGTATCAGAAGTATCCCTGGTAATGTCTGAACCTGAAGAGTTAGGTGAGGGGGAGGTCTCAGAGAACTAGGAGACCACCGGATAGGCTGGCCTACATAACACCGGGGAAACAGAGTGCGACCCCTATTGTTTTGGGGAGCTATGTCACTGTCTTTTACCCCTGAGTTGGACTTTGTGATTTGCAGGAAGGGTTGGCAAATTATCTCAACGTCATGAGGACATGACTAAATTTGGTGGGGGGAAAGTAACGCACCATAATGTTTCACTGCTAATGTAATGGTTTCTCTGTAGCAGCAATGTCTCAGTTATAACTAGAGATAACAAGGGCTTTGGAATGTGCACCATCCAGTGAGAGGCATGTTGTTAGAAACATAGAAAATAGGTGTAAGAGTAGGCCATTCGGCCCTTCGAGCATGCACCGCCATTCGGTATGATCATGGCTGATCATCCAACTCAGAACCCTATACCTGCCTTCTCTCCATACCCCTGATCCCTTTAGCCACAAGGGCCATATCTAACTCGCTCTTAAATATAGCCAATGAACTGGCCTCAAACTGTTTCCTGTGACAGAGAATTCCACAGATTCACCACTCTCTGTGTGAAGAAGTTTTTCCTCATCTCAGTCCTAAAAGAATTCTCCTTTATCCTCAAACTGTGACCCCTCGTTCTGGACTTCCCCAACATTGGGAACAATCTTCCTGCATCTAGCCTGTCCAATCCCTTTAGAATTTTATACGTTTCAATAAGATCCCCCCTCGATCTTCTAAATTCCAGCAAGTATAAGCCTATTGGATCCAGTCCTTCATCATAAGAAAGTCCTGCCATCCCAGGAATCAATCTGGTGAATCTTCTTTGTACTCCCTCTATGGCAAGGATGTCTTTCCTCAGATTAGGGGACCAAAACTGCACACAATACTCCAGGTGTGGTCTCACCAAGGTCTTGTACAACTGCAGTAGTACCTTCCTGCTCCTGTACTCGAATCCTCTTGCTGTGAATGCCAGCATACCATTTGTCTTTATCACCCCCTGCTGTACCTGCATGCCCACTTTCAATGACTGGTGTACAATGACACCCAGGTCTCGTTGCACCTCCCCTTTTCCTAATCGGCCACCATTCAGATAATCTGTTTTCCTGTTCTTGCCACCAAAGTGGATAACCTCACATTTATCCACATTAAATTGCATCTGCCATGAACTTGCCCACTCACCTAACCTATCCAAGTCACCCTGCATCCTCCTCACAGCTAACACTGCCGCCCAGCTTCGTGTCATCCGCAAACTTGGAGATGCTGCATTTAATTCCCTCGTCTAAGTCATTAATATATATTGTAAACAACTGGGGTCTCAGCACTGAGCCTTGCGGTACCCCACTAGTCATTGCCTGCCATTCTGAAAAGGTCCCGTTTATTCCCACTCTTTGCTTCCTGTCTGCCAACCAATTCTCCATCCACATTAATACCATACCCCCAATACCTTGTGCTTTAAGTTTGCACACTAATCTCCTGTGTGGGACCTTGTCGAAAGCCTTTTGAAAATTCAAATATACCACATCCACTGGTTCTCCCCTATCCACTCTACTAGTTACATCCTCAAAAAATTCTATGAGATTCGTCAGACATGATTTTCCTTTCACAAATCCATGCTGACTTTGTCCGATGATTTCACCGCTTTCCCAATGTGCTGTTATCACATCTTTGATAACTGACTCTAGCACTTTCTCCATCAGCGATGTAAGGCTTACCGGTCTATAATTCCCCGGTTTCTCTCTCCCTCCATTTTTAAAAAGCGGGGTTACGTTAGCCGCCCTCCAATCCTCAGGAACTAATCCAGAATCGAAAGAGTTTTGAAAATTTATCACTAATGCATCCATTATTTCTTGGGCTACTTCCTTAAGCACTCTGGGATGCAGACCATCTGGCCCTGGGGATTTATCTGCCTTTAATCCCTTCAATTTACCTAACACCACTTCCCTACTAACATGTATTTCCCTCAGTTCCTCCATCTCACTAGACCCTCGGTCCCCTACTATTTCCGGAAGATTATTTATGTCCTCCTTAGTGAAGACAGAACCAAAGTAGTTATTCAATTGGTCTGCCATGTCCTGGTTCCCCATGATCGATTCACCTGTTTCTGACTGTAACGGACCTACATTTGTCTTAACCAGTCTTTTTCTTTTCACATATCTATAAAAGCTTTTACAGTCAATTTTTATGTTCTCTGCCAACTTTCTCTCATAATCTTTTTTCCCTTTCCTAATTAAGCCCTTTGTCCTCTCCTGCTGGACTCTGAATTTCTCCCAGTCCTCAGGTGTGCCGCCTTTTCTGGCTAATTTGTATGTTTCTTCTTTGGAATTGATACTATCCCTAATTTCCCTTGTCAGCCACGGGTGCACTATCTTCCCTGGTTTATTCTTTTGCCAAACTGGGATGAACAATTGTTGTAGTTCATCCATGTGATCTTTAAATGCTTGCCATTGCATATCCACCGTCAACCTTTTAAGTATCATTTGCCAGTCTATCTTAGCTAATTCACATCTCATACCTTCAAAGTTACCCTTCTTTAAGTTCAGAACCTTTGTTACTGAATTAATTATATCGCTCTCCATCTTAATGAAGAATTCCACCATATTATGATCACTCTTACCTAAGGGGCCTCACACGACAAGATTGCTAACTAACCCTTCCTCATTGCTCAATACCCAATCTAGAATGGCCTGCTCTCGACATGTTGATTCAGAAAACTATCCCGCATACATTCCAAGAAATCCTCTTCCTCAGCACCCTTACCAATTTGGTTCACCTAATCTATATGTAGATTGATGTCACCCATTATAACTGCTGTTCCTTTATTGCACGCATTTCTAATTTTCTGTTTAATACCATCCCCAACCTCACTACTATTGTTAGGTGGCCTGTACACAACTTCCACCAGCGTTTTCTGCCCCTTATTGTTATGCAGCTCTATCCATATCGATTCCACATCCTCCCAGCTAATGTCCTTCCTTCCTATTGCATTAATCTCCTCTCTAACCAGCAATGCTACCCCATCTCCTTTTCTTTCATGTCTATCCCTCCTGAATATTGAATATTCCTGAATGTTGATCTCCCATCCTTGGTCACCCTGGAGCCATGCCTCTGTGATCCCAACTATATCATATTCATTAATAACTATCTGCACATTTAATTCATCTACCTTGTTACGAATGCTCCTTGCATTGACACACAAAGCCTTCAGGCTTGCTTTTACAACACTCTTAACCCTAATACAATTATGTTGAAAAGTGGCCCTTTTTGATTTTTGCCCTGGATTTGCTGGCCTGCCTCTTTTGCTTTTCACCTTACTACTTTTTGCTTCTACCCTCATTTTACACCCCTCTGTCTCTCTGCAGTTGTTCTCATCCCCCTGCCACGTTAGTTTAACTCCTCCTGAACAACAGTAGCAAACGCTCCCCCTAAGACATTGATTCCAGTCCAGCCCAGCCCAGGTGCAGACCGTCCTGTTTGTACCGGTCCCACCTCCTCCAGCACTGGTTCCAATGCCCCAGAAATTTGAATCCCTCCCCCTTGCACCATTTTTCAAGCCACGTATTCATCTGAAATATCCTCCTAGTTCTACTCTGAACTGGTAGTAATGGCACTGGTAGTAATCCAGAGGTTATTACCTTTGTGATCCTACTTTTTAGTTTATCACCTAACTCCCTAAATTCACCTTGTAGAACCTCTATTGTTTTTTACCTATGTTGTTGGTTTCTATGTGCACCACGACCACTGGCTGTTCACTCT
Organism: Mobula birostris; assembly: GCF_030028105.1. Lineage (NCBI taxonomy): Eukaryota > Metazoa > Chordata > Chondrichthyes > Myliobatiformes > Myliobatidae > Mobula > Mobula birostris. The sequence continues at coordinate 232,192,547 of NC_092372.1, read as the reverse complement.
CCCACTCCAGAATGTCCTACAGCCGCTCAGAGACATCCTTGACTCTTGCACCAGGGAGGCAACATACCCTCCTGGAGTCTCATTTGCGGCCGCAGAAACGCCTATCTATTCCCCTTACAATCGAATCTCCTATCACTATAGCTCTCCCACTCCTTTTCCTTCCCTCCTGTTCTTTCTTCTCGGTCTGAGAGAAGGGATTTTGTGGTCTTTTGTTGGCGAGAGATGGAGAGAGAGGATGTGAGTGGAGAGAGCTGGTAGACTGCTGGACAGAGTGGACTTGGAGCGAGGGTTCGGGGGTCAGCAACGCTTGGAGGAGGTCAATGGGGAACGAATTGAAGGAAACGTGAGCTCCAACCTGCACCTTACACTGTTTCATTAAAATGGGCCCTTTTTCTTTTTATCTTCTTTACAAACCCTATAGTCAGATTAGGATTTATAAAGTTCAGTCGTTTAATTGCACATGGTCTACTGTCTGATATTTTGCGGTATGGATTTGTAACCGGGTAACACATCATGCAGCATCCACATGAATGAGATTTCTCAGTCTGGCTGGGCCAGAGGCTGTCTTCCCCTGGACAAGTGCATGCTGGCCGACTCTGAGGGTTACATAGGTTTATGCCAATGTAACAAAGTGAAGCGTTTTATCTATATACAGTACTACTAAAACTCTCATGCTCAGTCTGTCTGTTTGTCTGTGACCTCCAATTAACGTAAACGCTGCATTACAGCGGCACTTTTTTTGGCTAAATCGAATTAAAATGCGCTAACTTACAGAATGCAGGCAAAGTTCAGGGTTCGGTATTCGTATAAAATTTCTCATTCGCCAAAAATCAACAGGCTGGCTTTCACCCAAGACCCGATCGGCCATGATGGAAATCGGGACGTGACAGCCTGACGCATGTGCACGGCCAGCCTCAGCAGCGACACCTACTGGAGCAAAAGGGCAGGGCAGCTCTATTTGGAGGGGTCACATTCTGCTAATCACCGTCAGCATGTGCAGGATTGGGACAGATCTAACTGCCACCCATCAATAAGAGATAATTAAGTCTTATTGTAATGACCTACGTTTGTACTTTGAGATACCCATAAAACCCTTTGCTCCAGTCAAAGGACAGCGGTGACTATATCATGTCCATTTAGGAAAGCACCAACCACTTCATCAAGAATAATCAGCATCCTTTGGTGTTAGTGCTTCATATCTTCTATCCAGTTTTAGGGTAAAAAAAAATGGTCAGCCTAATTATGCCGTGTGGAAAGGGAAGGGGGACATTATGGTTGAGAGATGACGCCAAACGTCGTCGGGAAGCAGCAAGGAGAGGGAGAGAACAAAAATTGGATGAGGCCAGGGCTGCACGACTCCAGGATCAAAGGGTCAGGACAAGAAAAGATGAGAGAAGAGACAGAAGAGGAGAGGCATGCACGTCTCCAGGATCAGAGACAAAGAACAAACAACAGAAAAGATGAAGAGACGGGGGATGAAAGTGCTGCAAGTCTCCAGAATGATAAAAACAGGCACAGAAGGAGGAGAGAGGAAGAGACAAAGGAGCTGAGAAATGCACGTCTCCAAGATCAGAGACAAAGAACAAACAGCAGAAGAGATGAAAAGACGGGGGATGAAAGGACTGCACATCTCCAGAATGACAACGAGAGGCACGAGGATGGCAGATAAACCAGAAATGATGCCATCTAGAGTGTCCTTCATTAAACGAGGAGGAGCCATATTTGCTTTGCTACACGTTGTTCTTCTTTAATAAACTGAGGTATTCTACTTCAGTTTCCAAAGCAAAGTGATACCAATAGCAGTCAGGAAAATTTAATGTTCATTTTGGTCACATCAGACTGCACTACCCTTCTCTCAAAGGGTGCCCCAATGGGTCACCCCGCTGTCTAGTGTTTAAAAAGACCCGTAACACATTTTATTGAATTCCGAAACCTACACCACCAAAGTGTGCTAAAAGTCCTTGTGTAATAATGTCATCATGTCAGACCAGCCTTTTAAAGTGAAACCCCAGCTCAATGTAGGTGGTAACGAATTATGTACATTTCACCCATATACATTACCCTACACTACCACCCCCATGCCCACGAGCATGTGGGTTTTCTCTGGATGCTCCGATTTCCTCCCACATTTCAAAGACTTTGGGGTTAGTAGGGTAAGTGGATGTTGTTAATTTTCCCATGATTAGGTCAGGGTTAAATAGGTGGGTTTCTGGGCAGTGCGGCTCGTTAGGCTGGAAGGGCATGTCCACGCTGTAACTTGAATAAATAAATATAATTCTTCCTGCTCCATTTTCAGCTCCTATCCCGTCACTGTACACTATCTTCGTTCTGTTTCCAGCTGTGTCTTTAACACCCACCTCTGCTCCTGCACCGTGTGCACTAACCCTGGGCTCTGTTGTCACCTCCCTCCCAGCCTTCAAACATTCTCCTGGATGCAGACTGCTTTGTCAAACTGTGTGATTTTGGACTGGCTCGCTGCATCAACCAGATACAAGAGGAGCAGGGGAACCCAGCACTGACGGAGTACGTGGCTACTCGATGGTATCGAGCACCGGAAATCCTCCTCGCATCTCCCAGGTCAGCTGTTTGCTTTTCTTATTGATTGATTTTTGGAATCTGAGCATTTATTGTCCTGCCCTGATTGTGGTGCTGAGCAGGCAGCTTTAGCAGCTCAGAATCACAGAGTTGTACAGCACTGGAACAGGCCCTTCAGCTCTCTGCTTCCGTTCTGACCTTTTGTCCTGCTTCCAGCTGTAAATTTCAATAGCTTGCTAATTTAAGGCAAGATAACCATATCTGACTCCATACCATCCAGCAGCGAAATCCAGGTATCAGTCACTCTCTGTAAACAACTTGCATCTCAAAGTCCCTTTAAAACTGTTTCTTTTCATCATCAACCTATTTTTCTTCTTTTTAAGCACCATCATCCCTATTGGGGCATAGTCTGTGACAGTAGCTTACCAGAGTCCATTGCGCTGGGCCAATCTTTCGTTACCCATCTTCTTGGTGTATCGTTCCTCTCCCAGAGAGCTTCTGTTGTGTAGCACTGGGGTTTTAAAGGATGGGGTTGCTGGCCCTATGCCCAGTGCCGCTGGGCTTGGGACCATCTAGGGTGGAGTTATCGTCAACCAATGCCCTTTTGTTTTTGATACCCCAACCATGGTCAGCAGATTCTGATTGTCTGCCCTGTGATTTTAAATACCACATTTAGATCACCATTCAGCTTCTTTCACTCCAGGGAAAACAAAGTAATCTCTTCCCATAACTGAAGTCCAGGTGAATCTGCTGCAGGTGTTCTTCAACATTACCACATCCTTCCTATGGTGTGGAGACCAGATATGCACATAATACTCTATGCAGTCTAACTAGTGTTTGTAAAGAGTCATAAACTATGAGAACAGGCCCTTCAGTCCAACTGCTTCATGCTTCATCTAAGTGAGTCCTATTTACCAGCATTTGTTTGGCCCACATCCCTTTAAACCTTTCTAATCCAAGTATCTTTTAAATGTCGTGATTGCTCCTGCCACAACCACTTCCTCTGGCAGCTCATTCCATTTACCCTACTAAATATCAGGTACTTACTAAATCTCTCCCTGTCTACTTAAACTTATGCCCTCAGGTCTCTATTCCTAACACCGAGAAAAAGACTGTGCAAGAAGATCGGTCCTGCTGATGGGTCTCAGCCCTAAACATCAACTGTACTCCATAGATGCTGCCTGGCCTGCTGAGTTCCTCGAGCATTTTGTGTGTGTTGCTTGGATTTCCAGCCTGTACAGATTTTTTCTTGTTTGTGGCTGGAAGATTATACCTCATTCTGTTATCCTGCAGCAAAAACAGTGCCAACCTGCCCAAACTCTCACCATAAATCAATCTCTGAAGTCCTGACATCGTCCTTGTAAATCTCCTCTGAACTCTGTCCGGTTTAGTGGCATCTTTCCTATAGTAAGGTGACCAAAACTGAGCACAATATTCCAAATGCAGCCACATTAACGCCTTTTGCAATTGCAATGTAATATCCCAATTTCCAAATAATTACCCTGACTAATGGCCAGCATGCCAAAAACCTCCTTCACCACCCTGTCTACCTGTGAAGCACTTTCAGGGAACCATATATCTGAGGAATAAGATGTCTCTGTTCTTCAACACACCCCAGGGCCCTACAATTCGCAGTGAAAATTCCACCCTCATTTGTCACCTCAAGAAGCAACACCCTGCACTTATCTGATTTTAAACTCCATTTGCCATTCCTTAGCCCACATTTCCAGCTGCTCAAGATCCCTATGTAAATCTTAAGAACCTTCTTCATTGTCAATTTTGGATCCAATTAATCAGGTGTATTTTCACCTTCTGAACCAGTCACCCATGTGGGATCCTGTCAATGTCCATATATGTCCTGTCTTTTTTGATCTTCGTTTCTCAACAAAAATGGAACCAAATCAGTAGTGTACTTCTCTTGTACAGCGATGTAATTATTCCTGACCTGCCCTTGGTTTTAGGAACAGGCCCCTCGGCCCACAGCATAGTACCAAACGAATAAACTGAGCTATGGCCTAAATAAACTAATCCCTTCTGCCCACTCAATGCCTAAACTCGTACATTCTCTGCTCATTTGTCTGCTCATCTAAGAGCCTCTTATATATCTCTATTGTATTTATCTATAACACTCAAACACCAGGAAATCTGCAGATGCTGGAATTTCAACAGACTAGATGGGCCAAAGGCCTACTTCTGTACTGTACTTATCTATGACTCTGTGACCATCTCACAACCCCCACCCCATTCTCCCACATTTTCCTTAAGATTAAGGAAAATCCCAAAGCATTCTATAGACCAGGAGCAAGAAGGCAGCCAGGGAAAGAGCGGACTGTCTCGGCCCGAAACGTGACTGTACCTCTTCCTATAGATGCTGCCTGGCCTGCTGTGTTCACCAGCAATTTTTTTATGTGTGTTGCTTATCTATAACACTGTTGTGCATTCTGCCTTCCACATCATCTTTGAATTTACCCCTTTTATCATAAATGCCTGACAGCTAGTATTAAAGTTAATTCCCTGGGATTTTCCACAATAATTTCCCAGCTACTGATGTAAAACTCACCATTGTGTAGTTTCCTGGTTCATTGGTGCGGTCTGAAATAGAGGAACAGTATTAGCTATGGCCCAGTGTTCTGGTACTGAAAATCTCCATTAGGGCCCAGTACCTCCTGGCTGGTTTTCCATAGCATCCTGGGGCTGATCTTGTCTGGCTCTTGGGAATTATCAACATTTAAGTATCCTGCATGATCTAACATCTGCTTCTTAATATCAGCCTGTTGCAGATGATCCCTCCCTGAACTCACTATGTTACATGCCTTCCAGTGAATAAAAGGGAAGTGGGACCTTGCCCACATCCCTAGCTCCACCACAGATCATCCCTTTGGTCCCGAAGGGGGCCCACTCTTTCCCTGGCTGCCTTCTTGCTCCTGGTCTATAGAATGCTTTGGGATTTTCCTTAATCTTAAGAAAAATGTGGGAGAATGGGGTGGGGGTTGTGAGATAGTCATAGAGTCATAGAAAAGTACGGTCCAGAAGTAGGCCTTCGGCCCATCTAGTCTGTGCCAAACTATTTAAGCTACCTAATCCCATCGACCTACACTGGGACTATAGCCCTCCATACCCCTACCATCCATGTACCAATCCAAACTTTTCTTGAACGTTGGAATCGGGCTCGCGTGCACCGCTTGCGCTGGCAGCTCATTCCACATTCTCATGACCCTCTGAGTGAAGAAGTTTCCCCTCATAGTCCTTTAACCTTTTCACCTTTCACCCTTAACCCATGACCTCTGGTTGTTATCCCACCCAACCTCAACGGGAAAAGCCTGCTTGCATGTATCATATCTCTATCTTTCATAATTTTGTATACCTCTTTCAAATCACCTCTCAATCTCTATGTTCAAAGGAATAAAGTATGAACCTATTCAATCTTTCCTTCTAGTTCAGGTCCTCCAGACCCAGCAACATTCTTGTAAATTTTCTTTGTACTTTTTCAAACTTATTTACATCTTTCTTGTAAGGAGGTGATCAAAACTGCACACAATACTCCAAATTAGATCTCACCAAAGTCTTTTACAACTTCAATATAACATCCCATCTCCTATACTCAATACTTTGATTTATGAAAACCAATGTACCTAAAGCTTTCTTTACTACCCTATCAACCTGTGACGCTGCTTTCAATGAATAATGGACCTGTATTCCCAGATCCATTTGTTTTACAGCACTCCTCAGTGCCCTATCATTCATTGTGTCAGACCTACCAGATTGGTCCTACTGACGCACTTGTCTGCATTAAATTCAATCTGCCATTTTTCAGCCCATTTTTCCAGCTAGTCAAGATCCTGCTGCAAGCCATGATAGTCCTCATTGCTGTCCTCTTCACCCCCAATCTTGGTGCCTTCTGCAAACTTGCTAATCCAGCCAACCATATTATCAACAGCCAACAGCCAACAGCCAACAACAGACCCAGCACCGATCCCTGTGGCACTCCACTAGTCACAGGCCTCCAGTTAGAGAGGCAACGATCTATTACCACTCTCTGGTTTCTCCCACAAAGCCAATGTCTAATTCAATTTATACTTCATGCCACATAACTGAACCTTCCTGACCAACCTCCTATGCAGGACCTTGTCAAATGCCTTGCTAAAGTCCATGTAGACATAGTAACTTGCTCAAAACACTCTATAAGATTGGTTAGATACTACCTGCCACACACGAAGCCATGCTTAATCAGTCCACGTCTATCCAAATGCTCATATACCTGGTCCCTAGAATATCTTCCAATGACTTTCTCACTACTGATGTCAGGCTCACTGGCCTGTAATTTCCTGGTTTATTTTTAGACGGTGGAACAACCTTGGCTATCCTCCAATCCTCCAGCACTTTGTCTGAGGATGTTTTAAATAACTCTGCTAGGGACCCAGGAATTTCTGCACTTGCCTCCTATAGTTTCCAAAGGCCTTGGGGATTTATCCACCCTAATTTAGAACCATAGAACACTACAGCACAGAAAACAGGCCATTCGGCCCTTCTAGTCTGTGCCGAAACATTATTCCGCTAGTCCCATTGATCTGCATCCAGTCCGTAGCCCTCCAGATCTCTCCCATCCATGTACCTATCCAATTTATTCTGAAAACTTAAGAATGAGCCCGCATTTACCCCGTCGGATGTCAGCTCGTTCCACACTCCCACCACTATGCGAGTGAAGAAGTTCCCCCTAATGTTCTCCCTAAACCTTTCCCCTTTCACCCTAAAGCCATGTCCTCTCGGATTTATCTCTCCTAATGTAAGTGGAAAGAGCCTATTCACATTTGCTCTCTCTATACCCGTCATCTCTCCTGGGTATAAGGATAAACTACATCCGGCTGTGGAGCATTTGCTTTGGGTAATGGGGTTACCATTAACCACAGCTAACTGCAGGTTACTCTTAGGCAAGGTGTAGCACCTGTTAGCCTCCCTAGTTGGGTTACAGTGAAGCCACAGAATGCAGGTGGTGGATGAAGCAGAAGGCAAGTTATGAGTAACACAATCGATGGTTCCTGCTTCTCTGACGCTGAGCAGTAGATCCTTCTAATAGGACAATGGTCAGGGCACCCGTCTTGTAAAGACACTGCATCGGAAGCAAGCAAGGGGGAGCTGCTTCTTGAATTTTATCCCTAGTACAACCATGGTTAATACATACACAAATGTAAAAGGCAACAGCGTAAATGGCAGCCCACTTCCAAATAGTGCAGACACCTCGCTCAGTACGGGATATCATGTAAACAGACAGGTGAACCCGTATCGTCATACAAGAACAAGAGACTGCGAATCGCCACTTGGAATGTTTGGACCCTGCACCAAGCTGGTAAGCTAGAAAATGTAAAATTAGAAATGAAGAGGCTAGAAGTCAGCATCCTAGGCCTAAGTGAAATAAGATGGAAAGACACTGGAGTATTCCAATCAGACGACTACAGGATGATATACTCTGGTGGAGATAAACATGAAAAGGGTGTTGCAATCATCTTAGACAAAGATACATCCAAGAGCCTGCTAGGATACTGGCATATCTCAGACAGAATGATGCTAATCAAACTAAAAGGACAATAAACAACATCTCATTCATCCAAGTATATGCACCCACAATGGCAAGCTCAGAGGAAGAAATTGATGCCTTCTACACTCCCTAGACAAAGCACTAGAAGAATGCAAATCACAAGAAGCCATCATAGTCATGGGCGACTTCAATGCAAAAGTTGGTGAGGGAAGAGAAGACCATATTGTTGGAGACCAGGGATTGGGAGAAAGAAATGAAAGCGGAGAAACGCTTATATCATGGTGTTAAACAAACAATCAGTTAATCACCAGCACTTTGTTTAAACAACATCCAAGAAGGAAATGGACATGGAGAAGCCCAGATGGGAACAACAAAAATCAAATCGACTACATAACAATCAATAACAGATTCAAAAACTCGATAACTCAATCTAAAAGCTACCCTGGAATAGACTGTGGAAGCGACCACATACCAGTCATTTGCAAAATGAAAATAAAGATGAGAAAATTAAAGAAACCAAAAAGATCAGAACCACTGGATTATCAACAACTACAAAACAACCCTCATCTGAAAACAGAATACACAATCAAGGTGAGAAAACGTCTTCAATTGCTGCAGGCTGAAGGAGGCAAATCTTCCTGGGACATACTGAAGGAATGCTTCCTTCATGGAAACATGGTTGTAGCTGCAAAAGAAACCATCCCACGAAAAGAACAGAAAAGTAAGAAGAAATGGATAACTGAACATATAATACAATTGATGCAACAAAAACAGACCATCAAACTAAGAGACAGCAAAGAATACAAACAACTTGATAACATAGAACATAGAATAGTACAGCACAGTACAGGCCCTTCGGCCCACAATGTTGTGCTGACTCTCAAACCCTGCCTCCCATATAAGCCCCCACCTTAGATTCCTCCGTTCACCTGTCTAGTAGTCTCTTAAACTTCACTAGTGTATCTTCCTCCACCACTGACTCAGGCAGTGCATTCCACGCACCAACCACTGTCTGAGTAAGAAAACCTTCCTCTAATATCCCCCTTGAACTTCCCACCCCTTACCTTAAAGCCATGTCCTCTTGTATTGAGCAGTGGTGCCCTGGGGAAGAGGCGCTGGCTATCCACCCTATCTATTCCTCTTATTATCTTGTACACCTCTATCCTGTCTCCTCTCATCCTCCTTCTCTCCAAAGAGTAAAGCCCTAGCTCCCTTAATCTCTGATCACAATGCATACTTTCTAAACCAGGCAGCATCCTGGTGAATCTCCTCTGTACCCTTTCCAATGCTTCCACTTCCTTCCTATAGTGAGGTGACCAGAACTGGACACAGTACTCCAAGTCTGGCCTAACCAGAGTTTTATAGAGCTGAATCATTACATTGAGACTCTTAAACCCTATCCCTCGACTTATGAAAGCTAACACCCCATAAGCTTTCTTAACTACCCTATCCACCTGTGAGGCAACTTTCAGGGATCTGTGGACATGTACCCCGAGATCCCTCTGCTCCTCCACACTACCAAGTATCCTGCCATTTACTTTGTACTCTGCCTTGGAGTTTGTCCTTCCAAAGTGCACCACCTCACACTTCTTCGGGTTGAACTCCATCTGCCATTTCTCAGCCCACTTCTGCATCCTATCGATGTCTCTCTGCAATCTTTGACAATCCTCTACACTATCTACAACACCACCAACCTTTGTGTCGTCTGCAAACTTGCCAACCCAGCCTTCTACCCCCACATCCAGGTCGTTAATAAAAATCACGAAAAGTAGAGGTCCCAGAACAGATCCTTGTGGGACACCACTAGTCACAATCCTCCAATCTGAATGTACTCCCTCCACCACCACCCTCTGCCTTCTGCAGGCAAGCCAATTCTGAATCCACCTGGCCAAACTTCCCTGGATCCCATGCCTTCTAACTTTCTGAATAAGCCTACCAAGTGGAACCTTGTCAAATGCCTTACTAAAATCCATATAGATCACATCCACTGCACTACCCTCATCTATATGCCTGGTCACCTCCTCAAAGAACTCTATCAGGCTTGTTAGACATGATCTGCCCTTCACAAAGCCATGCTGACTGTCCCTGATCAGATCATGATTCTCTAAATGCCTATAGATCCTATCTCTAAGAATCTTTTCCAACAGCTTTCCCACCACAGACGTAAGGCTCACTGGTCTATAATTACCCAGACTATCCCTACTACCTTTTTTGAACAAGGGAACAACATTCGCCTCCCTCCAATCCTCCGGTACCATTCCTGTGGACAACGAGGACATAAAGATCCTAGCCAGAGGCTCAGCAATCTCTTCTCTCGCCTCGTGGAGCAGCCTGGGGAATATTCCGTCAGGCCCCGGGGACTTATCTGTCCTAATGTATTTTAACAACTCCAACACCTCCTCTCCCTTAATATCAACATGCTCCAGAACATCAACCTCACTCATATTGTCCTCACCATCATCAAGTTCCCTCTCATTGGTGAATACCGAAGGGAAGTATTCATTGAGGACCTTGCTCACTTCGACAGCCTCCAGGCACATCTTCCCACCTTTATCTCTAATCGGTCCTACCTTCACTCCTGTCATCCTTTTTTTCTTCACATAATTGAAGAATGCCTTGGGGTTTTCCTTTACCCTACTCGCCAAGGCCTTCTCATGCCCCCTTCTTGCTCTTCTCAGCCCCTTCTTAAGCTCCTTTCTTGCTTCCCTATATTCCTCAATAGACCCATCTGATCCTTGCTTCCTAAACCTCCTGTATGCTGCCTTCTTCCACCTGACTAGATTTTCCACCTCACTTGTCACCCATGGTTCCTTCACCCTACCATTCTTTATCTTCCTCACAGGGACAAATTTATCCCTTACATCCCGCAAGAGATCTCGAAACACCGACCACATGTCCATAGTACATTTCCCTGCAAAAACATCATCCCAATTCACACCCGCAAGTTCTAGCCTTATAGCCTCATAATTTGCCTTTCCCCAATTAAAAATTTTCCTGTCCTCTTTGATTCTATCCTTTTCCATGATAATTATACAGGCCAGGGAGCGGTGGTCACTGTCCCCCAGATGCTCACCCACTGAGAGATCTGTGACCTGACCCGGTTCATTACCTAGTACCAGATCTAGTATGGCATTCCCCCTGGTCGGCCTGTCCACATACTGTGACAGGAATCCATCCTGGACACACTTAACAAACTCTGCCCGATCTAAACCCTTGGAACTAATCAGGTGCCAATCAATATTAGGGAAGTTAAAGTCACCCATGATAACAACCCTGTTATTTTTGCACCTTTGCAAAATCTGCCTCCCAATCTGCTCCTCTGTATCTCTGCTGCTACCAGGGGGCCTATAGAAAACCCCCAGTAGAGTAACTGCTCCCTTCCTGTTCCTGACTTCTACCCATATTGACTCAAAAGAGGATCCTGCTACATTACCCACCCTTTCTGTAGCTGTAATAGTATCCCTGACCAGTAATGCCAGCCCTCCTCCCCTTTTTCCGCCCTCTCTATCCCTTTTAAAGCACTGAAATCCAGGAATATTGAGAATCCATTCCTACCCTGGTGCCAGCCAAGTCTCTGTAATGGCCACTACATCATAATTCCATGTATGTATCCAAGCTCTTAGTTCATCACCTTTGTTCCTGATGCTTCTTGCATTGAGGTACACACATTTCAGCCCTTCTACCTTACTGTCTTTACACCGTTTATTCTGCTTCTCTTTCCTCAAAGCCTCTCTGTATGTTAGATCTGGCTTTACTCCATGCACTTCTTTCACTGCTCTATCGCTCTGGGTCCCATCCACCTCGCAAATTAATTTAAACCCTCCCGAACCATGCTAGCAAACCTACCTGCAAGGATATTTAAACGCAAACAACAGGAATTTTGCAGATGCTGGAAATTCAAGCAACACACATCAAAGTTGCTGGTGAACGCAGCAGGCCAGGCAGCATCTGTAGGACGAGGTGTAGTCGACATTTCAGGCCGAGACCCTTCATCAGGACTAACTGAAGGAAGAGTGAGTAAGGGATTTGAAAGTTGGAGGGGGAGGGGGAGGGGGAGGGGGAGGGGGAGATCCAAAATGATAGGAGAAGACAGGAGGGGGAGGGATAGAGCCAAGAGCTGGACAGGTGATAGGCAAAAGGGGATACGAGAGGATCATGGGACAGGAGGTCCGGGAAGAAAGATGGGGGGAGGGGGGACCCAGAGGATGGGCAAGAGGTATATTCAGAGGGACAGAGGGAGAAAAAGGAGAGTGAGAGAAAGAATGTGTGCATAAAAATAAGTAACAGATGGGGTACGAGGGGGAGGTGGGGCCTTAGTGGAAGTTAGAGAAGTCGATGTTCATGCCATCAGGTTGGAGGCTACCCAGACGGAATATAAGGTGTTGTTCCTCCAACCTGAGTGTGGCTTCATCTTTACAGTAGAGGAGGCCGTGGATAGACATGTCAGAATGGGAATGGGATGTGGAATTAAAATGTGTGGCCACTGGGAGATCCTGCTTTCTCTGGCGGACAGAGCGTAGATGTTCAGCAAAGCGGTCTCCCAGTCTGCGTCGGGTCTCGCCAATATATAAAAGGCCACATCGGGAGCACTGGACGCAGTATATCACCCCAGTCGACTCACAGGTGAAGTGTTGCCTCACCTGGAAGGACTGTTTGGGGCCCTGAATGGTGGTAAGGGAGGAAGTGTAAGGGCATGTGCAGCACTTGTTCCGCTTACACGGATAAGTGCCAGGAGGGAGATCAGTGGGGAGGGATGGGGGGGACGAATGGACAAGGGAGTTGTGTAGGGAGCGATCCCTGCGGAATGCAGAGGGGGGGGAGAGGGAAAGATGTGTTTAGTGGTGGGATCCCGTTGGAGGTGGCGGAAGTTACGGAGAATAATATGTTGGACCCGGAGGCTGGTGGGGTGGTAGGTGAGGACCAGGGGAACCCTATTCCTAGTGGGGTGGCGGGAGGATGGAGTAAGAGCAGACGTACGTGAAATGGGGGAGATGCGTTTAACCATGGATTTTCACCATGTATGTCTAGTCCTTATATACTTCCATCCCCCATCAGGAAGGTCTCAAAGCTCTACGCTTTTTGGATTCCAGACCTAATCAGTTCCCCTCTACCACCACTCTGCTCCGTCTAGCGGAATTAGTCCTTACTCTTAATAATTTCTCCTTTGGCTCCTCCCACTTCCTCCAAACTAAAGGTGTAGCTATGGGCACCCGTATGGGTCCTAGCTATGCCTGCCTTTTTGCTGGGTTTGTGGAACAATCTATGTTTCGTGCCTATTCTGGTATCTGTCCCCCACTTTTCCTTCGCTACATCGACGACTGCATTGGCGCTGCTTCCTGCACACATGCAGAACTCATTGACTTTATTAACTTTGCCTTACCCTGCCCTCAAGTTTACCTGGTCCATTTCCGACACCTCCCTCCCCTTTCTAGATCTTTCTGTCTCTGTCTCTGGAGACAGCTTATCCACTGATGTCTACTGACTCTCACAGCTATCTGGACTATTCCTCTTCTCACCCTGTCTCTTGCAAAATCGCCATCCCCTTCTCGCAATTCCTCTGTCTCCGCCGCATCTGCTCTCAGGATGAGGCTTTTCATTCTAGGACGAGGGAGATGTCTTCCTTTTTTAAAGAAAGGGGCTTCCCTTCCTCCACTATCAACTCTGCTCTTAAACGCATCTCCCCCATTTCACGTACATCTGCTCTCACTCCATCCTCCTGCCACCCCACTAGGAATATGGTTTCCCTGGTCCTCACCTACCACCCCACCAGCCTCCGGGTCCAACATATTATTCTCCGTAACTTCCACCACCTCCAACGGGATCCCACCACTAAGCACATCTTTCCCTCCCCGCCTCTCTCTGCATTCCGCAGGGATCGCTCCCTACACAACTCCCTTGTCCATTCGTCCCCCCCATCCCTCCCCACTGATCTCCCTCCTGGCACTTATCCGTGTAAGCAGAACAAGTGCTACACATGCCCTTACACTTCCTCCCTTACCACCATTCAGGGCCCCAAACAGTGCTTCCAGGCGAGGCAACACTTCACCTGTGAGTCGACTGGGGTGATATACTGCGTCCGGTGCTCCCAATGTGGCCTTTTATATATTGGCGAGACCCGACACAGACTGGGAGACCGCTTTGCTGAACATCTACGCTCTGTCCGCCAGAGAAAGCAGGATCTCCCAGTGGCCACACATTTTAATTCCACATCCCATTCCCATTCTGACATGTCTATCCACGGCTTCCTCTACTGTAAAGATGAAGCCACACTCAGGTTGGAGGAACAACACCTTATATTCCGTCTGGGTAGCCTCCAACCTGATGGCATGAACATCGACTTCTCTAACTTCCGCTAAGGCCCCACCTCCCCCTCGTACCCCATCTGTTACTTATTTTTATGCACACATTCTTTCTCTCACTCTCCTTTTTCTCCCTCTGTCCCTCTGAATATACCTCTTGCCCATCCCCTGGGTCCCCCCCCCCTGTCTTTCTTCCCAGACCTCCTGTCCCATGATCCTCTTGTATCCCCTTTTGTCTATCACCTGTCCAGCTCTTGGCTCCATCCCTCCCCCTCCTGTCTTCTCCTATCATTTTGGATCTCCCCCTCCCCTTCCCCCTCCAACTTTCAAATCCCTTACTCACTCTTCCTTCAGTTAGTCCTGACGAAGGGTCTCGGCCTGAAACGTCGACTGCACCTCTTCCTACAGATGCTGCCTGGCCTGCTGCGTTCACCAGCAACTTTGGTGTGTGTTGGGGAAATTACTTTGCTCAGCAAGTGGATGCATCAAGGCAAAAGATGGCAGCTTAATTATGAACAAAGAGGTAATCCTAAACAGATGGACAGAATATATAAAAGAACTTTTTGAAGACCAAAGAGGAGAAAAACCGAACATAAAGAAGAATCTTGAAGGACCTAGCATTCTAAAATCAGAAATTCGAGCATCCGTAAATAAAACAAAACATAAACAGAGCAAATGGTCCAGACAACATTGCTGTTGAAATGATACTGGCCTTAGAAGATTTTGGAATAGAGAAAATAACAGAAATAGCAAATGAAATCTATGATCATGGAGTGATACCTGATGATTTAAGTAAAACAGTGTTCATCACAGTTTCAAAGAAAGAGGCAGCAACAGAATGTGAGTTACATCGTACAATAAGCCTGATGAGCCACGTGGCAAAAATTCTTCTCAGAGTAATCATGATGAGAGCAAGACGCTGTATAAAACCAGAAATCAGTAAAGAACAATACAGCTTTGTGGAAAACACTGGAACCAGAAATGCAATTTTCATGCTACGGATGATCTGTGAACGAGCAATCCAGGTACAAAAAGACTTCTACCTATGTTTCATTGACTATACAAGAGCTTTTGACACTGTCAGACAGCAAGATCTTCTGGAAATGCTTCAAGATCTTGACATAGATGGGAAAGATATATGTTTCTTAAGAAACTTATACTGGGACCAGACAGCATCCATCAGAATAGGAGAAGTGAATGAGTATGTGAATATCATGAGAGGAGTCAGGCAAGGTTGTGTCTTTTCGCCAGACTTACTCAACCTGGTATAGTGAAAATATCTTGAGAAGTATCAAAGACATCAAAGGATTCACAATTGGAGGGCATAATATAAATAACATCAGATATGCTGATGACATCGTACTAATAGCTGACTCAGAAACAAAACTTCAAGAACTACTCACTACAGTGGCAGCAGAAAGTGATCGCAGAGGCCTCTCAATCAACACCAAGAAGACAGAAAGCGTGGTCATCTCCAGAAGGACAAACATCCCACAATGTGTGATCAAGATCGGAAATACAAACATCAAACAAGTCAACAGATTCAGATATCTTGGCAGCATAATAACAAGTAATGGCAGGTGCGACACAGATATCAAATACAGAATAGCAATGGCGAAAGAAGCTTTCCAAAAAATGAAGACCATATTAACAGACAGAAAGATGAGCACATACACTAAAAACAGAATACTGCAGTGCTACATTTATTCTATCCTGACTTAAGGAAGTGAATGCTGGACCATTTCCCCAGCAATGGAAGAGAGACCGGAAGCAGCTGAATTATGGTTCTACAGGAGAACGTTAAAAATATCATGGACCACACACACATCAAATGAAGAAATTCTCAGAAGAGCCCAAGCAGTTCAATCACTCATACCAACAATAAGAGAAGGACAACTCAGATTCTTAGGACACATCGTGCGGAAAGATGAACTAGAAAAACTCATACTCTATGGAAAGATTGAGGGGAGTAAACCTAGAGGAAGACTTCGGCTTACGTACATCAAAAGCATAGCCAGGTGGCTACACATCGAGGAAATGGAAGTCATCCAAAAAACGAAGAATAGATCTATATGGAAAACCATGGTCACCAAATTCTTCATCGGATATGGTACCTAGACAGACAGACCGATACCCCTCATAATTTTGTAAACCTCTATCAAATCTCCTCTCATTTTTCTACACTCCAAGGAATAAAGTCCTAACCTGTTCAATCTTTTCCTATAACTCAACTTCTGAAGATCCGGCAATATCCTAGTAAATCTTCTCTGCACACTTTCAATCTTACTGATATCCTTCCTATAGTTAGGTGACCAGAACTGTACACAATACTCCAAATTTGGCCTCACCAATGTCTTATACAACCTCCCCATAACATCCCAACTCCTATACTCAATACTTTGATTTATGAACGCCAGGATGCTAATAACCTTCTTTACAACCCTGTCTACCTGTGACGCCACTTTCAGGGAATTATGTATCTGAACTCCCAGATCCCTTTGTTCCTCTGCACTCCTCAGTGCCCTACCATTTACTGTGTATGTCCTACCTTGATTTGTCCTTCCAAAATGCAACACCTCACACTTGTCCACTTGCCTTTAGACAGCAAGCACCTCCGATGTAATCTGTACAGAGTCCATAAAGTTGATGCCATTTTGTCTTCCTTCTA
Source organism: Mobula birostris (assembly GCF_030028105.1). NCBI lineage: Eukaryota > Metazoa > Chordata > Chondrichthyes > Myliobatiformes > Myliobatidae > Mobula > Mobula birostris. Next base: position 232,175,512 of record NC_092372.1, on the reverse strand, counting down.
TGTCCATCTCCTGATTTCTTTCTTAAGTGTTCTGTTGCATTTCTTGTACTCCTTAAGCCCTTCACTTGCTTCTTCCTGCCTATACCTGCAATTCACCTCCTTTTTTTTCTTAACCAGGGCCTCAATATCTCTTGAAAATGAAGATTCCCTACAACTGTTAACTTTATCTTTTATTCTGACGGGCACATACAAGCTTTGTACTCTCAAGATTTCAGTTTTGAAGGCCTCTTACTTACCAAGTATACCTTTGCCAGAAAACAGCCTGTCCGAATCCTCACTTTTCAGATCCTTTCCAATATCAACAAAATTGGCCTTTGTCCAATTTGCAATCTCAACCCACGGACCAGAACTATCTTTATGCATACTTACTTTGAAACTAGTGGCATTGTGATGACTAGATGTGAAGTGTCCAGATTCCATTGAATTTCCGCTGCCATTGAATCAGGTCTGATATATTTTCCTTTTCAACTGCATTCTCCTGCCTTCTCTGCATAACCTGTGATGTCCTTGCTAACCAAGAACATCTCAACCTCTGCTTCAGATACACCTAGTGACTTGGCCTGTACAGCTGTCTGTGGTGATGATTTCCACAAATCTACTAAAGTTCAAACCAAAGTAAATTTATTATCAAAGTACATATATGTCGCCATATACAACTCTGAGATTCATTTCTTTTGTTTTCTTCAAAGGATTTAAAGTTGCTGACCCTCTCCATTCATGGACCTCTTGTTTCCTTTCCCTGAAGTCTATAATCATCTCCTTGGTATTGATGACATTAAGAGGTTGTTGTTATGGCACCACTTAACCAGATTTTCAATCTTTCTCTTATATGGTGATCTGTCACTACCTTTGCTTTGCCCTACTGTCGTTAGCAAAGTTGAATATTTAATTTGAGCTATGCTTCGCCAAGAAGTCATAAGTCTAAAGTGAGTAGAGCAGGGGACTAAGCACATAGTCTTGTGGTGCACCTGCACTGATGGAAATCATGGAGGAGATGCTGTTGCCAATGCGAACTGACTGGGGTCTGCATGTGAGGAAATCAAGGATCTAATTGCACAAAGGTGTATTGAGAACAAGGTCTTGAAGCTTATTGACTAGTTTTGAGTTGATGATTTTATTGTTAGTTTTTATTGAATGCCGAGCTGTATTTGATAAAGAGAAACTTGATGTATGCATCAGGGTGCTCTTTACCAACAGGAATTCCTTGAATCCACTTTCTGACTCAAGAAATTCCTCCTTATCTCTGTTCCAAACGGATGTATTTCTGTTTTGAGGTTGCGCTCTCTAGTCCCATAGGAAATATCCTCTCCATATTCACTTTATCTTGGCCTGTCAATATTCATTAGGTTTCAATGAGATCCACACTCATTTTACTAAACACCAGCTAGTGCAGGCCCGGAGCCATCAAACACTTCTCATAAGGTAACCCTTTCATTGTGAGAATAATTCTCGTAAACATGCTCTGTACCCTTGCCAATGTCAGCACATCCTTTTGTAGATATTGGACCCAACACTGCTCACAATACTCCATATGCGCTCTGCCCAATGCCTTGTAAAACCTCAGGATGGACTATTATAATTGTTTATTGTTTACTTCTGTAAAATTAAACAAGTGATGTTTGAAAGGGTTGACTGCACCTCAGTGTGAATCAATAAGTGATCACAGGCTCAGTAGGAGTAGTAACCCAGTGCTTGCAGTGATGTGCTTGCCAAAGCTTGGAGGCATGTACGTTGATTCACATAAGAGCATAAGAAATAGGAGCAGGAGTCGGCCATCTGGCCCATTAAATCTGCTCCGCCATTCGATAAGATCATGGCTGATCTGGCCATGGACTCATCTCCACCTACCTGCCTTTTCCCCATAACTATTAATTCCCCTAATATGCAAAAATCTATCCAACCTTATCTTAAATATATTTACTGAAGTAGCCTCCACTGTTTCATTGGGCAGAAAATTCCACAGATTCACCATTCTCTGGGAAAAGCAGTTCCACCTCATCTCCGTCCTAAATCTACTCCCCTGAATCTTGAGGCTATGTCCCCCAGTTCTGGTTTCACCTACCAATGGAAACAACTTTCCAGTCTCTATCTTATCTATCCCTTTCATAATTCTATATGTTTCTATAAGATCTCCTCTCATTCTTTTGAATTCCAGTGAGTACAGTCCCAGGTGACTCAATCTCTCCTCATAGTCTAACTCCCTCATCTCTGGAATTAACCTGGTGAACCTCCTCTGCACTGCCTCCAAAGCTAGTATATCCTTCCTCAAGTAAGGAGACCAGAACTGAGTGCAGTACTCCAGGTGTGGCCTCACCAGTACCCTGTACAGTTGCAGCATTACCTCCCTGCTCTTAATTTCAATCCCTCTAGCAGAGACGACCAACATTCCATTTGCCTTCTTGATAGCCTGCTGCACCTGCAAATCAACCTTTTGTGATTCATGCACAAGCGTTCCCAAGTCTTTCTGCACAGCAGCATGCTGCAATTTTTTACCATTTAAATAATAATCTGCTCTTTCATTTTTCCTTCCAAAGTGGATGACCTCACATTGTATTCCATCTGCCAGACCTTTGCCCTCATTTAGCTTATCTATATCTCTGTGCAGTCTCTCCAAATCTTTTGCACAATTTTCTTTTCCACTTAATTCAGTATTATCAGCAAACATAGATGACTACACTCAGTCCCCTCTTCCAGATATTTAATTTATGTCATGAACAGTTGTGGGCCAAGCATCGTCTCCTGCGGCTCACCACTCGTCACTGACTGCCAACCAGAGTAGCACCCATGTATCCCTACTTTCTGTTTTCTATTAGTTAACCAATCCTTTATCCATGCAAATGCATCACCCCCAACTGTATACGTCCTTATCTAATGGATAAGTCTTTTATGTGGCACTTTATCGAATGCCTTCTGGAAATCCAAGTAAATAACGTCCATCTGTCCCTCTCTATCCGCTGCTCTCATTATATCCTCAAGCAATTCCAGTAAGTTTGTCAAACAGGACCTTCCTTTGAAACCTTTGCTGAATCCATGCTGTGTCTGCTTGATGGATCCATTTCTTTCCAGATGCCTCAGTATTTCTTCTTTAATGATAGCTTCAAGCACTTTCCCAACTGCAGATGTTAAACTAACTGGCCTATAGTTACCTGCCTTTTGCCTACATCCTTTTTTGAACAGTGGTATAACATTCATTGTCTTCCAATCTGCCTGGACCTGCCCAGAGTCCGGAGAATTTTGGTAAATTATCACCAAAGCCTCTACTATAACTTCCGCCATTGCTTTCAGTACCCTGGGATGCATCCCATCAGGACCAGGGGACTCATCTATCTTCAGGCCCACAAGTTTGCTCAGCACTACCCTCTTTAGTGATAGCTATTGTATTAAGGTCCTTACCTCCCATTGCATACTTAACATCTCTCATTGGCCTGTTAGGTGTGTCCTCCAGCATGAAGACCGACACAAAATAGTCATTCAAAGCTTCGGCCACTTCCTCATTACCAAATATTAATTTCCCTCTTCCTCCAATTCCCTAGGGACCTACTTTCACTTTAACTACCCTTGTCTGCTTTATATAATTATATAAGCAGTTTTGGTCTCCTTATTTAAGAAAGGATGTGCTGGCGTTGGAGAGGGTACAGAGAAGATTCACTAGAATGATTCCGGGAATGAGAGGGTTAACATATGAGGGACGTTTGTCTGCTCTTGGACTGTATTCCTTGGAGTTTAGAAGAATGTGGGGAGACCTCATAGAAACGTTTCGAATGTTAAAAGGTATGGACAGAGTGGATGTGGCAAAGTTGTTTCCCATGATGGGGGAGTCTAGTACGAGAGGGCATGACTTAAGGATTGAAGGGCGCCCTTTCAGAACAGAAATGCGAAGTAATTTTTTTAGTCAGAGGGTGGTGAATCTATGGAATTTGTTGCCACGGGCAGCAGTGGAGGCCAAGTCATTGGGTGTATTTAAGGCAGAGATTGATAGGTATCTGAGTAGCCAGGGCATGAAAGGTTATGGTGAGAAGGCGGAGGAGTGGGACTAAATAGGAGAAAATGGATCAGCTCATGATAAAATGGCGGAGCAGACTCGATGGGCCGAATGGCCTACTTCTGCTCCTTTGTCTTATGGTCTAAAACTTTCACCATCCATTTTTATATTTTGTGCTGGTTTATTTTCATAATCCGGCTTCCCTTTCTTTATTAGTCCTGACGAAGGGTCTCGGCCTGAAACGTCAACTGCACCTCTTCCTACAGATGCTGCCTGGCCTGCTGCGTTCACCAGCAACTTTTATATGTGTTGCTTGAATTTCCAGCATCTGCAGAATTCCTGTTGTTTTCCCTTTCTTTATTGTTCACTCAGTGGTACTTTGTTGCTTTTTAAAATTTTCCATTCTTCCTGTTTCCCACTACTCTTGGCGATTTGCATGACCTTTTAGTTTGATGCCTTCTTTTATTTCCTTAGTTATCCAAGGTTGGCTCTCCCCACCCTTACTTTCCTTGATCTTTCTCTTCTGACACACCCTAGTGAGATGCTGACTGTCTGGAAGAGAAGGGACTTTAATCCAATAACAAGGCTGGTGGCCTTGGGAAGGTTATCAAAATAGCACAATAAGGATGATAGCAAAGTCCATACTGTATACACAATGTGAGAGGTAGATAAGGTTCAGAAACAAATGTTGGAAGCAAACCTGAATCACTGATGAAAATACAGTGCAAATGATCACAAGGAGTGTGATCAGTTTACTATGGGTTTAAAGTCAGGGCAGAATAGCAGTGGGATAATTGGTTTCACAACACCATAGATAAAAACAAATCCATTAGCATGAAGGTAATGTTGGAATAGCATAGGTGAAATCTGGTTATAAACTGGTGATACATGACTGCAGATAGTGGAGTCCAGAGTGAAAAAACAACCTGCTGAAGGAACTCAGTGGGTCAGGCAGCATCTGTGGAGGCAAAGGCAAAAGTTCAGGTTAGGGCTCAGAGAGAGCGAGGGAAGAAAAAACTGGTTGAGGAAATCAGGAGGATGGAGGGCAGGTGATACTGGGAGGCAGTGGGATCTTGACATTTGGTCTGGTGCTGTGGACATTTGTACACTGGTATTTAGTTACTTTGATGGAAAGCATTTAGGGGTCTCAAAACTAAGTGAAATATATCTCTTTATACAGATATACCAAAGGCGTGGACATGTGGAGTGTTGGGTGTATTTTAGGAGAGATGCTGCTCGGGAAACCGCTCTTTCCAGGAACTTCCTCAATAAATCAGATTGAAAGAATCATGAGTGTAATTCCAGCCCCCTCAAATGAAGGTACATTCCTCATGCAATGATGCTGCACTCAGATGCACTCATCAGTCTGGCTGAAGGTCCACAGGGATCAGTGCTGGCACCTTTGTTTGTGGTTCATATATACGTAACTTGAACAACAATGTACAGTGCCTCTAAAAAGTATTCAGCCCCTCTAGAAGTTTTCATGTTTTATTGTTTTACAACATTGAATCGCAGTGAATTTAATTTAGGTTTTTTGACACTGATCAACAGAAAAGACTCTTTTGTGTCAAAATGAAAATAATTTTCGATCAATTGGTCTAAATTTATTACAATTAGTTACACAAAATTATTGATTGCATAATTACTCACCCTCTTCAAGTAAGTATTTAATAGATGTACCTTTGGGAGCAATTATAGCCTTGAGTCTGTGTGGCTAAGTCTCTATCTACTTTGCACATCTGGACACTGCAGTTTTTCCTCATCCTCCTTTACAAAAGTGCTCACGCACTGTCAGATCACATGAGGATTGTGAATGAACAGCCCTGTTCAATCCAGCCACAAATTCTCACAAGGTCTGTACTTTGACTTGGTAATGCCAGGACTTCAACTTTGTTGATTTTAAGCCATTTCTGTGTAGGTTTGCCTTTATGCTTGGGTTCATTGTCGTGCTGGAAGACAAATCTTTTGCCAATTTGCAGTTCTCTTGCAGACTGCAACAGGTTTTCCTCCAGGAATTCCCAGAATTTTGCTGCATTCATTTTACCCCCTACCTTCATAGGCCTTCCAGGGCCTACTGCAGGGAAGCATCCCCACAACATGATGCAACCAGCACCATGCTTCACGTTTGAGATGATGTGTTTTTGATGTTGTGTGGTGTTTGGCTTATGCCAGACATGGCATTTAGTCTGATAGCCAAAAAGCTCAATTTTAGTTTCATCAGACCATAGAACCTTCTTCCAGCTGAATTCAGAGTCTCACACGTGTCTTCTGACAAACTCTAGCTGAGATTTCATTTGAGTTTTTTCAACAGTGACTTTCTCTTTGCCACTCTCCCAAAAGCTGTGACTGGTGAAGCACCTAGTCAACAGTTATATGTGCAGTGTCTCCCATCTCAGTCACTGAAGCTTATAACTCCTCCAGACATTGTGAGGGAGGTCTCTTGGTGACCTGCCTCACTAGTCTCCTCCTTGCACAGTCACTCAGTTTTGGAGGATGGCCTGCTCTAGTCTGATTTACAACTGTGCCATATTCTTTCCATTTCTTGAGGACTGATTTAGCTGTACTCCAAGGTATTCAGTGACTTAGAAATTTTTTTTTTGTATCCATCTCGTGTCTTGTGCTTTTAAATAACCTTTTTTGCAGAGTTGCGTGGAGAGCTCTTTTGTCTTCATAGTGTAGTTTTTTGCCAGGATACTGACTCACCAGCAGTTGAATCTTCCAGATAGAGGTGTATTTTTACAGAGACATCAGATACTCTTCATATGACAATCTATTCATTTTCATGAACCTCTTTTGAACCCTCTTCAATATCAGCATATCCTTTTGAAGATATGGGGCCCAAAACTGCTGACAATACTCCAGGTGAGCCCTCATCAGTGCATTATAAGGTTTCAACATTACATCCTTGCTTTTATATTCTAGTCCTCCTGCAATGAAGGCTAACATCGCATTTGCCTTCCTCACCACAGACAAAGGCTGCAAAATAACTTTAAGAGAAACCTGCACAAAGACTCCCAAGTCCCTTTTTGCCTCTGTATTTTTATTTTCTCTCCATTTGGAAAATTGTCAACCCTTTCATTTCTTTTACCACAGTGCATTACCATACAGTTCCCGACACTGTATTTCATCTACCATTTCTTTGCCCATTCTCCTAATCTGTCTAAGAGCTTCTGTGACCTTTCTACTTTCTCAAAGTTACCTGCCTCTCCACCTAACTTTGTATCATCTACAAATTTTGCAACAAAGCTATCAATTCTATCATTCAACTCATTGACATATAATGTAAAAATACGTGTTCCCAACACAGACCCCTGTGGAACACCACTAGTCACTGGCAGCCAACCTGAAACGGCTCCCATTATTCCCACTCTTTGCCTCCTGCCAGTCAACCACACCTTTATCCAGGCTAGAATACTGTGTAATACTGTGGGCTCATAGCTTGTTAAGCAGCCTCATGTGAGGCACCTTGTAACAGGCCTTCTGAAAATCCAAAATACACAATATCAAATGATTCTTCTTTGTCTATCCTGCTTGTTATTTCTTCAAAGAATTCCAAAAGATTTGTCAGGCAAGATTTTCTCTTAAGGATAACATTCTGACTTTGACCTATTTTATCATGTGCCCCCCAAGTACTCTGAGACCTCATCCTTAATAGTCGAATCCAACATCTTTCTAGCTATTGAGGTCAGGCTAATTGGCCTTTTCTTCTGCCTCTCTCCCATCTTGAATAGTGGAGTGACATTTGCAATTTTCCAGTCATGCGGAACCATTACAGAATTAAGTGATTCTTGAAAGATCATTTCTAATGGCTCCACAATCTCTTCAGCCAACTCTTTCACAAACCTGGGCTGTAAACTATCTGGTCCAGGTGATTTATTGTCTTTGGACCTTTCAGGTTCCCAAGAACCTTCTCTCTAGTAATGGTAACTTCACACACTTTATAACCCTTGACACCTGGAACTTCCACCATACTGCTAGTGCCTTCCACAGTAAAGACTAAAGCAAAATACTTATTCAATTCATTTGCTATTTATTTGACCCTCATTACTACCTATCCAGTGTCAGTTTCCAGCGGTCTAAATTCCACTTTTACCTTTCTTTTACACTTCATATATCTGAAATACCTTTTGGAGTCCTCTTTCACATTATTGGTTACCTTACTTTCATATTCCATCTTCACATTGTTAATGACTTATGAAGATAGAAACATAGAATCGTTGAAAACCTACAGCACAATACAGGCCCTTCGGCCCACAATGCTGTGCCAAACATGTGCTTACTTTAGAAATTACCTTAGGTTACCCATAGTCCTCTATTTATCGAAGCTCTATGTACCTATCCAGGAGTCTCTTAAATGACCTTAGCATATCTGCCTCCACTACCGTTGCCGGCAACCCATTCCACACACTCACCACTCTCTGCATAAAAAAAAAACTTAACCCTGACATCTCCTCTGTACCTACTTCCAAGCACCTTAAAACTGTGCCCTCGTGTTAGTCATTTCAGCCCTGGGAAAAAACCTGATCAATGCCTCTCATCATCTTATACACCTCTATCAGGTCACCTCTCATCCTCTGCCACTCCAAGGAGAAAAGGCTGAGTTCACTCAACCTATTCTCATAAGGCATGCTCCTCAATCCAGGCAACATCCTTGTAAATCTCCTCTGCACCCTTTCTATAGGTTCCACGCCCTTCCTGTAGTGAGGTGACCAGAACTGAGCACAGTACTCCAAGTGAGGTCTGAACAGGGTCTTATATAGCTGTAGTATTACCTCTCGGCTCTTAAACTCAATCCCACGATTGATGAAGGCTAATGCACCATATGCTCCTTAACCACAGAGTCAACCTGCGTAGTGGCTTTGAGTGTTCTATGGACTCGGACCCCAAGATCCCTCTGATCCTCCACACTGCCAAGAGTCTTACCATTAATAGTATATTCTGCCATCATATTTGATCTACCAAAATTAACCACCTAACACTTATCTGGATTGAACTCCATCTGTCACTTCTCAGCCCAGTTCTGCATCCTATCAATGTCCTGCTGTAACCTCTGACAGACTTCCACACTATCCACAACACTCCCAGTCTTTGTGTCATCAGCAAATTTACTAACCCATTCCTCCACTTCCTCATCTAGGTCATTTATAAAAATCAGGAAGAGAAGGGACCCAGAACAGATCCCTGAAGCACACCACTGGCCACCGACCTCCATGCAGAATATGACCTGTCTACAACCTGCCTTCTGTGAGCAAACCAATTCTGGATCGATAAAGCAAGATCTTCTTGGATCCCATGCCTCCTTACTTTCTCAATATGGGGTATTTTATCAAATGCCTTGCTGAAATCCATATACACTGCATCTACTGCTCTTCCTTCATCAATGTGTTGAGTCACATCCTCAAAATTTTCAATCAGGCTCGTAAGGCACAATCTGCCTTTGACAAAGCCATTCTGACTATTGCTAATCATATGATGCCTCTCCAAATGTTCATAAATCCTGCCTCTCAGGATCTTCTCCATCAGCTAACTAACCACTGAAGTAAGACTTGCTGGTCTATAATTTCCTGGGCTATCTCTACTCCCTTTCTTGAATAAAGGAACAACATCTGCAACCCTCCAATCCTCTGGAACCTCTCCCTTCCTCATTTATGATGCAAAGATCATCGCCAGAGGCTCAACAATCTCCTCCCTTGCCTCCCACAGTAGCTTGGGGTACATCTCATCTGGTCCCAGCGACTTATCCAACTTGATGCTTTCCAAAAGCTCCAGCACATCTTCTTTCTTAATATCTATATGCTCAAGCTTTTCAATCCGCTGTAAGTCATCCTTACAATTGCCAAGTTCCTTTTCTGTAGTGAATACTGAAGCAAAGTAGTCATTAAGTTTCTCTGCTATCTCCTCCGGTTCCATACACACTTTTCCACTGTCACATTTGATTAGTCCTATTCTCTCACGTCTTATCCTCTTGTTCTTCACATACTTGTAGAATGCCTTGGGTTTTTCTTTAAGCCTGCTTGCCAAGGCCTTCTCATGGCCCCTTCTGGCTCTCCTAATTTCATTCTTAAGCCTCTTCCTGCTAGCCTTATAATCTTCTAGATCTCTATCATTACCTGGTTTTTTGAACCTTTCGTAAGCCTTTCTTTTCTTCTTGACTAGATTTTCAACTGCCTTTGTACACCACGGTTCCTGTACCCTACGATCCTTTCCTTGTCTCATTGGAACATATCTATGCAGAACTCCAACACAAATATCCCCTGAACATTTGCCACATTTCTGCCATACATTTCCCTGAGAACATCTGTTCCCAATATATGCTTCCAAGTTCCTGCCTGATAGCTTCATATTTCCCCTTACTCCAATTAAACGCTTTCCGAACTTGTCTGTTCCTATCCCTCTCCAATAGATAGAATTGTGATCACTATCTCCAAAATGCTGTCCCACTGAGAGATCTGACACCTGACCAGGTTCATTTCCCAATACCAGATCAAGGACAGCCTCTCCTCTTGTAGGCTTATCTACAAACGTACATATTATGTCAGGAGACCTTCCTGAACACACCTAACAAACTCCAGCCCATCTAATCCCCTCGATCTAAGGAGATGCCAAAGAATATTTGTGAAATTAAAATCTCCCACCGCGACAAACCTGTTATTATTACATCTTTCCAGAATCTGTCTCCCTATATACTCCTCAATGTCCCTGTTGCTATTGGGTGGTCTATGAAAAAACACCCAGTTAGTTATTGACCCCTTCCTGTTTCTAACTTCCATCCACAGAGACTCAGTAGACAATCCCTTCATGACTTCCTCCTTTACTACAGCTGTGACACTATTTCTGATCAACAGTGCCATGCCCCCACCTCTTTTGCCTCCCTCCCTGTCCTTTCTGAAACATCTAAAGCCTGGGACTCTAAATAACCATTTTCTGTCCCTGAGCCATCCAAGTCTCTGTAATGGCCACAACATCATAGCTTTAAATACTGATCTACGCTCTAAGCTCATCCTCTTCGTTCATGATGCTTCTTGCATTAAAATTTATATCTCAAACTATCAGTCTGAGCACATCTCTTCTCTATCACCTGCTATGCCCCCTCTCGCACTGTCTCCAAGCTTTCTGTATTCATGAGCCAACATCCCCTTGCTCCGTCTCTTCAGTTCGGTTCCCAACCCCCAGCAATTCAAGTTTAAACTCTCCCCAATAGCCTAAGCAAACCTCCCTGCCAGGATATTGGTCCCCCTCGGGTTCAAGTGTAGCCTGTTCTTTTTGTACAGATCACGACTGCCCCAAAAGAGGTCCCAGTGATCCAGAAATCTGAATCCCTGTCCCTTGCTCCAATCCCTCAGCCACACATTTATCCTCTACCTCACTCTATTCCTATACTCACTATTGCATGGCATAGGCGGTAATCTCGAGATTACTACCTTTGAGGTCCTGCTTCTCAACTTCCTTCCTAACTCCTAGTAGTCTGTTTTCAGGACCTGTTCTCTTTTCCTGCCTGTGTCATTGGTACCAATATGTACCATGTCCTCTGCTGTTCACCTTCCCACTTCAGAATATCGTGGATGTGATCAGAAACTTCCCGGACTCTGGCACCTGGGAGGCAAACTACCATCCGTGTTTCGTTTCTGCGTCCACGGAACCGCCTGTCTGAACCCCTAACTATAGAGTCCCCTATCACTGCTGCCTTCTTCCTTTCCCTACCCTTCTGAGCCACAGGGCCAGACTCTGTGCCAGAGGCATGTCCCCCCCAACAGTACTCAAACAGGAGTGCTTACTGTTAAGGGGGACAACCGCAGTTTACTCTCTTATATTTTACCCTTGCCCTTCCATCTCATGACTGTTACCCAGTTATCTGAGTCTCGAAGCCCTGGTGTGACTACTTGCCTATAGCTCCTCTCTATCACCTCACTTTCCCTGACTAGACGAAGGTCATTGAACTGCAGAAGATACCTTCTGTTAGTTTTTAAAAGCATCCCAATTCTCTTGCGTCTCACTAACTTTTGCTCTATTTTATGCCCTTTCTTTGGCTTTTATGTAGGCTTCAACTTCTCTTGTTTGCCACAGTTATGTCATCTTTTAGAATCCTTCTTCTTTGGGATATATATATCTTGTGTCTTCCAAATTGGTTCCAGTAATTCCAGCTATTGTTGCTCTGCTGTTACCCCTGCCTGTGTTCTTTTCTAATCAATCCTGGCTTACTCCTCTCTTGTGGCTCTGTAATTCTAATTATACCACTGTAATACTGATACATCTGCCATCAGCTTCTCTTTCTCAAATTTCAGGGTGAATTTAATCATATTATGATCACTTGACCCTAAGGGTTCTTTTACCTTAAGCTCTCCAGTCAGTTTTGCTTAATCACACAACATCCAATAAAAATAGCTGATCCCCTAACGATCTCAAACACGAGCTGCTCTAAAAAGCCATTTCATAGGCACTTTAGAAATTTCCCCTCTTATAACCCAGCACCAAAACTGATTTTCCCAATCTACGTGCATATTGAAATTCCCCACGACTATTGTAACATTGCCCTTTTCTATCTTCTGTTGTAATTTGCAGACTACATCCTTACTACTGTTTGGGGGGCTATGTACAACTCCCATCAGGGTCTTTTTACCATTGCAGTTCCTTAGCTTGGTCCACAATGATTCAGTAGCTTCTGCCACTTTGTCACCTCTTTCTAATGACTTGACTTTGTGTTTTACCAAAAGAGCAAAGCTGCCCCCTCTGCTTTCCTGCTTCTCATTTTGATACATTAGGTATCCTTGGACATTCAGCTATAATCTTTTTTAGCGATGATTCAGTGATACCTACAACATCACACTGCCAATCTGCAACTGTGATGCAAGTTCATCTGCCTTGCGCATACTGGGTACATTCAGGTCACTTGTCTGAGTGCTACTGGTACCATGTAACCCAGTACTACCTATTGCATGGTCGGGTGGTCGGCGACTAAACCAGCTCCCCGCCAGGCTTGCCTGGTGAGGAGGGTGGCTAGACACCCTGCAGGACCCTCTTGTAGGGTGAATGGCCATCCAACAAACACGTGCTGTGAAGCGCGGAAAGGGCATCCCTGGCATCAAAGCTTGGTCTGGCCATTCACTGCAACAGAACTTCCCCCAGCCATCTTGGACCCTACCATGCTGCTGGATCTGGGAGGGGATGTCGAGAGGGTGGGTCTGGACCTGTGCAACCCCCTACTCACCTAAAATCCACTCACACACATGCTGTTTCTTTCTGAGGAGTGGTGTATCCTATATCAAACCCCACTAACTGACTGAAAGGAACCATCATCATCCTATGGGATGGATAGCCAGAGAGAGAGAAAGGATACATTCAAATACAAAACCTTTAGTCCTGTATTTGCCTTTTTGATTTTGTCTGAATTTTACATTGCTGTTGACTGCAATTTTACCCTATCAGCAGGTTGTCCTAACTACACATTGCCTCTATTTGTAAACCAGCTACTTCATCTTCAGCACTATCATCCACCTTTGCTAAGATACTTCTTGCACTGAAATATAATACTAATATATTTCATATATTGCAATATAGCTGCTGGTACATTGAAATATAAATGTACCTGTGGCTCAAGAAAGTAATACATTACTTCTGGTAAAGAATGGCATCAAATCAGTGGAAAGATGTGACATAGGATAGGAAGACGTTGAATCCTTGTGGGTTCAGTTAAGAAACTGCAAAAGTAAAAGGACTCTGAAGGCAGTTATATACAGGCCCACAAACAGGAGCTGGATTGTAGACTACAGGTTATAATGGGAAAGAGAAGAGCCGTGTCAAAAGGGAAATTTTATGATAGAGATTTTAACATGCAGGTTGATTGAGAAAATCAGGTTGGTAATGGATCTCAAGAGAGTAAGTTTGTTGAATGCCTACGAGATGGCTTTTTAGAGCAGTTTGTCATTGAATGTATGAGGGGATCTGCTATGCTGGATTTGGTGTTATGTAATGAACCAAAGATGATTAGGGAACTTGATATAAAGGAACCCATAGGAGACGATGATCACAATATGATTGAGTTCAACTTGAAATTTGATAGGGAGAAAATAAAGTCTGATGTAGTAGTATTTGGGGTGCCACAGGGCTCGGTATTGGGACCATAGCTGTTTACGATTTACGTCAGTGATTTAGAGGAAGGCATTGTGAATAACATCAGCAAGTTTGCTGATGATACTAAGCTGGGTGGCAGTGTGATATGTGATGAGGATGTTAGGAGAATTCAAAGTGACTTGGATAGGCTGGGTGAGTGGGCAGAAACTTGGCAGATGGCGTTTAATGTGAATAAGTGTGAGGTTATTCACTTTGGGAGCAAGAACAGGAAGGCAGATTATTATCTGAATGGTGTGGAGTTAGGTAAGGGAGAAATACAAAGAGATCTAGGAGTACTTGTTCATCAGTTTCTGAAGGTGAATGAGCAAGTGCAGCAGGTAGTGAAGAAGGCTAATGGAATGTTGGCCTTTATTACAAAGGGAATTGAGTACAAGAGCAAGGAAATCCTTTTGCATTTGTACAGGGCCCTGGTGAGACTACACCTGGAGTATTGTGTGCAGTTTTGGTCTCCAGGGTTAAGGAAGGACATCCTGGCTGTGGAGGAGGTGCAGCGCAGGTTCACTAGGTTAATTCCTGGGATGTCCGGACTGTCTTACGCAGAGAGTTTAGAGAGACTGGGCTTGTACACGCTGGAATTAAGGAGATTGAGGGGGGATCTGATTGAGACATATAAGATTATTAAGGGATTGGACAAGATAGATGCAGGAAATATGTTCCAGATGCTGGGAGGGTCCAGTACCAGAGGGCATGGTTTAAGAAAAAGGAGTAGGTCATTTAGGACAGAGTTGAGGAGGAACTTCTTCTCCCAGAGAGTTGTGGAGGTGTGGAACGCGCTGCCTCAGAAGGCAGTGGAGGCCAGTTCTCTGGATGCTTTCAAGAAGGAGCTAGATAGGTATCTTATGGATAGGGGAATCAAGGGTTCTGGGGACAAGGCAGGAACTGGGTATTGATAGTAGATGATCAGCCATGATCTCAGAATGGCGGTGCAGGCTCGAAGGGCCGAATGGTCTACTTCTGCACCTATTGTCTATTGTCTATTTCTAAAGGAAACTACAGTGGTATGAGAGAGGAGTTGGCCAAAGTAAATTGGAAGGAGATTCTGGCAGGGATGACAGCAGAGCAGCAATGGTGTGTGTTTTTATGAAAAATGAGGAAGGTGCAGGATCGACGTATTCCAAAATCGAAAAATACTTAAATGGCAAAATAGTACAACCATGGCTGACAAAAGAAGTCAAAGCTAATGTAAAAGTGAAAGAGAAAGCATACAACAAGCAAAAATTAGCAGGAAGACATGGGATTGGGAAGCTTTTAAAAATCTACAGAGAACAACTAAAAGAATCATTAGGAGGGAAAAGATGAAATATGAAAGCAAGCTGGCAAACAATATCAAAGTGGATAGTAAAAGCTTTTTCAAATATGTAAATAAAGTAAGATGAAAGTGGATATAGGATCACCAGAAAATGAGGCTGGAGAAATTATAACAGGGGACAAGGAGGTGGCAGATGAACTAAATGAGTATTTTGAATCAGCCTTCACTAGCAGTGTCACAGATGTTGAAGGGTGTAAGGGAAGAGAACTGAGTGCAGTTACTTTTCAAGGGAGACGTTGCTCAAAAAACTGAAAGACCTAACTGCACCGTGCACCATAGTGTTCTGAAAGAGGTAGCGGTAGAGATTGTGGAGGCATTAGTAATGATCTTTCTAAAATCATTGGGCTCTGGCATGATGCCAGAGGACTGGAAAATTGCAAATGTCACTCCACTCTTTAAGAAAGGAGGAAGGCAGCAGAAAGGAAATTATAGACCAGTTAGCTTGACCTCAGTGGTTGAGAAGATTTTAGAGTCAATTGTTAAGGTTGAGGTGATGGAGTACGTGGTGACACAGGACAAGATAAGCCAGAGTCAGCATGGTTTCCTTGAGGGGAAATTTTCCCTGACGAACCTGTTGGAATTCTTTGTGGAGATTACAAGTAGGATGCATAAAAGGGATGCCGTGGATGTTGTATATTTTGACCTTCAGAAAGCCTTTGACAAAGTGCCACACGTAAGTCTGCTTACCAAGTTAAGAGTCCATGGTATCATAGGAAAGTTGCTGGCATGGTTAGAGCATTTGCTGATTGGTAGGAGGCAGCAAGTGGGAATGAAAGTATCCTTTCGTGGTTGGCTGCCAGTGGCTAGTGGTGTTCTGCAGGGGTCGTTGTTGGGACTGCTTCTTTTTGTGCTCTATATCAATGATTTAGATTGGCTTTGTTGCAAGTTTGCAGATGATAGGAAGATTGATGGAGGGGCTGGTAGTGTTGGGGAAACAGGAATGCTGCAGAAGGACTTCAACAGATTAGGAGAATGGGAAAGAAAGTAGCAAAATGAAATTAAATGTTGGAAAATGCATGATCATACGCTTTGGTAGAAGAAATAAATGTGCAGACACTTTTCTAAATGGGGAAAATCCAAAAAGCTGAGGTGCAAAGGGACTTGGGAGTCCTTGTGCAAAACACCCTAAGTTGCAGATAGAGTTGGTGGTGAGGAAGGCAGATGCAATGTCAGATCAAAAACAAGAGAAAATCTGCAGATGCTGGAAATCTGAGCAACAAGCACAAAATGCTGGAGGAACTCAGCATTTGAGTCCTGCTGAAGGGTTTCGGCCAGAAACGTTAACTGTACTTTTTTCCATAGATGTTGTCTGGCCTGCTGAGTTCCTCCAGAATTTTGTGTGAAGTGCAGTGTTAGCATTCATTTCAAGATGTCCAGCAGGGATATGATGCTGAGGCTTTATAAGGCACTGGTGAGGCCTCACCTCGAATATCATGACCAGTTTTGAGGTCCTCATCTAAGAAAAGATGTGGTGGCATTAGAGAGGGTTCAGAGGTTCACAAGGATGATTCTGGGAATGAAGAGGTTATCATATGAGGAACATTTGATAGCTCTTGGTCTGTACTCACTGCAATTTAGAAAGACGGTGGGAGGATCTCAATGAAACCTTTCAACTGTTGAAAGGTCTAGACAGAATAGATGTGGAAAGGATGTTTTTCATGGTGGGGGAGTCTAGGACAAGAGGGCACTGCTTCAGGATAGAGGGCATCTATTTAAAATCAGAGATGCGGAGAAATTTCTTTAGCCAGAGAGTGATAAATTTGTGGAATTTATTACCACAGGCTGCTGTGGAAGCCTTGTCGTTGGATGTATTTAAAGCAGAACTTGATAGGTTCTTGATTGGACCTGGCATCAGAGGTCAGGGGGAGAAAGCCAGGGTGTGGGGCTGGGGAGGGGAAAAGAGGATCAGCCATGATTGAATGACAAAGCAGACTCGATGGGCCAAATGGCCTAATTCCACTCCTATGTCTTATAGTCTTGTATACAGATCAGGACACTAGTCACACCATGCTCAACCGTTTGGTTCCTAACTTTGTCTGAGGACTTACCAACATCTGTGTCAACAACCTTTCCACTCACTGTACTGGCATTCTGGTTCCCATCCCCCTGCAACTCTTGTTAAAACCCCACCGTGTGGCATTAAGAAACCATCCTGCTAGGACATTAGTTCCCCTACAGATCAGGTGCAAACAGACTCTTCTGTACAGGTCCTACCTTCCCTGGCTGGAAGAGTGCCCAATAATCCAAATCTCTTATGCCCTCCCTCCTACACAAACTCCTTGGTCAGATATTAAATTGTATAATCTTCCTCATTCTGGCCTCACTAGCATGCGGCATGGGTAGCAATCTTGCAATCAGAACCCTGGTGGTCCTGCCCTTTAACTTAGCACCTTACTCTTTGAACTCCCCATAAGACCATAAGACATAGGAGCAGAATTAGGCCATTTGGTCCAACCTGCCCCTCCACCAATCTTGATATCATTTGTAAACTTGGCAACAAAGCCATCTATTCCATCATCTAAATCAATGATATGTAATATATATATTTATTTACATCAATTTACATCAGTGGTGCGCAAGTGGAACAGGTCACAAGCTTTAAGTTCCTTGGGGTCAATATCACAAATGACCTGACTTGGTCCAACACTTCACTGCCAAGAAGGCCCACCAGCGCCTTTACTTCTTGAGAAAACTAAAGAAATTTGGCCTGTCCCCTAAAACCCTCACTAATTTTTATAGATGCACCGTAGAAAGCATTCTTCTAGGGTGCATCACAACCTGGTATGGAAGTTGTCCTGTCCAAGACCGAAAGAAGCTGCAGAAGATCATGAACATGGCGCAACACATCACACAAACCAATCTTCCATCTGTGGACTCACTTTACACCGCACACTGTCGGAGCAGTGCTGCCAGGATAATCAAGGACACGACCCACCCAGCCAACACACTTTTCGTCCCTATTCCCTCTGGGAGAAGGTTCAGGAGCTTGAAGACTCGTACAGCCAGATTTGGGAACAGCTTCTTTCCAACTGTGATAAGACTGCTGAACGGATCCTGACCCGGATCTGGGCCTTACCCTCCAAATATCCAGACCTGCCTCTCAGTTTTTTTGCACTACCTTACTTCTCATTTCTCTATTTTCTATTTATAATTTAAATTTTTAATATTTACTAATTTTAACTATTTTTAATATTTAATATTTGTAATCCAGGGAGTGCGAAGCGCAGAATCAAATATCGCTGTGATGATTGTACGTTCTAGCACCAATTGTTTGGCAACAATAAGGTATAAAGTATAAGTATAAAAAAGAAGTGGTCCCAACACCAACCCCAGCGGAATGTCACTAGTCACTGGCAGCCAACCAGAAAAGGATCGTTTTGTTCCGACTCATTGTCTCCTACCAATCAGCCAATCAGCTAATGCTCTAACCATGCCAGTAACCTTCTTGTAATACCATGGGCTCTTAACTTGGTAAGCAGCCTCGTGTGGCACCTTGTCAAAGGCCTTCTGAAAATTCAAATATGCAACATCTCCTTTATCTATCCTACTTGTAATCTCCTAAAAGAATTCCAACAGGTTCGTCAGGCAGGACTTTTCCTGAAGGAAATCATGCTGACTTTGTGCTATCTTGCCCTGTGTCACCACGTACTACATAACCTCATCCTTAACAATTGACTCCAGCATCTTCCGAGCTACTGCAGTCAGGTTAACGGGTCTATAATTTCCTTTCTGCTGCCTTCCTCCTTTCTTAAAGAGTAGAGTGACATGTGATTGATAACGACATGGATGACGACTTCTAGCTATTCACCTTCCCACTTAAGAATGCTGAAGAGTTGTTCCGTGATGACCCAAACACTGTACCTGTGAGGCAACATACCATTCAGGAATCTCATTCTCGCCTACAGAATCCCCCTGCCCGTTTTCCTAACAAACAAATCCTCTGTCATCCCAGCGTGCCTCCTCTTTCCCCCCTTTCCCTTGTGAATCAGAGAGGCAGACTCAGTGCCAGACACCAGAGAGACATGGCCACTGTGACTTTCTTCTGTTAGGTCAACCCCTGACACTATCCAGAGTGGTATCCCGTTTGTTGAGGGAGATGGCCACAGAGGTACTCTGCATTCGATCCTTTACCTCTTTCTTCTGATTATCACCCAGTTTCTTGTGTCCTGCATCTTTGGTGTAACCACCTCTCCATATGTCCTATCTATCAACCTTTCTGCCTCCTGAACGATCCAGAATTCATCCAGTTCCAGATTGTTGGAAGCTGCTGCTGGGTGCACTTCTCTCAGTTTTACTTGCCAGGGACACTGGAAGTCTCCCTGTCTTCCCACATTCTGGAAGAGGACCATTGAACTCTCATTCCTGGCATCTCTACTGTCCGAGCTGAGTAGATATAGAGAAAGGAAGGAAGTAAAAACCTTAGCTTGGAGCTTATTTTTCTTTGCTTTCTCTGGCTGAAGCCTCTCTTCTAAGAAGCCTGGAAGAGATTAAGCCTCAGGACCTAGTGATTCTTGAAAAATCATTAGTAATGCCTCCACAATTTCTTCAGCCACCTCTTTCAGAACCCTGGGGTGTACACCATCTGGTCCAGGTGACTTATCTACCTTCAGATCTTTCATTTTCCCAAGAACCTTTTGCTTGGTAATGGCAAGTTCACACGCTTCTCACTCCCGACACTCTGGAACTTCTACCATCCTGCTAGTATCTTCTACAGTGAAGACTGATGCAAAATACTTATTCAGTTCTTCTGCCATTTCCTTGTCCCCCATAACTACCTCTCCAGCATTCTTTTCCATTGCTCCTATATGCACTCACGCCTCTCTTTTACATTTTACGTATCTAAAGAAACTTTTGTACCAGAGGAATCTTGGGGTCCAAGAACATAGCTCCCCAAAAATGTCAAAGAAAGCATATGGCAGGGCTGAAATAGCTAACACGAGTGGGTATAGTTTTAAGGTGCTTAGGAATAGGTACAAGGGGGATATCAGAGAATGGTGGGTACATGGAATGCATTGCCAAGGAAGATGGTAGAGGCAAATACAATTAGGTCTTTTAAGAGATTCTTAGGTACACGGAGCTTAGAAAAATAAAGGGCTATGTGGTAGGGAAATTCTAGGCAGTATCTAGAGTAGGTTACATGGTCAGCACAGCATTATGGGCTGAAGGGCCTGTAATGTGCTGTGGGTTTCTATGTTTCTATGGCATGCTTAAACACAAGAGATTTTGCAGGTGCTGGAAATCCAGAATAACACACACAAATACTGGAGGAATATACAGTTGAAGTCAGAAGTTTACATACACCTTAGCCAAATACATTTAAACTCATTTTTTCACAATTCCTGACATTTAATCCGAGAAAACATTCCCTGTCTTAGGTCAGTTAGGATCACTACTTTATTTTAAGAATGTGAAATGAATGCCAGAATAATAGTAGAGGGAATGATTTATTTCAGCTTTTATTTCTTTCATTGCTTTCCCAGTGAGTCAGAAGATTACATACACTTTGTTAGTATTTGGTAGCATTGCCTTTAAATTGTTTAACTTGGGTCAAACGTTTTGAGTAGCCTTCCACAAGCTTCTCACAGTAAGTTGCTGGAATTTTGTTCCATTCCTCCAGACAGAACTGGTGTAACTGAGTCAGGTTTGTAGGCTTCCTTGCTCGCACACACTTTTTCAGTTCTGCCCACAAATTTTCTATCAGATTGAGGTCAGAAAATGATGTCAAGTCTGGTTCATCCTTGGGAGCAATTTCCTGAAAGTACCACATTCATCTGTACAAACAATATAAACACCATGGGATCACGCAGCCCTCATACTGCTCAGGAAGCAGACGCATTCTGTCTCCTAGAGATGAACATACTTTGGTGCGAAAAGTGCAAATCAATCCCAGAACAACAGCAAGGGACCTTGTGAAGATGCTGGAGGAAACAGGTAGACAAGTATCTATATCCACAGTAAAATGAGTCCTATATCGACGTAACCTGAAAGGCTGCTCAGCAAGGAAGAAGCCATTGCTCCAAAATCACCATAAAAAAAGCCAGACTACAGTTTGCAAGTGCACATGGGGACAAAGATCTTACTTTTTGGAGAGATGTCCTCTGGTCTGATTAAATAAAAATTGAACTGTTTGGCCATAATGACCATTGTTATGTTTGGAGGGAAAAGGGTGAGGCTTGCAAGCCGAAGAACACCCTCCCAACCTTGAAGCATGGGGGTGGCAGCATCATGTTCTGGGGGTGCTTTGCTGCAGGAGGGACTGGCGCACTTCACAAAATAGGAATTCATCATGAGGAATGAAAATTATGTGGCTATATTGAAGCAACATCTCAAGACATCAGCCAGAAAGTTAAAGTTAAAGTCGGTTGCAAATGAGTCTTCCAAATAGACAATGACCCCAAGCATACCTCCAAAGTTGTGGCAAGATTGCTTAAGGACAACAAAGTCAAGGTATTGGAGTGGCCATCACAAAGCCCTGACCTCAATCCAATAGAAAATTTGTGGGCAGAACTGAAAAAGCGTGTGCGAGCAAGGAGACCTACAAACCTGACTCAGTTACACCAATTCAGTCTGGAGGAATGGAATGAAATTCCAGCAACTTACTGTGAGAAGCTTGTGGAAGGCAATCCAAAATGTTTGACCCAAGGTAAACAATTTAAAGGCAATGCTACCAAATACCAACAAAGTGTATGTAAACTTCTGACCCACTGGGAAAGTGATGAAAGAAATAAAAGCTGAAATAAATCATTCTCTCTGCTATTATTCTGACATTTCACATTCTTAAAATAAAGTAGTGATCCTAACTGATCTAAGACAGGGAATGTTTTCTGGGATTAAAGGTCAGGAATTGTGAAAAGCTGAGTTTAAATGTATTTGGCTAAAGTGTATGTAAACTTCTGACTTCAACTGTAGCAGGTCAGGCAGCATCTATGAAAGTGAATAAAGAGTCGATGTTTCAGGTCAAGATCATTCATCAGTCCTGTTTATTCATTTTTATATATGGTAGCCTTGCCTTCATTGGTTGTGGTGCTGCCCCATATGAGTTAGGCAGTCATACTGCAGCTATATTAATCTTTGGTTAGTTTGTACTATGTGGAGTTATAGCAGAAATGAATAATAAAGTTCAAAGTAAATTTTATAATCAAAGTACATATATGTCACCATTTACAATCCTGAAATTAATTTTTTTGCAGGCATCCTCAACAGATCTATAGAATAATATCTAAAATGTTATGTTGAAGTTGTGTAAGAAGTTGGTGAGGCCTAATTTGGAGTATTGTTTGCAGTTTTGGTAACCTACCTACAATTACTACTACGTCGACTCAGGCCTAGGGGGCCGGCATCGGGCACGATGACGGACTCTCCACTTCTCCCTCTCCCTCATCAGTGTGTTCAGTTCATCTGTATTAGCTGCGCTGCTGTCTTCTAGGAGCGTGTTGACCATAGTTTTGGGAGGGCGCCCAGGGTTCATCGTCCCATGCTTGGGCTCCCATATGTTGACTGGGCTGGCAGGTAGCTGGGGGTGGTGTAGACAGTGTCCTGTTAGTTGCAGTCTTCTCACCTCGATTTTAGTGGTGAGCATCGGTGGTCGTTATAGAGCTCGACATTCATCATGTGCTGTTGCCAACACACGTCAAGAGCCATCCGGAGCATTGGTGTATAGCAACCATCTAGAGACTTTTGCATAGTCTTGGTGAGTGTCCATGTCTCACATCCGTACATGAGAATGGACTCTATGACTGCTATGAAAATCCTCTTTTTAAGCCCTCTGGTCAGGTTCAACTTCCAGATTTCCTTTATGTCGTTCATAGACCTCCACGCCAGCGCCTCCCATATCTTTATGTCCTTCTCCGAATTCATTCTTGACCCGAGGTACTTGTAGTCAAAGACTTTTTTAATGGTATCATTCTTTATGGTCTTGAGAGTACCTTCGTTGCAGTTAAACGCCATGTACTCTGTCTTTTTAGCATTTAGGTGAAGTCCAACTTTATTGCATTCAATTTCCACTTTTGTCAGTAGCTGCTGTGCTTCCTCCATCTGGTCAGAGAGCAGGACTATGTCATCTGCAAAATCGAGATCTGTGAGCGTAACTGGTCTGACCCTTTTGGTTCCTCCTGGTTTTATGTAAAACCAAGCTTGTCATGATCTTTGGTAGCTTGACGCAGAGCGTAATCAAGGACGATTATAAAGATGTAGGGTGCCAGAGTGTCTCCTTGCAGCACACCAGCTAGGAGCTCGAACACTGGTGTTTCTCCGTCTGGTGATACAACTTTCGCCATGGTTTTGGTATAGCTGGACTCTATTGCTCTCAGTAGATGGTCTGGCACTCCGTAAGCTTTCAGGATCTTCAGCATTTTGCCTCAGTGAATGGAGTCAAAAGCTTTGTGAAAATCGATGCAAGTAAGCACGGCTGGTAGGTTGTTCTTCTTGATTTCCTTGATGATCCTATGGAGAGCAAGTATTTGCATTACTGTTGTGCGCTTATGCCGAAAACCATTCTGATTGAATCTTAGCTTAGGGTCAATGGCGGTGCGAATCCTGTTCAAGATCATCCGATTATATAACTTTGTTAAGATGCAGGTCAAGCTGATACCGTGGTAGTCATCTGTCTTCGTGAGGGATCCAGACTTGGAGACTGGGATAATGTTTGAGAGTGACCACTGTTCTGGTTTGTCGCCTTTCATCAGTGCCATATTACATATGTCCAGCAAGGTGTCGTCTAGGTCGCAGTTCTTCAGGACATCTGGTGGTATCCCATCTGGTCCAGTGCTCCTGCCCTGTTTGAGTGCATATTTGGCCTTCTTCAGTTCCTCAATGGTGAATAGGCTGTCATCGATGTCGACTTGCGTTAGTATCGTGAGTATGTCCTCTTCTTCTGTGATCGTTAGAGGGCTTCCCAGCAGGTTCTTAAAGTGGGTAAACCATGTCTGGACACAGTCATCTGCTGTTTTACCACTTATCTGACCTGATGGTGACTTCTTCTGTCTTCTGCTCTCATTGACTAGGCGCCGTGCTTCTCCATGCTGCATATCTTCATTAGCAGCCTCTATCTCTCTAATCCTCTCAGCTAGTTCCTCTTCCTTCAGTTGGTCGTAGGTGGCAAAGAGATTCTTCTTTGCTATCTTGAACTTGCCTCTTAACTCTTCTGTTTCGCTCCTCCTAAGTTCAGCATGACAAGCATTGACCACACTTCTTGCTGCGACGACGTCAGGATGTTTCGAGATCCAGCTTTTCTTGATTCGCTTCACAGTAGGCAAACTCTTTGTTGCATCTGTGTGTGCGTCTATGAGCTGTTAATAACGGTCGGTGGCGGTCTCTTCCTCTCCCTTTTCCAGTGGGCCGAAGCGATTTCTCACCTCCACTGTGTACTGGGCTTGAAGAATAGGTTGTGAGGAGAATGCCTTCCAGTCTGCCTTCTCCTTGGGGCCTGTGGCTTTGGGTTGCCGCAGGCTCAGTCTCACTTGCATTGATACTACTCTGTGGTCAGAACTGACCAAGTTGAAGGTGCTGTAGGCTTCTGTGTTGATCACACAATTACGACATTTCGTTCTTACGAGGATGTAGTCGAGCTGTTTGCTGCAGATGGAGGCTCTGTTTTCCTATGTCCACAGTTTACCAGCTCGCTTCTTGAGTTGTGCGTTGGCGGCAAAGAGACTGTGTTCCTGGACGAAATCAACTAGATATTGTCCATTTCTGTTGGTAAAGTCTTGGTATGAGTATGGAACATCTTCCAATCCAACCTGGGCATTAAAATCGCTGAGCACAGCCAGGAAGTTATGTGCTGGTATTGAAGTGATCAGTGTTGTGAAGTTAACTATAGAAGGCCTCCACCTCCTCCTCCTTGCTGCAGTTGAGCGGGGAGTAACAGATGATGACAGAGGTCGCCGGGTTTCCGCTGAATTTCGCAGTAAGGATTCTGTCACTGACTGAGACTATGCCCCTCAGTGCCTTTTTGCCTTGCGGTTCAACATCAGCCCTACTCCACCTTGTGCTGACATCGTCGTCGGCTCTCTCCATGCGGACGAGGTGATGAGGTGCTTCCCCTCTAGCTCTGTGAACCTTATCTCTTTGTCAGGGTGTACATGACGGTGTTCTTGGATCCCCAGAAAGGAGATCTCGTAGCTGCTTGCCTGTGATGCCAACTCTGTGCATCAAGGCAAGAGGCGGATGGTGTTTGCGTTGAAGGTTGAGATGATCGTTTTTACCTTGCAACGCAAAAGAGGCGCAGTTCGCTCGGCACCCCTGTCGGACTCAACCCTCCCTGTGGGGTTTGAGGTTGCATCTTCATTCTGCCTGTCTAGGCCAGGGTCTGGGCGTTCCGCAGAGTTCTGGAGCACTCCTGGCTCTGGAAGTATAGGGTTTATTGGCTTGTCTGTCATCATAACGCCTTACAAGGCACGAAACGGAAGACTGTGTGGCACGCCACTCCTCACACAGACAGTAGGTGGCCGTTGACTCACAAAGAGTTTATCCGCCCTTTGACAGGTTTTGTTTTTAGTCCTGCTGAGTGCCTACACACCCTGCTCCCTGGTTAACCAAAGTGCACCAGGGGACGTGCCGGTTGAGTCGCCAACAACCTGACCCGAGACAGGCAGTACTGGGCTACGTGGTACCAGTAGCAAGGCACGGCCCTGACCTGACACCTACATGGAAGATGTAAATAAGGTTGAAAGAGTACGGAGAAATTTACAAGGATGTTGTCAGCTTTGTAGGACCTAAGTTATAAGAAAAGACTGAGTCAGTTTGGACTTTATTCCTTTGAACGTAGAAGATCCAGATGGTATGTTGCCTCCCTGGTGCCAAGGTCAGGGGTGTCTCAAAGGCCAGGTTGCGCAACCAGAAGTCTTGGTGCATATTGGCACCATTAACATTCGTAGACAAGGTAGCAAGTTCCTGAAGAGAGATTTTAAGGAACTTGGTAGAAAGCTGAGAAACAGGACCTCCTGGGTAGTAATCTCTGGATTGCTGGCTGTGCCATGTGTCAGTAGGGCAAGTGGGAATAAAGGGAGCCTTTTCTGATTGGCTGCCAGTGACTAGTGGTGTTCCACAAGGGTCTGTGTTGGGACTAATTCTTTTTACATCGTGTGTCAATGACTTGGATGATGGAATTGAAGGCTTTGTTGCAAAGTTTGCAGACAATGATATGAAGATAGGTGGAGGGGCTGGTAATTTTGAGGAAATAGAGAGGCCACAGAAGGATTTACACGGATTCGGAGAATATTCCGAGAAATGGTAGATGGAATACAGTGTCAGGAAGGGTATGGTAATGCACTTTGGTAGAAGAAATGGAAGGTTTGACTATTTTCTAAATGGAGAGAAAATACAAAAAACTGAGGCACAAAGGGACTTGGGAGTCCTTGTACAAGATTCCCTAAAGGTTAATTTGCAGCTTGAGTCTGTGGTGAGGAAGGCAAATGCAATATTAGCATTCATTAAAAGAGGACTAGAATATAAAAGCACGTTGAGACTTTATAAAGCACCGGTGAGGCCTTACTTGGAGTATTGTGAGCAGTTTTGGACCCCTTATCTTTGAAAGGATGTGCTGAAATTGGATGTGATCAAAGCAGGTTCACAAAAATGATTTCAGTTTTGAATCAGGATCAGGTTTATTATCACCGCATATGTTGTGAAATTTGTTAACAGCAGCAGCAGTTCAATGCAGTACATAATATAAAAGAATAAAAAAAATAAAAAGTAAATCAATTTACAGTATACACATATTGATTAGATTAAAATTGTGCAATAAATAGAAATACAGGTCGACCTTCACTAATCCGGCACCATTGGGACCTGAGGAGTGCCAGATTAGTGAAAATGCCGAATTACAGAAGGATTACATTGAGCATGATCATTGCCGGATTATCGAAGGAACCGGATTACAGGTAGTCGGATTAGTGAAGATCGACCTGTAGTATATATTAAAAAAGTGAGGTAGTGTCCACAGGTTCAATGTCCATTTAGGAAACGGATGGCAGAGGGGAAGAAGCTGTTCCTGAATTGCTGAGTGTGTGCCTTCAGACTTCTGTACCTCCTACCTGATGGTAACAGTGAGAAAAGGGTATGCCCTGGGTGCTGCCTTTCTGAGACACCTTTCTGCCTAATGGATGCTGCCTTTCTGAGACACCACTCCCTAAAGATGTCCTGAGTACTTTGTAGGCTCATGTCCAAGATGGAACTGACTAAATTTACAACCTTCTGCAGCTTCTTTTGGTCCTGTGCAGTAGCCCCTCCATACCAGACAGTGATGCAGCCTGTCAGAATGCTCTCCACAGTACAACTATAGAAGTTTTATCGACTACACAAAAGCATTTGATAAAGTGAAGCACAATAAGTTATTTGAAATAGTACAGAAAAATCTAGATCTAGATTCGAAAGACCTCCGCCTAATCAGAAATCTGTACTGGGAACAAACTGCCGCTGTAAGAAAAGGTGGAGAAGTGAGTCAGTTTACAAAAATCAAGAGAGGTGTTAGACAAGAGTGTGTTTTCTCCCCTGATTTGTTTAATGTGTACAGTGAAACAATATTACAAAAAATAAGAGACATCTTGGGAATCAAAGTTGGTGGTGAAAACATCAATAATTTTAGATATGCGGATGACACTGTGTTAATTGCAAGTACGGAGGAAGAACTACAAAACTTAATTGATATAGTTGTTGAAGAAAGTGCAAAAATGGGTCTATCTATCAATTGCAAAAAGACAGAATGTATGGTGATATCCAAAAAGAAGGAGAATCCTATCTGCAGGCTGAGAATAAACGGGGAAGACATAAAACAAGTACAGAACTTTTGCTACTTAGGAAGCTGGGTGACATCAGATGGCAGGTGTGACATGGACGTCGAAAGAAGAATAGGGATGGCACCTTTACGAGAATGAAGAGTATACTGACCAACACTAAACTAGGCATGACAACCCGCCTCAGAGCACTGAAATGTTACGTTTATCCAGTTATATGGCTCAGAATGTTGGACAATATCTAGTAACATGAGGAAACGAATTGAAGCTGCAGAGATGTGGTTTTTGAGGAGGATGCAAAGAATATCATGGATGAAGCGAATATCTAATGAGGATGTCATGAACAAAGCTAGCACAAAAAGAGAAATAATGTATGAGATCATGAAAAGGCAACGTGACTTCATTGGACATGTGATTAGGAAAGAGGAGTTAGAATGCACGGTAATTATGGGAAAGACTGAAGGGAAGAAAGCAAGAGGAAGGCAAAGAAAAATGATGGAGGCAGCAGCCAGAGAACTGGAAATGAATACCAATGAATTGATCCACTTGACCCGAAACAGGAGTGTGTGGGCCACGGCAGTCAAAGCTCAAACTGGGCATGGCACCTGATGTTGATAATGATACATCTCTAGAGTTAGAAAATATGTGATAGCATTGCACCAGTGGTAGCTTTATGTGTGCTATCATGCATTTTATAACACTACCCTAAAATGAGCATTTCTGAAAAGTGACCAATATAAAGTACAACGTATATATCCAACCTAGTGGTATTTTGTCATCAGTGATCCCTCAACTTTGAAATTTCTCACAATGATAGCTGAGTTCAAGCACTTTTCATCAAATGTTGTTATAAAATTGTACGTTGAAAACTCTGTCATTGGTGACACTCACAGTACAGTGCCCAATTTTGGTAGCGTGAATCATTTTATTTTTTAGAAAAATATTTGTTTGTTGTTTATTTTGGAAAAGTCAATAAAAACCCTAGGACACATATTTGTAGAGAATTTATTCAGGAATTCAAATAAGTAATCACTTTTTGTATATATTCCATATTTAATATCAGTACAGCAGAAAATGTTACCCCCCCCAAAAGGTAAAAAACCTCTTTTGGAGAAAGTTCTGGAGTCTTATCAATGTCATGGTGTTTTCCATATTGTTGTGTCAAATCAAAACAATCTTAAGCTTTTGTCATAGCATATAGAATCACAGTACAATAATTCAAATGTGGGGTTCCACACGGCCATAATTTAGGCCCCATTTGGTTGTAAAATGAAAATATTTAATCCAAGACTGATTTCCATACTTTGTTTTCCATACTTTCATAACATATTAATAATCATAATAATTTTCCAAGTCTTCCACATCTTCCACATCTTCATCTGAACTTTCCACACTCTTTGAGGTGGATGCCTGGTTCTCACAGTCTGCCAGTCTACACATGTCAGTATACCTGAGGCCATTTGCAACACACATACAACTTGGGAGTGAACATTTTTTTGGACAGTGTCAGGCCAGTAGATCCAGGACGGCATCGGGTGCTGGCTGGCCTTCCATCCAGTGCACCACCAACTGTTCAGCTTCCTCTTCTCTCTTCATCTTCCATCCTGTGCCAACAGGGCTTGGCACGTGGGTCCTTCTCCAAACATCTTCTCCGTATACCAGCCTGGTAGTTGGCTTGTGTGCATGTTTTGTTAAGCAGTCCTTGCATGGTGGGAGTTGGTGACTTTCGATTTCACCTTTTTTGGCATAGAAAAGGTGATACCTGAGCTCATTGACCTTGGTGGTCGATGCTTTTGGGGCATACAGGAGACATATAAATGCCTCCAGTTTGTCCGTCAGTTCTGGGGTGAGGTCCCATTCCTGACCCAGCTCTGAGAATGTGTCCTGAGTTTCCCTGTTGCTGGTCAGAAGTTTTAGAGCACTTGTCTTCCCTTGGCCTGCAAAAGCGCCTATAGTGTCACATCCTGTATATGCGTGCAACCCGAGGAGAGCCCTACAAACCTCTATGCCAACAGTGGCAGCAACGTTCCTGATGTCTACAAGCCTTGTACTGATTCTAGTGCCACACCTCTGGAACAATGGGGCCTCAATCTTGTCACAAAATGCTAAAGACATGATGAAGACATCTGTGTCTTCTGAGCAGATCACTACAGACTGGTATCTCTCTCTTGTGGCATGGGCAGCATTGGGAAGTAGGTGGCCATCTGCTTCTTCTTGTTGACACTGAAGAACTGACACCTCTTCACTGTCTTGAGATGTGATTCTGTAACATTTGTCATTCACAGTTGCACACAGAATCTTCTCCTGTAGCTTTGCTCTGTACTCCCCCTTCCTCCATTCATGGACTATGAAGCTAATGATACTATTATTGTTACTGACTTTGGTCAGGAAGCTCCTCCACTGCCTCACCATCTGTGTGCCTGTGATACCTTGCAACTCATGACCAGTCTCTTCACCCCGTAGAGATCTTTCACTATTCTTATAGAGTTCTCCTTGTATGTGTCGAACACAACATCTATTCTGCTACTCTGACTGCCTTCCCTCAGAGCCATACCCAGAAATGTTGTGGCAACATCGCTGAAAGTAAATTGATCACCTTTTATTCTTTGGACAAAGTTCATTCCATCAACCACTGTAGCAGAGTTTCCTGGGAGTTGCTCTTCTACTGCTACATTTTTCTGCAAGGTTGTGGCTAAAGTAGCTTTATTTGTCTTTCTCAGCAATCCTTCTGGTGTGGAGAGGGCTCAGGGCAATGGTCCAAGGGGATGAGAAAGGATATCCTCCATACGTAGACTGTGCCCTTGTGCCATCACTAAGATGCGTCCAAACAAAGACCTGTCTGCTTTCAAGATGATCGCCCTCCCATTTGATTTCACTTCTCTCTTCTTACACATATCACTGAATGTTTTCAGCTTGTTGGTTTTCATTGGTTCATGGAATTTCTTTGCTGGTGGGTCTTCCTCTCGTCTCTTATCTTTGAAGGTTGCATAGCATTGCTCACCAATCTCATATGCCTTCATCAGGTCGGAGGCAATGTCCTTGGGGGCTGCCTTTGCTGTAGAGATGCTAATGAGATCCTGCTTCTCTGCAAATGGGTTGACCCATTCATGTATGAGGCTACCCACTGCTGAAACTGCCTCCTCATCTTTCTGGATTCTTGGCCGCTGTAGTTCCGCATGATAAAGCTCTGATTTGTTGTCTTGCACCATCTCCCTTAACTGTCCCAGGAATGCACTGCGGTGCTCAGCTG
Organism: Mobula birostris; assembly: GCF_030028105.1. Taxonomy (NCBI): domain Eukaryota; kingdom Metazoa; phylum Chordata; class Chondrichthyes; order Myliobatiformes; family Myliobatidae; genus Mobula; species Mobula birostris. Next base: position 232,144,112 of record NC_092372.1, on the reverse strand, counting down.
ATAGCTCCAGCATTCAGGCTGAACCGTGATGTGCCTCCAGGAGTCTGTGTGTCTTTGTTTACTGTGGCTTCAATAGTCTGGTCCACAGGGATCTGCCCAAGGGGGTTGTTACTTGACAGCTGCACTGAGAATTGGCCTGTCTTGAAGGCCTCATACACAGAAGGATTCTTCTCTGGGAGGTTCATCATCTGAGCAAAGTAAGGGGACAGGTACCTGGCATAATTCATCTTATCATAGGCAAAGCACCATAAGATCATGGTTCTTATAGCATGGAGATGCAACTCTCAGTCCCCCTCACAGAAAGCTACCACCGCTGCAATGCTATCACATATTGTCTAGCACTAGGGGTGCATACCTTGCCAAAAATCACTATAAGAATTATTCCCCCCAGATGGTACCGGTGGCCCAAATTTGGGGTCCTGGCTCATGGACTATATGGTGAGAGAGTCTATGACAAGAGGCAGCCTCAGAATAGACGGGCATCCTTTTAAAACAGAGCTGAGAAATTTGAATCTGTGAAATTCTTTGTCACATGCAGTTGTGGAGGCTAAATCTTTATGTATATATTTAAGGCAGAGATTGATAGATTATTGATTGGTCAGGGCATGAAGGGATATTAGGAGAAAGCAGGAGATTGGGGCTAAGAGAAAATTGGATCAGCCATGATGAAATGGTGGAGCAGACTCGATGGGCCAAATGGCCTAATTCTGCTCCTCTATCTTATAGTCTTATTATGGTCTAAGTAAAAACTGTAATTCAATTGTAAGCAAGTTGGGACTGCAGAAACTTGATTGGATAAGTACTAACCAATCAGGAGGCATGGATTATGGGGGTATAAATACCACCGTTCCTGACATGCCCAAACATCATCCCTGAAGAAGACAGCAGAATTTATCATTGATATGTTGGTTATGATCGATACCTGTATCCAGCTGGAAGTCTGAGAAGAGTTCATTGAACATTGGCTATTCTCCAACCCTCTGGGACCAATAGTTTGAAGCCAATAATATAATAGCATAATTTAAAAGGAATCTAGTAGTAAGGCTTTTATATAGAGTGATTGACATATGACACGCAGCCCCAACAGATGATGGAATCAAAGTTCAAAGTACAGTTACTATCAAAGTATGTACATCATATACAACCTTGAGATTCTTCTTCTTGCAAGTAGCCACAAAACAAAAACATAATAGAACTCATTAATAAAAACCCGCACAACAAAGACCGTCAAACGTCCAACATGCAAAAAAAAAGAACAAATTGTGCAAACAATAACAAAAGAAAACAAATAATACACAGAATGTGAAGTGCAAAGTCCCCAAAAGTTAATTAATCTACAGCCGTGGAGCCAGATCAGCACTGCAGCCAGTCCAGGAACCTGATGTCTGCAGCCCACAGCTGCAGAGTTAGTACAGCGCTGAGGGGAGCAAAGCCTCATGCAGTAGTGAGCTGCATACTGGTTTGTCCTTTACTCTCAGCCTTGAATAAGGGAACAACATCCGCAACCCTCCAATCTTCCGGAACCTCTCCCATCCCCATTGATGATGCAAAGATCATCGCCAGAGGCTCAACAATCTCCTCCCTCGCCTCCCACAGTAGCCCGGGGTACCTCTCATCCAGTCCCGGTGACTTATCAACTTATGCTTTCCAAAAGTTCCAGCACTCCTCTTTCTTAATATCTACGTGCTCAAGCTTTTCAGTCTGCTGCAAGTCATCAGTACAATCACCAAGCTCCTTTTCCATAGTGAATACTGAAGTAAAGTAGTCATTAAGTACCTCTGCTATTTCCTCCAGTTCCATACACACTTTCTCACTGTCACACTTGATAGGTCCTATTCTATCATATCTTATCCTCTTGCTGTTCACCATACTTGTAGAATGCCTTGGGGTTTTCCTTAATCCTGCCCGCCAAGGCCTTCTCTGGCCCCTTCTGGCTCTCCTATTTTCATTCTTAAGCTCCTTCCTGCTAGCCTTATAATTTTCTAGATCTCTATCATTACCTGCTTTTTTGAACCTTTTGTACACCATGGTACCCTACCATCCTTTCCCTGTGGCATTGGAACGTACCTATTCAGAACACCACATTTCTGCTGTACATTTCCCTGAGAACATCTATTCCCAGTTTATGCTTCCAAGTTCCTGCCTGATAGCTTCATATTTCCCCTTACTCCAATTAAACACTTTCCTAACTTGTCTGTTCCTATCCCTCTCCAATGCTATGGTAAAGGAGATAGAATTGTTATCACTATCTCCAAAGTGCTCTTCCACTGAGAGACCTGACCAGGTTCATTTCCCAATACCAGATCAAGTACAGCCTCTCCTCTTGTAGACTTATCTACATATTGTTTCAGGACACCTTCCTGAATACATATAACAAACTCCACTCTATCTAAACCTCTTGCTCTAGGGAGATGCCAATCAATATTTGGGAAATTAAAATCTCCCACCACGACAACCCTGTTATTATTGCATCTTTCCAGAATCTGTCTCCCTATCTACTCCTCGATGTCCCTGTTACTATTGGGTAGTCTATAGAAAACACCCAGTAGAGATATTGACCCCTTCTGGTTTCTAACAGAGAATCAGTAGACAATCCCTCCATGACATCCTCCTTTTCTGCAGCTGAGACACTATCTCTGATCAGCAATGGCATGCCCCCACCTCTTTTGCCTCCCTCCCTGTCCTTTCTGAAACATGTAATGCCTGGCACTCTGCCATTCCTGCCCCTGAGCCATCCAAGTCTCTGTAATGGCCACAACATCATAGCTCCATGTTCTAAGCTCGTCTGCTTTGTTCATGATGCTCCTTGCATTAACATAGGGACATCTCAAGCCATTAGTCTAAGTACATCCCTTCTCTATTACCTGCCTGTCCTACCTCTCACACTGTCTACAAGCTTTATGGATTTGTGAGCCAACCGCCCCTTCCTTCAGTTTGGTTCCCATCACCCAGCAATTCCAGTTTAAACTCTCCCCAATAGCCTGAGCAAACCTTGCTGCCATGATATTGGTCCCCCTCAGATTCAAGTGCAACCCATCCTTTTTGTACAGGTTATGACTGCCCCAAAAGAAGTCCCAATGATCCAGAAATCTGAATCCCTGCCCCCACTCCAGTTCCTCAGCTGTGCATTTATCCTCTACCTCACTCTATTCCTATACCCACTGTTGCAAGGCATAGACCGTAATCCCGAGATTACTATCTTTGAGGTCCTCCTTCTCAACTTCCAGGATCTATGAACATTTGGGGAGGCATAATATGAGCAGGAATAGTCAGCATAGCTTCGTCAAAGGCAGGTCGTGCCTTATGGGTCTGATTGAATTTTTTGAGGATGTGATTAAACACATTGATGAAGGAAGAGCAGTAGATGTAGTGTATATGGATTTCAGCAAGGCATTTGATAAGGTACCCCATGCAAGGCTTATTGAGAAAGTAAGGAGGCATGGGATCCAAGGGGACAAGAGAACTGGCTTGCCCACAGAAGGCAAAAAGTGGTTGTAGATGGGTCATATTCTGCATGGAAGTCTGTAACCAGTGGTGTGCCTCAGGGATCTGTTTTGGGACCCCTACTCCTTGTGATTTTTATAAATGACCTGGATGAGGAAGTGGAGGGATGGGTTAGTAAGTTTGTTGATGACACAAAGGTTGGGGGTGTTGTAGATAGTGTGGAAAGCTGTCAGAGGTTACAATGGGATATTGATAGGATGCAAAACTGGGCTGAGAAGTGGCAGATGGAGTTCAACCCAGATAAGTGTGAGGTGATTCATTTTGGTAGGTCAATTATGATGGAAGAATATAGCATTCATGGTAAGACTCTTGGCAGTGTGGAAGATCAGAGGGATCTTGGGGTCCGAGTCCATAGGACACTCAAAGCTGCTACGCAGGTTGACTCTGTGGTTAAGAAGGCATTTCGTGCATTGGCCTGCATCAATCATGGGATTGAGTTTAAGAGCCGAGAGGTAATGTTGCAGCTATATAGGACCCTGGTCAGACCCCACTTGGAATACTGTGCTCAATTCTGGTCTGCTCACTTTTGGAAGGACGTGGAAACCATAGAAAGGGTGCAGAGGAGATTTACAAAGATGTTGCCTGGATTGGGGAGCATGCCTTATGAGAATAGGTTGAGTGAATTCGACTTCTTCTCCTTGGAGTTTCAGAGGATGAGAAGTGACTTGATAGACGTGTACAAGATAATGAGAGGCATTGATCATGTGGATAGTCAGAGGCTTTTCCCGAGGTCTGAAATGGCTAGCATGAGAGGGCATAGTTTTAAGGTGCTTGGAAGTAGGTACAGAGGAGATGTCAGGGGTAAGTTTTTTTACGCAAAGAGTGGTGAGTGCGTGGAATGGGCTGCCAGCGGCGGCAGTGGAGGCGGAGACGATAGGGTCTTTTAAGAGATTCCTGAATGGATACATGGAGCTTAGAAAAATAGAGGGCTATGGGTAAAGCCTAGGTAGTTCTAAGGTAGGGACATGTTTGGCGCAGCTTTGTGACCAAAAGGCCTGTATTGTGGTGTATGTTTTCTATGTTTCTACGTTTCTATTTCCTTCCTAACTCCCTGTCGTCTGTTTTCCTCCATTTTCCTACCTATGTCGTTGGTACTAATGTCCTTGCTTTTATATTATATGCCCCTTGAAATAAATGCCAACATTGCATTTGTGTTCTGGGAGTTTTACACAAGGACTTCTAAGTCCCTCTGCACCTCTGATGTTTGAACCTTCTCCCCATTCAGATAATAGTCTGCACTATTGTTCCTTTTACCAAAGTGCATTATCATACATTTTCCAACACTGTATTCCATCTGCCTTTTTTGTCCATTCTTCCAATTTGTCTAAGTTCTGCTATATTCGCATTGCTTCCTCAGCACTACCTACACCTCCACCTATCTTCGTATCATCTGCAAACTCTGCCACAAAGCCACCATTTCTATTATCTAAATTATTGAGAAATGATGTGAAAAACAGCGATCCCAATACTGACCCCACGGCAGAAATGTGGCAAATGTTCAGTTGGTTGGCACAGGTTTTCAGAACCTTACTAAGTACTCCATCTGGACCTTCCGCCTTGCGAGGATGCCGCTCTTTAAAGACAGCCTAACATTGGCCTCTGAGACAGAGATCACAGGGCCATCAGGTGCAGCAGGGATCTTCACAGCTGTAGTTATATTCTCCCTTTCAAAGGGGGCATAAAAGACGTTGAGTTCATCTGGTAGTGAAGTATCATTGCCATTCATGCTATTGGGTTTCACTTAGTAGGAAGTAATGTCTTGCAAACCCTGCCAGAGTTATCATATTTCTGATGTCGCCTCCAACCTCATTTGAAATTGTCTCTTCAACTTTGAAATAGCCCTCTGCAAATCAAAGCTAGCCTAGGTTGCCAGACTTGAATGCTACAGATCTAGTTTTTATTAGACAGCGTACCTCCTGGTTCATCCACAGCTTTGCTTATCTTTTTAAGCAGCCTTATGTGTTGGAAATGCCTTCTAAAATCCAGGTAAATTACGTCTACTGCCTTTCCTTTGTCCACTCTGCTTGTTACTTCCTTGAAGAACTCTAACAGATTTGTCAGGCAAGATTTCCCTTCACAGAAACCAATCATCCAACTTCCCACTCACTTTTGCTAAATTATATGCCCTTTCTTTGGCTTTTATGCAGTCCTTAACTTCCTTTGTCAGCCACAGTTGCCTTCTTCTTCCATTTGAGAACCATTTCTTCTGTGGGACATGTCTATCCCCAGAAACCTCAGCCATCTCTGCTCTGCCATCATCCACACCAGTATCCTCCTCCAAATCACCTGGGGATTGTTCCCTTCTTAAGCAGGTATGCATTTGCCACTTTCCAGTCCTCCAGGACCTCGCCTGTGGCTGGAGAAGATATGAAGATAATGGTCAAGGGCCCAGCAATCTCGTCTCCTGAGACCTTCAATGACCTGACATGAATCCCATCAACCCTGGGGACTTATCCACCTTAATACTCAGTAGGAGATCTAACACTTCCTCCTTCTTGACCTGTAAACGCATTAAGATATTTATGCATTCAGCAATGATCTCTTGGTGTTTCATATCCTTTTCCTTGGTAAATACTGAGGTAAAGTACGCACTAAGTACCTCAGCCACATTGTTTGCATCCAAGCAAATGTTACCACATTTATCCTTGAGTACCCCACGCCCTCCCTAGTTATCCTCTTACTCTTGATGCCTGTAAAGAAAGCCTTGGGGTTCATTTTAATCTTACTTGCCAAGGATGTTTCACGGCCCCTCTTGGCTTTCCAAATTCCTTTCTTTAGTTCTTTTCTGGCTTCCTTGTGGTCCTCATGTGCTTCATTTGATCTTAACTTCCAAAGCTTTACATACTTTTTCTTCCTGACTAAATTCATCAACTATCTGGACATCCAAGGTTCTCTTATCTTTCCATACCCTGTCCTTCCTACTAACAGAAATATAAGCAACACACATCAAAGTTGCTGGTGAATGCAGCAGGCCAGGCAGCATCTCTAGGAAGAGGTACAGAAATATAACTTTCCTATACTCTGTGCAATTGATCTTTAAACAACCTCCATCTCTGATGTGAAGTTGCCAGTAAAAAGGTGTCCCAAATTAATGCTTCTTAGTTCCAGCCTAATGCTTACTCCAATTTAAAACTCTCCCACAGGATTATACCTATCCTTATCTATAGCTATCTTGAAAGTTAAGGAATTGTAGTCACTTTTCCCTAACTGTTCACTCACTGAAACGTCAATCACCTGATAAGGCTCATTACCCAGCACTAGATCTGTTATGGCCCCTCCTCTGTTGGACCATCCACATATTGATTTAAGAAACCTTCCTGGATACAGTTAACAAATTCTGCTCCATCTAAGCTCATTGCACAAAGAAGCTTCTAGTTTATATTGGGGAAGTTGAAATCCCCCATGACAATAACCCTATTATTTTTACACATTTCCTTAATCTGATTACATACCTGTTTCTCAATGTCCCAGTGACTATTCGGGGGTCTGTAGTACAATCCCATCAGTGTGATTGCACCCTTCCTATTCCTGAATTCTACCCAAATGGAGTCAGTGTCTGACCCCTCAAAGATGTGCAGCTATGATATTGTCCCTGATTAGTAGTGCAATTCCCCTGCTCTCGCTCACATTTACCTCCTCCTTTATCTTCTCTAAAATGTTGAAAACCTGGTACATTAATCACCCATTCCTGCCCCTCTCTCAACCAAGTTTCAGTAATGGCTACAACATTGTAGTTCCGTGTACAGATCCATGCTGTAAGTTCATCACCCTTACCCATAATATTCCTAGCATTAAAATATATACACTACAAACTATCCAACCCATCATAAACACGAGGAAATCTGCAGATGCTGGAATTTTAAACAACACATGTAAAAGTTGCTGGTGAATGCAGTAGGCCAGGCAGCATCTCTAGGAAGAGGTACAGTCGATGTTTCGGGCCGAGACCTTTCGTCAGGACCCATCATACTTCTTATTTCAATTTTGCCTTTCAATACTTCCCCTGACATCTACCTTCTGATCAGATCCTTCCGTTCATGGAACAATTGATAATGAACAATTCTTCTACTAACAGGTCTTTGGACTCTGGGAGGAACCCCATGCATTCCATGGGGAGGATGTACATACAAATGCCTTACTGAGGACCCAGGGATTGAACTTTGATGCCCAGAGCTGTGTAGTATCCTGCTGTCTGTTCTGCTACTGTGGCACCCCTAATTAGGCATCATAAGTTTAATTAGTTCAACCTGGACTTCTGTCATCTTCAATGCGATCCCACTATTAAACACATCATTTTCCTCCCCCTCACTCTTCGCATTCCACAAAGTTTGCTATATCATTACCTTTTCCACTTGTCTCTCCACACTGATCTCTCTCCTGGCATTTATCCCTGCAAGCAGAAAAAGTGCTACATCTGTCTTTACACCTCCTTCCTCACCACCACTCAGGGCCCAAGAGAGTCTTTCCAGGTGAGGCAACACTTCACATGTGAGTCTGCTGTGGTCACCTACTGCATCCAGTACTCCCTGTGCAGCATCATCTACATCGGTGAGACGTGATGCAAATTCGGGGACTGCTTTATCGAGCACCTTTTCTTCGTATGCCACCACACCATTTCAATTTGACTTCCCATTCCCATTCCAGCATGTTGGCCCATAGACTTCTCTACTGTCACGATGAAGCCACTCTACTCTCAATCTGGATACCCTTTATCCTGATGGAATTGACATAGATTTCCCTAACTTCCAGTAATTTCTCCCACCTTCCTGTTCTCTATTTTTCCATTGTCCATTCTGGTATCCATCTTACCTCTTCTCCTCACCTACCCATCATATCCTCTGGTACCTCCTTCCCTTTCTCCCATGGTCCATTCTCCTCTCCTATCAGATTCCTCCTTCAACCTTTTACCTTCCATCTGACACTTCAAACATTTTTACTTCATTCTCTCTCTCTCGTGATCTCACCCATCACCTGCCAGGTTGTATCAATTCCCTTCCCCCCATCTTATTTTCTCCTTTCCTTTCCAGTGCTGAAATATTGACTGTATATTCCCCTCCATAGATACTGCTTGACTTCTTGAGTTTCTGCAGGACTTCCGGGATGCCTAGGCACAACTCAAGTAGCAGCAATACTCTCAATGGATACGATTAAATTTTGTGTGTGTTGCTCAAGATTTCCAGTCTGTAGAATCTCCCGTATTTCTGGTCAGAAGGACCTCCCCCTGTGTTGTATTGTTCTTTGTTACAGACAAATCCCATCCCCTACAGCCCCAATAACCACTTGTGTCAAATGACCGGCAGGCAGTCCTGTCATAGTTGTGGGCACACAACAGGAATTCTGCAGGTGCTGGGAATTCAAGCAACACACATCAAAGTTGCTGGTGAATGCAGCAGGCCAGGCAGCATCTCTAGGAAGAGGTACAGTCGACGTTTCAGGCCGAGACCCTTCGTCAGGACTGATGAAGGGTCTCGGCCTGAAACGTCAACTGTACCTCTTCCTAGAGATGCTGCCTGGCCTGCCGCATTCACCAGCAACTTTGATGTGTGTTGATAGTTGTGGGCACAGTGGTTTGAAGTATGGGAGGAGGTGGCTGATTCTGGTGTGGTGTAGTGGTATGATGGGACATTTCCTGTATCAGTACAGCTCAAGTATCAGAGGCAGGGCTCAATGGTGAAGCTATTCTGTCTCTTCACAGATGTGCAGTCCATTAACTCGGATTATGGAGCTTCCGTTGTGCGGAAAGTTTTGACCAGGTGAGTTGGTACTTCCCTCCAAAGTGAGAGCCTGCCATTGGAAAACTCGCTTAGTGCTGTGACAAGACCTCTCATTCACAGGCCCAGAACCTCGATTGATCAACTCCTACCGAGCAGCACACCACCAGATGCTCTTGACCTCCTGAACAAGTTACTGATCTTCAATCCAGTTTATCGGCTCACTGCAGAGCAGGCCCTTGGACATCCGTACCTCAGCAGGTAAAAACAAAAAGCTTGTACTTCAGGGACCAATACAGTGGGGTTCTCGTAATACACCCGGACATCAACGGGTAAACTTATGCACTAATGCCAACAGGGTGCAAAGACACCAGGGACTGCAGAAGATGGAATGTGTGATGCTTGTCTGTCATATACAACATAATAGGGAACCTGTGTGGGAGGATTTTTAAAGTGGAAAAGCTGTTGCACTTGGGCAATTCCACTCTCTCAACCTTTGGAAGTCTAGGTCCAGTACTACGAGTATCATCACACTGGGGTCTTCCTTGGTTGCAGTGGATCCCCATGACTTCTCTGTACCTTGTCAAGGAATCATAGAGTTTTAAAACACTAGAGCACAGAAAATGGCCCTTCAGCCCATCTAGTCCATACCGAAACATTAATTGGCCTGGTCCCTTTGCCCTGCAGCCAGACCATAGCCCTCCATATTCCTCACATTCAGGTACTTATCACATATTTCTCTAAAATGTTGAAATCAAACCTGCATCTACCACTGGCACTGGCAGCTTCTTCCTTACTCTCACAACCCTCTGAGTGAAGGAATTGCCCCTCTTGTTCCTCTTAAACTTTTCACCTTTCACCCTTAACCCATGGGCTGTGGTTGTAGTCCTACCCAAGTTCAGTGGAAAAAGCCTGGTTGCATTTACTGTATCTATACCATAATACCATAAGCTACAGGTGCAGAATTAGGCCATTTGGCCCATCGAGTATGCTTTGCCATTTATCGTGGCTGATCCTCTCAGCCCCAGTCTCTTGCCTTCCCTCATATCCCTTCATGCCTTGACCAGTCAAGAATCTATCAACTTCTGCCTTAAATATATATAATGACATGGCCTTCACAGCTGCCTATGGCAATGAATTCCACAGATCCACCATTCCCTGGCTAAGGAAGTTTCTAGACACCTCCATTCTAAGGGACGTTCCTCTATTCTGAGGCTGTATCCTCTGGTCTTCGACTCTCCCACCATAGGATCTATCCTGTCCACATCCACTCTATCAAAACCTTTCACCATTCAGTAGGTTTCAACAAGGTCACGCCTCATTCTTCTGAATTCTAGAGATTACAGGCACAGAGCCATCAAACACTTTTCATATGCCAAGTTGTTCAATCCTGGAATCATTTTTGTGAATCTTCTTTGAAGCCTCTTCAGTGTTGGCACAGCCTTTCTAAAATAAGGAGCCTGAAACTGCTCACAGTTCTCCATGAGGCCTCACCAATGCTTTATAAAGTCTCAACATTACATCCTTGTATTTACATTCTAGTCCTCTTGAAATGAATATGAACATCGCAGTTGCCTTCCTCACCACAGACTCAACCTGCAAATTAACCTTTACAGACATCCCACCCTGCAAAAACTAATTTCAGGGAGGTAGCGCCATCAATTTGCGGGAGACTCCAGGAACTTCCAGGAGAGGTGGGATGTCTGCAATAGAGTAGCTCCTTAGCTGCTAGCCAGCTAGTTTAAATAACGTTAGCTATGCTAATGAGTGAATGACACCTGTTAAACTCACCTCAACATGTCTTTTACAGTCTTAACCCGCCATGGGCAATAGAAAAGTCACTGTTGCAAATAGTGCAGCGAGCAACATTTTTGATCCCTATTAAACAGGGGTACTGTTTAGTGTAGTCTGGGGTGAAGTACATTTTCTATTTTCTTTTTTTGGAACACTCTGCCATGGCGCTTGCTCTGTCTTTCTCTCCCTCTTGCACTCTCTCTCACTCTCGCACTCTCTCGCTCTTGCGCTCACTCTCTCCCTCGCGCGTGCGCGCTTTCTCTTACTCGCTCTCAAAAAAATCGATTTCCAGGATATTGTATATAATTTGCGGGCATCAGGGAGCTGCTATCAATATGTGGGAGACTCCTGGAACTTCCGGGAGAGGTGGGATGTCTGCCTTTAGGGAAATCTACAAAGGACTCCCAAGTGCCAAAAGCTTTCTTTAAAACATTATTTACCTGTGGCATACTTTCAAGGAATTCCCAGATCCCTCTATTCTACTGCACTCATCAATGCCCTATCGCTCACTATGAAAGTTCTACCCTGGGTGATCCTCCCAAAGTGCAACATCTCATAATTGTCTGCAATAAATTCCATCTGCCATTTTTCATCCCATTTATCTGGATAGTTCAGATCCTACTGTAAGCTTTGATAGTCTTCCTCACTGTCTACTACACCTCCACTTTTGCTGTCATCAGCAAATTTGCTGATCTGGTTTACTACATTACCATCAGGATCTTTAATATAGATGACAAACAATGGACCCAGAACTGATAACTGTGACGCACCATTAGTCACATGCCACTAGTCAGAGGCAACGTCCACTATCACTCTCTGACCAACTTCTAAAACAATTTACTACCTCATCTTGAATGCTGAGCAAATGAACCTTGTTAACCAACCTGCCTTGTGGGACCTAGTTAAGGTCCATGTGGACAACATCCACTGCATTGCCTTCATCAACTTTCCTGGTATCTTTCTCAAAAAGCTCTCAGGTTGGTTACACATGCCACACGCGACCTACCGGGCACTAAGCCACACTGATGATGTCTATCCAAATAATCATATATCAGGTGTAACCTAAGGTTCTGTCGGCTGCATACAGTAAGTCTAGGGAAGTCAGTCTCTGGCCCCACCAAACCTATGAGATTGAGATGCAAAACCTCCTGTTTGTGTAGATGCTGTGTGATGTGTTACCCTGTTACAAATCACAACCATGAAATAACAGATAATATACCACATTCAATTCAACGATTTAGCTTTATAATTCTTCATTTGACTAAAGGGTTGGTAAAGTAAAACAAAAAGTAAAGGTCTCATTTTAATGAAACAGCTAATGTGCACATGTTGGAGCTCACCGTTTCCCTTCTGCTGGTCGTCCATCAGTTTCCCCAGGCTTTGTCGACTACCGGTCCCACTCCAAGTACACTCCTTTCTGGTTTTCTACAACCTCTCCTTTCTGGCATCTTCTGCCTCCATCTTCCGCCGAACAAAAGACCCAGATTCCCTCTGTGTCAGGCACACAGCCAGAAAAAATACTCTCCTCTTTGGGAGGCTCATATTCCATAGCACCCGTTATCTCTAACCATAACCCAACACTGTTGCTACAGAAAGACCATTACATTAGCCGTGGTTCTAAAGACCATTACATTAGCAGTGAAACCTTTCCCAGGGTGTTACGCTGGTTTCATAGAACACATTCCAATAAGCTTCCCACTTCCCACTTATAAGCTCATCAGTTTATAATTCCCTGGTTTATTTTTAAAGCCTTTCTTAAACACTGGAACATTAGCTATCCTCCAATCCTCCGATACTTCACCTGTTGTTATGGATCTTTCAGATATCTCTGCCAGGGCTTCTGCAGGTTTTGCACTGGCCTCCCACAGAGTCCAAGAGAACACCTTGTCAGGCCCTAGAGATTTATCCAGCCTAACTTGCCTTGGAAAGAAAACACCTCCTCTTCTGTAATCTGTATAGGGTCCACGACATGGCTGCTGCTTTGCCTCACTTCCATAGACTCTGTCCATGTCGGATAAATACAAATGGGAAAAGTCTACTTAAGGCCTCCCTCTCAGATAGTGACAGTAGGTGGTTGTCATGCTCATCGATGAATTGCTGCAAGCAGTTTCAGGCCCCTTATTGAAGGAAAGACGTGCTGACATTGGTGAGGTCTCAAAGGAGGTTCACAAAAATGATTCTGTCTTATCATATGAAGAACACTTAATAGCTGTGGGCCTGTACTCACTGGAGTTCCGATGAATGAGGGTATATCTCATTGAAACCTATCAAATATTGAAAGGCCTTGATAGAGTAGATGTGCAGAGGATATTTCCTATGGTGGGAGAGTCTAGGGCCAGAGGACACAGCCTCAAAATAGAGGGACGTCCTTTTAGACCAGAGATGAGGAGGAACTTCTTTAGCCAAAGAGTGGTGGATCTGTGGAATTCCTTGCCACAGGTAACTGTGTAGGCCAAGTCTTTGGGTATATTTATGGCAGAGGTTGATAGATTATTGATTAATCAGGGCATGAAGGGATACGGACAGAAGGCAGGAAATTAGAGCTGAGATGGAAAAGAACAGCCATGATGAAATGGAAAAAATATGATGGGCCAAATGGCCTATTCGTGCTCTTACATCTTTTGGTCTTATGGAGTTTTACAGATCTCCCTTCCTGGCCATTGGATCTGACTAGATCTCATCTACCGGAGATGACTTTACATGTTAGGATAGGCATGTCCCTGTATCACTGAGGTCTGAGACCTGCTGGAAACCATTACCTGGCCAGTTGAAGCAGTATACCAGGGAGTGGCCATTGTTGCCAGCAATCAGCCACTGGAATCTGTAGAAACAAAAAAACTGCTGGGGAGGAAATCAGCAGGAGAGAGTACCCCACAAACTGCTGGGGAATTCAGCCGATCAGGTGAACAGACAAACTACTAGGAGAACTCAGTGAGTCAGGGTAACAGACAAACTGCAGGAGAACTGGGATGGGGAAACAAACTGCTGGGGAACTCATTTGGTCAGGGTAATTGAAAACTACTGGGGGAGCTCAGTGGGTCGGGTTACAGGCAAACAGCAGGGGAATACAACAGATCAGGGTAACAGACAAACTGTGAGGGACCTCAGTGGGTAAGAGTAACAAACAAAATGCTGGGAAACTCAGTGGGTCCGTAAAACCACAACATCTAGTCGCCAAATTAAGCCATTCAGCCCTTAAGAGACTGCTCCGCCATTCCATTATGGCTGATCTTGCGTCCCACTCAACCCCACACACCTGCCTTCTTGCCATATCCTTTGATGCCCTGGCCGATCAGAAAACGATCAACTTCTGCCTTAAATATATGCACGGACTTGGCCTCCTCCACAGTCTGCGGCAGAGCATTTCCACAGATTTATTATTCTCTGTTTAAAAAAATTTCTCCTTATCTCTGTTCTAAAGGGTCACCTCTCAATTCTGAGGCGGTGCTCTCTAGTTCTGGATACCCTCGCCATAGGAAACATCCTCTCCACATCGACCCTATCTAGTCCTTTCAACATTCGGTAGGTTTCAATGAGAACTCCCGCCCCCACGCCCCCCAACATTCTTCTAAATTCCTGTGCATATAGACCCAATCACAAACAAGAGAAAATCTGCAAATGCTGGAAATCCAAGCAACACACATATAAAATGGTGGAGGAACTCAGCAGGCCAGGCAGCATTTATGGAAAAGAATACAGTCGATGTTTCGGGCCAAAACCCTTCAGCAGGACTGGAGATAAAAGCTGAGGAGTAGATTTAAAAGCTGGAGGGAGGGGAAAGAGAAACACAAAGTGATAGGTGAAACGTGAAGGGAGAGGGATGTAGTAAAGAGCTGGGAAATTGATTGGTGAAAGAGACAGAAGGCCATGGAAGAAAGAAAAAGGGGGAGGAGCACCAGAGGGAGGCGATGGGTGGGCAAGGAGATAAGGTAGAGAGGGAAAAGGGGATGGGAAATGGTGAAGAAGAGGGGAGGTGGGGGCATTACCGGAAGTTCGAGAAATCAGTGTTTTCTCCAACCTTCCAGGTAAGGTGACATTTCATCAATTAGTCTGTTGGGTCATTTTCTGTGTCCAGTGCTCCCGGTGCAGCCTCCTGACGTGGATTGAGAGACCGCTTTGCTGAGCACCTACACTCCATCTGCCAGGAAAAGCAGGGTCTCCCAGTGGCCACCCATTTTAATTCCACTTCCCATTCCCATTTCAATATGTCTATCCACGGACACCTCCACTGTCGTGATGAGGCCACACTTAGGTTGGAGGAACAACCATTTAGGTAGAGTGGACAGATCACCGACAAACTACTGGGAAACTCAGGTGTTCAGAGTAATATACAGCTGCTGGGGAATTCTGCAGATCAGTGTAACATCCAACTGCAGGAGGACTCGATGTGTGACAGTATCAGACAAAGTGCTGAGCAACTCAGGAGTTCAGTATAATCGAGAAACTGCTGGGGAACAGCAGATCAGTGTAACAGACAAACTGCTGGGGGATCTCAGCGGGTCAGTGTAACAAACAAAACTGATGGGGAACTCGGTGGGTCAGGATAATAGACAAGCAGTGAGGGAACTCTGTGTAACAGTAACAGACAAATTGCTGGGCTACTTAGTGGGTCAGAGGAACAGAGAACCTGCTGGGGAACTCAGTAGGTCCGGGTAACAGACAAACTGCTGTGGAACTCAACAGATAGGGGTGACAGACAAATTGCTGGGCCACTCAGTAGGTCGAGGTAACAAACTGCTGAGGAACTCAGTGGGTCGGGATATCAGTCAAACTGCTGGAGAACTTGGGGTCAGCATAACTGACAAACTGCTGGGAGAGGTCAGTGGCCAAGTGGTCGGTTGGTGTTGTACGTTGGGTGGGTAGTCCCTGGGTGTTGTACATTAGGTGAGTGGTCCGTTTGTGTTAGACCATAAGACGTAGGAGCCGAATTAGGCCATTCAGCTGCCAATGAGTCCGTTCAGCCATTCTACCATAAATGATCCCAGATGCCTCTCAACCCCATATACCTGCCTTCTCGCCATATCCATTGATGCCCTGACCGATCAAGGAACAATCAACTTGTGCCTTAAATATACACACAGACTTGGCCTCCACCACAAACTGTGGCAGAGCATTCCACAAATTCACTGCTCTCTGCTTAAAAAAATTCCTCCTTAACTCTGTTCTAAAGGGTCGCACCCCTCCAATTTTGAGGCTGTGCCCTCTAGTTCTGGATACCCTAAACATAGGAAACATCCTCTCCACATCCACCCTATCTAGTCCTTTCAACATTCGGTAGATTTCAATGAGATCCCCACGCATTCTTTTAAATTCCAGTGAGGACAGGCTCAAAGCTGCCAAATGCCCCTCATGCATTAAGGGGTCCATGTCCATAGGACACTCAAAAGCTGCTGCACAGGTTGACAGTGTTGTTAAGAAGGCATATAACATGGTGTGATGGCCTACCTCAACTATAGGATTGAGTTCAAGAGGTGTAAGGTAATGTTAAAGCTATATAAGACCTTAGTTAGACACCGCTTGGAATACTGTGCTCAGTTCTGGTCACCTTGCAACAGGAAGGATGTGGATGCTATAGAGAGAGTACAGAGGAAATTTACCTGGATTTGCCTGGATTGGAGAGCATCCCTTATGAGAACATAGAACATAGAAAAACTACAGCACAATATAGGCCCTTTGGCCCATGAAGTTGTGCCGAACATTAGAACTACCGAGGCTTACCTATAAACCTCTGTTTTTCTAAGCTCTATGTACCTATCCAGGAGGCTCTTAAAAGAACCTATTGTTTCCGCCTCCACCACTGCCGCCGGCAGCCCATTCCACGTACTCACCACTCTGCGTTTTTAAAAAAAATTACCCCTGACATATCTGTACCTACTCCCAATCATCTTAAACCTGTGGCAGCCATTTCAGCCCTGGGGAAAATGCCTCTGACTATCCACATGATCAATGCCTCTCATTATCTTGTACACCTCTGTCAGGTCACCTCTCATCCTCCGTTGCTCCAAGGAGAAAAGGCCGAGGTCACTCAATCTATTCTCATAAGGCATGCTCCCCGATCCAGCCAACATCCTTGTAAATCTCCTCTGCACCCTTTCTATGGCTTCCACATCCTTCCTGTAGTGAGGTGACCAGAATGGAGCACAGTACTCCAATTGGAGTCTGACCAGGATCCGATATAACTGCAACATTACCTCTTGGCTCCTAAATTCAATCCCACGGTTGATGCAGGCCAATACACCGTATGCCTTCTTAACCACAGAATCAACCTGCGTAGCAGCTTTGAGTGTCCTAAGGACTAAGACAAATTGCTGGGGCACTCAGTAGGTCGAGGTAACAAACTGCTGGGGAACTCAGTGGGTCAGCATAACTGACAAACTGCTGGGAGAGGTCAGTGGGGCAGGGGATCAGACAAACTGCTGGGGAACTCGGGGGTTGGGGTAATTGACAAAGTGCTGGGGAAGTTAGCAACTCAGGGATTAGACAGACTGCTGGGAGAAGTCAGTGTGTCAGGGATCAGACAGACTGCTGGGAGAAGTCAGTGTGTCAGGGATCAGACAGACTGCTGGGAGAAGTCAGTGGGTCGGTCAGGATCAGACAAACTGCTGGGAGAAGTCAGTGTGTCAGGGGATCAGACAGACTGCTGGGAGAAGTCAGTGGAGCAGGTGAGTCAGTGGGTTAGCCTGACGTCAGTGGTGGGAAAGATGCTGGAGTCAATTATAAAAGATGAAATTATGACACATTTGGATAGCGGTAACAGGATCGCTCCAGTCAGCATGGATTTACGAAGGGGAAATCGTGCTTGACTAATCTTCTGGAATTTTTTGAGGATGTAACTATGAAAATGGACAAGGGAGAGCCAGTGGACGTCGTGTACCTGGGCTTTCAGAAAGCCTTTGATAAAGTCCCACATAGGAGATTAGTAGGCAAAATTAGGGCACATGGTATTGGGGGCAGAGTACTGACCGGAAACAAAGAGTAGCGATTAACGGGTCCCTTTCGGAATGCCAGGCGGTGACCAGTGGGGTACTGCAGGGTTCAGTGCTGGGACCACAGCTGTTTACAATATACATTAATGATTTAGATGAAGGGATTAAAAGTAACATTAGCAAATTTGCAGATGACACAAAGCTGGGTGGCAGTGTGAAATGTGAGGAGGATGTTATGATAATGCAGGGTGACTTGGACAGGCTGGATGAAAGATAGAAACATAGAAAATAGGTGCAGGAGTAGGCCATTCGGCCCTTCAAGTCTGCACCACCGTTCAGTATGATCATGGCTGATCATCCAACTCAGAACCCTCTACCTGCCTTCCCTCCATACCCCTGATCCCTTTAACCACAAGGTCCAGATCTAACTTCCTCTTAAATATAGCCAATGAACTGGCCTGAACTGCTTCCTGTGGCAGAGAATTCCACAGATTCACCACTCTCTGTGTGAAGAAGTTTTTCCTCATCTCGGTCCTAAAAGGCTTCCCCTTTATCCTCAAACTGTGACCCCTCGTTCTGGACTTCCCCAACATCGGGAACAATCTTCCTGCATCTAGCCTGTCCAATCCCTTTAGGATTTTATACGTTTCAATAAGATCCCCCCTCAATCTTCTAAATTCCAACGAGTATGAGCCTAGCCGATTCAGTCTTTCATCATATGAAAGTCCTGCCATCCCAGGAATCAATCTGGTGAACCCTCTTTGTACTCCCTCTATGGCAAGAATGTCCTTCCTCAGATTAGGGGACCAAAACTGCACACAATACTCCAGGTGTGGTCTCACCAAGGCCTTATACAACTGCAGTAGTACCTCCCTGCTCCTGTACTCGAATCCTCTTGCTATGAATGCCAGCATACCATTCGCCTTTTTCACCGCCTGCTGTACCTGCATGCCCACTTTCAATGACTGGTGTATAATGACACCCAGGTCTCGTTGCACCTCCCCTTTTCCTAATCAGCCACCATTCAGATAATAATCTGTTTTCCTGTTTTTGCCACCAAAGTGGATAACCTCACATTTATCCACATTAAATTGCATCTGCCATGAATTTGCCCACTCACCCAACCTATCCAAGTCACCCTGCATCCTCTTAGCATCCTCCTCACAGCTAACACTGCCACCCAGCTTCGTGTCATCTGCAAACTTGGAGATGCTGCATTTAGTTCCCTCGTCTAAGTCATTAATATATATTGTAAACAACTGGGGTCCCAGCACTGAGCCTTGCGGTACCCCACTAGTCACTGCCTGCCATTCTGAAAAGGTCCCGTTTATTCCCACTCTTTGCTTCCTGTCTGCCAACCAATTCTCCATCCACATCAATACCATACCCCCAATACTGTGTGCTTTAAGTTTACACACTAATCTCCTGTGTGGGACCTTGTCAAAAGCCTTTTGAAAATCCAAATATACCACATCCACTGGTTCTCCCCTATCCACTCTACTAGTTACATCCTCAAAAAATTCTATGAGATTCGTCAGACATGATTTTCCTTTCACAAATCCATGCTGACTTTGTCTGATGATTTCACTGCTTTCCAAGTGTGCTGTTATCACATCTTTGATAACTGACTCTAGCATTTTACCCACCACCGATGTTAGGCTAACCGGTTTATAATTCCCTAGTTTCTCTCTCCCTCCTTTTTTAAAAGGCGGGGTTACATTAGCCGCCCTCCAATCCTCAGGAACTAGTCCAGAATCTAAAGAGTTTTGAAAAATTATCACTAATGCATCCACTATTTCTTGGTCTACTTCCTTAAGCACTCTGGGATGCAGACCATCTGGCCCTGGGGATTTATCTGCCTTTAATCCCTTCAATTTACCTAACACCACTTCCCTACTAACATGTATTTCCCTCAGTTCCTCCATCTCACTGGACCCTCTGTCCCCTACTATTTCCGGAAGATTATTTATGTCCTCCTTAGTGAAGACAGAACCAAAGTAGTTATTCAATTGGTCTGCCATGGCCTTGTTCCCCATAATCAATTCACCTGTTTCTGTCGGTAAGGGACCTACATTTGTCTTAATCAATCTTTTTCTTTTCACATATCTATCAAAGCTTTTACAGTCAGTTTTTATGTTCCCTGCCAGTTTTCTCTCATAATCTCTTTTCCCTTTCCTAATTAAGCCCTTTGTCCTCCTCCGTTGGATTCTTAATTTCTCCCAGTCCTCAGGTGAGCCGTTTTTTCTGGCTAATTTGTATGTTTCTTCTTTGGAATTGTCAACCATGGGTGCACTACCTTCCCTGATTTATTCTTTTGCCAAACTGGGATGAACAATTGTTGTAGTTCATCCATGCGATCTTTAAATGCTTGCCATTGCATATCCACCATCAACCTTTTAAGTATCATTTGCCAGTCTATCTTAGCTAATTCATGTCTCATACCTTCAAAGTTACCCCTCTTTAAGTTCAGAACCTTTGTTTCTGAATTAACTATGTCACTCTCCATCTTAATGAAGAATTCCACCATATTATGGTCACTCTTACCCAAGGGGCCTCTCACGACAAGATTGCTAATTAACCCTTCCTCATTGCTCAATACCCAATCTAGAATGGCCTGCTCTCTAGTTGGTTTCTCAACATGTTGGTTCAAAAAACCATCCCGTATACATTCCAAGAAATCCTCTTCCTTAGCACCCTTACCGATTTGGTTCACCCAATCTATACGTAGATTGAAGTCACCCATTATAACTGCTGTTCCTTTATTGCATGCATTTCTAATTTCCTGTTTAATGCTATCCCCAACCCAAGTTAGGAAAAGGGGAAGTACAACGAGATCTAGGTGTTCTTGTACATCAGTCACTGAAAGCAAGCATATAGGTACAGCAGGCAGTGAAGAAAGCTAATGGTATACTGGCCTTCATAACAAGGGGAATTGAGCATAGGAGCAAAGAGGTCCTTCTGCAGCTGTACAGGGCCCTGGTGAGACCACACCTGGAGTATTGTGTACGGTTTTGGTCTCCAAATTTGAGGAAAGACATTCTTGCTATTGAGGGAGTGCAGCGTAGGTTCACAAGGTTAATTCCCGGAATGGCGGGACTGTCATATGATGAAAGATTGGAGCGACTGGGCTTGTATACACTGGAATTTAGAAGGATGAGAGGGGATCTGATTGAAACATATAAGATTATTAAGGGATTGTACACGCTGGAGGCAGGAAGCATGTTCCTGCTGAAGGGTGAGTCCAGAACCAAAGGCCACAGTTTAAGAATAAGGGGTCGGCCATTTAGGATGGAGTTGAGGAAAAACCTTTTCACCCAGAGAGTGGTGGATATGTGGAATGCTCTGCCCCAGAAGGCAGTGGAGGCCAAGTCTCTGGATGCTTTCAAGAAAGAGATGATAGAGCTCTTAAAGATAACGGAATCAAAGGTTATGGGGACAAGGCCAGAACTGGACACTGATAGTGGATGATCAGCCATGATCAGAGTGAATGGTGGTGCTGGCTCGAAGGGCTGAATAGCCTACTCCTGTACGTATTGTCTATTGTTTATTGTCTATTACCTCTAAATAAATTAAAAAATAAATGAAATTATGGGACGTTTAGTTTAGTTTTTTCCCTAGTTAGAAATATCAAGTTCCTGTAGGCATAGGTTTAAGGCTAGGAGAGGGAGGGGACTACAAAGGAGATGTACAGGTAAGTTCATAAATACGGAGAGTTCCTGTATGTATGTATTCACATTTTTTTACAGTGTGATAGGCCTGAAATGTGCCCCCAGAGGTGATATTGGAAGCAGATACAACACTAACATTTAAGAGGAATTTAGACAGACACATGAACATGGGGCAAGATGGACCATGTGCAGGCAGGTGAGATCAGTTAATTTGTCATTGTTGTCAGTGTAGACAGAATTGGCCAAATGGCCTGTTCCTGTGTTGTACTCTTCACATTTTCTATTCTGTCCCCTTGAACACAATGGCATTCTGAATGGTTGAGGATAATAATATCCTTCAGAGTTAATACTGTTGAAGGCAAACTAATAAGGAAGCCGAGAAGTTGGCTGAACAGCAGGAAACAGAATTAAAATTAGTAGTTTGGTTTATTATTGTCACATTCCCACTGCTGCTTGTAGTGAGTTTGTATGTTCTCCCCGTGACCGCGTGGGTTTCCTCTGGGTGCTTTGGTTTCCTCCCACAGTCTGAAGACCAATTGATTAGTGGGTTAAATTGTTCTGTGATTAGGCTAGGGGATTATTGGAAGCACAGCTCGAAGAGCCCGTAGGGCCTACTCTGTGTTGTACCTCAATAAACAAACAAATAATTAATGTACTGAATTTTGCCAAGCATAACAGATAATTTCATTACACAGTGCATTGGAAAACAAGGGAAAACAGCAGTGCAGAATAAAGTTAGCAGCTACAGAGAAAGTGCTGTGTAGGAAAACAATAAGGTGCAAGGACATAATCAGGTAGATTTTGAAGTCAAGAATTGAATTTATCATACCAGGGAGCCATTCAGTAATCTTGTTCTAAAGTGGGGGCTAGAGGCTGTCCTTGACCCCAGTGACATTTATGCTTTGGTATCTGCAGCCCTCACTGAAGACAGGCTGATGTGTCCTGCTTCACTGATGTGAGTGTGTAGATGTTTTGATACCCAGATCACCTTGTGTATTCATACAGGTTTCACAACCCATCCAAGGAGCCCAAGCTGGATTATGACATTGTCCTGCCCGTAGACGATGACACACAGCTGTCTGTGGCTGAGTATCGCAACAAGTTGTACCAGGTAGAAAATCAGGATGTGGAGCAGTGGGAGGTCTGTGGGTGTTTACAGTGGATGTTGGGCCTAGACTGTCTCTGTGACATGAGAGTTGATGGAGCAATGGGTGGTCTGTGATGTGATGAGGTTGTGGGTATGTGAAATTGAGCAGTTGTACAGTGTATGGGTGTGTATACAGTGGCCAAGTGGTCGGTTGGTGTTGTACATTGGGTGGGTAGTCCCTGGGTGTTGTACATTAGGTGAGTGGTCCGTGTGTGTTAGACCATAAGACGTAGGAGCCAAATTAGGCCATTCAGTTGCCAATGAGTCCGCTCAGCCATTCTACCATAACTGATCCCGGATGCCTCTCAACCCCATAAACCTGCTTTCTCGCCATATCCATTGATGCCCTGACCTATCAAGAAACAATCAACTTGTGCCTTAAATATATGCACAGACTTGGCCTCCACTGCAATTTGTGGCAGAGCATTCCACAATTTCACTGCTCTCTGCTTAAAAAAAATTCCTCCTTACCTCCGTTCTAAAGGGTCACCCCCCCCCCCAATTTTGAGGCTGTGCCCTCTAGTGATGGATACCCCACACATAGGAAACATCCTCTCCAAATCTACCCTATCTAGTCCTTTCAACATTCGGTAGGTTTCAATGAGATCCCCACGCATTCTTCTAAATTCCAGTGAGGACAGGCTCAAAGCTGCCAAATGCCCCTCATGCGTTAAGGGGTCCATGTCCATAGGACACTCAAAAGCTGCTGCGCAGGTTGACAGTGTTGTAAGAAGGCATATAACATGGTGTGATGGCCTACCTCAACCGTGGGATTGAGTTCAAGAGGTGTAAGGTAATGTTAAAGCTATAGTAAGACTTCAGTTAGACACCGCTTGGAATACTGTGCTCAGTTCTGGTCACCTTGCAACAGGAAGGATGTGGATACTATAGAGCAAGTGCAGAGGAAATTTACAAGAATGTTGCCTGGATTGGAGAGCATCCCTTATGAGAACATAGAACATAGAAAAACTACAGCACAATACAGGCCCTTCAGCCCATGAAGCTGTGCCAGACATGTCCTTACATTAGAACTACTTAGGCTTACCTATAAACCTGTGTTTTTCTAAGCTCCATGTACCTATCCAGGAGGCTCTTAAAAGAACCTATTGTTTCCGCCTCCACCATTGCTGCTAGCAGCCCATTCCACGTACTCACCACTCTCTGCGTTTTATTAAAAAAAATTACCCCTGACATCTCCTCTGTACCTACTCCCAATCATCTTAAACCTGTGGCAGCTATTTCAGCCCTGGGGAAAAAACCTTTGACTATCCACATGATCAATGCCTCTCATTGACTAAATGCCTTTTCATAGAAACATAGAAAACCCACAGCACAATACAGGCCCTTCAGCCCACAAAGTTGTACCGAACATGTCCCTACCTTAGAAGTTACTAGGGTTATCCATAGCCCTCTATTTTTCTGAGCTCCATGTACCTATCCAAAATGCTCTTAAAAGACCCTATCGTATCCCTTTCCACCACCGTTGCTGGCGGCCCATTCCACACACTCACCACTCTCTGCGTAAAAAAAACTTACCCCAGACATCTCCTCTGTACCTACTCCCAATCACCTTAAACCTGTGTCCTCTTGTGGCAACCATTTCAGCCCTGGGAAAAAGCTTCTGACTATCCACACGATCAATGCCTCTCATCATCTTATACACCTCTATCAGGTCACCTCTCATCCTCCGTCGCTCCGAATGTTCAGAAATTCCTGCCTCTCAGGATCTTCTCTATCAACTAACCAACCACTGAAGCAAGACTCACTGGCCTATAATTTCTTGGGCTATCTCTACTCCCTTTCTTGAATAAGTCAACAACATCTTCAACCCCCCAATCCTCCAGAAGCTCTCCCATCCTCATTGATGATGCAAAGATCATCGCCAGAGGCTCAGCAATCTCCTCCCTCGCTTCCCACAGTAGCCTGGGATACATCCTGTCAGGTCCAGTGACTTATCCAACTTGATGCTTTCCAAAATCCCTAGCACATCCTTTTCCTTAATATCTATGTGCTCAAGCTTTTCAGTTCGCTGCGCGTCATCCTTACAATCACCAAGGTCCTTTTCCTTAGTGAATACTGAAGCAAAGTATTCATTAAGTAGCTCTGCTGTCTCCTCCGGTTCCATACACACTTTTCCACTGTCACACTTGGTTGGTCCTATTCTTTCACGTCTTATCCTCTTGCTCTTCACATACTTGTAGAATGCCTTGGGGTTTTCCTTAATCCTGTCTGCCAAGCCCTTCTCATGGCCCCTTCTGGCTCTCCTAATTTCATTCTTAAGCTCCTTCCTGCTAGCCTTCTAATCTTCTAGATCTCTATCATTACCTAGTTTTTTGAACCTTTCGTAAACTCTTCTTTTCTTCTTGACTAGATTTACAATAGCCTTTGTACACTACAGTCCCTGTACCCTACCATCCTTTCACTGTCTCATTGGAACGTACCTGTGCAGAACCCCATGCAAATATCCCCTGGACATTTGCCACATTTCTTCCGTACGTTTTCCTGAGAACATCTGTTTCCAATTTATGCTTCCAAGTTCCTGCCTGATAGCCTCATATTTCCCCTTACTCCAATTAAACGTTTCCCTAACTTGTCTGTTCCTATCTCTCTCCAGTGCTATAGTAAAGGAGAAAGAATTGTGATCACTATCTCCAAAATGTTCTCTCACAGGGAGACCTGACACCTGATCAGGTTCATTTCCCAATACCAGATCAGGGACAGCCTCTCCTCTTGTAAGCTTATTTACATATTGTGTCAAGAAACCTTTCTGAACACACCTAACAAACTCTACCCCATCTAAACCCCTCACTCTAGGGAGATGCCAATGAATATTTGGGAAATTAAAACCTCCCACCACAAGAACCCTGTTATTAAACCTTTGCAGAATTTGTCTCCCTATCTGCTCCTCGATGTCCCTGTTACTATTGGGTGGTCGATAAAAAAACACCCAGTAGAGTTATTGACCCCTTCCTGTTTCTAACTTCCACCTGCAGAGACTCCATAGACAACCCCTCCATGATTTTTTTCCTTTTCTGCAGCCGTGACACTATCCCTGATCAACAGTGCAATGCTCCCACCTCTCCTGCCTCCTTCCCTCTCCTTTCTGAAACATCTAAAGCCTGGAATAGGTTGAGTGAACTTGGCTTTTTCTTCTTGGAGCGACGGAGGATGAGAGGTGACCTGATATAGGTGTATAAGATGATGAGGGGCATTCATCGTGTGGATAGTCATATCGTTTTCCCCACAGCTGCAATGGTTAACACAAGGGAGTGTAGTTTTAATGTGCTTGAAAGTATGTACAAGGGGGATGTCAGAGGTAAGTTTTTCACGCAGAGTGATACGTGGAATGCACTGCCAGCAACAGTGGTAGAGGCAGATACAACAGAGTTTTAAGAGATACTTAGATAGGTACATAGAGCTTAAAAAAATAGAGGGCTATGTGGAAATTCTAGGTAGTTTCTAGAGTAGGTTACATGGTCGGAACAGCATTATGGGCCGAAGGGCCTGTAATGTGCTGTAAATTTCTATGCTAACCCCTTCATTCCTGGAATCATCCTTGTGAACCTCCTCTGGACTATCACCAATGACAACACATTCTTTCTGAGATAATGGGCCCACAACTATTGAAAATATTTTGTGCAGTCTGACTAGTGTCTTATAAAGGCTCAGCATTATTTCCTTGCTTTTATATTCTAGTCCCCTTGAAATTAATGCCAACATTGCATTTCCCTTTACCACAGACTCAACTTGTAAATTAACCTTCTCGGAGTCTTGCACGAGGCCTCTTAAGCCCCTCTGTACCTCTGATGTTTGAACCTTCTCCCCATTCAGATAATAGACCACACTATTGTTCCTTTTACCAAAATGCATAATCATACATTTCTCAACACTATTTCATTTGCCACTTTTTGCCCATTCTTCCAATTTGCCTAATTCCTGCTGCAATTGTATTGCTTCCTCAGCACGCAGCACCTCTACCTATCTTCATATGATCTGCAAACTTTGCCATAAAGCCATCGAGTCCATTATCCAAGTCCTTGATAAGCAATGTGAAGAGTAGCAGTCCCAATGCTGATCCGCAAGGAACACTACTAGTCACTGGCAGCTAACAGAGAAGGCCCCTTTTATTCCCAGATACTGCCTCCTGTCTGTCAGCCACTCCACTATCCATGCCAGTATCTTTCCTGTAACACCATTGGATTTTATCTGGTTTTATTACCCTCATGTGTGGCCCCTTTTCAAACGCCTTCTGAAAATCCAAGTAAATGACATCCACTGCCTCTCCTTCATCCACCCTGCATGCTACCTCCTCAAAGAACTCCAACAGTTTTATCAGGCAAGACTTTCCTTGACAGAAACCATGCTGACTTTGATGTACGGTATTTTGTCATTAGTCTCCAAGCACCCTGAAACTTCATCCTGAGTAATTGACTCCAACCACTGAGGTTAGGCTAACTGGCCTATAATTTGCTTTCTTTTGCCTTCCTCCCTTCTTTAAGAGTGGAGAAACATTTGCAATCTTCCAGTCCTCCAGAACAATGTCAGAATCAAGTGATTCTTGAAAGATCATGACCAATGTATCCATTATCTCTTCAGCAATGTCTCTCAGGACTTTGAGAGGTGGTCCAGCTGACTTATCCACTTTAAGACAGTTGAGTTTGCCTAGCACTTTTTCCTTTGTAATAGAAATGGCACTCACTCATGCTCCCTGGCACTCATGGACCACTACCCACAATGTCATACCGGCCAATCTCTAATTGCGCCACGAGTTCATCCACCTTATTCCGAATGCTATGTACATTTAAATTGAATTGAATTGTCTTTATTTCTTACATCCTTCACACACATGAACAGTGATAATCTTTTATTTTACATCCCCTTCTGAATGTGCGAAGTGCAAATTATAGTAATTTGTAATAAATAGTATGTACAGCTTAGAACTACAGTGTGTCAGCGTAAATTAATCAGTCTGATGGCCTGGTGGAAGAAGCTGTCCCGGAGCCTGTTGGTCCTAGCTTTAATGCTGCGGTACTGTTTCCTGGATGGTAACAGCTGGAACAGTTTGTGGTTGAGGTGACTCAGGTCCCCAGTGATCCTTCAGGCCCTTTTTACACACCTGTCTTTGTAAATATCCTGAATAGTGGGAAGTTTACGTCCACAGATGTGTTGGGCTGTCCATACCACTCTGTGCAGTGTCCTGCAACTGAGGAGGTACAGATCTCATACCAGGCAGTGATACAGCCAGTCAGGATGCTCTCAATTGTGCCCCTGTAGAAAGTCCTTAGAATTTGGGGACTCATGCCGAACTTCTTCAATCGTCTGAGGTGAAAGAAGTGCTGTTATGCTTTTTCACCACATAGCTGGTATGTACAGACCAAGTGAGATCCTCAGTGATGTGTACACCGAGGAACTTAAAGCTGTTCATCCTCTCAACCCCAGATCCATTGATGTCTATAGGGGTTAGCCTGTCTCTTTTACTCCTATAGTCCACAACCAGCTCCTTTGTTTTTGTGACATTGAGGGAGAGGTTTTTTTCTTGACACTACTGTGTCAGGGTGATGACTTCTTCTCTGTAGGCTGCGTAGTTAGAATTTGAGATAAGGCTAATCAATGTGGTATCGTCAGCAAATTTAATTAAGAGATTGGAGCTGTGGGTGGCGAACCTGTCATGGGTGTACAGAGAGTAAAGGAGGGGCTTAGGATACAGCCCTGAGGGGCTCCTGTGTTGAGGGTCAGAGGGGCAGAAGTGAGGGAGCCCACTCTTACCACTGTGGCGGTCTGACAGGATGTCCAGGATATAGCTGCACGAGGCAGGGTGAAGGCCGAGGCCTCTGAGCTTCTTGTCAAGCTTGGAGGGAATTATTGTACTGAATGCTGAACTGAATCCAAGAACCCCATTTTCACATGAGCATCCTTCTTCTCCAGATGTGTGAGGATGATGTATTGATCTGTGGCTATTGCATCATCTGTTGATCGGTTGTGTCAGTAGGTAAATTGTAGAGGTTCTAGTGTGGGTGGTAGCATGCTGTGGATGTCGTCTTTGACCAGCCTCTCAAAGCATTTGCTTGTTATTGAGGTGAGTGTGACAGGACACCAGTCATTCAGACATGTTACCCTGCTTTTTTTAGGTATAGGAACAATGGTGGATGTTTTGATACAGGAGGGCACTCTACACTGGGATAGGGAGAGATTAAAAATGTCTGCAAACACACCATTGCACATTCTCAGTACCCACCCTTGGATGCCGTCCTTGTGGCTGCCCACTCACTGGAGACACCTGAATACTTCAGCGTCAGAGATGACCAAGGTGCAGGTCACATCAGCGGCTCTCCTTGAGGGTCAGTGTTGGGGACATCGAACCAAGTGTAAAAAAGGTTTAGCTCATCTGGGAGAGAGACAGCGATGTTGGCAGCACCGTTACATTTAGCTTTGAAGTCTGTGATCATGTGCAAACCTTGCCATAAGCTGCATGTGTTGTTGGTTGAGAGTTGTGTCTGAATCTTGTCCCCGTATTGTTGTTTCGCTGCCTGATGACTTTGCGTAGATTGTAGCTACATTTCGTGAGTTCCTCTTGGTTACTGGCAATGTAAGCTCTGTCTCACGCGGTAAACGCAGCATGCACAGAACTGTTGATCCAGAGTTTCTGGTTTGGATAGACCTTGACCGATTTTTGCAGAACAACGTCCTCGATGCACTTTTGGATGAAGCTCGTCACCCCTTCCATGAACTCGGAGACATCCTCATCATGAAAAACATTCCAGATGATGTCATCAAAGCAGACCTGTAGCATGGAGACTGATTAGTCGGACCAAGAGTGGACGGTTTTAACTATGGCCGCCTCTTGTTTCAGCAAGATGGAGGAGTGATCAAACTTCCCCAGCTGCAGACAGAGGAGTGCTTTGTAAGCATTGCAGAAGGGAGAGTAGCAGTGGTTGAGTATTCTATCTCCCATGTGCTCTCCTGGATGTGTTGACAAAACTTTGGAGAGATTTTAGTCAGTGAGGTTCGATTAAAGTTTCCGGCGACAATGAAGGCAGCCTCCAGGTGTATAGTCTCCAGGGTGCTGATGGTTTCATAGTTCTTTGAGAGCCAGGTCAGTATCAGCCTGCAACAGAATATACACAGCTGTGAACTCTCCAGGCAGCCAAAAAAGGTCTACATGGCAGCACAAGGTATGCCAGGTCTAGGGAACAGAAGGAGTTGAGGGCATGCACATTCTGGGGATTGCGCCAAGCATAATTGACCATGAAGCATACCTCACCTCCTTTACTCTTCCCAGAGAGGTTTTTAGACCTGTCCACCTGGACCAGGGAGAACCCAGAGGACTCGATGGTCTGATCCGATATCTCCTCTGTCAGTCGGGTCTCCACGAAGCACAAAACATTATATTCCTTTCTTTCCCACTGATAGGAGATTCTGACTCTCGATTTGCACAGCTTATTGTCCAGGGACTTAATGTTAGCCAGGAGTATATGAGGAAGCAGCCGTCACAACCTCACCAGGGCACCAGCCCTTCTCCTTTGCCTCCGGCGACGGTGTAATAAAATGAGCTTCTCACGGATCATGTAAGCAGGGCCTCCCAGTGTAGACATAATTGCTGTCTTCCTGATGTGCAGAAGATCATATAGCAGCTTCAGTCCTGCATTTTTCGTCCTTTTGAATTTTGCCTCTGTGGTACAATTTAACTCTTTGCTCTGTCTACATTTGTATCCAATCATTGGCTTCCCCTTCCTTACATTTCTGTTACACCCATCATCTACTTGTAAACCTGCTGGCTCACCATCAACTTGATCATCCTGGTTCCCATCGCCCTGCCTTATTTGCTTAAACCACTTCCAACAGCTCTGCTAAACTGACCCACAAGAATATTGGTCCCTTTTGGATTCTCGATTATTGTCCTTGGGTGTTCTACCTCGTGTGGGTTGTCGGTGGGTGATGTACAGTGGGTGGGTGGTCTGTGGGTGATGTACAGTGGGTCAGTGGTCCGTGGGTGATATACAGCGGGTGGGGTGGTCCGTGGGTGATGTACAGCGGGTCGGTGGTCTCTGGGTGATGTACAGCGGTGGGTGGTCCGTGGGTGATGTACAGCGGGTGGGTGGTCTCTGGGTGATGTACAGCAGGTGGGTGGTCTCTGGATGATGTACAGCGGGTCGGCGGTCCGTGGGTGATGTACAGTGGATGGGCAGTCTCTGGGTGATGTACAGCGGGTTGGCGGTCTCTGGGTGATGTACAGCGGGTGGGCGGTCCGTGGGTGATGTACAGCGGGTGGGCGGTCTCTGGGTGATGTACAGCGGGTGGGCGGTCTCTGCGTGATGTACAGCGGGTGGGCAGTCTCTGGGTGATGTGCAGTCGGTGGGCGGTCCGTGGGTGATGTACAGCGGGTGGGCGGTCTCTGGGTGATGTACAGTGGGTGGGCGGTCTCTGGGTGATGTGCAGTCGGTGGGCGGTCCGTGGGTGATGTACAGCGGGTGAGCGGTCCGTGGGTGATGTACAGCAGGTTGGTGGTCCGGGATGTTATCGGTAGGTGATCCGGGATGCTGTGGGTGGTTTTTGAATGTTGTACAGTGGCTGAGCAGTCTGTGTATGTTTTTGTAGAGCGATGAGCTGTTGGGACACTAGGCAGAGAGTTGTGGGCTCTCGGCAGTAACTGTTTTGGTTGGCTGGGAGGGAGTGTCGGCGGAAGTGGCTATGTGAGCAGGCCTTTATACATTTGATGGTTTTTCTCTCCCGCTTGGTCAGATGATCCTGGAGAGGAAGGCAAATGCTCGCCTGCAGAGGCAGCTGATGAAGGAACCAGAGCCATTTCAATCGCCTCTAGTTGTGGAACCGAAAGAAGGGTCTTCAGCCATTTCCTGTATCCCAGCAATTGCGGACTCTGGGATTTCTGCTCACAAGGAGAAGGGGTTGAGCCACCTCACAACAAATGTCACCTTGTATAATCCAATCACTCACAGCCCGTTAATATATGCTGCTGCTCCAAGTGAGTACTGGATAATGGCAACAGCCCAGATTACCACTGTTATATGGGCTCTGGGTTTCTAACCGTTCATTCTAGATCTTCACCCGATGTCACTGCCTGAGATTTGTCACCATCCTGTCTGTCCTATACTTCATTACATACATTCCCATTCCAGGTGCTTAATATTAAATGCTCCCTGCATCAGCCTTTGGCCTCTAGGGAGCACTACAATGGTAATTCACAAGTCTTGCTTTTCATCCACCTAGCTTCACCTATCACTTTCTACCTATCCTCCCTCCCTTCCCCCAGCTTAATATTCTGGCATCTTGCCCCTTCCGTTCCAGTTTTGATGAAGGATCTCAGCCCGAAACATTGACTGCTTATTCTTCTCCATAGATATTGCCTGATCTGCGGAGTTCCTCCAGTATTTTGTGTGTATTGCCCTGGATTTCCATCATCTGTTGTGTTTCTGGCTTTTGACCACTGCTTTGCTTCATAACTAAGTTATTATTGCTATTGAAAGGAAACCCTTACACAGCTGGATGCTGAGTGAGCGATCACCTAATCTCACAAAGATGGGAAGCTCAAAGAAAGGATGCTGACAAAACTTCCTGGAGCGCTAGGGAGGAAAGATCTCAGCTGCAGTGTTTGACTAGAGAAACTGGCTGGTTCTCCTTCGGCAGTGCCAAGGAGCGATGATTTCAGCTGCAGGCTTCCACTGGAGAAATTGAGCTGATTCTCCTTGGCATGAAGGAGGCTAAGGTCTTTCAGAAATATAAAGATAGCAGGAAAAAACAAACAGAGAATCAGGAGGCTGCAGGAATCTAGAATAACAACCAATATGCTGGGGGAGCCTGGCAGGACAAGAGCTTCTGTGAGGGAGGGCGGGGGCGGGGGAGGAATGTTTTGGATCGAAACTCTGCAGTATCAGGAGGGCTAAATGATCTTATGGAAATTGAGCCAAGCACAGACAAATGCGGCAAGCTTAGATCAGGATCTTGGTCAGTATGGATGAGTTGGGCTGAAGCGCATGTTTCTGTAATCTCTGACTCTATAAAATTATAAGAGGTTTGTAGTCAGTTTCCCCCACCAAGGTGAAAATATGAAATACTAGAGCGTATAGGTTAACGATGAAATGGGAAAAGTTCAAAGGGCAACCAAAATCAGGATTATATCTCTGATATAACATGAAATTTGTTGCTATGTGTCAGCGGTCATTGCAAGATATTTGATAAAAGTGACGATAAGTTATAAAATAAATTTATAAAAAGCAATTATGTTGAAAGTGTGGTGTTGTGGATAGTGTGGAGGACTGTCAGAGGTTACAGCAGGACATTGATAGGATGAAAAACTGGGCTGAGAAGTGGCAGATGGCGTTCAACCCAGAGTGAAGTGTGAAGTGGTTCATTTTGGTAGGTCAAATATGATGACAGAATATAGTATTAATGCTAAAACTCTTGGCAGTGTGGAGGATCAGAGGGATCTTTGGGTCTGAGTTCATAGGACACGCAAAACAGCTGCGCAGGTTGACTCTGTGGTTAAGAAGGCATACGGTGCATTGGCCTTCATCAATCGTGGAATTGAATTTAGGAGCTGAGAGGTAATTTTGCCGCTATATAGGACCCTGGTCAGACCCCACTTGGAGTACTGTGCTCAGTTCTGGTCGCCTCACTACAGGAAGGATGTGGAAACCGTAGAAAGGGTGCAGAGGGGATTTACAAGGATGTTGACTGGATTGGGGAGTATGCCTTATGAAAACAGGTTGAGTGAACTCGGCCTTTTCTCCTTGGAGCGACGGAGGATGAGAGGTGACCTGATAGAGGTGTATAAGATGATGAGAGGCATTGATCGTGTGGATAGTCAGAGACTTTTTCCCAGGGCTGAAATGGTTGCCACAAGAGGATACAGGTTTAAGGTGCTGGGAAGTAGGTACAGAGGAGATGTCTGGGGTAAGTTCTTTACGCAGAGAGTGGTGAGTGCGTGGAATGGGCTGCCGGCAACGGTGGTGGAGGCGGATACGATAGGGTCTTTTAAGAGACATTTAGATAGGTACATGGAGCTTAGAAAAATAGAGGGCTATGGGTAATCCTAGGTAATTATAAGGTCAGGACATGTTTGGCACAACTTTGTGGGCCGAAGGGCCTGTATTGTGCTGTAGGTTTTCTATGTTTCTTTGAAAAGGCATTTAGTCAAGCACAGGAACAGGCAGGGACTGGAGGCATGCATCACATGCAGACAGTTGAGTTATGTTTGGATCATGGTTGGCACAGACATGTGGCTGAAGGGTTTGTTGCTCTGCTGGATGTCAAGAGGACGTTCAATACAGGTGGACAAGGCTATACAGGTAATTTAAATTGGGATGATGAAGGGAAATATTCCCCATTCGTGGATGATCCACACACAGGAAGGTGCACAACTACAAGTGCTCACAAAGGGTACAAGAGTGAACGTGAGGATTTCATGTAGAGAGGCGCCTGGAATGGGCTGCCTGTAGGGGTGGTGGAGGCACAATCAGTAAAATTCTTCAGAGGGGTGTTGGCTCAGAAGTTGATGGAGAATGCTCTGGGGAAATGGGGTTGTTGGGATTAACCTTCAAGTAGGTTAAAATATCGTGACAACATCATAGGCTGAAAGACCTATGTATACTGTGCTATGATCTATACTGTCCCCTAATCTGAGGAAAGACATTCTTGCCGTAGAGGGAGTACAAAGAAGGTTCACCAGATTGATTCCTGGGATGGCAGGACTTTCATATGATGAAAGACTGGATCGACTAGGCTTATACTCATTGGAATTTAGAAGATTGAGGGGGGATCTTATTGAAACGTATAAGATCCTAAAGAGATTGGACAGGCTAGATGCAGGAAGATTGTTCCCGATGTTGGGGAAGTCCAGAACGAGGGATCACAGTTTGAGGATAAAGGGGAAGCCTTTTAGGACCGAGATGAGGAAAAACTTCTTCACACAGAGAGTGGTGAATCTGTGGAATTCTCTGCCACAGGAAACAGTTGAGGCTAGGTCATTGGCTATATTTAAGAGGGAGTTAGATATGGCCCTTGTGGCTAAAGGGATCAGGGGGTATGGAGGGAAGGCTGGTACAGGGTTCTGAGTTGGATGATCAGCCATGATTATATTGAATGGCGGTGCAGGCTCGAAGGGCTGAATGGCCTACTCCTGCACCTATTTCCTATGTTTCTATGTTCTATATTCACAGTGGGTGATGTTGGATCTTGGTATCTTTTGATCCCTGAGTTCTTTAAGGAGTTCAGGAATGGGTGACAAACTTTGGTTCTTCATGATCATTTATTTTAAAGTTTAAACAAAGGACAGACACTAAACAGACAAAGTAAAGGTGATAAGAAGCAGATGAGATACAAGAAATTAAAGGATATTCAATACGGCACTTTTAAAAAATCTATCACCTTTATACTCCAGCTAACAGAAATTCCTTAGGTAAAGATACACTAATTAAAAGGCTACACAATTATAACACGACATAAAGTGTATTTTTCACAGTATGTGGTGTTTTACTTCCACTTGGTGGCAGAACACAGTATAGCAGTTACATGATGGTTTATCATCCTTTGTTTCATTTTTTTAATTGGCTAAGTGTTATAATTGTGTATAAAATCTAACACTTAGCCAATTAAAACATGAAAATGGCTGATTAAACCATCGTGTAACTGCAACACCGCGTTCTGCCAGCAAGTGGGGGTAAAACACAACATATTGTGAAAAATACAATTTATGTCAGTAAGAAAGAAACTATGATTAACACTACTAACAACACACACAAAATGCTGGAAGAACTCAGCAAGCCAGGCAGCATCTATTGACTGACCTGCCAAAAGGTCTCAGCCCGAAATGTCAACTGTACTTTTTCCATAGATGCTGCCTGGCCTGCTGAGTTTTTCCAGTATTTTGTGTGTGTTGCTTGGATTTCTAGCATCTGCAGACCATAGGCCTGTAAGTCTGACCTCAGTAGTTGAAAAGATATTGGAGTCAATTATTATGGATGAGGTCTCAGAGTGCTTGGAGGCACATGATAAAATAAGCTATAGTCAGCATGGTTTCCTCCAGGGAAAATCTTACTTCACAAATCTGTTGGAAATCTTTGCAGAAATAACAAGCAGGATAGACAAAAGAGAATCAGTTGATGTTGTGTACTTAGATTTTCAGTTGCCCATGCTGCAAGTCTCCACTCTCCACGCCACCGTTGTTGTCCAAGGGAAGGGCACTAGGGCCGATACAGCTTGGCACCGGTGTCGTCGCAGAGCAATGTGTGGTTAAGTGCCTTGCTCGAGGACACAACACTCAGCTGAGGCTCGAACTAGCGACCTTCAGATCACTAGACCGACACCTTAACCACTTGGCCACATGCCAACACAAGCTCCAACAAGCTACAAGCTCATAGTATTACAGGAAAAATGGGTAAAGCAGAGGCTGATTGGCAGGAGGCAAAGAGTGGGTAAAAAGGAAGCCTTTTCTGGTTGGTTGCCAGTGCTTAGTGGTGTTCCACAGGGGTCTGTGATGGGACCGATTCTTTTTGTTATGTGTCAATGATTTGCATGATAGAAGTGATGGCTTTGTTGCAAAGTTTGCAAACAATTTGAAGATAGGAAGAGGGGCAGATAGCTTTGAGAAAGTAGAGAGGCCACAGAAGAACTTGGGCAGGTTAGCAGAATGGGCAAAGTAGAGACAGATAAAATACAGTGCTGGGAAGTGTATGAGCATAAGACCATGCAATATAAGAGTAGAGTTAGGCTATTTGGCCATCGAGTCTGCTCTGCCATTTTATGATGGCAGATCCAATTTTCCTCTCAGCCCCATTTTCCTGCCTTCTCCCCATATTCGTTCCTGCCCTGACCGATCAAGAATTTATCAACTCTGTATTAAATGTACATAAAGACTTGGCCTCCACAGCTGCCTGTGGCAAAGACTTCTACAGATTCACCACTCTCTGGCTAAAATAGTTCCTCCTCATCCCTCTTCAAAAAGGACATCCCTCTATTCTGAGGCAGTGTCCTCTGGTCTTAGACTCTCCCACCATAGGAAACATCCTCTCCAGATCCACTTGATCAAGGTCTTTCACCATTCATAGAAACATAGAACACCTACAGCACAATACAGTGCCAAATGCCACAATGCTATGCCAAACATGTACTTAGTTTAGAAATTACCCATAGCCCTCTATTTTTCTAAGCTCCATGTACCTATCCAGGAGTCTCTTAAAAGACCCTATTGTATCCATCTCCATCACCTCCACCAGCAACCCATTCCACGCACTCACCACTCTCTGCATTTAAAAAAAAACAAACAAACAGCTTACCCCTGACATCTCCTCTGTACCTAATTCTAAGCACCTTTAAAACTGTGCTTTCTCGTGTTAGCCATTTCAGCCCTGTGAAAAAGCGTCTGACTACCCACACAATCAATGCCTCTCATCATCTTATACACCTCTATCAGGCCACCTCTCCTCCTCCGTTGCTCCAAGGAGAAAAGGCCGAGGTCAGTCAACCTATTCTCATAAGGCATGCTCCCCAATCCAGTCAACATCCTTGTAAATCTCCTCTGCACCCTTTCTATAGTTTCCACATCCTTCCTGTAGTGAGGTGACCAGAACTGAGCACAGTACTCCAAGTGGGGTACCTATATAGCTGTAACATTACCTCTCGGCTCTTGAACTCAATCCCACGGTTGATGAAGGCCAATAATTTGATGGGTTTCAATGAGATCACCCCTCATTCTTCTTAATTCTAGTGAATACAAGCCCAGAGTCATCAAATGCTCTTCATATGACAAGCTGTACAATCCTAGAATCATTTTTGTGAACCTCCTTTGAGCCCTCTCCAGTTTCAGTACATCCTTTCTAAGGTGAGGGGCCCAAACTACTCACAGTACTCCAAGTGAGGCCTCACCAGTGATTTATGAAGTCTCAATATTACATCTTTGCTTTTATATTCTAGTCCTCTTGAAATGAATGCTAATATTGTGTAACCCTCTCACTGGGCTCGTATACAAACTTGGCTTGCCAGCTAGCAGCCACAGGACTCGGCAGTCATAAGGCCACCTTTCAAAACAATATACTTCTATGGTCTATATGAATAGGGGTTCAATCAAACAGGAATTGTCTGTCGGCCAGAAATAACAGATCATACACTGCATAAAAATTATGAAGGAAGTAAACTTACAAATTTCTGCTTTATCAAACAGTTAATCGGAAAAAAAGAAAAGAGATAAAAGGGCCCACTACAGCTGAACCAGTCCAATGTGCGCAGGACTGTTGGAGCTCATACTGGAGTTATATTTTACTCATACGCTGGATCCACAGTCTGCGTGAAAATGCACACCACATTCCAAACTTCCCTCATAGTCTAACTCAAACGAACTGGCTCTCTCGCAGCTGTATTGGCCCTTCCTCCTTGGAGCCATTCAGCTGCACAAAGCACTTCATGCAATGGGGACTCTGCTTCCAACGGCATTCTGCTGCATCTTCCCTTCTGACCCACTCTGCAGCTCCCACCAAAAGCCTCCAAACCAGCCTGATTGGCTAACTCACATTCCTAAATTGGACAACATGTGTCCTTATCTTAGCTGAAACCAAAACACACTTCCCAGCATGGCACACTGCTTTTACAGAAAACTGCTAATGTAAGCTACCTCATAGTATAGCAGTAGAAATCTTAACCAGGGCATTCCACCCGCATTTGCCTTCCTCACCACAGACTCAACTTACAAATTAACCTTTAGGGACTCCCAAGTCACTCTGTGTCTCAGGTTTTTGGATTTCCTGTACATTTAGAAAATAGTCAACCATTTAATTTCTTCTACCAAAGTGCATGACCATATAATTCCCATCACTGTACTCCATCTGCCACTTCTTTGCCCCTTCTCTGAATCTGTCTAAGTCCTTCTGTAGCCTTTCAACTTCTGAAAAACTACCTGTCCTTCTATCTATATTTGTATCATCCACAAACTTGGCCACAAAGCTATTAATTCCATCATCCAAGTCCATGACATACAATGTGAAAAGAAGCGGTCCCAACACAGACCCCTTGGAACACCAATAATACAACCTGAAAATACTCCCTTTATTCCTATTCTTTGCCTTGTGCCAATCAACCACTGCTTTATTCATGCTAGAATCTTTCCTGCAGTACCATAGGCTCTTAACTTGTTACGTGTGGCTCCTTGTCAAAAGCCTTCTGAAAATCCAAGGATACTACACCCACCTTTGCCCATCCTGCTTGTTATTTCTGCAAAGAATTCTAACAATTTTGTCAAGGGTGATTCTCCATAAGACCATTGCAGAATTAGGGCATTTCAATCCCTTTGCCTATCCTATGTGTAATCTCCTCAAAAAATTCCAACAGGTTCATCAAGGAAGATTTTCCCTTAAGAAAACCATGCTGATTTTGTCCTATGCAAACACGAGGAAATCTGCAGATGCTGGAATTTCAAGCAACACACATAAAAGTTGTTGGTGAACGCAGCAGGCCAGGCAGCATCTGTAGGAAGATTTATGTGTGTTGCCTGATTTTATCCTACCTTGTTCTATGTCACAATATCTTCTATTACCTCATCTTAACAATTGGCTCCAATATCTGCCGAACCACTGAGATCAGGCTAAGTGGTCTATAATTTCCTTTCTGTTGCTTTCCTCCTTTCTTGAAGAGTGGATTGACATTTGCAATTTTCCAGTCCTCTGACACTGTACCAGAGTTCAATGATTTTTGAAAGATCTCTATCGCTGCCTCTCAGAACCTTGAGGAGCATTTCATCTGGTCCGGGTGACTTGTGTACCCTCAGCTAAAAAAAATTCCTCCTTACCAGTGTTATGAAGGGTCACCCTTTAGAAGACTGTGCCCTCTAGTTTTGGATACCCCCACTATCCTCTCCACATTCACCCAACTAATCCTTTTAACACTCAATAGGTTTCAATGAGATCCCCCCACATTCTTCTAAATTCCAGTGAGTACAGACCCAAATCTACCAAACGCTCCTCATATGTTAACCCCTTCATTCCTGGAATCATCCTCGTGAACCTCTTCTGGACTCTCTCCAATGACAGCACATCCTTTCTGAGATATG
Organism: Mobula birostris; assembly: GCF_030028105.1. Lineage (NCBI taxonomy): Eukaryota > Metazoa > Chordata > Chondrichthyes > Myliobatiformes > Myliobatidae > Mobula > Mobula birostris. Next base: position 232,104,312 of record NC_092372.1, on the reverse strand, counting down.
GGGCCCAAAACAGTTACCAGTGCTCCAAGTGTGGCCTGACTAGTGTCTTATAAAGGTTCAGCATTTTCACCTTAGTTTTATATTCTATTTTCTTTGAAATAAATGCCAACATTGCACTTGCCTTCTTTACCACAGACTTAACCTGTGAATTAACCTTGTGGGAGCCTTGTATGAGGACTTCCAAGTCCCTCTGCACCTCTGATGTTTGGACTTCATTTGGATAATAGACCGCACTATTGATCCTTTTACCAATATGCATCATACATTTCTGCCATTTTTGCCCATTGTTCCAATTTTCCTAAGTTCTGCTGCAATGGCACTGCTTCCTCAGCACTACCTACCCCTCCATCTATCTTTGTTTTATCCACAAACTTTGCCACAAAGCCATCAATTCCATTATCTAAATCATTGACAATGTGAAAGGCAGCAGGCCCAATACTGACCCCTGAGGAACACCACTAGTCACCGGCAGCCAACCAGAAAAGGCCCCCTTTATTCCCATTCACTGCCTCTTGCCTGTCAGCCACTCCACTATCCATGCCAGTATCTTTCCTGTAACACCACACAATTTTATCTTGTTAAGCAGCCTCTTGTGGCACTTTATCAAATGACTTCTGAAAATCCAAATAAGTGACATCCACTGCCTTTCCTTTATCCACCCTGCTTGTTATTTACAGATTGAGTCTGTGGTAAAGAAGGCAAATGCAATGTTGGCATTTATTTCAAGAGGAATAGAACATATAGCAAGGAGATGATACTAGGGCTTTATAAGCCACTAGTCAGACTGCGTTTGGAGTATTGTCAACAGTTTTGGGTCCCATATCTCAGAAAGGATATAATGTCTTTGGAGAGAGTCCAGAGGAGGTTCACAAGGATGATTCCAGCAATGAAGGGGTTAACATATGAGGAGCATTTGGCAGCTTTGAGCCTGTACTCACTGGAACTTAGAAGAATTCAGGGGGATCTCATTGAAACTTACCGAATGTTGAAAGGACTAGATAGGGTGAATGTGGAGAGGATGGTGGGGGTATCCAGAACTAGAGGCCACAGCATCAAATCTGAAGGGCGACCCTTTAGAACAGAGGTAAGGAGGATTTTTTTTTTTAGCCAGAGAGTAATCACTTTGTGGAATGCTCTGCCACAGACTGTGGTGGAGGCCAAGTACATATATTTAAGGCAGAAGTTGAGAGTTCGGGGCATCAAAGGATATGGCGAGAAGGCAGATGTATGGTTTTGAGTGGGATCTGGGATCAGCCATCATGAAATGATGGAGAAGACTCGATGGGCTGAATGGCCTAACTCTACTCCTATGTCTTATGGTCTATTACTACGCTGGTGATCCTGTTTTTAAGCTTTCTGCCTGGTTCCCTAAAGTCTCTCTTCAGGACCTCATCACCTTTCCTACCTGTGTTATTGGTGCCAATTTTACCAAGACTTCCCCATTAGAATGCCATTATCCCAATCTGAGACATCTCTGACCTGGTACCTGGGAAGGAACATGCCATCTGAGTGTCTCTCTCATGTCTAAAGAACCTCATCTCTGTTTTTCTGGCTATGGAATCTCCTATCACTTCTCTTCTCTTCTGAACCACAGCTCCAGACTCAGTGACCTGGTCACCGTGGCTCCCACCAGCAATTAATATCTAAAGTGGTATACTTATTATTGAGGTGAATACCCATAGGGATGCTCTGGGGAGTGGTCTCATTGCCCCAGTCTCTCTGCACTGGTCGCCCAGTGAATGGTGCTGAGACTCTAGTGCTAGATCCATTAACTATCTGCTTGTGAATGTAAAAGGTAAATTGGCAGATGAGATTAAAATGGGTGAGGTTGATAGTGAGGAGGATAGCTGTAACCTACAGGATAATATAGATCAGTTGGGAAGGTGAACAGCGTAACGAGACACAATTTAATCTGAGCAAGTGTGAAGTAGATGCACTTTGTGAAGACTGGGAAGTCTAGGACAAATGTAATTGTAAAATCTTGTGGACAACTGAGGAATGGAGGGAAAACATGAGAAAATCTGCAGATGCAGCATTTTGTGTGTGTTGATGAGGAAGGGAGGATGGTAGCATGCCAGTTGACGGTAGCAATGGTTAAAACTAATCCCAATGTCCCCACAGCCCTGTATATGTCCTGCGCTATTTCCAGTGCCCCACTCTCTCCCCACAGCCCTCATCAGTCTCCATACCAATCCCTCTGCACAAATGCAGACATACCAGTACAGATCCCTGTGAAACACCACTAATACCAGATCTCCAGTAAGAATAACTCCCTTCAACCATCTTCTATGGGCAAGCCAGTTCTAAATCCAAGCAGCCTATTCACTAGGGATCCCATACATCTTAATTTTTTGGATGTTCCTCCCACAGGGAACCTTATTAAACACCTTACTAAAATCCATGTCAACAACATCCACAGATCCTCCATCATAAGTTCATAAGATATGTCTGTCTGTCTAAGTACCATATCCAATGCGGACTTTGGTGACCATCGTTTTCCATATAGATCTATCCTTCGTTTTTGGATGACTTCCATTTCCTCGATGTGTAGCCACCTGGCTATGCTTTTGATGTACGTAAGCCGAGGTCTTCCTCTAGGTTTACTCCCCTCAATCTTTCCAGAGAGTATGAGTTTTTCTAGTTCATCTTTCTGCATGATGTGTCCTAGGAATATGTGTTCATAAGATATAAGAACAGATATTATAGCCCATGGCCTATCAAGTCAGCCCCACCATTTCAGCATGGCTGATGAAATTTTCTTCTCAGCCCCAATCTTCTGAGCTCCCCCAGTGTCCCTTCATGCCCTGAGCAATCAAGAATCATATCTACTTCTGCCTTAAGTATACATAAAGACTTGGCCTCCAAAGCTGCGTGTGGCAAAGAATTCCACAGATTCACCACTCTTTGGCTAAAGAATTCCTCCTCACCTCCATCCTAAAAGGACATTCCTCTATTCTGAGAATGTGTCCTCTGGTCTTAGACTCTCTAATCATAGGAAACAGCCTCTCCACATCCACTCTATCAAGGCCTTTCACTTGTGGATAGGTTTCTATGAGGTTACCCCTCATTCTTCTGAATATTAGTGAATACAGGCCCAGAACCACCACATGCTCTTCGTATGATAGGTCGTTCAATCCTCGAATCATTTTCATGAACCTCCTTTGAACCCTGTCCAATTTCAGCACATCCTTTCTAAGGTAAGGGGCCCAAAATTGTTCACAATATTCCAAGTGAGGTCTCACCTGTTCTTTATAAAGACGGAACATTACATCATTACATCCTTGTTTTTATTTTCTAGTTCTCTTGAAATGAATGCTTACATCACATTTGCCTTCCACACCATAGAGTCAACCTGCAAATTATCTTTTGAGGAATCCTGCACAATGACTCCCAAGTCCCCTTGCACCTCATTTTTTTGTATTTTCTCTCCACTTAAAAAAAAGTCAACCCTTTCATTTCTTCTACCTAAGCGCATGACCTTATCCTTCCTGACACTGCATTCCATTCTCCTAATCTGCCTCAGTCCTTCTGTAGCCTCTCTACTTCCTCAAAACTACCTGCTCCTCCACCTATCTTTATATCGTCTGCAAACTTTGCAACAAAGGCTTCAATTCCATCATCCAAATTGTTGACATGTAATGTAAAAAGAATTGGTCCCAACACCCACCTCTGTGGAACACCACTAGTCACTGGCAGCCAGTGCTTTATTCACACTCTTTGCCTCCTGCCAGTCAGCCACTTTATCCATGGTCGAATCTTTCCTGTAATACCATGGGCTGTTAGCTTGTTAAGCAGCCTTGTGTGTGGTACCTTGTCAAAGGCCTTCTGAAAATCCAAGTTCACACATCTACTGATTCTGCTTTGTCTATTCTGCCTGTTATCTCTTCAAAGAATTCTGACAGATTTGTCAGACAATAACTGGTTGCATTACAGCCTTGTATAGAGGCACCAAAGCCTAGGAACGGAAAAGTTTACAGAAATTGATGGATGCAGTCCTGTCCATAGGAGGTAATATCCTCTCCAGCCACTGAATACATTTACAAAGAGCACTGCCACAGGAAAGCAGGGTCCCCATCATCCAGGCCGTGCTGTCCTGTCGCAACTACCATCAGGCAGAAGATGCAGAAATCTTAGGTCTCATAGCACCAGGTTCAGGAACAGTTATATCCTTTCAACCATCATGCTCCTGAACAAACATAGTTAAATTCATCCTTTACAACTGAACTGATCACAAAACCTGCAGACTCACTTTCAAGGATTCATGTTCTGAGAACTGCTTTTTTATATTTTTATTTGAATAATTTGTCATCATTTACATATTGTTTGATATGGGCCAAATGTGGGCAAATGGGACAAGTTTTGATGGGAATTATTGTCAGCATGGACCGGTTGAGCAGAAGGACATACTTCCATGCTGCAGGATTCTGTGAACAAGCCTGTGGGGCCGAATATCCTTCTCTTTTGATAGATTCTCAAGTATCTCTCCTCATGTTCACCTCCCCCTCCCTCCCTCTTTCTCTTTCTCCAGATGATGTGATTTCGAGGAGCCAGACCCATTGCGGCAGCACTGCCCCTCCTCAGTGGGCACCCAGAGCGAACCAGGGAGGTGATACCCATGGAGCACAGGAGCACTGCAGAGCACAGTACCAGCATCCTGATGTCCAGCAGATGACTGCTGTGAGTATCTGCACCCTGACACACTTCTCCCTCCCCCCCCCCCACTCTTCCACCACCCTTCCGTAACATCTCACCTACCTCCTTCCTCACCAAAGTCCAAACCCACTGCTCCTCTGATTTCCCGGTCTCCTTGTACTTTGTGATTGGGAAAATCACTGTGTCCAGTGTGATTATCACCATTATCCTCTGCTTCTACCTAGCAGGCACCACAGGGTCCTTCATACACCGAGGCGCACAGAACCAAATCAGCTACTGTGCCCCGGGTCCGTCCTGTCTCCCATCACCATCGCACAGCTATCCACAGCATCCTGACCAAGAAGGAAGCTGGACATCAAGAGATGGGAATGGCCATATCCTGTGCTCCGCTGGTGAGTATCTCAGCTTGTGCTCAGAGTAGGTCGTGAGATGATGATGCAGAGGGGCGTAGATTGGGTGGATGCAGACAGGCTTTTCCCCAGGATTGGCACAGGTTTAGGTTGAACATAGAACATAGAGCATAGAATAGTACAGCACAGTACAGGCCCTTCGGCCCACAATGTTGTGCCGACCCTCAAACCCTGCCTCCCATATAAGCCCCCACCTTAAATTCCTCCATATACCTGTCTAGTAGTCTCTTAAACTTCACTAGTGTATCTGCCTCCACTGCTGACTCAGGCAGTGCATTCCACGCACCAGCCACTCTCTGAGTAAAAAACCTTCCTCTAATATCCCCCTTGAACTTCCCACCCCTTACCTTAAAGCCATGTCCTCTTGAAATATGAGAGGGGGGGAGATTTACTAAGGACCTGAGGGGCAACTTCTCCAGCCACTGAGGTTAGATGAACTGGCCTATAATTTCCGTTCTTCTGCCTCTCTCCCTTCTTGAAGAGTGGAGTGACATTTGCAATTTTCCAGTCTTCTGAACCATTCCAGAATCTAGTGATTCTTGAAAGATCATTACTAATGTCTCCACAATCATTTCAGCCACCTCTTTCAGAACTTTTGGATGTACTGCATCTGTTCCAGGTGACTTAGTTATCTTCAAACCTTTCAGTTTCCCCGAGAACCTTCGCCCTAGTAATGGTAACATCACACACTTCTTGATCCCTGACACATGGACCATCTGGCATACTGCTAATGTCTTCCACAGTGAAGACTGATGCAAAATACATATTAAGTTCATCTTCCACTTCCTCGTCCCCATTACTACTTCTCCAGCATTGTTTTCCAGTGGTCCAATATCCAGTCTTGCCTCTCTTTTACATTTTATGTATCTGAAGAAATGTGTGGTATCCTTTTTACTATCATTGGCTATCTTACTTTCATATTCCATCTTTGCCTTCTTAATGGGTTTTTGAGTTGTTTTCTGTTGGTACATAAGTTACCCAGACTAGATGAACTGTATCCAAGGGTTCTGAGAGAGGTAGCAGTAGAGATTGTGGAAGCATTAGTAATGAATTTTCAAAAATCATTGGTCTCTGGCATGGTGGCAGACGTCTAGAAAATTGCAAATGTCACTTCACTCTTTAAGGAAGGAGGAAAACAGCAGAAAGGAAATTATAGGCCAGTTAATCTGACTTTAGTAGTTGGCTCCAATCAATTCTGACCAATTTTTCACTCATGCCTCTGTAACTTCCTTTGTTCCACTGTTATACTGATACATCTGACTTTAGCTTCTCTTTCCCAAATTGCAAGGTGAATTATGATCACTTTCCCCTGAGGGTCCTTTTACCTTAAGCTCTCTAATCAATTCTGGTTCATTGCACAACACCCAATCCAGAATAGTTGACCCTGCTAAAGGGCTCAACCACAAGCTGCTCCACAGAGCTATCTCGTAGGCATTCTAGAAATCCCCTCTCTTGGAATCCCGCACAAACCTGATTTTCCCAATCTACCTGCATACTGAAGTTCCCCCCGCCGACTGTTTTGACATTGCCCTTTTGGCATGCAATTTCCTAATGTAGCTTGTAAACAACATCCTTACTACTGTTTGAGCATATGTATCTAACGCCCATCAGGGTCTTTTTACCCTAGCAGTTCCTTAGCTCTATTCACAATGGTTCAACACCTTCCAACCCTATGTTACCTCTTTCTAATGAACTAATTTCATTTTTTATCAACAGAGCCACGCCACCCCCTCTATCTTCCTCCTTATCCTTTCGATACAGTCTAACCTTCGACATTAAGCTCCCAGTTATAATCTTTCAGCCATGATTCAGTGATACCTACAACATCATATATGCCAGTCTATAACTGTGCTAAAAGTTCATCTACCTTATTCCGTATACTGCGCGCATTCAAGTATAACACCTTTAATCCTTTGTTCACCTTTTTCGAGTTTGTCTACCTTTTACATTGCAAATCGTACTGGTGACTGCAATTTTGCCCTATCATCAGCCACTCCTTGCTAGGAGTCTGACTACGTCTTCCCTTGGTTTAACTATGTCATCCTCAGCACAATTGCTCCAAATTAGTTTAAACTCAACCATACGTATCTGCCAATCTGCCTGCAGGGATAATGGACCACCTCTGGTTCAGGTGTAACCTGTCCCTTTTGTATACATCATACCTTCCCCAGAAGAGATCCCAATGATCCATAAAGCTGAAGTCCTGCCCCCACACAAGTCCTTTAGGCAATGCCAAATCATCCTGTTCTTATTCTCACTAACACAGGCAGCAGTCCAGAGATTACAACCATGGAAGTCCTGTTTCTTAGCTTTCCACCTAACTCTCTAAAATCTCTCTGTAGGACCTCCTCACCTTATCTATCTTTGTCACCTGTGCCAATATGTACTAAGACTGATGATGGAACAAAATTACAGTCAACAGGATGAGTTGCTGCATAAAAGTCAGGCAAAATTGAAAAGGGTGAATACAGGATTAAAGGTGATACATTTGAATGTGCACAGTATATGGAATGAGGCTGATGAACTTGTTGTACAGTTACAGATTAGCAAGTACCATGTTGTAGCCATCACAGAATCATGGCTGAAAGAAGACAAGAGCTGGAAGCTTAATGTTCAAGGATTCACATTGTCTTCTTGCCAATCCTTTTGATACAGAGGGGATGGTGTGACTCTGTTGGGAAAAAATGAAATTCAATGAAATTAGGTATTTGATAAGGTACCCCATGCAAGGCTTATTGAGAAAGTAAGGAGGCATAGGATCCAAGGGGACATTGCTTTGTGGATCCAGAACTGGCTTGCCCACAGAAGGCAAAGAGTGGTTGTAGACGGGTCATATTCTGAATGGAGGTTAATCACCAGTGGTGTGCCTCAGCGATCTGTTCTGGGACCCCTACTCTTTGTGACTTTTATAAATGACCTGGATGAGGAAGTGGAGGGCTGGGTTAGTAAGTGTGCTGATGGCAGAAAGGTTGGGGGTGTTGTGGATAGTGTAGAGGGATGTCAGAGGTTACAGCGGGACATTGATAGGATGGAAAACTGGGCTGAGAAGTGGCAGATGGAGTTCAACCCAGATAAGTGTGAAGTGGTGCATTGTGGTAGGTCAAATATGATGGCAGAATATAGTATTAATGGTAAGACTTGGCAGTGTGGAGGATCAGAGGGATCTTGGGGTCCAAGTCCATAGGACACTCAAAGCAGCTGCGCAGGTTAACTCTGTGGTTACGAAAGTATATGGTGCATTGGCCTTCATCAATTGTGGGATTGAGTTTAGGAGCCAAGAGGTAATGTTACAGTTATATTGGAGCCTGGTCAGACCCCACTTGGAGTACTGTGCTCATTTCTGGTTATCTCACTACAGGAAGGATATGGAAACTATAGAAAGGGTGCAGAGGAGATTTATAAGGATGTTGTCTGGATTGGGGAGTATGCCTTATGAGAACAGGTTGAGTCAACTCGGCCTTTTCTCCTTGAAGCGGTGGAGGATGAGAAGTGACCTGATAGAGGTGTATAAGATGATGAAAGGCATTGATCCTATGGATATTCGGAGGCTTTTTCCCAGGCCTGAAATGGCTAGCACAAGAGGGCACAGTTTTAAGATGGTTGGAAGTAGATGTAGAGGAGATGTCAGCTCTTTATACAGAGAGTAGTGAGTGTGTGGAATGGGCAGCCGGCAACGGTGGTGGAGGTGGATATGATAGGGTCTTTTAAGAGGTACTCCTGGACAGGTACATGGACCTCAGAAAAATAGAGGGCTATGGGTAAACCTAGGTGATTTCTAAGGTAAGTACATGTTCAGCACAGCTTTGTGGGCCGAAGAGCCTATATTGTGCTGTACGTTTTCTATGTTTTGAAGATGAGAGGCCTAAAACTGTTCACAATACTCATGGTGAGGCCTCACCAATACCTTTATAAAGCCTCTGTATCACATCCTTGCTCTTGTATTCTAGACCTCTTAAATGAATGCTAACGTGGCACTTGCCTTCCTCACCACCGACTCAACTTGCAAGTTAACCCTGGGTGTTCTGTACAAGGACTCCCAAGTCCCTCTGCATTTGAGATTCCCTGTTTAGAAAGTAGTCCACACATTTATTTCTACTACCAAGGTGCATGACCATGCATTTTCCAACATTGTATTTCATTTGCCACTTTCTTCCTCATTCTCCAAATCTGTCTTAGTCCTTCTGCATCCTACCTGTTTCCTCAACACTACCTGTCTCTCCTCCAATCTTTGTATGATCTGCAAACTTGGCAACAAAGCCATCTATTCCATCATCTAAATCATTTATACACAGCATGAAAAGAAGTAGTCCCAACACTGACTCCTGCGGAACACCACTAGTCACTGACAGCCAACCAGAAAAGTATCTTTTTATTCCTACTCACTGCCTCCTACCAATCAGCCAATGCTCTGACTATGTTAATAACTTTTCTGTAATACCATAGCCCCTAACTTAGTAAGCAGCCTCATGTCAGGCACCTTGTCAAAAGCATTCTGAAAGTCTAAATATACAACATCCACTACATCCCCTTTATCCATCGTCAAGGAATTCCGCCAGGTTTGTCAAGCAGGATTTTCCCTGAGGCAAACCATGCTGATTTTGTACTATCTTGTCCTGTGTCACCAAGCACTCCATCACCTCACCCTTAACAATTGACTCCAACATCTTCCCAACCACTGAGGTCTGGCTAAATGGTCAATAATATCCTTTCTACTTCCTTCCTCCTCACATCTCCTTTCGGGAAGATGTGGAATCGATATGGGTAGAGCTGCGTAACACTAAGGGGCAGAAGACACTGGTGGGAGTTGTGTGCAGGCCACCTAACAGTAGTAGTGTCAGAGATGGTATTAAACAGGAAATTGGAAATGTGTGCAATAAAGGAACAGCAGTTATAATGGGTGACTTCAATCTACATGTAGATTGGGTGAACCAAATTGGTAAAGGTGCTGAGGAAGAGGATTTCTTGGAATGTATGCGGGATGGTTTTTTGAACCAACATGTCGAGGAACCGACTAGAGAGCAGGCTATTCTGGACTGGGTTTTGAGCAATGAGGAAGGGTTAATTAGCAATCTTGTCGTGAGAGGCCCCTTGGGTAAGAGTGACCATAATATGGTGGAATTCTTCATTAAGATGGAGAGTGACATAGTTAATTCAGAAACAAAGGTTCTGAACTTAAAGGGGTAACTTTGAAGGTATGAGACGTGAATTAGCTAAGATAGACTGGCAAATAACACTTAAAGGATTGACGGTGGATATGCAATGGCAAGCATTTAAAGGTTGCATGGATGAACTGCAACAAATGTTCATCCCAGTTTGGCAAAAGAATAAATCAAGGAAGGTAGTGCACCCGTGGCTGACAAGAGAAATTAGGGATAGTATCAATTCCAAAGAAGCAACATACAAATTAGCCAGAGAAAGTGGCTCACCTGAGGACTGGGAGAAATTCAGAGTTCAGCAGAGGAGGACAAAGGGCTTAATTAGGAAGGGGAAAAAAGATTATGAGAGAAAACTGGCAGGCAACATAAAAACGGACTGTAAAAGCTTTTATAGATATGTAAAAAGGAAAAGACTGGTAAAGACAAATGTAGGTCCCCTGCAGGCAGAAACAGGTGAGTTGATTATGGGGAGCAAGGACGTGGCAGACCAATTGAATAATTACTTTGGTTCTGTCTTCACTAAGGAGGACATAAATAATCTTCCAGAAATAGTAGGGGACAGAGGGTCCAGTGAGATGGCGGAACTGAGCGAAATACATGTTAGTAGGGAAGTGGTGTTAGGTAAATTGAAGGGATTGAAGGCAGATAAATCCCCAGGGCCAGATGGTCTGCATCCCAGGATGCTTAAGGAAGTAGCCCAAGAAATAGTGGATGCATTAGTGATAATTTTTCAAAACTCGTTAGATTCTGGACTAGTTCCTGAGGATTGGAGGGTGGCTAATGTAACTCCACTTTTTAAAAAAGGAGGGAGAGAGAAACCGGGGAATTATAGACCGGTTAGCCTAACGTCGGTGGTGGGGAAACTGCTGGAGTCAGTTATCAAGGATGTGATAACAGCACATTTGGAAAGCGGTGAAATAATCGGACAAAGTCAGCATGGATTTGTGAAAGGAAAATCATATCTGACGAATCTCATAGAATTTTTTGAGGATGTAACTAGTAGAGTGGATAGGGGAGAACCAGTGGATGTGGTATATTTGGATTTTCAGAAGGCTTTTGACAAGGTCCCACACAGGAGATTAGTGTGCAAACTTAAAGCACACGGTATTGGGGGTAAGGTATTGGTGTGGGTGGAGAGTTGGTTAGCAGACAGGAAGCAAAGAGTGGGAATAAACGGGACCTTTTCAGAATGGCAGGCGGTGACTAGTGGGGTACCGCAAGGCTCAGTGCTGGGACCTCAGTTGTTTACAATATATATTAATGACTTGGATGAGGGAATTAAATGCAGCATCTCCAAGTTTGCGGATGACACGAAGCTGGGTGGCAGTGTTAGCTGTGAGGAGGTTGCTAAGAGGATGCAGGGTGACTTGGATAGGTTGGGTGAGTGGGCAAATTTATGGCAGATGCAATCTAATGTGGATAAATGTGAAGTTATCCACTTTGGTGGCAAAAATAGGAAAACAGATTATTATCTGAATGGTGGCCGATTTGGAAAAGGGGAGGTGCAACGTGACCTGGGTGTCATTATACACCAGTCATTGAAAGTGGGCATGCAGATACAGCAGGCGGTGAAAAAGGCGAATGGTATGCTGGCATTTATAGCGAGAGGATTTGAGTACAGGAGCAGGGAGGTACTACTGCAGTTGTACAAGGCCATGGTGAGACCACACCTGGAGTATTGTGTGCAGTTTTGGTCCCCTAATCTGAGGAAAGACATCCTTGCCATAGAGGGAGTACAGAGAAGGTTCACCAGATTGATTCCTGGGATGGCAGGACTTTCATATGAAGAAAGAATGGATGAACTGGGCTTGTACTCGTTGGAATTTAGAAGATTGAGGGGGGATCTGATTGAAACGTATAAGATCCTAAAGGGATTGGACAGGCTAGATGCAGGAAGATTGTTCCCGATGTTGGGGAAGTCCAGAACGAGGGGTCACAGTTTGAGGATAGAGGGGAAGCCTTTTAGGACCGAGATTAGGAAAAACTTCTTCACACAGAGAGTGGTGAATCTGTGGAATTCTCTGCCACAGGAAACAGTTGAGGCCAGTTCATTGGCTATATTTAAGAGGGAGTTAGATATGGCCCTTGTGGCTACGGGGGTCAGGGGGTATGGAGGGAAGGCTGGGGCGGTGTTCTGAGTTGGATGATCAGGCATGATCATAATAAATGGCGGTGCAGGCTCGAAGGGCCGAATGGCCTACTCCTGCACCTATTTTCTATGTTTCTATGTTTAAAGAGGACTGCAATTTTGTAGTCATCTGGCACCATGCCAGAGGTCAATGATTTTTGAAAGATTATTTCTAATAGCACCACAATCTCTAATTTTACCTCATTCAGGATATTAGGTTGCAGTTCATCTGGTCCCAGTGACCTGTATACCTTTAGATAAGAACATAAGAAATAACAGCAGGAGTAGGTCATCAGGCCCATCGAGCCTGCCCGCCATTTAATAAGATCATGGCTGATCTGTCCGTAAACTCGGCTCTATCTACCTGCCTTTTCCCCATAACCCTTAATTCCCCTACTATGTTAAAATCTATCTAACTGTATCTTAAATATATTTAGTGAAGAAGCCTCAGCTGCTTCCCTGGGCAGAGAATTCCACAGATTCACCACTCTCTGGGGAAAAACAGTTTCTCCTCATCTCCATCCTAAATCTTCTCCCCTGAATCTTGAGGCAATGTCCCCTAGTTCTAGTCTCACCTACCAATGGAAACAACTTTCCTACTTCTATCTTAACTATCCTTTTCAAAATTTTGTATGTTTTATAAGATCCCCTCTTATTCTTCTGAATTTCAGAGAGTAGAAACATAGAAAACCTACAACTCCATACAGGCCCTTCGGCCCACAGAGTTGTGCCAAACATCTCCCTACCTTAGAAATTACTAGGCTTACCTATAGCCCTCTATTTTACTAAGCTCCATGTACCTATCCAAAAGTCTCTTAAAAGACCCTATCTAAGCGGCCTCCACCACTGTTGCTGGCAGCACATTCCACGCACTCACCACTCTCTGAGTAAAAAACTTACCCCTGACATTTCCTCTGTACCTGCTCCCCAGTACCTTAAACCTGTGTCCTCTTGTGGCAACCATTTCAGCTCTGGGAAATGGTTGACTATCCACATGATCAATGCCTCTCATCATCTTATACACCTCTATCAGGTCACCTCTCATCTTCCGACGCTCCATGGAGAAAAGGCCGAGTTCGCTCATAAGACATGCTCCCCAATCCAGGCAACATCCTTGTAAATCTCTCCTGCACCCTTTCTATGGCTTCCACATCCTTTCTGTAGTGAAGTGACCAGAACTGAGCACAGAACTCCAAGTAGGGTCTGACCAGAGTCCTATGCAGTTGTAACATTACCTCTCGGCTCTTTAACTCAATCGTACGGTTGATGAAGGCCAATGTTGGGAGGCCAGTATATAACTGCAATCAACGTCCTTTTACCCTTGCATTTTCTTAACTCAACTCACAAGGATTCAACATCTTCCAGTAGCAGTAGAGCCACACCACCCCCTCTGCCTACCTTCCTATCCCTCCGATCTAACGTGTAACCTTGGACATTCAGCTCCCAACTACAACCATCCTTCAGCCACGAATCACTTATGGCCACAACATCTACCTGGCAACCTCTAATATTGCAACAAGATCATCCACCTTATTTCTTATACAATACCTTTTAGATACATTTAGATACAATACCTTGAGTACCGTATTTGCTATCCTTTCTGATTCTGCATCCCTAATGATTTGATACTCAGCCTGTTGGCTGCAACTAAGTCCCATCACCTGCCTGCCCTTCCTGACAATCTGACTGCACACTGTCTTTACTCTTTTACCATCCTTCCTATCCTGAGTCTCTTCTCTCCAGTTCCCACCACCCTGCCAAGTTAGTTTAAACCCTTCCCATCAGCTCTAACGAGCCTGCCCACGAGAATATTGGTTCCCCTCGGGCTCAGGTGCCACCCGTCACTTTTGAACAGGTCATACCTTCCCCTGAAGAGATCCCAGTTATTCAAGAACCTGAAGCCCTGCCCCTTGCACCAGCTTCTCAGCCACGCATTTATCTGCCAAATCATCCTGTTTCTACCCTCACTGGCATGTTTAATCCTAGCCTAATCACAGAACCATTTACAATGACCAATTAGCCTCCCAACTGGTACATCCTTGGACTGTGGGAGGAAAATGAAACATCCAGAGAGAACATATTAACTCCTTACAGGCAGCAGGCAGGAATTGAACTCTGGTTTCCTGTACTGTAAAGCATTGTGCTAGCCGCTACAACTCTGCCATGGCCAGATCGTTGGCATAGGTCATGAAATTTGTAGTGTTTGTGGATACAACGCAATACATAAAAATAGAAAAATATGAACTACAGTAAGTATGTATATATATTGAATAGTTAAATAAGTAACGCAAAAGTAAAAATTAAAAACTGGTGAGGTAGTGTTCACAGGTTCAATGTCCATTCAGAGATCAAGTGGCAGAGGGAAACAAGCTGTCTCTGAATCACCGAGAGTGTGCCTTCAGGCTTCTGCACCTCCTCCCTAATGACAGCAATGAGTACAAGGCATGTCCTGGTTGACGTGGATGCTGCCTTTTTCAGGCATCATTCCTTGAAGATGACCTGGATGCTATGGGAGCTAGTGCCCATGATGGAGCCTACTAAGTTGACAATTCTCTGTAGCTTATTCCGATCCTTTGCAGTAGCGCCCCCGCCCCACCATACCAGATAGTGAAGCAGCTAGTTTGAATTCTTTCCACGGTACATCTATAGAAATTTGCAAGTGTTTTTAGTGACGCACCAAATCTCCTCAAGCTCCTAATGAAATATAGCTGCTGTCGTGCCTTCTTCATGTTGCATCGATTATTTGGGCCTGAGATAGATCTTCAGAGATATTGACACCTAAGAACTTGAAATTGCTCACTCTTTCCACTTCTGATCTCTCTGTGAGGACTGGTGTGCCTTCCCTCATATTTCCTTTTCTGCAGTCCACAATCAGTTCTTTGGTATTACTGATGTTGAATGAAAGGGTTTTGTAGCGACACCACTCAACTAGCTGATATATCTCGCTCCTGTACGCCGTCTTGACACCATCTGAATTCTCCCAACAGTAGTTGTATCATCTGCAAATTTATAGATGGCATTTGAGCAGTGTACACAGTCATGGGCTTGAGAGAGTAGATTAGTGGAGTAAGCACACATCCCTGAGGTGTGCTGGCAATGACTGTCAGCCATGTGGACATGTTCTTTCTGATCTGCACAGACTGTGGTCTTCCAGTTAGGAAGTCAAGGATCTATTTGCAGAGAGAGGTACAGAGTCCTAGGTTCTGTACCTTTTCAATCATCACTGTGTTGTCACAAGAATCACCCCTTGTAATAACGAAGTGAGACACAGATAATATGTATTTATCGACAAGTAACTTCTATTGTTTCCACTAAAAGCACGTGGGTTCACAAACTGGGTCCGTGTGCACCCTACTGAAATCCCTGACCCTCCACGAACAGTCAGTGAAGAGAAAAGGTATTAATCGGGAAAGGACGCAAACACAAGGAATTCTGCAGATGCTAGAAATTCAAGCAACACACATCAAAGTTGCTGGTGAACGCAGCACAGCAGGCAGCATCTCTAGGAAGAGGTACAGTCGACGGTTCAGGCCAAGACCCTTAAAAGGTTGGAACGGGAACAAGGTGTGGTGAAGTCGAGAAGGGTCTCGGCCTGAAACGTCGACTGTACCTCTTCCTAGAGATGCTGCCTGGCCTGCTGCGTTCACCAGCAGCTTTGATGTGCGTAACCAGGAAAGGAGTCTGCACTGGCCAGGCATTCCTTGGGCTCTCAGTCTCCATGTGTCTGTGGGGTCCTCGTTGTGTGCAATGGTTGGTCTGTGCCTGCTGGAGAGTTATCGCTCCTGTGTATTTGCAGCTGCTGAGTCTTGTACTGTTCCTCATCAATTGGACCATTCGATCTCCATCCCATTGGCTCAAGGTCACCTGACCTACCTGGGTCACTTTTTTACTGGTCATTGTACAGGGCTGCAACCAATATTGTTTCATGGCTCTGCCCACCCAGCCTTGTGTATTTGTGTCTTTACACTCTGACTGATCCAAACCAGTTAAATGAGACAACCCAGTCAGAGTCTAACGAGATTACCAATTGCAGGTCTGGCATTTTACGTAACAAGTAGCTACTCCTCTGAGAATGGTTTCAGGTTTTGTCAAGTCAAGCCAAGCCACTTTTTATTGTCATTTCAACCATAACTGCTGGGACAGAACATAGTAAAAACGAGACAGTGTTTTCCAGGACCATGGTGCTACATGAAACAATACAAAAACTACACTGAACTACATAAGAAAAAACACAAAAACTACACTAGACTATAGACCTATCCAGGACTGCATAAAGTGCACAAAACAGTGCAGGCATTACAATAAATAATAATAAATAATAAACAAGACAATAGACACAGTAGAGGGCAGTAGGTTGGTGTCAGTCCAGGCTCTGGGTATTGAGTCTGATGGCTTGGGGGAAGAAACTGTTACATAGTGTGGTCGTGAGAGCCCGAATGCTTTGGTGTCTTTTTCCAGATGACAGAAGGGAGAAGAGTTTATATGAGGGGTGTGTGGGGTCCTTCATAACGCTGTTTGCTTTACGGATGCAGCGTGTGGTGCAAATGTCTGTAATAGCGGGAAGAGAGACCCCGATGATCTTCTCAGCAGACCTCACTATCCGCTGCAGGGTCTTGTGATCCGAGATGGTGCAATTTCCGAACCAGGCCATGATGTAGCTGCTCAGGATGCTCTCAATACAACCTCTGTAGAATGTGGTGAGGATGGCGGGGGTGGGGGGGGGAGATGGACTTTTCTCAGTCTTCGCTGAAAGTAGAGACGCTGCTGGGCCGTCTTTGCTATGGAGCTGGTGTTGAGGGACCAGGTGAGAATCTCTGCCAGGTGGACACCAAGAAATTTGTGCTCTTAACGTTCTCTACAGAGGAGTTGTTGATGTTCAGTGGACAGTGGTCACTCCATGTCCTCCTGAAGTCAACAACCATCTCCTTTGTTTTGTTTATGTTCAGAGACAGGTTGTTGGCTCTGCACCAGTCCGTTAGCCGCTGCACCTCCTCTCTGTATGCTGACTCATCGCATTTATTGCTCTGATTAGATTGCCCCAGAGCAAGAATCAGTTCAGAGTCCATGCCCTTTACATAACAAATGGCTACTTGTTTGAGAATGGTCTCAAGTTTAGCAGATCATTACCTGAAGTTTCCTGTGCATTCAGTTGCTCTGATTAGGTTATCCAAGAGCAAGAATCAGGATACGTCCACACTACGCCGGATAATTTTGAAAACGAAGCCTTTTCTCTTCGTTTTGCCCTCCCGTCCACACTGAGCCGGCGTTTTCAGCCCCCGAAAACGGAGATTTTCGAAAACACTCTCCAGAATGAATAAATCTGAAAACTCTTAATATCCGGTGTGGTGTGTACGGGATAAACAGAAAGATTTTAAAACGTTGTCATGACAACACCACAACAACAATGCTTTTTTCTGCTTCTGCTTGGTACTGCGCAAGCTGTTATAACGCGCAGTCGGTGTGAACAGCGTGAGAGTTAAATTGTAAAGTGAGCTTCTTTTGACTATTTAAAAACGCTGACATGACATGCCGGAACGTTGTTTTCTTGAACGCCACCACCTAACAATTTCAGAACAGACGGACGAGACTGAAGCCCGAAGGGTTAGAAATGGCTCACCAAATACTTTGACCCATAGTTTACTGAATAAATAAGTATACTCACTTCGCCCTGTTTTCTGTCCTTGCTTGTATGAAGGTGGTTTACCTATTTATGCAAGTACTTCTCTGACAATAGATGTGTAACAGCCTAATGTAACATTGTATGGAAATACAAGATAATGCTGATACAGACGTTTTATACATTTAACAAGGTACTTTATTAATGCAACAGAGTTAGTCAGTTTTTCAATGTTCGTCGTCAGCTGGGTCATACTGTCCGTGAACTCCCTGTCGGATGCCTCCATACGCTCCAGTATTTGTTTTTTTTTAAGTTTTAAGTCCTCCTGCGCGAGAGCCAAGAACAATTCCTTTAAAGTTTTTCTACTCTAACTGGACAAACACGCACTAAGTATATGGTTTCCTCTTCGCTTGTTTTTTTGTGTCCTGCGCATGCCCAGTAGGAGGAGATTCGCCCAAATATCCGCCTAATGTGGACGGAGATATTTTAAAAAACGCTTAGTGTGGACGCCTGTCATTTTTACTCGAAACCAGCGTTTTCAAAATTATCTGGCATAGTGTGGACATAGCCTCAGCTTAGAGTCTACAGAAAGGGGGAAAACAAAGACAATTTGGGTGAACCAAATTGGTAAAGGTGCTGAGGAAGAGGATTTCTTGGAATGTATGCGGGATGGTTTTTTGAACCAACATGTCGAGGAACCAACTAGAGAGCAGGCTATTCTGGACTGGGTTCTGAGCAATGAGGAAGGGTTAATTAGCAATCTTGTCGTGAGAGGCCCCTTGGGTAAGAGTGACCATAATATGGTGGAATTCTTCATTAAGATGGAGAGTGACATAGTTAATTCAGAAACAAAGGTTCTGAACTTAAAGAGGGGTAACTTTGAAGGTATGAGACGTGAATTAGCTAAGATAGACTGGCAAATGACACTTAAAGGATTGACGGTGGATATGCAATGGCAAGCATTTAAAGGTTGCATGGATGAACTACAACAATTGTTCATCCCAGTTTGGCAAAAGAATAAATCAAGGAAGGTAGGCTGACAAGAGAAATTAGGGATAGTATCAATTCCAAAGAAGAAGCATACAAATTAGCCAGAGAAAGTGGCTCACCTGAGGACTGGGAGAAATTCAGAGTTCAGCAGAGGAGGACAAAGGGCTTAATTAGGAAGGGGAAAAAAGATTATGAGAGAAAACTGGCAGGGAACATAAAAACGGACTGTAAAAGCTTTTATAGATATGTGAAAAGGAAAAGACTGGTAAAGACAAATGTAGGTCCCCTGCAGACAGAAACAGGTGAATTGATTATGGGGAGCAAGGACATGGCAGACCAATTGAATAATTACTTTGGTTCTGTCTTCACTAAGGAGGACATAAATAATCTTCCAGAAATAGTAGGGGACAGAGGGTCCAGTGAGATGGAGGAACTGAGCGAAATACATGTTAGTAGGGAAGTGGTGTTAGGTAAACTGAAGGGATTGAAGGCAGATAAATCCCCAGGGCCAGATGGTCTGCATCCTAGAGTGCTTAAGGAAGTAGCCCAAGAAATAGTGGATGCATTAGTGATAATTTTTCAAAACTCGTTAGATTCTGGACTAGTTCCTGAGGATTGGAGGGTGGCTAATGTAACCCCACTTTTTAAAAAAGGAGGGAGAGAGAAACTGGGGAATTATAGACCGGTTAGCCTAACATCAGTGGTGGGGAAACTGCTGGAGTCAGTTATCAAGGATGTGATAACAGCACATTTGGAAAGCGGTGAAATGATCGGACAAAGTCAGCATGGATTTGTGAAAGGAAAATCATGTCTGACGAATCTCATAGAATTTTTTGAGGATGTAACTAGTAGAGTGGATAGGGGAGAACCAGTGGATGTGGTATATTTGGATTTTCAAAAGGCTTTTGACAAGGTCCCACACAGGAGATTAGTGTGCAAACTTAAAGCACACGGTATTAGGGGTAAGGTATTGGTGTGGGTGGAGAATTGGTTAGCAGACAGGAAGCAAAGAGTGGGAATAAACGGGACCTTTTCAGAATGGCAGGCGGTGACTAGTGGGGTACCGCAAGGCTCAGTGCTGGGACCCCAGTTGTTTACAATATATATTAATGACTTGGATGAGGGAATTAAATGCAGCATCTCCAAGTTTGCGGATGACATGAAGCTGGGTGGCGGTGTTGGCTGTGAGGAGGATGCTAAGAGGATGCAGGGTGACTTGGATAGGTTGGGTGAGTGGGCAAATTCATGGCAGATGCAATTTAATGTGGATAAATGTGAAGTTATCCACTTTGGTGGCAAAAATAGGAAAACAGATTATTATCTGAATGGTGGCCGATTAGGAAAAGGGGAGGTGCAACGAGACCTGCGTGTCATTATACACCAGTTATTGAAAGTGGGCATGCAGGTACAGCAGGCGGTGAAAAAGGCGAATGGTATGCTGGCATTTATAGCGAGAGGATTCGAGTACAGGAGCAGGGAGGTACTACTGCAGTTGTATAAGGCCTTGGTGAGACCACACCTGGAGTATTGTGTACAGTTTTGGTCCCCTCATCTGAGGAAAGACATCCTTGCCATAGAGGGAGTACAAAGAAGGTTCACCAGATTGATTCCTGGGATGGCAGGACTTTCATATGAAGGAAGACTGGATGAACTGGGCTTGTACTCGTTGGAATTTAGAAGATTGAGGGGGGATCTGATTGAAATGTATAAAATCCTAAAGGGATTGGACAGGCTAGATGCAGGAAGATTGTTCCCGATGTTGGGGAAGTCCAGAACGAGGGGCCACAGTTTGAGGATAGAGGGGAAGCCTTTTAGGACCGAGATTAGGAAAAACTTCTTCACACAGAGAGTGGTGAATCTGTGGAATTCTCTGCCACAGGAAACAGTTGAGGCCAGTCATTGGCTATATTTAAGAGGGAGTTAGATATGGCCCTTGTGGCTATGGGGGTCAGGGGGTATGGAGGGAAGGCTGGGGCGGTGTTCTGAGTTGGATGATCAGCCATGATCATAATAAATGGTGGTGCAGGCTCGAAGGGCCGAATGGCCTACTCCTGCACCTATTTTCTATGTTTCTATGTGACTAGTTTGTCTGCTTCCCCTGTCCGTGATCAGAGTGAAGTTTCTTCTGGCCAACAGTGTTAAATGCTGAGCTGTAATCAATAAACAGCATCCTGACACAGGTATTTGTATTGTCCAGATGATCCTAAGCCATGTGAAGAGCCAGTGAGATCTCATCTCCCTTAGGCTACGTCCACACTACGCCGGATAATTTTGAAAATGCCGGTTTCAAGTAAAAACGACAGGCATCCGCACTAAGTGTTTTTCAAGATATCTCCGTCCACATTAGGCGAATATTTGGGCGAATCTCCTCCTACTGGGCATGCGCAGGACACAAAAAAAACAAGCGAAGAGGAAATGATATACTTGGTGCGTGTTTCTCCAGTTACAGAGTAGAAAAACTTTAAAGGAATTGCTCTTGGTTCTTGCGCAGGAGGACTTAAAACTTAAAAAAAACAAATACTGGAGCGTATGGAGGCAACCGACAGGGAGTTCACGGACAGTATGACCCAGCTGACGACGAACATTGAAAAACTGACTAACTCTGTTGCATTAATAAAGCACCTTGTTAAATGTATAAAACGTCTGCATCAGCATTATCTTGTATTTCCATACAATGTTACATTAGGCTGTTACACATCTATTGTCAGAGAAGTACTTGCATAAATAGGTAAACCACCTTCATACAAGCAAGGACAGAAAACAGGGCGAAATGAGTATACTTATTTATTCAGTAAGCTATGGGTCAAAGTATTTGGTGAGTACATTTCTAACCCTTCTGGCTTCAGTCTCGTCCGTCTGTTCTGAAATTGTTAGGTGGTGGCGTTCAAGAAAACAACGTTCCGGCATGTCATGACAGCGTTTTTAAATAGTCAAAAAAAGCTCACTTTACAATTTAACTCTCACGCCGTTCACACCGACTGCGCGTTATAACAGCTTGCACAGTACCAAGCAGAAGCAGAAAAAAGCATTGTTGTTGTGGTGTTGTCATGACAATGTTTTTAAATCTCTCCATTTACCCTGTACACACTACGCCGGATATTAAGCGTTTTCAGATTTATTCACTCTGGAGAGTGTTTTCGAAAATCTCCGTTTTCGGGGGCTGAAAACACCGGCTCAGTGTGGACGGGAGGGCAAAACGAAGAGAAAAAGTTTCATTTTCAAAATTATCCGGCATAGTGTGGACATACCCTTAGTCCTATTGTGGCATAGGCAAATTGCAGTGGGTCCAGATCCTTGCTGAGACAGAAATTAATTCTAGCCATAACCAACTTCTCAAAGGACTTCATCACCATAGATGTGAGTGTTGCTGGACGATAATAGTTAAGGCAGCTCAACCTTCTCTTCTTGGGCTCTGATAGAATTGTTGCCCTTTTGAAGCAGTTGGGAACTTCCACCTGCAGCAATAAGAGATTGAAAATGTCTTTGAGCACCCCCACCAGCTGGTACAGGTTTTCAGAGTCCTACCAGGGGCCTGTCGCCTTGCAAGGTTTCACCTTGTTGAAAGACACCCTGACGTCAACCTCCAAGACAGGGATCACAGGGTCACCAGATGCTGCAGAGATCCTAATAGCTGAAGTTTATTCTCCCTTTCAAAGTGTGCATGAAAAGCATTGAACTCATCTGGGAGTGAAGCATCACAGCTATTCATGATGTTAGGCTTAGCTTTGTAGGAAGTTATTATATTATGAGGACACTCGGTCCTCGTTTATTGTCATTTAGAAATGCATGCATTAAAAAATGATACAACGTTCCTCCAGAATGATATCACAAGAAAACACAGGACAAACCAAGACTAAAACTAACAAAACCACATATTATAACATATAGTTACAACAGTGCAAAGCAATACCGTAATTTGATAAAGAGCAGACCATGAGCATGGTAAAAAAAAGTCTCAAAGTCCCGATAGCCTCATCATCTCATGCAGGCAGCAGAAGGGAGGAACTCTCCCCACCATGAACCTCCAAGTGTCGCCAACTTGCTGATGCAGCACCATTGGAAGCACCTGACCGCAGCGGGCTCTGAGACCGTCCAAAAACTTCGAGCCTCCGACCAGCCCCTCCGACACAGCCTCTCCGAGCACCATCCTCTGCTGAGCGCTTCGACCCCGCCCTAGCTGCCGAGCAACAAGCAAAGCCGAGGACTCAGGGCCTTCTCCTCCGGAGATTCTGGACCACACAGTAGCAGCAGGAGCGAAGCAGGCATTTCAGAGGTTTCACCCGATGTTCCTCTGTGCTCTCACGTCTGTCTCCATCAAATCAGGATTGTGCACGGCACCCTACTTGACAAATAACAGACATCACCACCAGAGTGGCCCCTGCGAGCTGCGTCACGCCGCTCTCTTCTCCCGCCTGCAAACCCTGGCAGAGTTGATGTGCATCTGATTCCACCTCTAACCTTGTTCAGAATTGTTCCTTTGCTCTTGAAATACCCTCTGCAAGTTATACAGTACTTGGGTTGCCATACTTGAATGCCACAGATGGAGCCCTCAGCAGACTACGAATCTCCATGGCTTTTGATTTGGGTATATACAATATGTTCTTGTAGGCACATACTCATCCAGATGCAGTAGGTTTTAATGAAGTCAGTAACAGCTGTGGACTACTCATTCACGCTCAAAAATGAATCCCTGAATCCATTCCACTGATCCAAAGCAATCCTGTAGGCACACCTGTGCTGCCCTTGGGCCTCACTTCTGGTGAAAATAAATGTGAAACCCCTTTTTTATGAAAAGGCATTCAACAAGGGTAACTTTCCCTAATACTTTAACAATACTTAAAACCCCAAACACAAATTCACCTGGGCTGTGGATATCCACCCCATTCAGAACACAAATATTTGTTGCAGGTAATCTCTTTAAATCACACCAAATGGGGTAGTGGAGGTATAATTAGTCCATCTGTGCTGATCACCCCATCCTTGACTAAGCTGTTCCACCGTGAAAATGATCTGTTATGAGTCAACATGATGCTTTCAGATGAGGTCATGCATAGCACAGACCTTCACCGCACTGCTCAGGTGTGTTTCAGAGGTACAGGGGCTAGCGACCCTTGTAACACACATAAAAATTGCTGGTGAATGCAGCAGGCCAGGCAGCATCTATAGGAAGAGATACAGTCGACATTTTGGGCCGAGACCCTTCGTCAGGACTAACTGAAAGAAGAGCTAGTAAGAGATTTTAAAGTGGGAGGGGGAGTGGGAGATCTGAAATGATAGGAGAAGATAGGAGGGGGAGGGATGGAGCTAAGAGCTGGAAAGTTGATTGGCAAAAGGGGTATGAGAGGATCATGGGACAGGAGGTCCAGGGAGAAAGACAAGGGGGAGGGGGGAAGCCCAGAGGATGGGCAAGGAGTATAGTGAGAGGGACAGAGGGAGAAAAAGGAGAGAGAGAGAAAGAGAGAGAGAAAATTAATAATAATAAATAACGGATGGGGTATGAGGGGGAGGTGGGGCATTAACGGAAGTTAGAGAAGTCAGTGTTCATGCCATCAGGTTAGAGGCTACCCAGGCAGAATATAAGGTGTTGTTCCTCCAACCTGACTGTGGCTTCATCTTGACAGTAGAAGAGGCTGTGGATAGACATATCAAAATGGAAATGGGATGTGGAATTAAACTGTGTGGCCACTGGGAGATCCTGCTCTCTCTGGTGGACAGAGTGTAGGTGTTCAGAGAAACGGTCTGCCAGCCTGCATTGGGCCTCGCCAATATATAGAAGGCCACATCCCTCGGTCCCTCTCACTATACTTTTTGCCCATCCTCTGGGCTTCCCCTCTTCCCCCTGTCTTTCTCCGAAGGCCTCCCATCCCATGATCCTCTTATATCTGTTAAAGCAAAGGAGAGGGCATACAAGGAAGCAAAAATTAGTGGGAAGACAGAGTATTGGGAAGTTTTTAAAAGCTTACAGAAGGAAACTAAGAAGGTCATTAAGAGGGAAAAGGTGAACTATGAAACGAAGCTAGCAAATAATATCAAAGAGGATACTAAAAGCTTTTTCAAGTATATAAAGAGTAAAAGACAGATGAGAGTAGATATAGGACCGATAGAAAGTGATGCTGGAGAAATTGTAATGGGAGATAAGGAGACGGCAGAGGAACTGAACGAGTATTTTGCATCAGTCTTCACTGAGGAAGACATCAGCAGTATACCGAGCACTCAAGGGTGTCAGGGAAGAGGAGTGTGCGCAGTCACAATTACGACAGAGAAAGTACTCAGGAAGCTGAAAAGTCTAAGGATAGATAAATCTCCCGCTCCAGATGGAATGCACCTGCCTGTTCTGAAGGAAGTAGCTGTGGAGATTGCGGAGGCATTAGCAGTGATCTTTCAAAAGTCAATAGGTTCTGGCGTGGTTCCAGAGGACTGGAAGATTGCAAATGTCACTCCGCTATTTAAGAAGGGGGCAAGGAAGCAAAAAGGAAATTATAGACCTGTTAGCTTGACATCGGTTTTTGGGAAGTTGTTGGAGTCAATTGTCAAGGATGAGGTTACAGAGTACCTGGAGGCATATGACAAGATAGACAAAACTCAACATGGTTACCGTAAAGGAAAATCCTGTCTGACAAACCTATTGCAATTTTTTGAGGAAATTACAAGTAGGCTAGACAAGGGAGATGCCGTAGATGTTGTATGTTTGGATTTTCAGAAGGCCTTTGACAAGGTGCCACACATTAGACTGCTTAACAAGGTTAGAGCCCATGGAATTACAGGAAAGTTACACACGTGGATAGAACGTTGGCTGATTGGCAGGAAACAGAGAGTGGGAATAAAGGAATCCTATTCTGGTTGGCTGCTGGTTACCAGTGGTGTTCCACAGGGGTCTGTGTTGGGGCCACTTCTTTTTACGTTGTATATCAACGATTTGGATTGTGAAATAGATGGCTTTGTGGCTAAGTTTGCTGATGATACAAAGATAGGTGGAGGGGCCAGTAGTGCTGAGGAAACAGAGAGTCTGCAGAGAGACTTGGATAGATTGGAAGAATGGGCAAAGAAGTGGCAAATGAAATACAATGTTGGAAAGTTATGCACTTTGGCAGAAGAAATAAATGGGCAGACTATTACTTAAATGGGGAGAGAATTCAAAGTTCTGAAATGCAACGGGACTTGGGAGCCCTCGTGCAGGATACCCTTAAGGTTAACCTCCAGGTTGAGTCAGTGGTGAAGAAGGCGAATGCAATGTTGGCATTCATTTCTAGAGGAGTAGAGTATAGGAGCAGGGATGTGATGTTGAGGCTCTATAAGGCACTGGTAAGACCTCACATGGAGTACTGTGGGCAGTTTTGGGTTCCTTATTTAAGAAAGGATGTGCTGACATTGGAGAGGGTACAGAGAAGATTCACTAGAATGATTCCGGGAATGAGAGGGTTAACATATGAGGAACGTTTGTCCGCTCTTGGACTGTATTCCTTGGAGTTCAGAAGAGTGAGGGGGGGAACCTCACAGAAACATTTCGAATGTTGAAAGGTGTGGACAGAGTGGATGTGGCAAAATTGTTTCCCATGGTGGGGCAGTCTAGTACAAGAGGGCATGACTTAAGGATTGAAATGTGCCCATTCCGAACAGAAATGCGAAGGAATTTTTTTAGCCAGTGGGTGGTGAATCTATGGAATTTGTTGCCACAGGCAGCAGTGGAGGCCAAGTCATTGGGTGTATTTAAGGCAGAGATTGATAGGTATCTGAGTAGCCAGGGCATGAAAGGTTATGGTGAGAAGGCGGGGGAGTGGGACTAAATGCGAGAATGAATCAGCTCATGATAAAGTGGTGGAGCAGACTCGATGAGCCAAATGGCCGACTTCTACTCCTTTGTCTTATGGTCTTATGGTCTATCCCTTTTGCCAATCAACTTTCCAGCTCTTAGCTCCATCCCTCCCCCTCCTGTCTTCTCCTATCATTTTGCTTCTCCCCTCCCCCTCCCACTTTCAAATCTCTTACTATCTCTTCTTTCAATTAGTCCTGTTGAAAAATCTCGGCCCGAAATGTCAACTGTACCTCTTCCTATAGATGCTGCCTGTCCTGCTGCATTCACCAGCAATTTTTATGTGTGTTGCTTGAAATTCCAGCATCTGCAGATTTCCTCGTGCTAGTGATCCTTGTGCCTGTTTTCTGTGTTCTATCGCTGAGCAGCAGTGAACCATCTGATTGGCCTATCAGAGTTCTCTTTGGGAACTAGTTGACTTGATCAGCATTTCTGATTTGGCCATTGTTCACGATTGCACTAAATAAAAAAAAAGGCTTATTCCCTGTGGGGTCCATAATCAAGTATCTTAATTTTTTCTGGGCACTAGTTTAAACACAGTCTTAAACACACAACCCACTTAATCAATTCTTACAACAAATACACAGTATTAGCGAATTAGATCACGGATGATAGCCCCCACAATGAAACCCCTTTTAACCGGGCATCTCCCGAAAATGGCTGGTTAACCCCTCACTAACAGGCCAATAGACTCTTTGGAACAATGTACATCTAGGGTCGATATGACTTGGGTCCTACCAGACTGGGAGAGCCAGGATATTTCAGCCACCTGCACCCCAAGCTGAGTGAATACTGTGTAAATGCAGCCCATATACAATTACCTGTCAGGAAGAAATAACAGGTCATACACTACGTACAATTATAAGGAAGTATATTTATAAATTAGAAACATAAAAACATAGAAAATCTACAGCACAATACAGGCCCTTTGGCCCACAATGCTGTGTCGAACAAGTACTTACTTTAGAAATTACCTAGGGTTACCCATAGCCCTCTATTTTTCTAAGCTCCATGTACCTATCCAGGAGTCTCATAAAAGACCCTATCATATCCACCTCCACCACCGTCACTGGCAGCCCATTCCATGCACTCACCACTCTCCGTGTAAAAAAAATTTAACCCTGCCATCTCCTCTGTACATACTTCCAAGCACCTTAAAACTGTGCCCTCTCATGTTAGCCATTTCAGCCCTGGGAAAAAGCCTCTGACTATCCACACGATCAATGCCTCTCATCATCTTGTCCACCTCTATCAGGTCACCTCTCATCCTCTGCCGCTTCAAGGAGAAAAGGCCGAGTTCACTCAACCTATTCTCATAAGGCATGCTCCCCATCTTGTAAATATCCTCTGCACCCTTTCTATAGTTTCCACATCCTTCCGTAGTAAGATGACCAGAAATGAGCACAGTACTCATGGGGTCTGACCAGAGTCCTATATAGCTGTAACGTTACCTCTCAGCTCTTGAACTCAAATCCCACAGTTGATGAAGGCCAATGCACCGTATGCCTTCTTAACAACAGAGTCAACCTGGGCAGAAGCTTTCAGTGTCCTATGGACTTGGACCCCAAGATCCTTCTGATCCTTCACACTGCCAAGAGTCTTGCCATTAATACTATATTCTGCCATCATATTTGACCTACCAAAATGAACCACCTCACGCTTATCTGGGTTGAACTCCATCTGCCACTTCTTAGCCCAGTTTTGCATTCTATCAATGTCCCGCTGTAACCTCTTGACAGCCCTCCACACTATCCACAACACCCCCAAACTTTGTGTCATCAGCAAACTTACTAACCCATCCCTCCACTTCCTCATCCAGGTCATTTATAAAAATCATGAAGAGTAAGGGTCCCAGAACAGATCCCTGAGGCACACCACAGGTCACTGACCTCCACGCAGAATATGACCCATCTACAACCACTCTTTGCCTTCTGTGGGCAAGCCAATTCTGGATTCGCAAAGCAAGGTCCCCTTGAATTCCATGCCTCCTTACTTTCTCAATAAGCCTTGCATGGGGTACCTTATCAAATGCCTTGCTGAAATCCATATACACAATACCTACTGCTGTATCTTCAACGTGTTTTGAAAAAATTCAATCAGGCTCATAAGGTACGACCTGCATTTGACAAAGCTATTTTCTAACCATATTATGCCTCCCCAGATGTTCATAAATCCTGCCTCTCAGGATCTTTTCCATCAACTTACCAACCACTGAAGTAAGACTCAGTAGTCT
Organism: Mobula birostris; assembly: GCF_030028105.1. Classification (NCBI taxonomy): domain Eukaryota; kingdom Metazoa; phylum Chordata; class Chondrichthyes; order Myliobatiformes; family Myliobatidae; genus Mobula; species Mobula birostris. The sequence goes on along the minus strand of NC_092372.1, from coordinate 232,075,315 downwards.
ATAATTTCCTATCTCTACTCCCTTTCTTGAATAAGAGATCAATATCTACAACCCTCCGATCTTTTGGAACCTCTCCCGTCCCCATTGATGATGCACAGATCATTGCCAGAGGCTCTTCCCTTGCCTCCCACAGTAGCCTGGGGTACATTTAGTTTAGATTATGAGGACACTCAGTCCTCGTTTAATGTTATTTAGATATGCATGCATTAAAAAATGATGCAATGTTCCTCCAGTATGATATCACAGAAACACAAGACAGACCAAGACTAAAACTGACAAAAACCACATAATTATAACACATTGTTACAATAGTGCAAAGCAATACTGTAATTTGATAAGAGCAGACCATGGGCACGGTAAAAAGAAGCCTCAAAGTCCCGATAGCCCCATCATCTCACACAGATGGTAGAAGGAGAGAAAAGCTGTCCCTGCCATGAACCTCCAGCACCGCAAACTTGCCGATGCAGCATCCTGGAAGCACCCGACCACAGACCGACTGTGAGTCCGTCTGAAAACTTCGAGCCTCCAACCAGCCCTCCAACACCAAGCACTGAGCACCATCTCTGCCGACCACTTCGATCCTGGCCTCGGCTGCCGAGCAACAAGCAAAGCCAAGGATTCGGGGCCTTCCCCTCTGGAGATTTCGTATCACACAGTAGCGGCGGCAGCGAAACAGGCATTTCAGAAGTTTCACCAGATGTTCCTCTGTGCTCTCACGTCTGCCTCCATCAAATCAGAATTGTGCACGGCATCCTACTTGACAGATAACAGATATCATCACTGGAGAGGCCACATTGCGCCACCATCTTCTCCTCCTCCTCCCAACCATTTCATCTGGTCCCGGAGACTTATCTGACTTGATACTTTCCAAAAGCTCCGGCACATCCTCTTTCTTAATGTCTATATGCTCAAGGTTTTCAATCCACTGTAAGTCATCCCTGCAATCACCAAAATCCTTTTCCGTAGTGAATACTGAAGCAAAGTATTCATTAAAAAAAAAAGGCGAATGGTATGCTGGCATTTATAGCGAGAGGATTTGAGTACAGGAGCAGGGAGGTACTACTGCAGTTGTACAAGGCCTTGGCGAGACCGCACCTGGAGTATTGTGTGCAGTTTTGGTCCCCTAATCTGAGGAAAGACATCCTTGCCATAGAGGGAGTACAGAGAAGGTTCACCAGATTGATTCCTGGGATGGCAGGACTTTCATATGAAGAAAGAATGGATGAACTGGGCTTGTACTCGTTGGAATTTAGAAGATTGAGGGGGGATCTGATTGAAACGTATAAGATCCTAAAGGGATTGGACAGGCTAGATGCAGGAAGATTGTTCCCGATATTGGGGAAGTCCAGAATGAGGGGTCACAGTTTGAGGATAGAGGGGAAGCCTTTTAGGACCGAGATTAGGAAAAACTTCACACAGAGAGTGGTGAATCTGTGGAATTCTCTGCCACAGGAAACAGTTGAGGCCAGTTCATTGGCTATATTTAAGAGGGAGTTAGATATGGCCCTTGTGGCTATGGGGGTCAGGGGGTATGGAGGGAAGGCTGGGGCGGTGTTCTGAGTTGGATGATCAGCCATGATCATAATAAATGGCGGTGCAGGCTCGAAGGGCCGAATGGCCTACTCCTGCACCTATTTTCTATGTTTCTATGTTTCTATTAAGTACCTCTGCTATCTCCTCCGGTTCCATGCACACCTTTCCACTGTCACTCTTGATTGATCCTACTCTCTCACATCTTATTCTCTTGTTCTTCACATACTCGTAGAATGCCTTGGGGTTTTCTTTAATCCTACTCGCTAAGCCCTTCTCATGGCCTCTTCTGGCTCGCAGAATTCCATTCTTAAACTCCTTCCTGCTAGCCTTATAATCTTCCAAATCTCTATCATTACCTATTTTTTGAACCTTTCGTAAGCTTTTCTTCTTGACAAGATTTTCAACAGCCTTTGTACACCACGGTTCCTGTACCCTACCATCCTTTCCTGTCTCATTGGAACATACCTACAGTATGCAGAACCCCACACAAATATCCCCTGAACATTTGCCACATTTCTTCTGTGCATTTCCCTGAGAACATGCACTGGAATAGATGGATTATGGAATAGATGGCTTTGTGGCTAAGTTTGCTGACAATACGAAGATAGGTGGACGAGCCGGTAGTGCTGAGGAAACAGAGTGTCTGCAGAGAGACTTGGATAGATTGGAAGAATGGGCAAAGAAGTGGCAAATGAAATACAATGTTGGAAAGTTATGCACTTTGGCAGAAGAAATAAACGGGCAGACTATTATTTAAATGGGGAGAGAATTCAAAGTTCTGAGATGCAACGGGACTTGGGAGTCCTCGTATAGGATACCCTTAAGGTTAACCTCCAGGTTGAGTTGGTGGTGAAGAAGGCGAATGCAATGTTGGCATTCATTTCTAGAGGAATAGAGTATAGGAGCAGGGATGTGATGTTGAGGCTCTATAAGGCGCTGGTGAGACCTCACTTGGAGTACTGTGGACAGTTTTGGTCTCCTTATTTAAGAAAGGATGTGCTGATGTTGGAGAGGGTACAGAGAAGATTCACTAGAATAATTCCGGGAATGAGAGGGTTAATATATGAAGAACGTTTGTCCGCTCTTGGACTGTATTCCTTGGAGTTTAGAAGAACGAGGGGAGACCTCATAACAACATTTCGAATGTTGAAAGGCATGGACAGAGTGGATGTGGCAAAGTTGTTTCCCATGGTGGGGGAGTCTAGTACGAGAGGGCATGACTTAAGGATTGAAGTGCACCCATTCAGGACAGAAATGCGAAGAAATTTTTTTAGCCAGAGGGTGGTGAATCTATGGAATTTGTTGCCACGGGCAGCAGTGGAGGCCAAGTCATTGGGTGTATTTAAGGCAGAGATTGATAGGTATCTGAGTAGCCAGGGCATGAAAGGTTATTGTGAGAAGGCGGGGGAGTGGGACTAAATGGGAGAATGAATCAGCTCATGATAAAATGGCGGAGCAGACTCGATGGGCCAAATGGCCGACTTTTGCTCCTTTGTCTTATGGTCTAACATCTGTTCCCAATTTATGCTTCCAAGTTCCTACCTTAATAGCTTCATGTTTGCCCTTACTTCAATTAAACACTTTCCTAACTTGTCTGTTCCTATCATTCTCCAGTGGTATAGTAAAGCAGATAGAATTGTGATAACTATATCCAAAATGCTCTCCCACTGAGAGATCTGACACCCGACCAGGTTCATTTCCCAATACCAGATCAAGTACAGCCTCTTCTCTTGTAGGCTTATCTACATATTGTGTCAGGATACCTTCCTGAACACACCTAACAAACTTCACCCCTCTGCACCCCTTGCTCTAGGGAAATGCCAGTCAATATTGGGGAAATTACAATCTCCCACCATGACAACCCTGTTGTTATTACACCTTTCCAGAATCTGCCTCCTTATCTGCTCCTTGATGTCCCTGTTATTAATGGGTGGTCTATAAAAAATACACCCAGTAGAGTTATTGACCCCTTCCTGTTTCTAACTTCCACCCACAGAGACTCAGTAGATAATCCCTCTATGACTTCCTCCTTTTCTGCAGCTGTGACACTATCTCTGATTAACAGTGCCACGCCCACACCTCCTTTGCCTCCCTCATGTCCTTTCCAAAACTTATAAAGCCTGGCACTCCATTAACCATTGCTGCCCCGAGCCATTGAAGTCTCTTTAATGGTCTCAGCTTCAGAGCTGCAAGTGCTGATCCACGCTCTAAGCTCATCTGCTTTGTTCATAATACTCCTTGCATTAAAATGGACACATCTCAAACCATTGGTCTCAGCGTATCCCTTCTCTATCACCTGCCAATCCTCCCTCTCACACTGTCTCCATGCTTTCTCTATTTGTGAGCCAACCGCCCCTTCCTCGGTCTGTTCAGTTCGGTTCCCATCCCCTAGCAATTCTAGTTTCAACTCTCCCCAATAGCTTTAGCACACCTCCCTGCCAGGATATTGATCCCCCTCGGATTCAAGTGCAACCTGTCCTTTTTGTACAGGTCACACCTGTTCAAAAAGAGGTCCCAGTGATTCAGAAATCTGAATCCCTGCCCCCTGCTCCAATCCCTCAGCCACACATTTATCCTCCAGCTCATTCTATTCTTATACTCACTGTTGCATGGCACAGGCAGTAATCCTGAGATCACTACCTTTGATGTCCTGCTTCTCAACTTCCTTCCTAACTCCTTGTAGGCTGTTTTCAGGAGTACCTCCCTTTTTCTACCTATGTCATTGGTACCAATATGTACCATGTCCTCTGGCTGTTCACCTTCCCACTTCAGCATATCGTGGACATGATCAGAAACATCCTGGACCCTGGCACCTGGGAGGCAAACTACCATTCATGTTTCTTTCCTGCATCCACAGAATCACCTGTCTGACCCCCTGACTATAGAGTCCCCTATTACTGCTGCCTTCCTCTTCCTTTCCCTACCCTTCTGAGCTACAGGGTCAGACCCTGTGCCAGAGGCACGACCACTGTTGCTTCCCCCAGGTCAGCCGCCCCCCCCCAACTGAACTCAGACAGGAGTACTTATTGTTAAGGGGGACATCCACAGGGATACTTTCTGATATCTGACTCCTGCCGTTCCCTCTCCTTACTGTTACCCACTTATCTGACTCCTGAGGCCCCGGTGTGACTACCTGCCTATAGTTCCTCTCTATCACCTCCTCACTTTCCCTGACCAGACAAAGGTCATTGAGCTACACCTCCAGTTCCCTAACATGGCCCCTAAGGAGCTGCAGCTTGCCGCACCTGGTGCAGATGTGGCCGTCCGGGAGCCTGGGAGTCTCCTGGACTTCCCACATCTAACACCCAGTACAGAACACCAGTCTCACAGACATGCTTCCTGTTTCTATTCCTCACAGGTAACCTACCTCGCCTCGACCCGTTATTGCCGAAGCCCGATTGAATTGATTTTATTGCTTACATCCTTCATATACATGAGGAGTAAAATTCTTTACATTATGTCTCCATCTAAATGTACAATTTAAAGTACTGTATAATAAATAGTAGGATAGTCAGTATAACATAGAAATACAAATGTATCAGCTTGAATTAATCAGTCTGATGGCCTGGTGGAAGAAGCTGTCCCGGACCTTCTGGTCCTGGCTTTTATGCTGCGGTATCGTTTCCCGGATGGTAGCAGCTGGAACAGTTTGTGGTTGGGGTGACTCGGGTCCCCAATGATCCTTCGGGCCCTTTTTACATACCTGTCTTTGTAAATGTCCTGAATAGTGGAATGTTCACATCTATAGATGTGCCTGGCTGTCTGCACCACTCTCTGCAGAGTCCTGTGATTGAGGGAAGTACAGTTACCATATCACGCAGTGATTCAGCCAGTCAGGATGCTCTCAGTTGTGCCCCTGTAGAAAGTTCTTGGGACTTGGGGGCTCATACCAATCTTCTTCAACTGTCTGAGGTGAAAGAGGTGCTGTTGTGCTTTTTTCACTATACAGCTGGTATGTACAGACCACGTGAGGTCCTTGGTGATGTGTAAGTGTCACTTAATGAAATGGTTATTAAAGAAGAAAGGGGAAAAATGATAAACGGGCCTTTTATAACTAAAACAGTCAAGCGTGCACAGGTTGGTGTCCATATACGCATGACACCAACTCCTATTCATCAATCACTGAGAGAACTGTCCATCTTGGACTCCATCAAATCACACATTCTGGATGGATCGAATCCTACCGTCAGTTCTCTCGATCTTCTCTCTCCATCTCCTGCAGAAAAGGACCTCGACATCTTTCGTGTACATCACAAAACCTCTCTGCCTAGCTTTCTCTAGAACCTTCTCCTAATTCCATCATTCCTGACTGACCCGACATTCCTAAGCTGAACATCACAACCCATTAACCCAAACACTGCCAGCAGAACACACTGCTTAGATATTAGATGAAATATCCCACAGCATTAGCAGTAAAATCTTAACTAGGGCGTTACAAATGTAATGAATAATTGTGCAGAAGACAGTACCCAGAGAGTCAGCAGAGGCATGAAGGGAGACAGTATCTGACTGAATGGTATGATGGCACTGCCTCCAACATTCCTTTCTGCTCTATTTTATAGAACCCAAGGCCACAGTCGCAAAGCCGAGAGAACCGTCCTGTGAAGAAGATGTTCCAGGTGACATCAAACATGGAGGCGGCAGGGAACCCAAAAGCTGCCTGGGGCAGTTACTCACAGACATATGGAGTCATCAGTCAGACAGGGCTGGAAAACCTTCGTAACTTTCAGAGGCAAAACAAGCCGTAGGAGGCATCGACCGCAGGGTCTTGGGACTGGGTGTCAGTGCAGGATAAGAAAACCACAGCTCAGATGGGCAGAAGGAGGATCACAGGATGGACAGCAAATGGACCAGGAGGGCTGGGATGGGTTGGACAATGTAGGACAGATATATTACACACGGGACAGGAGGGCTGGGATGGGTTGGACAATGTAGGACAGATATATTACACATGGGACAGGAGGGCTGGGATAGGTTGGACAATGTAGGACAGATATATTACACACGGGACAGGAGGGCTGGGATAGGTTGGACAATGTAGGACAGATATATTACACATGGGACAGGAGGGCTGGGTTGGGTTGGACAATGTAGGACAGATATATTACACACGGGACAGGAGGGCTGGGATAGGGTGGACAGTTTAGGACAGATATATTACACACGGGACAGGAGGGCTGGGATGGGTTGGACAGTGTGGGACAGATACATTACACACAGGACAGGAGGGCTGGGATAGTTTGGGCAGTGTTAGACAGATACATAACCCAGTACAGGAGGGCTGGATGGATTGGGCCCTGTCAGGCAGATACATAACACACAGTACAGGAAGGTTGGGAAGGGTTGGGCATTGTAGGACAGTTACACAACGTATGTCATAAGGAGGGCTGAGACAGGTTGGGCTGTATTGGACAGATGTCAGATACAGAATGTACATGCTACAGGAGAGATGGGAATTGTTGGGCAGTAATGGACACCTACACAGGACAGGAAGGATGGGATGGGTTCAACTGTGTTTGCCAAATGCACAACATACACAAGGACCAGACAGGAGGGCATAGAGGGATGAAGGATGGTGTCTGCAGACACTGGAAGGAGTGTACACCAGGTCACATAGGGCTGCGTCCAAATAGCTTCATTTCTCTCATGTAACTTCAGTTACACAAGAGACTCTGCAGATGCTAGAAATCCAGAGCAACACACACACAAAATGCTGGAGGTGCTAACTAGGTCAGGCAGATTGATGAAAATGAATAAACTGTCCTGATGAGGGTTCTCAGCCCAAAATGTCGACTGTTCATTCATCTCCATAGATGCTGCCTGACCCGCTGAATTCCTCCAGCATTATGTGTATTGCCATGTGAGTGTAGCCTCTCTGATCTCAGGGGGCAGGTTTTGTATATTGTACTGAGTTTTGTTCCCTTGTGTTTACTGACAGTTCTGGTTTAGTGCCACAAGGAGATTGTCCTTCCCTGCTGGGCTTGTGAAGTTTGGTAACACACGCAGAATGCTGGGGGAACTCAGCAAGCCAGGGAGCATCTCTGGAAAAGAGTAGTCAATCAATGTTTTGGGCCAAGATCCTTCATGAAGTTGATTTCCAGCATCTGCAGATTTTCTTTTGTTAGTGAAGTTTCGTGCTATTCTCCAGTGACAGTTCTTGGACTTTGGGACAGCCCAGCAAATGATCCATGAAGTTCTAAGGCAAAGGGATCCCCAACCCAAGGGGGTTGCAGTGCCAGCGCTGATGCAGTTCCCAGAAAGGGTTAGTGTGTGCAGATATTCACCATCTTCTTCTCCAATTGCTTACCTCCTGCTGTGGCCAATGTGATGATTCTGGGGTCTACTAAGGGATTGGTTCTTGTAAATATATAGTAATTGGACTGGCACATTGTCTGGATATGCCTAGACCGTGTTGTTGACAGTTGATGTTTAATAAAACTCAACAATTTACTCACTTCATGGAAGCAAACTAGTTAAGTGATTCCACCTCCATATCTAAACCCACCCTAACCACCAAATCCACCTCTATGACCACTGATAATCTTCTCATAACTTCTACATAACCATCATCCTCTGCAGAATCTTCTACCCATGCATTTTATGCAATCTGACCCTCTTTGCTGACTGTGGACCTACCCTTTCCTCCTGTTCTGTGATGGGGTTCCCCCCCCAACTCCGTTCTTGAGCCCTTTTCCCACATTGCCTGCCTCTATGCTCACAGCACAGGTCTTATCACCGGCCAACTAACGCAGATCAGAATCTGGGTGTATTTTCACTGACTTAGATGTGAAATGTATTGTGTTATGGCAGAAGTACAGTGTAGTTATAAAATTATTATAAATTGCAAATATAAGATGGGTGCAAGGAAGAACTAAATAGGTAGAACTGCAGGCACAGTGGAAACATTCCTGTGCAAGTCTGGCAAAAAGCTTTAAAAACCCAGACTCCATAAAGGAGTGGTACTGTCTAGTGGAGCGGTCATCATGGGAGTGGTCATTGTCTGAGTGGTCTGAGTCAGAGTGATACGGCATTGGCTCAACCGGGCTTTGGCGCGGAAAGACGGAAGCAAGGTAGGTAGGTAAGTTCATTACTTATTTCTTATTTCTTTTTACTTATTTAATTCTTGAGAGAATAGGGGGTATGTCTACAGGGCCAGCATTCCGTTCTGGGTGTCAGATGTGGGATTTCTGAGAGACTACCAGCCTCCCCAGTGGCCACATCTGCGCCAGATGCATCAAGATGCATCGTCTTGGAGTCTGTGTTAAGAAGCTGGAGCTGCGGCTCGATGACCTTTGTTTTGTTAGGGAAACTGAAGCAGTGATAGACAGGAGCTACAGGGAGTAGTGACCGCAAGGGGTGACTGTCAGAAGAGGGAAGGGAGAACATCAGATAGTGGAGAGCACCCTTGTGGCCACCCTCTCAACAATAAGTACTCCATTTTGAATACTGTTGAGGGGAGGGGGTCTATCTGGGGGAAGCAACAGCAGCCATGCCTCAGACACTGAGTCTGGCCCTGTGGCTCAGAAAAGTAGGGAAGTGAAGAGGATGGCAGCAGTAATAGGGGACTCAGCTAGGGGGACAGATGGGCAATTTTGTGGACGTGAAAAAGAAACATGAATAGTAGTTTGCCTTCCTTGTGCCAGGATCCACGACATTTCTGAACGTGCCAACAATATCCTGAAAAGGAAGGATGAGCAGCCAGAAGCCGTGGTACATATTGGCACCAATGATATAGGTAGAAAAAGGGAGGAGGTCCTGAAAGCAGAATACAAGGAGTTAGGAAGGAAGCTGAGAAGCAGGACCTCAAGCATAGTAATCTCGGATTGATGCCCTGTGCCAGGCAACAGTGAGGATAGGAATAGAATGAGGTGGCAGATAAATGTGTGTGCTGAAGAATTGGAACGGGGGCAGGGATTCAGATTTATGGATCATTGCCTCTTTTGGGGCAAGTGTGACCTGTACCAAAGGGACGCGTTGCACTTGAATCTGAGGGGGACCAATATTCTTACTCGACCTGTTAAGAGTGGTTTAAAGTAATATGGCAGGGGGATGAGAACCAGGATGATAGAACTGAAGATGAACCAGAAGGTTTACATGGATCCAACATGAAAGTAAGGAAGGACAAGCCAGTGATTGTGTACAAATGCAGACAGAGCAAAGAGTTAAATTGTACCACAGAGGCAAAATTCAAAAGGACGAAAAATGCAGGACTGAACGTGTTGTATTTACCTATGCGTAGCATTCGGAATAAGGTGCATGAACTTGTGGCGCAGTTAGAGGTTGGTTGGTATGATGTGGAGCACATCACTGAGTCGTGGCTGAAAGAAGAGCATAGTTGGGAGTTTAACATCAAAGGATATACTTTGTATCGAAAGGGTGTAGGCAGGAAGATATAGGTGGTGGTGTGGCTCTGTTGGTAAGAGATGGCTTTGTCGGTGGAGTTAAGAAACTGCAAGGGTGAAAAACCATTATGGGAATCCTATATAGGCCTCCACATAGTAGCCAAGATATGGGGTTGAGATTGCAAAGGGAGCTGGAAAGGGCATGTAATAAGGGTAATGTCACAACTGTAATGGGGCAATATGCAAGTAGATTGGGAAAATCAGGTTGATGTCAGATCACAGGAGGGGAAATTTGTTGAATGTCTAAGAGATGGCTTTTTAGAGCAGCTTGTGCTTGAGCCTACATGGGGAAAGGTAATCTTAGATTGTGTGTTAAGTAATAACCCAGATCTTATTTGGGAGCTTAACATAAAGGAACCTTTAGGAGACAGTGATCATAATATGATTGAATTCATACTGCAATTTGAGAGGGAGAAGCACAAGTTAAATGTATCAGTATCAGAATGGAATAAAGGGAATAACAGAGGCATGAGAGAGGAGCTTACCAGGTGGATTGGAGGATGGTGACAGCAGTACAGAGGTGGCTGAAGTTTCTGGGAATAGTTCACAAAGTGCAGGATTGATACAGTTCCTGTAAAAAATATTGACCCCCCTCCCACCTTGGAAGTTTTCATGTTTTATTGTTTTACAACATTGAATCACAGTACATTTAATTTGGCTTATTTTGACACTGATCAACAGAAAAAGACTCTTTCGTGTCAAAGTGAAAACAGATCTCTACAAAGTCATCTAAATGAATTACAAATATAAAACACAAAATAATCTATTACATGAGTATTCATCCCCCTTTATTATAACAAACCAAATCATCACTTGTGCAGTCAATTAGTTTTAGAAGTCACCTAATTAGTTAAATGGAGATCTGTTTTTGGGGACCTTTATGCAGTTAATGTGTTTCAATTCATTGTAGTAAAAATGCATTTGTATCTGAAAGGCCCAACTGCTGGTGTGTCAATATCCTGGCAAAACTACACCATGAAGACAAAAGAACACTCCAAGCAATACCGCAAAAAGGTTATTGAAAAGTACTCGTCAGGAGATGGATACAAGAAATTTTCCAATGAATATTGGAATTTTCAATGAATATCCCTTGGAGTACAATTATCAAGAAATGGAAAGAATATGGCACGGCTGTAAATTTGCTAGAGCAGACTGTTCTCAGAAATTGAGTGACCATGCAAGAAGTGGACTAATGAGGGAGACCACAAAGAGACCTATGATAACTCCGGAGGAGTTACAAGCTTCAGTGGCTGAGATGGGGGAGTGCGCCATACAACTGTTCAGCTGCAGCTTTATGGGAGCATGGCAAAGAGAAAGCCACCGTTGAAAAATACTTGCAAGAGTTCTCAGCCAGAATTTGCCTGAAGGCATGTGGAAGACTCTGAAGACAGCTGGAAAAAGGTTCTATGATCTGATGAAACCAAAATTGAGCTTTTTTGCCATCAGAGTAAATGCTATGTTTAGTAGAAGCCAAACACCACACATCATCGAAAGCACACCATTCCTACTGTGAAGCATGGTGGTGGCTGCATCATACAGTGGGATACTTCACCGCAGCAGACCCTGGAAGGCTTGTGAAGGTACAGGATAAAATGAATGCAACAAAATACAGGGAAATCCTGGAGGAAAACCTGATGCAGTCTGCAAGAGAACTGCAACTTGGGAGAAGATTTATTCTCCAGCAAGATTTATTATCTGAATGGTGGCCGATTAGGAAAAGGGGAGGTGCAACGAGACCTGGGTGTCATTATACACCAGTCATTGAAAGTGGGCATGCAGGTACAGCAGGCGGTGAAAAAGGCGAATGGTATGCTGGCATTTATAGCGAGAGGATTTGAGTACAGGAGCAGGGAGGTACTACTGCAGTTGTACAAGGCCTTGGTGAGACCGCACCTGGAGTATTGTGTGCAGTTTTGGTCCCCTAATCTGAGGAAAGACATCCTTGCCATAGAGGGAGTACAGAGAAGGTTCACCAGATTGATTCCTGGGATGGCAGGACTTTCATATGAAGAAAGACTGGATGAACTGGGCTTGTACTCGTTGGAATTTAGAAGATTGAGGGGGAATCTGATTGAAATGTATAAGATCCTAAAGGGATTGGACAGGCTAGATGCAGGAAGATTGTTCCCGATGTTGGGGAAGTCCAGAACGAGGGGTCACAGTTTGAGGATAGAGGGGAAGCCTTTTAGGACCAAGATTAGGAAAAACTTCTTCACACAGAGAGTGGTGAATCTGTGGAATTCTCTGCCACAGGAAACAGTTGAGGCCAGTTCATTGGCTATATTTAAGAGGGAGTTAGATATGGCCCTTGTGGCTACGGGGGTCAGGGGGTATGGAGGGAAGGCTGGGGTGGTGTTCTGAGTTGGATGATCAGCCATGATCATAATAAATGGCGGTGCAGGCTCGAAGGGCCGAATGGCCTACTCCTGCACCTATTTTCTATGTTTCTATGTTTCTAAGGCAATGGCCCCAAGCACAAAACCAAAGCCACACAGAAATGGCTTAAGAACAACAAAACTAATGTCCTGAAGTGGCCAAGTCAGTGCAGACCTCAGCCCAAATGAGTATTTGTGGCTGGAATTGACAAGAGTGGTTTATTCACAATCACGATGCAATCTACAGAGCTTGAGCAGTTTTGCAAAGAAGAATTTGGAAAAAAAATAGCAGTGTCCAGATGTGCAAAGCTGATAGAGACCTATCCACATAGACTCAAGGCTGTAATTGCTGCCAAAGGTGCATCTACAAAATACTGACTAGAAAGGGGTGAATACTTATACAATCAATTAATTTAAGTTTTATATTTGTAATTAATTTAGATCACTTTGCCAAGATCTGTTTTCATTTTGACACAAAAGTGTTTTTTTTTTCTGTAGATCAGTGTCAAATAAAGTAAAATTAAATCTACTGTGGTTCACTGTTGTAAAACAATAAAACACGAACACTTCCACGGGGTGGTGGGGGGGTGAAAATTCTTTCTATAAGCACTGTATATCCCACAGAAGTAGTTCTCAAATGAAAGGGTTTGGCAACCATGGCTGACAAGGGAAGTTAAGGGCTGCATAAAAGCTAAGGAAAGGGCACATAAGGTAGCAAAAGTGAGTGGGAATTTGGGAAGCTTTTAAAATCCATAAGGGAACTAAATAAGCTATAAGAAGGTAAAAGATGAAATATGAGGGCTAACTAGCCAATAATATAAAGCAGGAATCTAAATGTTTTTTCCGTTATATAAAGAATAAAAGGGAGGTGAGAGTTGATATTGGACCACAGCAAAATAAAGCTGGTGTGTTAGTAAAAGGGGACAAAGGAGTCTCAGATGAACATAATAGGTTCTTTGTATCTGTCTTCACTGTGGAAGACACTAGCAGTGTGCCAGAGGTACGTGACATTTGTGGAAATAACAAGCAGGGTGGACATTGGAGAGGCAGTGGATGTCATTTACTCAGATTTTCAGTAGGCATTTGATAAGGTGCCATGCATGAGGCTGCTTAACAGGATAAAATCCTATAGTTTTACAGGAAAGATACAAGCATGGATAGAGGAATAGATGACAGGCAGGAGGCAGCAAGTGGGAATAAAGGGGGCCTTTTCTGCTTTGCTTCCAGTGACTAGTGATGTTCCTGAGGGGTCGGTATTGAGACCTCTACTTTTCACATTGTTTGTCAATGATTTGGATGATGGAATTGATAGCTTTGTGGCAAAGTTTGTGGATGATGCACAGATAGGTGTAGGACTTAGACAAATTGGAAGAATGGGCAAAAAATTAGTAGATGGAATGCAGTGTTCAGAAAAGTATGATAATGCATTTTGGTAAAAGGAACAGTAGTGCAGACTATTATCTAAATGGGGAGAAAATTCAAACATCAGAGGGGCAGAGGGACTTGGGAGTACTCATTCAAGACTTGACAGGTTGACTCTGAGGTAAAGAAGGAAAATGTAATGATGACATTTACTTCAAGGGGAATAGAATATAAAAGCAAGGAGATAATGCTGAGGTTTTATACGACACTAGCCAGTCTAAACACGGAGTATTGTCAACAGTTTTGGGCCACATATCTCAGAAAGGATGTGTTGTCATTGGAGAGAGTCCAGAGGATGTTCGCGAAGGTGATTCTGGGAATGAAGGGAATTAACACATGAAAAGTGTTTGGCAGCTTTGGGCCTGTACTCACTGGAATTTAGAAGAATGCACGGGGTGGGAGGGTGGAATCCCATTGAAACCTACTGAATGTTGAAAGGAATACATAAGGTGGATGTGGAGAGGATGTTTCCTAAAGTGAGGGTATCCAGAACTAGAGGGCACAGTCTCAAAACTGGCGGGTGACCTTTTAGAACAGCAGTAAGGAGCATTTTTTTTATCCAGAGAGTAGTGAATCTGTGGAATACTGTGCCACAGATTCTGGTGGAAGCTAAGTCCGTGGGTATATTTAAAGTGGAAGATGATAGTTTCCTGATTGGTCAGGGCATCAAAGAATATGGTGAGAAGACAGGTTATGGGGTTGAGTTGGTTTCGGAATGAGCCATGATGGAATGGCAGAGCAGACTCGATGGGCTGAATGGCCTAATTCTGCTCTATATCTCATGGCCTTATGGATGTATCTCAGGTAATGATGAGTTTGAGCACAGAGAGGAAATTAAGTACCTGGTGGCCTGGTGCAAAGACTATAACCTATCCCTCAACGTTAGCAAGACGAAGGAATTGGTTGTTGACTTCAGAAGGAGTAGCGGACCACATGACTCAACTTATATCAGTGGTGCGCAAGTGGAACATGTCAAAAGCTTTCAGTTCCTCGGGGTCAATATCACAAATGACCTGACTTGGTCCAACCAAGCAGAGTTCACTGCCAAGAAGGCCCAACAGCACCTTTACTTCCTGAGAAAACTGAAGAAATTTGGCCTATCCCCTAAAACCCTCACTAATTTTTATAGATGCACTGTAGAAAGCATTCTTCTAGGGTGCATCACAACCTGGTATAGAAGTTGTCCTGTCCAAGACCGGAAGAAGCTGCAGAAGATCATGAACACGGTGCAGCACGTCACACAAACCAGTCTTCCATCCGTGGACTCACTTTACACCGCAGGCTGTCGGAGCAGTGCTGCCAGGATAATCAAGGACGTGACCCACCCATCCAACACACTTTTTGTCCCTCTTCCCTCTGGGAGAAGGCTCAGGAGCTTGAAGACTTGTATGGCCAGATTTGGGAACAGCTTCTTTCCAACTGTGATAAGACTGCTGAACGGATCCTGACCCAGATCTGGGCCGTACCCTCCAAATATCCAGACCTGCCTCTTGGTTTCTTTGCACTACCTTACTTTCCATTTTTCTATTTTCTATTTATGATTTATAATTTAAAATTTTAATATTTACTAATTTGTACTATTTTTAATATTTTTAATATTTAATAATTGTAATCCAGGGAGTGGGAAGCACAGAATCAAATATCACTGTGATGATTGTACGTTCTAGTATCAATTGTTTGGCAACAATAAAGTATAAAGATTCCCCTGCTGCCCCGCCCCCCCAACTGTATTCTTTTAAATTCCAGTGAGTACAGGCCCAAATCTACCAAACTCTCCTCATATGTAAACACCTTCATTCCTGGAATTATCTTCATGAACCTCCTCTGGACTCTTTCCAATGACAACACATCCTTTCTGAGAACTGGGGCCCAAACCTGTTGACAGTATTCCAAATGCACCCTGACTAGTGTCTTATAAAGACTCAGCATTATCTCCTTGCTTTTGTATTCTGTCTCCCTTGAAATAAATGCCAACATTGCAATTGCCTTCTTTACCACAGACTCAACCTGTAAATTAACCTTCTGGGAGTCTTGCACGAAGAATCCTCTGACCCTCTGCGCTCCTTATATGTCGATACTCTCCCAACACATATTTCTGAATCAGCGGGTCTGGCTTTGAACTGAAGATCTTCAACTCAAGAAGAGAAAATCCGCAGGTGCCAAAAATCCGAGCAACATAAACAAACTGCTGGAGGAGCTCAGCAGTCTAGGCAGCATCTATGGAAAAATTGACAGTTAACATTTCATGCCGAAGGGTTTCAGCCCAAGATGTTGCCTGTACTTTTTTCCATAGATGCTGCCTGGCCTGCTGAGTTCCTCAGTATTTTGTGTGTGTTGCAGCTTCAACTCAACCTTGGCTCATGGAAGCTAGTTCCTTACTTTTTTATTTCCTTTAGAGTCATTTGGTAAAATAACTCGGTAATGTACATACAGGTTACAACTTCCCTGATCATTGGCAATCCATCCCTTCTTTCATGTTTGTAAATTGAAACCTTTGCATTGTTGCCTCTTTGCCCCCATCCCCCATTACCAAGATTCATAAACAGTGAAACTGTCTGCACATTCCGCAGACCTCTTAAATCATGGTAATTAAGTTGACAACTACAGAGGTCTGGTGAAACGGTGATGGCTTCTTTCCAGGGTTACATTTTGGATCCTTATCTTAATCCACATTATCCAAGATCTTGCACATTCAACTGTTTAGTTTTGTGAATATCATTCCTCATTATGGTTTCTGCCTTGGAACTTGGACTGTCCCACGTATCTGACAAAATGCCAGGTGTAACTGGGGACCATGCTAATGCCAAATCATTTATTAAGGGCAGAAATAAAGAGAGCACCAAGTTCTCAGAACAGCCTTGCTGTGGGTGATGAGATATGAGAAAGGTCGCTTTCTTTCCCAGGCCGTCCTTACTGCTGATGCTGCGTTCTCACAGGTGGGAACATGCTAAACGGCAGAATGATCAGCAGACACTGCAAAAACTCTTGGCAAAAATCTACAAGTTAATAAAATTAATGAATCTGCATTCTTGCACAAACCTCACAAGTCCTCACTGATGATAGGGCCTCAAGGTCTCCTGGAAAAATCTCCATCTGACCTCCATTCTGTTTGTTTCAGAAAGGTTGGAAAGAGATGGGTGGGGGGAGGGTGTTGCACAGATAATCATGGACAATATCACGGCTGCCCTCAAAGGAAGCATTGTGAAGTTATTTCTACATGGGTAGAACTCAAAAATAGCAAGGAATCAAGAACTCCGATTGATCGTACCACAGACCCCTCAATTGTCACCAGGACATTGACGAATGGATATGCAGGTAGATTAAGGAAAGGTTTGAAGACAATAGCAATATTGTCATGAAGGATTCAACATGAATATGAACTGGGAACATCTCAGTGCAAGATGTTTAAATGAGGCAGAACTTGCTTGGAGAATCCAGGTAGGTTTCTTAGATCAATACGTAGATAGTCCGACAAGAATACGATCTGTACTGGATCTGTGTTGGGCAATGAACCTGGCAAAGT
The DNA here is from genome assembly GCF_030028105.1 of Mobula birostris. Taxonomy (NCBI): domain Eukaryota; kingdom Metazoa; phylum Chordata; class Chondrichthyes; order Myliobatiformes; family Myliobatidae; genus Mobula; species Mobula birostris. The sequence continues at coordinate 232,058,060 of NC_092372.1, read as the reverse complement.
GACAAACCTTTCAGTGGTGAGCAGTTATAGAGTCATAGAATCATAGAAAAGTACAGCATCAAAACAGGCCCTGCGGCCCATCTAGTCTGTGCTGAGCCTTGATGAGATACTTAGACTGCCTACTCCCATTGACCTGCATTAGAACCATAGACCTTCAAACACCTACCATCCTTGTACCTATGGGAACTTCTTTTAAACTTTGAGCTTGCATGCACTACTTGTGCTGGCAGCTTGCTCCACATTCTCATGATCCACTGAATAAAGAAGGTTCCCCTCACGTCCCCTTAAAGTTTTCATCTTTCACCCTTAAATCAGGACCTCTGGTTGTGGTTGCATCCAACCTCAGTGGAAAAAGACTGCTAGGATTTACCTCATCAATATCCCTCATAATTTTGTGTAATACTGTAAAATCTTCTTTCAACCTCCAAGGAGTAATGTCCTAACCTATCAACCTTTCCATATAACTCAGGTCCTCCAGACCCGGCAACATCCTTGTAAATTTTCTCTGTACTCTTTCAACCTCATTTACGTCTTTTCTGTTGGTAGGTGATCACAATCCTTCAAATTTGGCCAAAACAACTACAACATAGCATCACACATCAAAGTTGCTGGTGAACGCAGCGGGCCAAGCAGCATCTGTAGGAAGAGGTGCAGTCGACGTTTCAGGCCGAGACCCTTCGTCAGGACTAACTGAAGGAAGTGTGAATAAGGGATTTGAAAGTTGGAGGGGGAGGGGGAGATCCAAAATGATAGGAGAAGACAGGAGGGGGAGGGATAGAGCCAAGAGCTGGACAGGTGATAGGCAAAAGGGGATACGAAAGGATCATGGGACAGAAGGTCGGGGAAGAAAGACAAGGGGGGGGACCCAGAGGATGGGCAAGGGGTATATTCAGAGGGACAGAGGGAGAAAAAGGAGAGTGAGAGAAAGAATGTGTGCATAAAAATGAGTAACAGATGGGGTACGAGGGGGAGGTGGGGCCTTAGCGGGAGTTAGAGGAGTCGATGTTCATGCCATCAGGTTGGAGGCTACCCAGACGGAATATAAGGTGTTGTTCCTCCAACCTGAGTGTGGCTTCATCTTTACAGTAGAGGAGGCCGTGGATAGACATGTCAGAATGGGAATGGGATGTGGAATTAAAATGTGTGGCCATTGGGAGATCCTGCTTTCTCTGGCGGACAGAGCGTAGATGTTCAGCAAAGCGGTCTCCCAGTCTGCGTCGGGTCTCGCCAATGTATAAAAGGCCACATCGGGAGCACCGGACGCAGTATATCACCCCAGTCGACTCACAGGTGAAGTGTTGCCTCAGCTGGAAAGACTGTTTGGGGCCCTGAATGGTGGTAAGGGAGGAAGTGTAAGGGCATGTGTAGCACTTGTTCCGCTTACACGGGTAAGTGCCAGGAGGGAGATCAGTGGGGAGGGATGGGGGGGACGAATGGACAAGGGAGTTGTGTAGGGAGCGATCCCTGCGGAATGCAGAGAGAGGGGGAGAGGGAAAGATGTGCTTAGTGGTAGGATCCCGTTGGAGGTGGCGGAAGTTACGGAGAATAATATGTTGGACCCGGAGGCTGGTGGGGTGGTAGGTAAGGACCAGGGGAACCCTATTCCTAGTGGGGTAGTGGGAGGATGAAGTGAGAGCAGATGTACGTGAAATGGGGGAGATGCGTTTAGAGCAGAGTTGATAGTGGAGGAAGGGAAGCCCCTTTCTTTAAAAAAGGAAAACATCTCCCTTGTCCTAGAATGAAAAGCCTCATCCTGAGAGCAGATGCGGCGGAGACGGAGGAATTGCGAGAAGGGGATGGCGTTTTTGCAAGAGACAGGGTGAGAAGAGGAATAGTCCAGATAGCTGTGAGAATCAGTAGGCTTATAGTAGACATCAGTGGATAAGCTGTCTCCAGAGACAGAGACAGAAAGATCTAGAAAGGGGAGGGAGGTGTCAGAAATGGACCGGGTAAACTTGAGGGCAGGGTGAAAGTTGGAGGCAAAGTTAATAAAGTCAACGAGTTCTGCATGCGTGCAGGAAGCAGCGCCAATGCAGTCGTCGATGTAGCGAAGGAAAAGTGGGGGACAGATACCAGAATAGGCACGGAACATAAAGAAAGGAGCTTCCCTTCCTCCACTATCAACTCTGCTCTTAAACGCATCTTCCCCATTTCACGTACATCTGCTCTCACTCCATCCTCCCGCCACCCCACTAGGAATAGGGTTCCCCTGGTCCTCACCTACCACCCCACCAGCCTCCGGGTCCAACATATTATTCTCTGTAACTTCCGCCATCTCCAACGGGATCCCACCACTAAGCACATCTTTCCCTCCCCCCCTCTCTCTGCTTTCCACAGGGATCGCTCCCTACACAACTCCCTTGTCCATTCGTCCCCCCCATCCCTCCCCACTGATCTCCCTCCTGGCACTTATCCGTGTAAGCGGAACAAGTGCTACACATGCCCTTACACTTCCTCCCTTACCACCATTCAGGGCCCCAAACAGTCTTTCCAGCTGAGGCAACACTTCACCCGTGAGTCGACTGGGGTGATATACTGCGTCCGGTGCTCCCGATGTGGCCTTTTATATATTGGCGAGACCCGACGCAGACTGGGAGACCGCTTTGCTGAACATCTACGCTCTGTCCGCCAGAGAAAGCAGGATCTCCCAGTGGCCACACATTTTAATTCCACATCCCATTCCCATTCTGACATGTCTATCCACGGCCTCCTCTACTGTAAAGATGAAGCCACACTCAGGTTGGAGGAACAACACCTTATATTCCGTCTGGGTAGCCTCCAACCTGATGGCATGAACATCGACTTCTCTAACTTCCGCTAAGGCCCCACCTCCCCCTCGTACCCCATCTGTTACTCATTTTTATGCACACATTCTTTCTCTCACTCTCCTTTTTCTCCCTCTGTCCCTCTGAATATACCTCTTGCCCATCCTCTGGGTCCCCCCCCCTTGTCTTTCTTCCCGGACCTCCTGTCCCATGATCCTCTTGTATCCCCTTTTGCCTATCACCTGTCCAGCTCTTGGCTCTATCCCTCCCCCTCCTGTCTTCTCCTATCATTTTGGATCTCCCCCTCCCCCTCCCACTTTCAAATCCCTTACTCACTCTTCCTTCAGTTAGTCCTGACGAAGGGTCTCGGCCTGAAACGTCGACTGCACCTCTTCCTACAGATGCTGCTTGGCCTGCTGCGTTCACCAGCAACTTTGATGTGTGTTGCTTGAATTTCCAGCATCTGCAGAATTCCTGTTGTTTACAACATAGCATCCTATTTCCTGTACTCAGTATTTTAATTTTTGAAGGCCAATATGCCAAAGGCTTTCTTTACGACCCCATCAACTTGTGACACCACTTTCAATGAATTATGGACCTGCATTGTCATATCCCTTTGTTCTACCGCACTCCTCAGAGCCCAACTATTCACTGTGTAAGACCTATCCTGGTAGGTCCTACTGGAGTGCGATACCTCAACATTTATCTGCGATCTTCCCTTATCATTTCACGCCCTGAATTATCAAGAATCTATCAACATCCATTTCAAAAACACTCAATGATCTCCACAGCAGCCTATGGCAAAGAATTCCACAGATTCAGCAGAGGCTCAGCCTGCAAGTTACCCTTCGGGGAATCCTGCACAAGGACTCCATTTCAAAAACACTCAATGATCTCCACAGCAGCCTATGGCAAAGAATTCCACAGATTCAGCAGAGGCTCAGCCTGCAAGTTACCCTTCGGGGAATCCTGCACAAGGACTCCGAAGTACACTTGCACCTCCCAGTCGCCTCGAGGCCACTTGTGTGGCAGCAGAATTCTCAATGAATATGAATAAATATTCTAGTTTCAGCCTGATACGGCTGAAAAGCACAACTGCTTCCAAAGTCAGTACAGTCAACAAAGATGTCTGAATGCGTTTAAACAAAATATTGATGCTTAGAACTGATGAAAACAATGCAATTAGGGACGGATTCCACGCGAGAAATGTGGCTGCAGGTCAAGGATACAACTGTGTTTAAGGAAATGGGGTTTTAAACTCCCAGTACCGACTATCCAGCTGGCAAACGTGCAGTCTCTGGGGAATAAAATCGATGATCTCAGAGCTGGTGTGCTGAATCAGAGGGGCATCAGGACCGCATATGTCCTTTATTTCATGGTATCCTGGTTAACCCCCTTCCTTGCTAGATGCAGTGATTCAGATCAACAGGTTTACTATACACCATCAGGATAGGTCTATAGAGTCTCTCAAAAGTCGAGGTGTTTCATGATCAACTCCTCTTGGTACACAAATGCATCAGTGCTGTCCCAATTCTGCTCACCAGACCTGGAATATCTAGCAGTTAAGTGCTGTCCTTTTTACCTACCACAGAAGATTTCTGGGATCATTTTGATAGCGGTATACATTGCACCTCAGGCCAATGTCAATCAGGCTTTAGATGATCTGAGCAATGTGATCAACGTGTATGAAACAACACACCCTAACGCCTTCACCATCATTTTGGGGAATTTTAACCAGGCCAGTCTGAAAAAAATCACTAAGCAACTACCATCAACAGATCACTTGCAATACCAGAGGAAACAACACACTGGACCATTGCTACACCACCATCAAGAATCCCTACCATGCTATTCCACGTCCTCACTTCGGGGAGTCTGATCACCTGGCTGTACTTCTACTCCCTGAGTATAGGCAGAGACTGAAGACTGCAGCACCAGTAGTGAGGACCAAGAAGGTATGGACAAGGGAAGCACAGGAGCACCTACAGGACTGCTTTGAATCAGTGGACTGGACTGTATTCAGGGATTCATCTTCAAATCTGGATGAAGATGCTGCAGTTGTTACCAATTTCATAGAACCTGTGTAGATGAGTGTGTGACTTACTGTACATTCCCAAACCAAAAGCCATGGAGGAACCAGGAGGTACGTTGTCTGCTGAACACTAGATCTGTGACATTCAATTTTGGCGACCCAGGTCTGTACCAGAAAACCAGGTATGATTTGCGGAGCGCTATTGCAAGGGTGAAGAGACAATTTCAAACAAGGTTGGGGATGACATCAGATATATGACAACTCTGGCAGGGTTTGCAAGACATTATTTCCTACAAGGTGAAACCCAATAGCATGAATGGCAGCAATGCTTCACTACCAGATGAGCTCAATGCCTTCTATGCACGCTTTGAAAGGGAGAACACAACTAGAGCTGTGAAGATCCCGGCTTCACCCGGTAATCCTGTGATCTCTGTCGCAGAGGCCAATGTTAGGTTGCCTTTAAAAAGAGTGAATCCTCACAAGACGGAAGGTCCCGATGGAATACCAAGTAGGGTTCTGAAAACCTGTGCCAACCAACTGGTGGGAGTATTCAAAGACATTTTCAAACTCTCACTGCTACGGTCGGAAGTTCCCACTTGCTTCAAAAAGGCAACACTTACACCAGTGTCTAAGAAGAATAATGTGATTTGCCTTAATGAATATTGCACGGTAGCACTCACATCTACAGTGATGAAATGCTTTGAGAAGTTGTCATGACTAGACTGAACTCCTGCCTCAGCAAGGATATGGACCCATTGCAATTTGTGTATCATCACAATAGGTCAACGACAAGCGCAATCTCAATGGCTCTTCACACAGCCTCAGAGCACCTGGACAATACAAACAACCTTGCACTCAACGTCAGTAAGATGAAAGAGCTGATCGTGAACCAATCCTCACAGAGGGATGAGAAGTGGAGAGAGTGAGCAGTTGCAAGTTCCGGGGTGTCAAGATCTCTGAGGACCTAACTTGGTCCCAACATATCTATGCAGTTATAAAGAAGGTAAGGCAGCGACTATACTTCATTAGGAGTTTTAAGAGATCTGGTATGTCAACAAATACACTAGAATCTTCTATAGATGTACTGTGGAGAGCATTCTGACAGGCTGCCTCACTCTCTGGTAGGGGGAGGGGGAGGGGGCTACTGCACAGGACTGAAAGAAGCTGCAGTGGGTTATAAATTTAGTCAGATCCATCTTGGGTACTAGCATCCAAATAACCCGGGACATCTTCAAGGAGCAGTGTCCCAGAAAGGCAACATTCATTAATAAGGACCTCTCACAACCAGGACATGCCCTTTTCTCACCGTTACCATCAGGTAGGAGGTACAGAAGCCTGAAGGCACACAGTTAACAATTCAAGAACAGCTTCTTCCCCTCTGCCATCCATTTCCTAAATGGACATTGAACCTGTGGACACTATCTCACTTTTTTAATATAAAATTATTTCTGGATTTTTTTGCACGATTTTAGTATAATCAATATGCATATACTGTAAGTTGATTCACTATGTATTTCTGATTATTGTTTTATTTTCTTCCTCTTCTCTATTACGTATTGCATTGAACTGCTGCTGCTAAGTTAACAAATTTCACGTCACACACCGGTGACAATAAACCTGATTCTGATCCTGATTTTGACCTCAGAATTTTGAATTTTTTCCCCACTTAGAAAACAGGCTGTGCTTTTATTCCTTCTATCAAAGTGCATGAAGCTATAATCCATCTGCCTCCTCTTTGCCCTTCTCCTGACCTTTTGTAGCTTCTCTGCTTCCTCAACTCTACCTGCACCTCCTCCTACCTTCATATCATTGGCCTGGGTGGCCACAAAGCCATCAATTTCATCATCCAAATATTTACCATTCAGCTGTCTCAACACAGACTATTCCTGGGCAGTCAATCTGAAAAGACTCCATTATTCCCACTATTTGCCTCCTTCCAATCAGCCAATGCTCCATCCATGCTAGTATCTTTCCTGGAATACACTGAGCTCTTATATTCTGTAGCAGCCTCCTGTGAGGCACCTTGTCAAAGGCCTTTTGAAAATCCAAATACACAACATAACACTAAAGAATTTCAGGATGTATATTGTATACATTACTCTGACATTAAATGTACCTATTGAAACTAATGGTTCTGCTTTGTCTATTCTGCTTGTTACTTCTTTAAAGAATTCTGACAGATTTGTCAGGCAAGATTTTATCTTAAAGAAGCCATGCTGACTTCAGTCAGTCTATTTTGTCATGCTCCTCAAAGTACTCCAAAAGTGATCCTCAACAATTTGACTCCAAAATCTTCTGCACACCTGAGATCTGACTAAATAGCCTATAAATTTCCTTTTTTCTTTCCCCCTCCTGTCTTGAAGTGTGGAGTGACATTTGCAATTTTCCAGTCCTCTGAAGCCATGCCAGAATATTTTGATTCATGAAAGCTCATTACTAAAGCCTCCACAATCCATTTAACTACCTTTTTAAGAACCCTGGGTTGTAGTCTACAGGAACCTTTCAGTTTCCCAAGCACCATTTCACTAGTAATTGCATCTTCCCCATGACATCCTTGAACCTCCAGCATACTTCTGGTGTAGTCCACAATGAAGTCTGATGCAAAATACTTACTCAGTTTGTCCATCATTTCCTTGTACCCCATTACTATCATTCCACTGTCATTTTCCAGCAATCCAATATCTACAATCAACTCTCTTTCACTATGTGATTGTGTGTGTTGGTAGCTTACTTTTATATTTCACTTTTCTCCTATTATACTTTTCAGTTCCCATTAAAATATTTCCCAATTTTCGCTCCTCCTACTATATTTGCTTTGACATCCCTTGTCAGCCATGGTTGTATTGTCCTGCTTTTAGAATATGTCCTCTTCCTTGGGATGTATCTAATTTGCGCTTTCTGAAACTCTCCTAGAAACTCCAGCCATTGCTGTACTGCCATCATCCCTGCGAGCATCCCCTAACAACGGTGGTCATCTCCTCTCTCATGCTTCTTAATTCCCTTTGCTCCACTGAAGTACCGGTATTTCTGACTGTAGCTTCTCCCTCTCAAATTGCAGGGCAAATTCTATCATATTATGATCATTGCTTCCTACAAGTTCTTTAACTTAAGCTCTGGCTCATTACAGAATTGTTGATTCCCTTGTGGAAACAACCACGTGATGGTCCAAAAAGCTATTGACAGGCATTCCACAAACTCCCTCTCAGAATCCATCATCAACTTGATCTTCTCATTTTACCTGCATATTGAAATCCCCCAGGACAAATATTGTATTGTCTTCTTGATATGCTTTTTTCTATCTCTCATTCTAATTTGTGGACGACATTATGGATCCTGTTATTTCCATCATGGAGTTCTTATTCTTGCAATTTCTTAACTCGACCATCAAGCCTTTTACATCTTCCAGTCATAAACAAGAGAAAATCTGCAGTTGCCGGAAATCTGAGCAACACAAACAAAATGTTGGAGGAACTCTGCAGGCCAGGCAGCATCTATGGAAAAATTTACAGTCGACGTTTCACGCCAAAGGGTTTCATTCAGAGAAGTAGTCTGTGATCTCTTCTTGACTAAACACATTGATGAAGGAAGAGCAGTAGATGTAGTGTATATGGATTTCAGCAAGGCATTTGATAAGGTACTCCATGCCAGGCTCATTGAGAAAGGAAGGAGGCATGGGATCCAAGGTGACATTGCTTTGTGGATCCAGAACTGGCTTGCCCACAGAAGGCAAAGAGTGGTTTTAGATGGGTCATATTCTGCATGGAGGCCGGTGACCAGTGGTGTGCCTCAGGGTTCTGTTCTGGGCCCTACGCCTCATGATTTTTATAAATGACCTGGATGAGGAAGTGGAGGGATGACACAAAAGTTGGAGGTGTTGTGGATAGTGTGGAGGGCTGTCAGAGGTTACAGCAGGACATTGATAGGATGCAAAACTGGGCTGAGAAGTGGCAGATGGAGTTTAACCAGGATAAGTGTGAGGTGGTTCATTTTGGTCGGTCAAATATGATGGCAGAATATAGTATTAATGATAAGACTCTTGGCAGTGTGGAGGATCAGAGGAATCTTGGGGTCCGAGTCCATAGGACACTCAAAGCAGCTGCGCAGGTTGACTCTGTGGTTAAGAAGGCTCATGGTGTATTGGCCTTCATCAATCATGGAACTGAATTTAGGAGCCGAGAGGTAATGTTGCAGCTATATAGGACCCTGGTCGGACCACTCTTGGAGTACTGTGCTCAGTTCTGGTTGCCTCACTACAGGAAGGATGTGGAAACCATAGAAAGGGTGCAGCACACATAAAAGTTGCTGGTGAACGCAGCAGGCCAGGCAGCATCTCCAGGAAGAGGTACAGTCGATGTTTTGGGCCGAGACCCTTCGTCAGGACTAACTGAAAGAAGAGCTAGTAAGAGATTTGAAAGGGGGAGGGGGAGGGGGAGATCCAAAATGATAGGAGAAGACAGGAGGGGGAGGGATGGAGCCAAGAGCTGGACAGGTGATTGGCAAAAGGGATATGAGAGGATCATGGGACAGGAGGCCCAGGGAGAAAGAAAAGGGGGAGGGGTGAAGCCCAGAGGACCAGAGGATGGGCAAGGAGTATAGTGAGAGAGACAGAGGGAGAAAAAGGAGAGAAAGTATATATATATAATAAATAAATAACAGATGGGGTACGAGGGGGGAGGTGGGGCATTAATGGAAATTAGAGAAGTCAATGTTCATGCCATCAGGTTGGAGGCTACCCAGACAGAATATAAGGTGTTGTTCCTCCAACCTGAGTGTGGCTTCATCTTTACAGTAGAGGAGGCCGTGGATAGACATGTCAGAATGGGAATGGGATGTGGAATTAAAATGTGTGGCCACTGAGAGATCCTGCTTTCTCTGGCAGACAGAGCGTAGGTGTTCAGCAAAGCGGTCTCCCAGTCTGCGCCGGGTCTCGCCAATATATAGAAGGCCACATCGGGAGCACCGGACGCAGTATATCACCCTAGCCGACTCACAGGTGAAGTGTCACCTCACCTGGAAGGACTGTCTGGGGCCCTGAATGGTAGTGAGGGAGGAAGTGTAAGGGCATGTGTAGCACTTGTTCTGCTTACAAGGATAAGTGCCGGGGGGGAGATTGGTGGGGAGGGATGGGGGGACGAATGGACAAGGGAGTCGCGTAGGGAGTGATCCCTGCAGAAAGCAGGAGGGCGGAGGGAAAGATGTGCTGAGTGGTGGGATCCCGTTGGAGGTGGCGGAAGTTACGAAGAATTATATGTTGGACTCGGAGGCTGGTGGGGTGGTAGGTGAGGACCAGGGGAACCCTATTCCTAGTGGGGTGGCAGGAGGATGGAGTGAGAGCAGATGTGCGTGAAATGGGGGAGATGAGTTTGAGAGCAGAGTTGATAGTGGAGAAAGGGAAGCCCCTTTCTTTAAAAAAGCAGGACATCTCCCTCGTCCTAGAATGAAAAGCCTCATCCTGAGAGCAGATGTGGCAGAGATGGAGGAATTGCAAGAAGGGGGATGGCATTTTTGCAAGAGACAGGGTGGGAAGAGGACTAGTCCAGATAGCTGTGAGAGTCTGTAGGCTTATAGTAGACATCAGTAGATAAGCTGTCTCCAGAGATAGAGACAGAAAGATCTAGAAAGGGGAGGGAGGTGTCGGAAATGGACCAGGTAAACTTGAGGGCAGGGTGAAAGTTGGAGGCAAAGTTAATGAAGTCAATGAGCTCAGCATGCATGCAGGAAGCAGCGCCAATGCAGTCGTCGATGTAGCGAAGGAAAAGTGGGGGACAAATACCAGAATAGGTTTGGAACATGGATTGTTCCACAAAGCCAACAAAAAGGCAGGCATAGCTGGGACCCATACGGGGGCCCATGGCTACACCTTTAGTTTGGAGGAAGTGGGAGGAGCCAAAGGAGAAATTATTAAGAGTAAGGACTAATTCCGCTAGACGGAGCAGAGTGGTGGTAGAGGGGAACTGATTAGGTCTGGAATCCAAAAAGAAGCGTAGAGCTTTGAGACCTTCCTGATGGGGGATGGAAGTATATAAGGACTGGACATCCATGGTGAAAATAAAGCAGTGGGGGCCAGGGAACTTAAAATCATCGAAAAGTTTCAAAGCGTGAGAAGTTTCACAAACATAGGTCGGAAGGGATTGAACAAGGGGTGATAAAACAGTGTCGAGGTATGCAGAAATGAGTTCGGTGGGGCAGGAGCAAGCTGAGACAATAGGTCTGCCAGGACAGGCAGGTTTGTGGATCTTGGGTAGGAGGTAGAAACGGGAAGTGCGGGGTGTGGGAACTATAAGGTTGGTAGCAGTGGATGGGAGATCCCCTGAGCGGATAAAGTCGGTGATGGTGTAGGAGACAATGGCCTGGTGCTCCTTAGTGGGGTCACAATCGAGGGGTAAATAAGAGGAGGTATCTGCGAGTTGTCACTGTGCCTCGTCAAGGTAGAGGTCAGTACACCAGATGACAACGGCACCCACCGTATCAGCGGGTTTTATAGTAAGGTTAGGATTAGTGCGGAGGGAATGGAAAGCAGAGCGTTCGGAAGGAGTGAGGTTGGAATTGGAATAAAGTGCGGTGAACTCAAGATGGTTGATGTCCTGTTGGCAGTTAGCAATAAAGAGATCCAGAGCAGGCAGAAGACCAGAGCGGGGTGTCCATGAAGAGGAGGAGGGTTGAAGGTGGGGGAAGGGGTCATCAGTGGTGGTGGGAGAGTCCTTGCCGAAGAAGTAGGCTCGAAGACGGAGCCGGCAGAAGAAGAGTTCAGCGTCATGGCGAACACGGAACTCGCTGAGGTGTGGGCGAAGGGGGACAAAGGTGAGGCCCTTACTGAAGACAGAGCACTTTGCCTCAGACAGTTGAAGGTCGGAGGGGATGGTAAAGACCCAGCATGGATGAGAGCTGGGATCAGAGGGGGGAGGGGGGAGGCTGGTAGGGTCGGTGGAGAGGGGAGGGTTGAGGTGAGAGGAAGATGGAGCCTCTGAGGGCCCAGGAGCTGATGGTGGGATCTGAGGGAGACGGGGTTGCAGAGTGCTGGTGGGGGAAGGGGAGACGGGAGTCACAATAGCAGCACATAAAGACCCGGCCTGGAGTTCAAGGCTGGAGTCGCAGTTGGTGTAGATAGTGCAGAGGAGATTTACAAGGATGTTGCCTGGATTGGGGAGCATGCCTTACGAAAACAGGTTGAGTGAACTCGGCCTTTTCTCCTTGGAGCGACAGAGGATGAGAGGTGACCTGTCAGAGGTGTATAAGATGATGAGAGGCATTGATTGTGTGGATAGTCAGAGGCTTTTTCCCAGGGCTGAAATGGTTGCCACAAGAGGACACAGGTTTAAGTTGCTGAGGAGTAGGTACAGAGGAGATGTCAGGGGTAAGTTTTTTTATGCAGAGGGTGGTGAGTGCGTGGAATGGGCTGCCGGAAACGGTGGTGGAGGCGGATACAATAGGGTCTTTTAAGAGACTTTTGGATAGGTACACGGAACTTAGAAAAATAGAGGGCTATGGGTAAGCCTGGTAATTTTTAAGATAGGGACGTGTTCGGCACAACTTTGTGGGCTGAAAGGCCTGTATTGTGCTGTAGGTTTTATATGTTTCTATGTAACTCAAACTGGATGCATGGAAGCTAGTCCCTTACCTTTTCATTTCCTTTAAAGTCATTTGGTAAAATAACTCGGTAACGTATGTACAGGTTACTACTTCCCTGGTCTTTGGCAATCCATCCCAACTTTCATGTTCGTAAATTTAAACTTTTGCATTGTTGCCTCTTTGCCCCCATCCCCCATTACCAAGATTCATAAACAGTGAAACTGTCTGCACATTCCGCAGACCTCTTAAATCACGGTAATTAAGTTGACAACTACAGAGGTCTGGTGAAACGGTGATGGCTTCTTTCCAGGGTTACATTTTGGAACCTTATCTTATTCCAAGTTATCCAAGACCCGGCCTGTTCAGCTGTTTAGTCTTTTGATTAAAATTTCTCATTCTGGCTTTAGCCTTGGAACATGGACTGTCCAACATATCCGACAAAATGCCAGGAGAATAATCAGCAGACACTGCAAAAACTCTTGGCAAAAATGTACAAGTTAATAAGATTAATGAATCCACATTTTTGCACAAACCCCACAAGTCCTCATGAATGGTAGGGCCTTGAGGACAACTGGAAAAATCTGCATCTGGCTAATCAATAACCTATCTAGATCTGCCTTAAATACAGTTGGCCTCCACAGCCTCTCATGGCAACAAATTCCACAGATTTACCACCCTCTGACTAAAGTCATTTCTCTGCATCTCTGTTCTAAATGGACGTCCTTCATTCCTGAAGCTGCCCTCTTGTCCTAGACTCCCCTACCATGGGAAATAGCTTCGCCATATCTAATCTGCTCAGGTCTTTTAACATTCGAAATGTTTCTATGATTTCCCCCTTCATTCTCCTGAACTCCAGGGAATACAGCCCTAGAGCTGCCAGACATTCCTCATACGGTAACCCTTTCATTCCTGGAATCTTTCTTGTAAATTTTCTCTGAACCCTCTCCAATCTCGGTATATTCTTTCTAAGATAAGGAGCCCAAAACTGCACACAATTCTCCAAGTGTGGTCTCACGAGTGCCTTGTAGAGCACTCTGTTCTTATATTCTATACCTCGAGAAATGAATGCCAACATTTCATTCACCTTCTTCACCACTGACTCAGCCTGGAGGTTAGCCTATAGGGTATCCTGCACAAGGACTCCCAAGTCCATTTGCATCTCTGCATTTTGAATTTCCTACTCATCTACATAATAGTCTGCTTTATTTCTTCCACCAAAGTGCATGACCATACACTTTCCAACATTGCATTTCGTTTGCCACTCCTTTGCCCATTCCCCTAAACTATCTAAGTCTCTGTGCAGCCTCTCTGTTCCTCAACACTACCCGCTCCTTCACTTATCTTTGTATTATCGGAAAATTTAGCCACAAATCTATTAATCCTATAGTCCACATTATTGACATATAAAAGAAAAAGCAGTGATCCCAACACCAGTCCCTGTGGAACTCCGCTGGTAACTGGCAACCAGCTAGTAAGGGATCCCTTTATTCCCACTCTGTTTGCTGCCAATCAGCCATGCTAGTAACTTCCCTGTAATTCCATGGACTCTTATCTTGCTAAGCAGTCTCATGTGTGGCACTTTGTCAAAGGCTTTCTGAAAATCCAATTACACCACGTCTACTGCATCTCCTTTATCAACCCTTATAACAAGTTATGCCTCTTGAGCAGATGAATCTCAAGGTTATATAGTTTATATGTAAGGGTTTCTCTTTTACGTTAACTGCTAAGGCTGATAGGTAGAAATAACGGGAGTTTAGAATTCAGTGCTAACCAATGGAAGAGATGTTATTCTTTCTTGTCTGTGTGAAAGCTGTTAGCTTGCGTGGACTTCAGGGAGAAGGCGTGAGGAGGATGAAGAGAGAATACACGACTTGAGGTTTGGTGGGTTGCCCGACCCTCTGGGCTCTGGGCGGGAGCCCAGAGGTCGACGACGATTGAAGGAGGATCAGCGAAGGAAAATGCGTGAGCTCCAACGATTTGTGCATATTATGTACTGTTTGTTATTTCGGGGTACTGATCTGACACAGGGGACACATCAGGCAGCATCCACCCAAATGAGAGTTCTAAATTTGGCCAGGCGGTGGGGGCGGGGAGCACCATCCCCAAGATCATGCCACTTGGCAAAGTGAGTGTTACATATACATACTTTGATAAAAGAGCATTCTGGCAGGCTGCATCACTGTCTGGTATGGTGAGGGGGCGGGAGGCTACTGCACAGGACCGAAAGAAGCTGCGGAGGATGTAAATCTAGTCAGCTCCATCATGGGCACTAGCCTACAAAGTACCCAGCACATCTTCAGGCAGTGGTGTCTCAGAAAGACAGTGTCCATTATTAGGGACACCCAGTACCCAGGGCATGCCCTTTTCTCACTGTTCCCATCAGGTAGGAGATACAGAAGCCTGAAGGCACACACTCAGCGATTCAGGAACAGCTTCTTACCCTCTGCCATCCGATTCCTACATGGACGTTGAACCCGTGAACGCTACCTCACTTTTTAAAATATAAAGTATTTCTGTTTTTGCACATTTTTTAAATCTATTCAATATACATATTCTGTAATTGATTGATTTATTTATTTATTTATTTATTTATTTATTATTATGATTATTTTTCTCTTCTGTATTATGTATTGCATTGAACTACTGCTCAAGATCCGGCAACGTCATTGACTACAGCTCTGCCTTTAATACCATCATTCCAAATAAACTGATTCCTAAGCTCCAGAACCTGGGCCTTAGCACTCAGATCTGCAGCTGGATCTTCAACTTCCTCACAGACAGGACCCAAGCTGTAAAAATAGGGGACAAGCTCTCCTCTACAATCACTCTGAGCACCGGTGCCCCACAAGGCTGTGTACTCAGCCCCCTGCTGTACTCACTGTACACCCATGATTGTGTAGCCAAGTTTCCATCAAACTCAATATATAAGCTTGCCGATGACACAAGAATTGTAGGCCATATCTCGGGTAATGATGAGTTTGAGTACAGAGAGGAAATTAAGAACCTGGTGGCATGGTGCGAAGACAATAACCTATCCCTCAACGTCAGCAAGATGAAGGAATTAGTTGTTGACTTCAGAAGGAGTAACGGACCGCATGACCCAATTTACATCAGTGGTGCACAAGTGGAACAGGTCAAAAGCTTTAAGTTCCTCGGGGTCAATATCACAAATGACCTGACTTGGTCCAACCAAGCAGAGTTCACTGCCAAGAAGGCCCACCAGCGCCTTTACTTCCTGAGAAAACTAAAGAAATTTGGCCTGTCCCCTAAAACCCTCACTAGTTTTTATAGATGCACTGTAGAAAGCATTCTTCTAGGGTGCACCACAACCTGGTATGGAAGTTGTCTTGGCCAAGACCGAAAGAAGCTGCAGAAGATCATGAACACGGCGCAGCACATCACACAAACCAATCTTCCATCCTTGGACTCACTTTACACTGCACGCTGTCGGAGCAGTGCTGTCAGGATAATCAAGGACACGACCCACCCAGCCAACACACTTTTCGTCCCTCTTCCCTCTGGGAGAAGGCTCAGGAGATTGAAGACTCGTACGGCCAGATTTGGGAACAGCTTCTTTCCAACTGTGATAAGACTGCTGAACGGATCCTGACCCGGATCTGGGCCGTACCCTCCAAATATCCGGACTGCCTCTCGATTTTTTTGCACTACCTTACTTTCCATTTTTCTATTTTCTATTTATGATTTATAATTTAAATTTTTAATATTTACTAATTTTTACTATTTTTAATATTTAATATTTGTAATCCAGGGAGCGGGAAGCGCAGAATCAAATATCGCTGTGATGATTGTACGTTCTAGTATCAATTGTTTGGTGACAATAAAGTATAAAGTATAATATACAGATAGCTAAACAACCTTTCAGATGGATCATTCAGCAGCGGCGTCAGTAACAGCGGCGGGTATAGCCTGAACAAAGTGTAGTGTAGCTTTTGGATCAAAGAAAGTACGAGGAGGAGAATTAGCAGGAAAAACTGTAAGTCTTGTTGGGTACCTCAAAGAGGGAAAGAGGTTTTTATCATATGCCTGTTTCATTACCAGGGCAAATTTTGATCTTTGTTCCATTATCTCTCTTGGGTAATCTTTGTAAAAACGGAGCCCAGATTCCATAAATCTAAAAACTGTTTTCATGCCTGTTGCATTATTTGATCTTTAATTTTAAAGTGATGGAAGCAAACCAGAACAGATCTTGGTTTACTAGAGTCCTTCAATTTTGAAGTAAACGCCCTGTGTGCCCTTTCTATAGCAGGCGGCTTTAATAAAATATTAGGAAATAAACTATGGAAAAGCTTACCAAAGTAAGAGTTAAATCTCCGTCTTTAGCTCCTTCTTGCAGCCCAACAATTCGTATATTCTTTCGTCAAGACCTAGTTTCCAGGTCTATAATCTTATTTTGATATCTTTCCAAATGAGTTGCAGCTTCAGACAAGCTTTGTTTAGTTATCTTCAATTCCTCTTCATGTGTAATAACTTGAGTTTCCAAGTCTTTAAGTTTTCCCAGAAATGACTTCATTTCATTACTATTCTTTTCCAGTTGGTCTTTAATTGATCCATTCTGATCTTTAATTGCATTCAGTGTCCGAACGATATCTTCAGCACATGGTGGCATTTCATCAGATCTTTCCTTTTGCACCTTTCCTTTCCCATTACCTTTGTCACTAGGTTCAGGTAAATTCTTCCCACTTCATCGTAGACATAGACATATTGTTCCCCCTCAAGAATCAGCAAGTAAAAATTTTAAATTCAAAGCTTAAACCAGGGGGAGAGAAAGAAAACGAAGAGCAGCACAAAATTACTGCTGCTCCATTGGCAGACAGGGAGGTCCTCGTTTCTCAGCTTTCTACCTACTTCCCTCCCATCTCTCTTCTGGACATCCTGACCCTGTCTACTTACATCATTAGTGCTCTTCCTCACACTTGAGAATACCACAGGCCTGATACAAGACATCCTTGATCCTGGCATCAGGAATGCAACATGCCATCTGAGTGCCTCTATCGCACCCACAAAAGCTCGTCTCTGTTCCTCAGGCTACAGAATCTCCTGTCGACACTGAACTCCTCTTCACCTCTCTGCTCCTCCGAGCCACAGTGCCAGACTCAGTGCCAGTTATCTAGTCACTGTCTAGGTTGTCCTGGTCGCACCTCAATCATATCTAAAGATGTGTATTTATTATTGAGGGCAATAGGCACAAGTGTGTCCTGCACTTGCTGGCTGTTTCCCTGTTTCTTCTGACAGTCACCCAGTTACCTGTCTCCTGCTGTCCAGGGGTGGCTACCTCCTTAGAATAGAATAGTACCGCATAATACAGGTCCTTCGGCCCACAATGTTGCGCCGACTCTCAAACCCTGCCTCCCATATAACCCCCCACCTTAAATTCCTCCATATACCTGTCTAGTAGTCTCTTAAACTTCACTAGTGTATCTGCCTCCACCACTGACTCAGGCAGTGCATTCCACGCACCAACCACTCTCTGAGTAAAAAACCTTCCTCTAATATCCCCCCTGAACTTCCCACCCCTTACCTTAAAGCCATGCCCTCTTGTATTGAGCAGTGGTGCCCTGGGGAAGAGGCGCTGGCTGTCCACTCTATCTATTCCTCTTATTATCTTGTATACCTCTATCATGTCTCCCCTCATCCACCTTCTCTCCTGTCCTCTCTGATTCTATCCTTTTCCATGATAATGTTAAAGGCCAGGGAGCGGTGGTCACTGTTCCCCAGATGCTCACCCACTGAGAGATCTGTGACCTGACCCGGTTCATTACCTAGTACTAGATCTGGTATGGCATTCCCCCAGGTCGGCCTGTCAACATACTGTGACAGGAATCCGTCCTGGACACACTTAACAAACTCTGCCCCGTCTAAACCCTTGGAACTAATCAGGTGCTAATCAATATTAGGGAAGTTAAAGTCACCCATGATAACAACCCTGTTATTTTTGCATCTTTCCAAAATCTGCCTCCCAATCTGCTCCTCGGTATCTCTGCTGCTACCAGGGGGCCTATAGAATACCCCCAATAGAGTAACTGCTCCCTTCCTGTGCCTGACTTCCACCCATACTGACTCAAAAGAGGATCCTGCTACATTACCCACCCTTTCTGTAGCTGTAATAGTATCCCTGACCAGTAATGCCACCCCTCCTCCCCTTTTTCCGCCCTCTCTATCCCTTATAAAGCACTGAAATCCAGGAATATTGAGAATCCATACCTGCCCTCATTATACAGCTGTCGTTACATGCACATGCAGTTCAACTCCTTGACTGATTGTGTAGAAAGTTTGAAGCTAATAACTCAGCAGGGGTGATTGATAAGCTCGTGGCCTAAGGTAGAAGGAGATGAGCCATCAAACATTCCATGTCTGATAACCCTTTCATTCCTGGAATAATCCTTGTGAACCTCCTCTGGACCCTCTGCAATGCCAGCACATCTTTTCCAGATGAGGAGCCCAAAACTGTTCACAATACTCAAGGTGAGGCTTCACCAGTGATTTATAAAGCCTCAGCATCGCATGATTGCTCTTGTATTCTAGACCTCTTTAAATGAATGCTAACATGGCTTTTGCCTTCCTCACCACCGACTGAGCCTTCAGGGTCTTTTGCTCAAGAACTCCCAAGTCCCTCTGCATTTCAGATTCCTGGGTTTTCTCCCCATTTACAAAATATCCCGCACATTTAGTGTTACTACCAAAGTGCATGACCATGCATTTTCTAACATTGTATTTAATTTGCCACTTTCTTGTCCTAATCTGTCCTTCTGCATCCTACCTGTTTCCTCAACATTACCTGCCCCTCCACCAATCTTCATATCATCTGAAAACTTGTCTACAAATGCATCTATTCCATCATCTAAATCATTTACCTACAGCATAAAAAGAAGTGGTCCCAACACCGACCCCTGTGGAACACCACTAGTCACTGGAAGCCAACCGGAAAAGGATCCTTTTATTACCACTCGCTGCCTCCTACAAATCAGTCAATGCTCTAACCATATTAGTAACTTTTCTGATAAACCATGGGTTATTAACTTGGTAAGCAGCCTCATGTGTGGCACCTTGTAAAAGGCCTTCTGAAAGTCTAAATATACAAGATGCACTGCATCCCCTTTATCTATCCTACTTGTAATCTCCTCAAAGAATTCCAAGATGTTCGTCAGACAGGATTTTCCCTGAAGGAAACCATGCTGACTTGTACTATCTTGTCTTGAATCATGAAGTTCAGCATGAGTCCCCAAACCCTAAGGACTTTCTACAGAGGCACAATTGAGAGCATCTTGACTGGCTGCATCACTGCCTGGTATGGGAACTGTACCTCCGTCAATCGCAGGACTCTGCAGAGAGTGGTGCGGACAGCCCAGCACGTCTGTGAATGTGAACTTCTCATTATTCAGGACACTTACAGTGACAGGTGTGTAAAAAGGGCCTGAAGGATCACTGGGGACCTGAGTCACCCCAACCATAATCTATTCTAGCTGCTACCATCCGGGAACCACTACCGCAGCCTTTAAGCCAGGACCAACAGGCTCCAGGAGAGCTTCTTCCACCAGGCCAGCAGACTGATTAATTCATGCTGACACAATAGTATTTCTAAGCTCTATTGACTCTTCTGTTGTTTATCTTACTGTACATAATATTTATTACAAATTACTATAAAGTTCACATTACACATTCAGACAAGACGTAATAAAGATTTATACTCCTCGTATATGTTAAGTTTGTAAGAAATAGAGTCAATTCAATTTGATTCAATTTGCAGATATGGACTGAGAGATTCTCAACTGCAGAGATATCTTGGGACCCAAGTTCATAGCTCCTTGAAAGTGGCAACACAGGTCGATACGGTGGTGAAGAAGGCTTATGCTATGCCTGCTTTTATTAGCTGAGGCATTGAGTGCAAAAGGCAAGAACTTTATTTAGGCCACACCTGGAGTATTGCTGATAGATCTGGTTGCCCCTCTGTAGGAAGGATGCTTAGGCTTTGGAGATGAGGCTTACCAGGATGCTTCCTGGTTTAGAAGGCATGTTCTGTCACAAGAGGCCGGATAACTTGGGTTGTTTTCTCTGGAGCACCGGAGGCTGACGGGAGATCTGATAGAGGTTTCCAAGATTATGAGAGGCATTGATAGAGTGGACAGAGAGTATGTATCTTTCTGGGTTGAAATGTCTAATATATGAGGGCATGCACTGAGGTACAGGCAGGTTTACGAGAGCTGTTGGGAGCGGTTTAAACTAACATGCCAGGGGGATGGGAACCAGTATGATAGAGCTGAGGATGAGCCAGCAGGTTTACAGGTAGATGATGGGTGTAACATAGAAACATAGAAAATAGGTGCAGGAGTAGGCCATTCAGCCCTTCGAGCCTGCACCGCCATTTATTATGATCATGGCTGATCATCCAACTCAGAACACCGCCCCAGCCTTCCCTCCATACCCCCTGACCCCCGTAGCCACAAGGGCCATATCTAACTCCCTCATAAATATAGCCAATGAACTGGCCTCAACTGTTTCCTGTGGCAGAGAATTCCACAGATTCACCACTCTCTGTGTGAAGAAGTTTTTCCTAATCTCGGTCCTAAAAGGCTTCCCCTTTATCCTCAAACTGTGACCCCTCGTTCTGGACAACCCCAACATCGGGAACAATCTTCCTGCATCTAGCCTGTCCAATCCCTTTAGGATCTTATACGTTTCAATCAGATCCCCCCTCAATCTTCTAAATTCCAACGAGTACAAGCCCAGTTCATCCATTCTTTCTTCATATGAAAGTCCTGCCATCCCAGGAATCAATCTGGTGAACCTTCTCTGTACTCCCTCTATGGCAAGGATGTCTTTCCTCAGATTAGGGGACCAAAACTGCACACAATACTCCAGGTGCGGTCTCACCAAGGCCTTGTACAACTGCAGTAGTACCTCCCTGCTCCTGTACTCAAATCCTCTCGCTATAAATGCCAGCATACCATTCGCCTTTTTCACCGCCTGCTGTACCTGCATGCCCACTTTCAACGACTGGTGTATAATGACACCCAGGTCACGTTGCACCTCCCCTTTTCCTAATCGGCCACCATTCAGATAATAATCTGTTTTCCTATTTTTGCCACCAAAGTGGATAACTTCACATTTATCCACATTAAATTGCATCTGCCATGAATTTGCCCACTCACCCAACCTATCCAAGTCACCCTGCATCCTCTTAGCATCCTCCTCACAGCTAACACTGCCACCCAGCTTCGTGTCATCCGCAAACTTGGAGATGCTGCATTTAATTCCCTCATCCAAGTCATTAATATATATTGTAAACAACTGGGGTCCCAGCACTGAGCCTTGCGGTACCCCACTAGTCACCGCCTGCCATTCTGAAAAGGTCCCGTTTATTCCCACTCTTTGCTTCCTGTCTGCTAACCAACTCTCCACCCACACCAATACCTTACCCCCAATACCGTGTGCTTTAAGTTTGCACACTAATCTCCTGTGTGGGACCTTGTCAAAAGCCTTCTGAAAATCCAAATATACCACATCCACTGGTTCTCCCCTATCCACTCTACTAGTTACATCCTCAAAAAATTCTATGAGATTCGTCAGACATGATTTTCCTTTCACAAATCCATGCTGACTTTGTCCGATCATTTCACCACTTTCCAAATGTGCTGTTATCACATCCTTGATAACTGACTCCAGCAGTTTCCCCACCACCGACGTTAGGCTAACCGGTCTATAATTCCCCGGTTTCTCTCTCCCTCCTTTTTTAAAAAGTGGAGTTACATTAGCCACCCTCCAATCCTCAGGAACTAGTCCAGAATCTAACGAGTTTTGAAAAATTATCACTAATGCATCCACTATTTCTTGGGCTACTTCCTTAAGCACCCTGGGATGCAGACCATCTGGCCCTGGGGATTTATCTGCCTTCAATCCCTTCAATTTACCTAACACCACTTCCCTACTAACATGTATTTCGCTCAGTTCCTCCATCTCACTGGACCCTCTGTCCCCTACTATTTCTGGAAGATTATTTATGTCCTCCTTAGTGAAGACAGAACCAAAGTAATTATTCAATTGGTCTGCCATGTCCTTGCTCCCCATAATCAACTCACCTGTTTCTGCCTGCAGGGGACCTACATTTGTCTTTACCAGTCTTATCCTTTTTACATATCTATAAAAGCCTTTACAGTCCGTTTTTATGTTGCCTGCCAGTTTTCTCTCATAATCTTTTTTCCCCTTCCTAATTAAGCCCTTTGTCCTCCTCTGCTGAACTCTGAATTTCTCCCAGTCCTCAGGTGAGCCACTTTCTCTGGCTAATTTGTATGCTGCTTCTTTGGAATTGATACTATCCCTAATTTCTCTTGTCAGCCACGGGTGCACTACCTTCCTTGATTTATTCTTTTGCCAAACAGGGATGAATATTTGTTGCAGTTCATCCAGGCAACCCTTAAATGCTTGCCATTGCATATCCACCGTCAATCCTTTAAGTGTCATTTGCCAGTCTATCTTAGCTAATTCACGTCTCATACCCTCAAAGCTACCCCTCTTTAAGTTCAGAACCTTTGTTTCTGAATTAACTATGTCACTCTCCATCTTAATGAAGAATTCCACCATATTATGGTCACTCTTACCCAAGGGGCCTCTCACGACAAGATTGCTAATTAACCCTTCCTCATTGCTCAAAGCCCAGTCCAGAATAGCCTGCTCTGTAGTCGGTTCCTCGACATGTTGGTTCAAAAAACCATCCCGCATACATTCCAAGAAATCCTCTTCCTCAGCACCTTTACCAATTTGGTTCACCCAATCTACATGTAGATTGAAGTCACCCATTATAACTGCTGTTCCTTTATTGCACACATTTCTAATTTCCTGTTTAATACCATCCCCGACCTCACTACTACTGTTAGGTGGCCTGTACACAACTCCCACCAGCGTCTTCTGCCCCTTAGTGTTACGCAGCTCTACCCATATCGATTCCACATCTTCCCGGTTTATGTCCTTCCTTTCTATTGCGTTAATCTCTTCTTTAACCAGCAACGCCACCCCACCTCCCCTTCCTTCATGTCTATCCCTCCTGAATATTGAATATCCCTGAACGTTGAGCTCCCATCCCTGGTCACCCTGGAGCCATGTCTCTGTGATCCCAACTATATCATAATCATTAATAACAATCTACACTTTCAATTCATCCACCTTATTACGAATGCTCCTTGCATTGACACACAAAGCCTTCAGGCGCTCTTTTACAACTCTCTTAGCCCTTATACAATTATGCTGAAAAGTGGCCCTTTTTAATGCTTGCCCTGGATTTGTCGGCCTGCCACTTTTACTTTTCTCCATAGTACTTTTTGTTTCTACCCTCACTTTACACCCCTCTGCCTCTCTGCACTGGTTCCCATCCCCCTGTAGTGAACTAACCTCCTCACGCCTAGCCTCTTTAATTTGATTCCCACCCCCCAACCATTCTAGTTTAAAGTCACCTCAGTAGCCCCCGCTAATCTCCCTGCCAGGATATTGGTCCCCCTAGGATTCAAGTGCATCCTGTCCTTTTTGTACAGGTCACGCCTGCGCCAAAAGAGGTCCCAATGATCCAAAAACTTGAATCCCTGCCCCCTGCTCCAATCCCTCAGCCACGCATTTATCCTCCACCTCATCGCATTCCTACTCTCACTGTTGCGTGGCACAGGCAGTAATCCCGAGATTACTACCTTTGCGGTCCTTTTTCTCAACTCCCTTCCTAGCTCCCTATATTCTCCTTTCAGGACCTCATCCCTTTTCCTACCTATGTCATTGGTACCTATATGTACCACGACCTCTGGCTCCTCACCCTCCCACTTCAGGATATCTTGGACACGATCAGAAATATCCCAGACCCTGGCACCAGGGATGCAAACTACCATCCGGGTCTCTGGACTGCGTCCACAGAATCGCCTATCTGACCCCCTTACTATCGAGTCCCCTATCACAACTGCCCTCCTCTTCCTTTTCCTACCCTTCTGAGCTACAGGGCCGGACTCTGTGCCAGAGGCACGGCCACTGTCGCTTCTCCCGGGTAAGCTGTCCCCCCCAACAGTACTCAAACAGGAGTACCTATTGTTAAGGGGCACAGCCACCGGGGTACTCCCTATTACCTGACCTTTCCCCTTCCCCCCCTCCTAACCGTGACCCACTTGTCTGCCTCCCGTGGCCCCGGTGTGACCACCTGCCTGCAACTCCTCTCTATCACCTCCTCACTCTCCCTGACCAGACGAAGGTCATCGAGCTGCAGCTCCAGTTCCGTAACGCGGTCCCTAAGGAGCTGCATCTCGATGCACATGAATGAAAGGAAGGACAAGCCAATGATTGGGTACAAATGCAGACAGAGCAAAGAGTTAAATTGTACCACAGAGGCAGAATTCAAAATTCAAAAGGGCAAAGTATGCAGTACTGAAGGT
The DNA here is from genome assembly GCF_030028105.1 of Mobula birostris. NCBI lineage: Eukaryota > Metazoa > Chordata > Chondrichthyes > Myliobatiformes > Myliobatidae > Mobula > Mobula birostris. The sequence continues at coordinate 232,033,278 of NC_092372.1, read as the reverse complement.
GCTGCATTTAAATGCAGATAGCATTCAGAATAAGGTGGACAAATTTGTGGCACGATTAGACATTGGTCGGTATGGCGATGTTGTCATCACTGAATCGTGGCTGAAAGAAGGCCATAGTTGGGAGCTTAACATCAAAGGATATACTTTGTATCGGAAGGACAGCTGGGAAGGCATAGCTGGTGCTGTGGCTGTGTTGGTCAGAGATGGAATTATCTTTAGAAAGATGTGACATAGGGTTAGAGAATGTTGAATCTTTGTTAGTGGAGTTAAGAAACTGCAAGGGAGAAAAAAACATTATGGGAATTATATGTAGGCCTCCAAATAGTAGCCAAGATGTGGAGTTGAAATTGCAAGGGGTGCTGGAAAAGGCATTCAATAAGGGTAATGCCACAATTTATTGGCAGACTTCAATATGCAAGGGAATTGGGAAAATCAGGTTGGCGTCAGATCGCAAGAGAGAGATTTTGTTGAATGCCTACAAGATGGCTTTTTGGAGAAGCTTGTGCTTGAGCCTACTCGGGGAAAGGTTGTCTTAGATTGGGTGTGGTGCAATAACCCAGATCTTATTAGGGAGCTTAATATAAAGGAACCCTTAGGAGACAGTGATCATAATATGATTGAATACACACTGCAATTTGAGAGGGAGAAGCACAAGTCAGATGGATCAGTATCACAATGGAATAAAGGGAATTACAGAGGCTGAGAGAGAGGAGCTTTCCCAGGGAGATTGGAAGGGGATACTGAAGAGACTGATGGCAGAAGTTTCTGGAAATAGTTCTCAAGGCACAGGATAGTTATGTCCCACAGAGGGAGAAGTTCTCAAATGGCAGGGGTAGGCAAGGGAAGAATAATTAAGATAATGGAACTGATGGGTTTGTGGCAAAGTTTGTGGATGATACAAAGATAAGTGGAGGGGTAGATAGTGCTGAGGAAGCAATGTGATTGCAGCAGGACTTAGAGAAATTGGAAGAATGGGCAAAAAAGTGGCAGATGGAATATAGTGTTGGGAAATGTATGATAATGCATTTTGGTAAAAGGAACAACAGTGCGGACTATTATCTAAATGGAGAGAAGTTTCAAATAACAAAGGTGCAGAGGGACTTAGGAATCCTCATGCAAGACCTATATCTCATAAAGGATGTGTTGTTAATGCAGAGAATCCAGAGGAGGTTCACAAGGATGCTTCTGAGAATGAAGTGATAACATAAGAGGAGCATTTAGCAGCTTTGGGCCTGTACTCACTGGAATTTTAAAAAATGCAGCGGGATCTCATTGAAACCTACCGAATGTTTAAAGGACTAGATAGGGTGGATGGTGCAAAGGATATTTCCAATGGTGTGGGTATCCAGAAGTAGAGGGCACAGTCTCAGAATTGAGAGGTGACCTTTTAGAACAGAGGTAAGAAGGAATTTTTTTAGCCAGAGAATGCTACGTCTGTGGAAAGCTCTGCCACAGACTGTGGTGGAGGCCCTGTGTTTTTTTAAGGGGGAAGTTGATCATTTCCTGATCAGTCAGGGCATGAAAGGATAGGGGCAGAAGGCATGTGTATGTGGTTGAGTAGGATCTGGGATAGTCATGATGGAATGGCAGACAGACTCGATGGGCTGAATGGCCTAATTCTGCTCCTATGTCTTTTGATCTTATGGGGTAGGTTCAAAGGGGATGTGAGGGGTAAGTTCTTAACTCAGAGAATGGTGGGTGCCTGGGATGCGGTGCCTAGTATGGTGGGAGAGGCAAATACATGGAGGCTTTTAAGAGATGTTGGGATAAGCCCATGAATGTCTGGAAGATGGAGGGATGGTGTAGGTAGGAGGAATTACTGTGTGGATGATTTTGATTTGTTTTTTTAGCTGGTTCCTTACAACGTTGTGGGCTGAAATACCTGTTCCTGTGCTGTACCATTCTCTGTTCTATTCCACCTGCCACGTGTTTGCCCATGATCCCAATCTGTCTAAGACTTTCTGCAGACTCCCTGCTTCTTGAACACGACCTGCCCCTCCAGGCAGATTTTGTGTAATAAACCTGCCCACCACATCTGCCTTGAATCTACTACATCCCACCCTAAACACCTGCCCTCTGGTACGAGACACTTCAATCCTGTGAAAGAGATACTGCCTCTCTACTCCATCATTGCCTCTCATTATCTTCTGAACCTCTGTCAGATTTCCCTCAGCCTGCACTGCTCCAGAGGAAACAAAAACCAAGTTCATCCTATTTTCAAGTAGACTCAGTCAACAATTTCATTACATCTCCTTTGTGTTCCTCCGTGATATTGGCCCTTCATAGTATTACAACTGTCTGACCTTTCACCTCCCTCTCTATCTTCTTACAAAGCATTGAGGTTGGAAGTCAGATGGAGATTATTCCAGGAGCCCTGGAGCGCCTGTCATGATTGAGCCCTCGTGTGCTTTGTGTGCAAATGAGCAGGGAATCATTAACCTTAATTAACTTGTAGACACTTGCCAAAATATTATCTCATCTGTCTGCATCATCTGCTGATCACTCTGCGGAGTTTATTGTGTCCCCAGCTGTGAGACGCTACATCAGCAGTAGCAACGTTCTGGGTGACACAGTGAGCCGTCACATAGCTCATGGCATCTGGGAAGACCGTTCTGAGAACTGGATGATCTGTCTGTTGTTTGTTCAGGCACATTGTCCCTGGGTTATGTCTCGTTTTTATTGGTTACCTGGAACAGTACAAGTTCCAAGCCTACACCATCAACTCTTAGTCTTGCCACTGATGTGGCTGACCTGCTGATTGTGCCCTTGACTTTGAGATTTCTTGCATGAGCTGGGAGTTTTTATGGGATTTAACTTCCACTGTCTTTCATGATACCCAGACACCACCAATCGCATCTTTAACAAAAGAACACCAATGCGTTTCATTATCCGAAACAACCCAGAAATCACATCCAAGTCCACATCCCATTTTTATATTAAATAAAACAGTTCTCCCCCTCCACTACTGGCAATTCAGCCCTCAAATGTATCTCCTCCATATCCCACGGGTCTGCCATTATGTCCAAATCCCATTTCGATACGACGAGGATAGTGTTCCCACTCTAGAGCATATCTCTGCAAGTACTTGTGTTTCTCTGATTCTACCATCAGTCTGCACTCACCTTCATTTCTCAGTGGGAGAGAATTTTGGAGATGGTGATCACAATTCACTCTCCTTTACCATAGCATTGGAGGGGGATAGGAACAGACATTTAATTGGAATAAGGGGAAATATGAGGCTATCAGGCAGGAACTTGGAAGCATAAATTGGGAACAGATGTTCTCAGGCAAATGTACAGCAGAAATGTGGCAAATGGCAGAGCAGACTCGATGGGCCGAATGGCCGGCTTCTGCTCCTTTGTCTTATGGTCTGAATGTTCAGGGGATATTTACATGCTGTTCTGCATAAGTACGTTCCAATGAGACAGAAAGGATGGTAAGGTACAGGAACTGTGGTGTACAAAGACTGTTGTAAATCTAGGCAATGACAGAGGTCAAGAAGATTACAAGGCCAGCAAGAAGGAGCTTAAGAATGAAGTGAGGAGAGCCAGAAGGGGCCATGAGAAGGCCTTGGCGGACAGGACTAAGGAAAACCCCATGGCATTCTACAAGTATATGAAGAGCAAGAGGATAAGATATGTAACTCAGTTACAGAGTAAGGTTGAATAGGTTAGGACTTTATTCCCTGGAGCGTAGAAGAATGAGGGGAGATTTGATAGAGGTATATAAAATTATGATGGATATAGATAGAGTGAATGCAAGCAGGTTTTTTCCACTGAGGCAAGGGGAGAAAAAAACCAGAGGACATGGGTTAAGGGTGAGGGGGGAAAAGTTTAAAGGGAACATTGAGGGGGGGCTTTTTCACACAGAGAGTGGTGGGAGTGTGGGTTCTTTCTTAACATTTAAGAATAAATTGGACAGATACATGGATGGGAGGTGTTCGGAGGGATATGGTCCGTGTGCAGGTCCGTGGGACTAGGCAGAAAATGGTTTGGCACAGCCAAGAAGGGCCAAAAGACCTGTTTCTGTGCTGTAGTTTCTCTATGGTTTCTATGAGAGAATAGGACTAATCAAGAGTGACAGTGGAAAAGTGTGTATGGAACCGGAGGAGATAGCAGAGGTACTTAATGAATACTTTGCTTCAGTATTCACTATGGAAAAGGATCTTGACGATTGTAGGGATGACTTACAGTGGACTGAAAAGCTTGAGCATGTAGATATTAAGAAAGAGGATGTGCTGGAGCTTTTGGAAAGCATTAAGTTGGATAAGAGGACCAGATGAGAGGTACCCCAGGCTACTGTGGGAGGTGAGGGAGGAGATTGTTGAGCCTCTGGCGATGATCTTTGCATCATCAATGGGGACGAGAGAGGTTCCGAAGGATTGGAGGGTTACGGATGTTGTTCCCTTATTCAAGAAAGGGAGTAGAAATAGCCCAGGAAATTATAGACCAGTAAGTCTTACTTCAGTGGTTGGTAAGTTGATAGAAAAGATCCTGAGAGGCAGGATTTATGAACAATTGGGGAGGCATAATATGGTTAGGAATAGTCAGCATGGCTTTGTCAAAGGCAGGTCGTGCCTTACAAACCTGATTGAATTTTTTGAAGATGTGACTAAACACATTGATGAAGGTAGAGCAGTAGATGTAGTGAATATGGATTTCAGCAAAGCATTTGATAGTGTACCCCATGCAAGGCTTATTGAGAAAGTAAGGAGGCATGGGATTCAAGAGGACATTACTTTGTGGATCCAGAATTGGCTTGCCCACAGAAAGGAGAGAGTCATTTTGACAGGTCATACTCCCCATGGAGGTTGGTGACCAGTGGTGTGCCTCAGGGATCTGTTCTGGGACCCCTACTCTTCGTGATTTTTATAAATTACCTGGATGAGGAAGTGAAGGGATAGGTCAGTGAATTTTCTGATAACAGAAAGGTTGGGGGTGTTGTGGATAGTGTGGAGAGCTGTTAGAGGTTACAGCGGGACATTGATAGGATGCAAAACTGAGCTGAGAAGTGGCAGATGGAGTTCAAAGCAGATAAGTGTGGAGGTGGTTCATTTTGGTAGGTCAAATATGATGGCAGAATATAGTATTAATGTTAAGACTCTTGGCAGTGTGGAGGATCAGAGGGATCTTGGGGTCCAAGTCCATAGGTCACTCAAAGCTGCTACGCAGGTTGACTCTGTAGTTAAGAGGTGTATGATGTATTAGCCTTCATAAATTGTGGGATTGAATTTAGGTGCTGAGAGGTAATGTTGCAGCTGTATAGGACCCTGGGAGTAATGTGCTCAGTTCTGGTCGCCTTACTACAGGAAGGATGTGGAAACCATAGAAAGGGTGTAGAGGAGATTTGCAAGGATGTTGCCTGGATTGGGGAGCATGCCTTATGAGAATAGGTGGAATGAACTCGGCCTTTTCTCCTTGGAGTGACTGAGGATAAGAGGTGACCTGATAGAGGTGTGTAAGATGATGAGAGGCATTGATCATGTGGATAGTCAGAGGCTTTTTCCCAGGGCTGAAATGTCTACCACAAGAGGGTATAATTTTAAGGTGCTTGGAAGAAGGTACAGAGGAGATGTCAGGGATAAGTTGTTTTTTTTTTTTACTATGCTGACAGAGGCGAGTGTGTGGAATGGGCTGTCAGCAACAGTGGTGGAAGCACATATGTTAGGGTTTTTTCTAAAGAGACTCCTGGATAGGCCCATGGAGCTGAGACAAATAGAGGGCTATGGATAACCAATTTATAAGGTAACGACATGTTTGGCACAGCTTTGTGGGCCGAGGACCTGTATTGTGCTAGGTTTTCTATGTTTCTATGTTTCATCTCCCCCATTTCCCGACATCACCGTACTCTATCCAGCCACTACACTAAATGGAATAGATCTCCTCTTGTCCTTACCCAATATCCCAGAAAACTCACATTTAGCCCAACATCCTCCATAACCTCCTCCAACTACAAATGGATATTACCACAAGCAAAGTTTCCACACCTCCACCACTCTCTGCTTTCAGAAGGGATCAATTTTTACAGATCACCCTTTCCCGCACTGATCTTCCTCCTGATATGCAAGGGGGCAAGAGCTATGTCTGCCCTACACAAAGCCCCCTCACTGCCATTCAAGGAGACAAGCAGTTCTGTCAGGCAAGGTCACTTGCCAGTCGTTCAGTGTTGTCTATTGTAACCAGGGCTCCCATTGCAGCCCCCTCTATTGGTGTGGTTCGACACAGGCACTGTTTCATTCAGAAATTTAGCTTCATCTGCCACAAGAGGTGAAACTTCCCAGTGGCCACCCACAAATTTCTACATCTCTATCATTTCTGTCTCAGTGATCCTCAAGGGAAGAGGGGAGAAGGGACAAGATGTGGTGGTAGGTCATTCATTAGTTAGGAGAACAGAAAAGGAGGATCAGTGTTGCCTACCGGGTGCCAGGGTCCGGGATGTCTCGGACAGAGTCTTCAGCATTCTTCAGTGGGAGGATCCACGGACAGAGGCTGTGTCCATTTAATTACCAATTACAAAGTAGGAAGAGCAATGAGGTTCTGCAAAGTGATTTAGGTGCTGAGTTAAAGAGCAAGACTCCAGGATTATTCTCCATGTGACATGCTACTGAGGTCAGTTAGGAAGATTATATATGACTAAGTAGGTGCTGCAGGAGGAAGGATGTCATACTGTTCAGATCATTGAGCTATCTCCCAGGGAAGGTGGGACCTATACACAAGAGACATTGCATGCATAAACTGGACAGGGACTCATATCCAAGTGGGAAGTTTTGGGAGTTCTGCATGGATTGGGTGAGATGGGTTAAGGGGATTGGGGTGCGTTTAAACTGGAGTAGCAGGGGGATAGGAACCACATTCCCTGAACAGATCATGGAGAGTTTGTGGGGACAGATGTTGTTAAGATATCGAACAAAGTTGGGAAACAAATGGTTGAGCATGGTGTGACAAATTAACTGAGCAATGTCTATTTTACTGTATATTTTAATGGATCAAGTCATGGAAATATGATATTGTAGCCATCAGTGGGACTTGGATGCAGAAGAAGCAGGACTGGCAGCCCAATATTCTAAGGTCCCCTTAGTTTAGATGTTACAGAGTGGGAGGGAATAAAGGAAGAGGGTGGCGTTACTAGTCAGGGAAAATGTCACAGCAATGATCCATCAGGCCAGACTGGAGAACTCGACCAGTGAGGCATTATAGGTGGAAATGAGAAATAAGAAAGTTATGAGTACTGTTGCACAAAACTGATACCCAATGAGAATAACCGTGGCAGGTGGATGCTGCAACTATTTGGATTCACTTGAACAAATGGACCCAGACTCGGTAGTTCCTCCGAGACTCACTTTATTGTTAGTACAGAGAAGAAAATAGAGAGTTGCGAGAAATGCTTTGTATTGTACACTACCTACACCACTGACACGTAGGGCTAACTTAAGCAACCCCTGGTAGTCTACACCGCCAAGTATACTTAGCAATGTCTGCGTGGTCCCTGAGGCAGGCGATCGACCATGGACTGGCTAGGGTGAAGGTCCTAGGCACCGGTTCAGCTGCTCGGCCTGAAGGTGGGACCCAGGCGAGTGGTCTGCCCAAGAAAGAACTTGTCCACCTACATAGCACTATCACCACCTCCCAGTCCAGCTGGAAGGGGCTAGGCATCCAACCTGACACTTACACGACCCGAACTTGGACCAATCCAAGTCCTGGCCATGTATTGAGCCAACATACATCCTCCATAACTGCAAGTACCACGGTCAGGTGACTGTTATCAACTGGCCTTTGCCCCCTCAGGGACAATGCATCCTATTAATCTTACAAACAAACAATGTAAAAATCATTCTTTAGGGACAAGGTGATTAATTAATTTTACACAAATCAGCACTTTTAGCTGTCTCTCAGGCATGTTATCTGGTAGACCAGAGTCACATATTGTTCTCCCCTTATCTAGTATCAAGGGTCAATCTGCCCAACATACCAGGCCCACAAATTCCTAATTGTTAACCACTTCCTTGTCATGCCAATTTTCATACCCACACACCTATACACCATACACTTACCTATACAGACCACATTAATGAGGCTATTCTACAGACCACCCAACTGTTCTGGGGATTAAGCAGAACCACTTTGCAAAGAGATGGCAGGCTGTTACAAGAAACATAAGGTTGTTATAATAGGTAATTTTAATCTCTCACATATTGACTGTAACTCCCATAATGTAAAAGGCTGAGATTGGATAGAATTTGTCAAAGGTGTTCAGGAAACTTTCCTTAATGAGTACAGAGGAGGAGGGATCAAGATACTTGCAGGCACATGATAAAATAGGCCATATTCAGTATAGTTTCCTCAAAGGAAAATCTTGCCTGACAAATCTGCTGGAATTATTTGAAGAAATAACAAGCAGGATAGACAAAGGAGAATCAGTTGATACGTACTTGGATTTTCAGAAGTTCTTTCACAAGGACGCGCACATGAGGCTGTTTAACAAGCTGCGAGCTCATGGTATTACAGGAAAGATTCTAGCATGGATAAAGCAGTGGCTGATTGGCAGGAGGCAAAGAAGGGAATAAAGGGAGCATTTTCTGGCTGGCTGCCGGTGGTGTTCCACATAGGTCTGTGCTGGGACCGATTCTTTTTACATTCTAAGTCAATGAATTAGATGATGGAATTGATGGCTTTTTTGCAAAGTTTGCAGATGATATGAAGATAGGTGGAGGGGCAGGTTGTTTTGAGGAAGTAGAGAGGCTACAGAAGGACTTAGATCAGAAGGATGGGAAAGAAATGGTAGATGGAATACAGTGTCGGGAAGTGTATGGTCTTGCAGTTTGGTCAAAGAAATGAAAGGGTTAAATATTTTTCAAAATAGAGCACATACAAAAAACTGAGGTGCAAAAGGACTTCAGAGCCCTTGTGCAGGATATCCTAAAGATTAATTTGCAGGTTGAGGCTGTGGTGAGGAAGACAAATGCAATGTTAACATTCATTTCAAGAGTAGAATATAAAAGAAAGGATGTAATATTGAAGATTTATGAAGCACCGTTGAAGCCTTATTTGGAGTATTGTGAGCAGATTTGTCCCCTTACGTTAAAAAGGATGTGCTGAAACTAGAGAGGTTTCAAAGGAGGTTCACAAAAATGACTTCCTGGACTGAATGACTTGTGATATGAAGAGTGTTTGATTGTTCTGGGCCTCTATTCAGTAGAATTCAGAGGAATGAGGGGGTAACGTCATTGAAGCCTATTGAATGGAGATAGGCCTTGACAGAGTGGATGTTTCCTATGGTGGGACAATTTAAGACCAGAGGACACAGCTTCAGAATAGAGAGGAGTAGTTTTAGAACAGATGAGGCAGAATTTCTTTAGCTAGAGAAAGGTGAATCTGTGGAATTCTTTGCCAGAGGCAGCCGTGGAGGCCAGGGTTTTATGTATATATAAGGCAGAGGTTGATAGAGTCTTAATTGGTCAGGGCCTGAAAGCTTATGGGGAAGAAGGCTATGATGGAACAGAACAGGGCAGGTGAAAGAAGATAGTGTAGTGAAACATCTTGCATCTCGTGATCATAATGCCACTAATATCAAAGTATGAATTGAAAAAGATAGTTCTGGTCTAGTCTGGTTGAGATTCTAAAATGGAGAAAGGCCAATTTTGAAGGACAGAAAGAATCTGGCAAGTGTGGACTGTGGCAGGCTGGTTGTTTTTCTGGCAAAGGTGTACTGTATTTGGTAATTGGGAGATCCTAAAAAGTGACATTTGGAGAGGACAAGGCTTGTATATGCCATTTTAGGAACCTAGATTTTGAGGAGATAGTGGTGTGTAGACAGATAGGAACAAATCTGCACATTATGGAGAAACCTGAAGTAAGAGAACTCTCAAAAAGGAAACCAGAGGACTAAAGGAAGGCTGAGGTTACCTTAGCACAAAACATGAAAGAGAATCCTAAGGATTTCTACAAATATGTTAAGAGCTAAAGGAATAAGAGACAAAATTTGTCCTTTGGAAGATCAGGTTGGTAACCACCGTAATCAAACGAGATGGGAGTGTCAGGGCGCTGGAGTGGGGATCCAATCGCAGAGCCAGTACTGCGCACACAGTGATATTAATTGAGTAACAAATCCTGAGATGCAAACAAAGTCGGCGTCAAAGTTTAGGAAGAGGTCAAAACATCCAGAGAAATCCCAAAACCAGAATCAGGAAACAGAGTGTTGATATTCAGACGGACAGAGTACAGATACGAATGCTAGAAAGGCTCAGGAAAATTCACTTGCACAATCTGGCAACAAATAGGTGCAAACACAGGACTAAAATACACTGAGCAATAAACAGAGAGGCAGATGATAGGTGGAGCACAATGAGACACAGGTGCCACCAATACAGGTAATAATGAGAAACAGGTGAGAGACAGAGTACTCAGTAATACAGGGGCTGGAGCAGAGCAGGAGCACATGGCAATACAAAACCACAGGCTGACAGCTAGGGGGAAAACACACAAAAAGACAGAGTTCAACTGGAGATACTGACAGTACCCCCGCCCCCCTCTACGGACACCTCCTGGTATCACAACAGGTAGAGCTGGGTGCTGGCAATAGAAGTCCCTGATGAGAGAGGGGTCCAGGATGTTACGGACGGGGACCCAGCACCTCTCCTCAGGACCGTAGCCCTCCCAGTCCACAAGGTACTGGAGGCCACAGCCCCAGTGACGAATGTCCAGCAGTTAACGCACCATGAATGCCTCTGACCCATGAATGAGCCTTGCGGGGGGTGGGGGAGGGGGAAGTTGGGGGACAGGACACAGGGGGTGGCTCATGAAAGGCTAATGCGGGACACATGGAAGGTGGGATGATTACGGCAGAGAGTGGAGGCGAGCTTGAGATGGACGGCAGCAGAGCTGATGACTTTAGCAATGGGAAAGGGGCCGATGAAGTGAGGGGCGAGCTTGCAGGAATCCACCTTGAGGGGCAGGTCTTGGGTTGAAAGCCACACACGCTGTCCCTGGCAGTAACATTGGGCCTTGGAGTGATGGCAGGCAGCTTGATCCTGGCAGAGGCACTAAGAAAGGCAGAGCGTGTGCGCCTCCATGTCCGCTGAATGCCTCAGCAGATGGATTGTCAACCTCCTCCTCCAGCACAGGAAACAATGGAGGTTGGTAGCCAAGGCAGCACTCGAAAGGGATGGATGGGTGGATGAGTGGATGAGGACAGAAGAGAGTTTATGGTGTACTCAGCCCAAGGTAGCTGCTGGCTCCACGTGTAGGGGTTCTGGGAGACCAGACACTGCAATACTGTCTCTAGCTGTTGGTTGGCCCGCTCGGTCTGGCCATCAGTCTCTGGGTGGAATCCTGAAGACAGACTCACAGGCACCCAGAAGATTACAGAATGCCCTCCAGAAGCTGTATGTGAACTGACAGCCCCTGTCTGACAACATCTACAGGTAAACCATGCAACTTAAAAACGTGCAGTACTAGTAATTTGGCTGTTTCATTGGCTGAGGGAAGTTGAGGTAAAGGAATGAAGTGTACAGATTTGGAGAAACTATGAACTACTGTGAGAATGGTGGTATTATCATCTGACTGGGGGGTTGGGGGCAGGTGAGGGGGGGGGGGGAGAGAAGAAGTCCGGTGACAAAATCCAGGGCAATGTGGGACCAGGGTCTCTTGGGGATAGACAGGGGTTTAATAGACCAGCGGGTGACCGGTTAGATTTCCTGCCTTGAGCACAGACTGAGCAGGCTGAGAAGGCTTGAGTATGCTTGGTTCCAGGGTGACAGGATAACCGGGAAGAATGACCCCACTGCAATACCTGTGAGCGGACAGAGCTGGGAACATAAACACGGTTAGTGGGGCATTGACCAGGGGCTGCCTCGCTCTGTTGAGCAGCTTGCACAGTGGATTCAATGTCCCATTGCGCTGCACCCACGAGACAGTGAGCAGGGAGGATGACATCGGGTACTTCAGGGGTCTCAGAGGAGGGAAATCTTCAGGAGAACGCATCAGGTTTTCCATTCTTGGAACCGGGGCAGAGGGACTGAGTAAAATTGAATCTTGAGAAAAACAGGGACCAACAAGCTTGACGGGACTTGAGATGCTTGACTGTACAGATATATTCCAGATTCTTGTGATCAGTCCAGACTAAGAATGGCACCTTGGCTCCCTCCAGACAATTTCTCCACTCCTCCAGAGCTAGCTTCACAGCAGCAGCTGCCGATTTCCGACATCGTAATTCTGCTCCGTGGGAGTGAGATGGTGAGAGAAGGCAGCACAGGGGTGTATCTTCTCATCCTTGGCCAAGCGCTGAGAGAGAACAGCTCCTACACCAATGTCAGACGCATCCACCTCCGCAATGAACTGCTGGTTCGTGTCGGTGTTTCATCAGTATGGGGGGGCGGAGGTGAAGCGTTCCTTCAGGTCAGAGAATGCTTTTTCAGCAGCAGGGGACCAGGAGACCAGGAGAATCTGGCAGCCGATGAGTTAAGAGCAGTGAGCGGAGCAGCCAGTGTACTATCATTTCTGATAAAGAGTTGACAGAAGTTAGCAAAGCCCAAGAAGTGTTGCAGCTCCCGACGAATCGAGGGTTGGGGCCATTCAACCACCACCTTGACCTTCTATTGGTCGATCTGAATGGAACCACCTGAAATTACATAGCCCAGGAAGGAGACAGTATTATGATGAAATTCACATTTCTCAGCCTTCACAAAGATCTGGTTCTCCAGAAGGCACTGGAGAACTTTGCGGACGTGACCTGTGCGTTCAGCAAGGGACTTAGAAAAGAATCAAAATGTCGTCGAGATACACAAAAACAAATTGGTTCAGCATGTCCCTGAGAACATCATGTACCAGGGCTTGGAAGACGGCGGGGGCATTGGTAAGATCAAATGACATGACCAAATACCCGTAATGGCCTGAGGTGGTGTTGAAGGCCGTCTTTCACTCGTCCCCTTTGCGGATGCAGACAAGATGGTAGGCATTATGGAGATCAAGCTTGGTGAAAACTGAGGCTCCTTGTAGTAGCTCAAATGCCGAGGTCATGAGCAGAAGAGGGTAATGGTTCTTAACAGTGACTTTAATCAGTCCCCGGTAACCAATGCATGGACGCAAGGAGCCGTCCTTCTTTCCAACAAAGGAAAATCCGGCACCAGCAGGGGAGGAAGACGGCCGGATGATGCCTGCAGCCAGAGACTCTGGAATGTACTTACTCATGGCGTCTGTTTCAGGTACGGACAGGGAATACAGGCAGCCCCTTGGGGGAGATGTGCCAGGCAAGAGGTCAATGGCGCAATCATATGGACGATGAGGCAGCAGGGAAGTGGCCCGGGACTTGCTGAACACAGCCTTGAGGTCCATGTATTCAGGAGGGATGGCACTAACATCCAGAAATTTCTTGGAGCGGGGTGGAATCTGGGCTTGGAGACAAGGGGATCTGGGCATGGCGGAGGCAGTGGGAGTGACAGAATAGGCTCAATCTACAATCTTGCGACTGAGCCAGTCGATGTGGAGGTTATGTCTGACTAACCAGGGATAGTCCAGGAAAACGGGAGCTTGAGGAGAGTCAATGACATAAAGGGTTAACTGTTCATGATGGTTGCCGGATAAACTGAGACCGGGGCCGTGACCTGGGTGATATTAGCCAGTCTCTGACCGTTCAAGGCGTTGGCCACCAATAGTGACTGGAGAGCAGACGTGGGTAATCCCCACTGGGCAGCCAAGCCGGAATCGATAAAACACCCCTCCGCACCAGAGTCGACCACGACAAAGACTGCTCACCGTTGGATGCTCCACTGCAGAGAAGCAGGTGTGAGTGGCATCGAGGAGGGCCAGACAGGGCTCATGCTCACTGGTACTCCTTGCCTTACTGGTGAGCACTGGCTTTTAGTGGGCAGATAGAGATGAAGTGGTCTGGTTGGCCACAGAACAAACAGGAGTGGCTGCTGATTTGCCTTTGTCTTTCAGTCTGCGTCAGGCAGGTATGGTCAACATGCATAGTCTCAAGCTCTGGAATTGTAGATGGAGGCAAATGGCAGGGCAATGTAGACTGACAAGGAGCTTGGAACTCACCCAGTACCCCCAGGGACTCTCTGGAACCCCTCCCTCTGTGGCACTGCTGAAAGTGAATATCAATACGGATGGCCAAATCCACCAGGGCTTCAAATGTGGCAGGAATGTCCTGGGTGACCAGCTCATCTTTGATGTCTTCAGAGAGACCGTTCAGGAAGGTGTCGTACTGTGCCTCCAAGTTCCGGCCGCTGGAGGTAGCTAAGATCCGGGACTCTATGGCATAATCTGATGACGAGATGAGACGAGACAAAAACTACATAATTATAACATATAGTTACAACAGTGCAAAGCAATACCGTAATTTGATAAAGAGCAGAGAAAGTCTCAAAGTCCCGATAGCCCTAACATCTCACGCAGACAGTAGAAGGGAGAAACTCTCCCTGCAACGAGCTTTCAGCGCTGCAAACTTGCCAATGCAGCATCCTGGAAGCACCCGACCACAGTCCAACTCTGAGTCCAACCGAAAACATCAAGCCTCCGACACCGAGCAACGAGCACCATCTCTGCCGAGCGCTTCGACCCTGCCTCAGCTGCCGAGGAACAAGCAAAGCCGAGGACTCGGGTCTTTCCCTTCGGAGATTTTGGATCACACAGTAGCAGCAGCAGCAGCAACAGCAACAGCAACAGCAAAATAGGCATCCTCTCTCCCATGTTTGGAGTGATCAAACACTTTTCTCATGGCAAGTACCAGGCTCACCTGAGTACTTTTCTGGAGGAGGTAGACTGGCTCTTGGATGGGAGGAACAGGTGAGGACACAGAGGTCAGGGCAAAAGATACAGTCGCAGAATGTTGATAGGCACTCTGGGACAGCTGGAGTGAATGCATCTGGGCCAGAAGATAAGCTACATTGGCAGAAAGTGACTCCACTGCCCTGAACACAGAGTCCAGCTGGTTCTGGTGTCTCCCCAGCATCACTCCCTGTTGTTCCAGGACAGCTCTCAGTCAACCAGAGTCTGCTGGATCTATTCTGGCCAGATTGTACTGTTAGGGCACTGGAGCAGAAGTCCATTCGCAGACCCAGTACTGTGCACACAGTGAAATTAATTGAGTAACAAATCCCAAGATGCAAACCAAATCAACATCAAAGTTCAGGCAGAGATCAAAACATCCAGAGAAATCCAAAAATCAGAACTGGGAAATAGGCAGAGTCAATATTCAGACGGACAGAGTATGGACATGACTGCTGGAAAGGCTCAGGAAAATTCACTGGTAGAATCTGGCAACAAATAGGTGAAAACACAGGACTGAAATACACTGACAATAAACAGAGAGGCAGATGATAGGTGGAGCACAATGAGACGCAGGTGGCAGCAATACAGGTAATAATGAGAAACAGGTGAGAGACGGAGTACTCAGTAATACAGGGGCCAGAGTAGAGCAGGAGCACATGGCAATACAAAACCACAGACTGATAGCTAGGGGAAACACACAAAAAGGCAGAGTTCAACTGGAGGTACTGACATAGAGGCAAATTAGAGTGGATATATCCCCACCAACTAACAAAGTGTTCTCTTACACTCTGTGATTGGCAAGTGCAGAAATTACAGGGACCCTCACAGAGATATTTAAACACTGTTGGTGCTGGTGAGGTACCGGAGGATTGGAGGGTATCTAATGTTGTGCCAATGTTTGAGAGAGGTACGAATACTAAGCCAGGAAATGATCAGCCAGCGAGCCTGACATCAGCAGCGGAAAAGTTATTGGAAGTATTCAAAGGGACTGGAGATATAAACATTTAGGATGGATATGAGGATGAACTGCTTTCCTCAGAGAGTGGTGAATCTGTGGAATTCTCTGCCCAAAGAAGTAGTGGAGACTACATCAGTAAATATATTTAAGACAAGATTGGACAGATTTTTGTGTATTAGGGGAATTAAGGGTTACAGGGAAAAGGCAGGTAGATGGAGATGAGTCCATGGCCAGATCAGCCATGATCTTACTGAATGGTAGAGCAGGCTCAATGGGCCAGATGGCCGACTCCTGCTCCTATCTCTTACGTTCTTATTTGGATAGACATGGACGCATTGGGATTGTTAGCATTCATAACTACATACAGACATTAGGCTCACCAAATCTCAGTGGAGAAAGGCTGCTTGCATTTACCCCATCTATACCTCTCATAATCCAATTTACTACTTCATTTTAAATGCCAAGCAACTGAACATTCTTAACCATCCTCCCTTGCAAGACACTGTCAAAGGCCTTGCTGATGTAGATAACATACACTGTCTTGCCTTCATCAGTGTTCCAGGTAATTTTCTTGAAAATTCTGTAAGATTAGTTTGATCACACACAATGAAATGTTGACCATCTTAAATCAGTTCCTGTCTATCCAAGTACATGTATATCCAGTCCTTTAGAAGACCTTCCAAGAATTTCCTTGATATTGTGCTCAGCGGTTTATACTTTCCTGGGATTTTGTTAGAACATCTGTTTAAACAACTGAATGTTAGCTATTCTCTGATTCTCCAGCATTTCAGCCAAGGGTGAGGATGCTTTTATATCTCTGCACAAGCCTTCCACGGGTTCCAGTGGAACACATTGTCAGTCCCTGGGGCTTTATCCATACTGTTTCTCCAAGACAAACACATCGACTTCTCTGTAATCTGTAAAGGGCCCATGAACTGGCTGCTGCATTGCCTCCCTTGTTCAGACTCTGTACATCATTCCTGAGTAAATACAGATGGAAAAAATCCACCAAGGATCTGCACCATCTCTCTCAGCAGCAAGAATAGTTTACCACTTTGATATTCCAGAGGACCAATTTTGTCCCTTGCTATCCTTTTGCTCTTAATTCATCGGTAAACTCTCTTAAGATTCACTTTCCACTAGAACAACTTCATATCTTCAGTTAGCCTTCTGATTTTGTGCTGAAACATAGAAACATAGAAAATAGATGCAGGAGTAGGCCATTCGGCCCTTCGAGCCTGCACCGCCATTTATTATGATCATGGCTGATCATCCAACTCAGAACCCTGCACCAGCCTTCCCTCCATACCCCCTGACCCCCGTAGCCACAAGGGCCATATCTAACTCCCTCTTAAGTATAGCCAATGAACTGGCCTCAACTGTTTCCTGTGGCAGAGAATTCCACAGATTCACCACTCTCTGTGTGAAGAAGTTTTTCCTAATCTCGGTCCTAAAAGGCTTCCCCTTTATCCTCAAACTGTGACCCCTTGTTCTGGACTTCCCCAACATCGGGAACAATCTTCCTGCATCTAGCCTGTCCAATCCCTTTAGGATTTTAGACGTTTCAATCAGATCCCCCCTCAATCTTCTAAATTCCAACGAGTACAAGCCTAGTTCATCCAGTCTTTCTTCATATGAAAGTCCTGCCATCCCAGGAATCAATCTGGTGAACCTTCTTTGTACTCCCTCTATGGCAAGGATGTCTTTCCTCAGATTAGGGGACCAAAACTGCACACAATACTCCAGGTGTGGTCTCACCAAGGCCTTGTACAACTGCAGTAGTACCTCCCTGCTCCTGTACTCGAATCCTCTCGCTATAAATGCCAGCATACCATTCGCCTTTTTCACCGCCTGCTGTACCTGCATGCCCACTTTCAATGACTGGTGTATAATGACACACAGGTCTCGTTGCACCTCTCCTGTTCCTAATCGGCCCCCATTCAGATAATAATCTGTTTTCCTATTTTTGCCACCAAAGTGGATAACTTCACATTTATCCACATTAAATTGCATCTGCCATGAATTTGCCCACTCACCCAACCTATCCAAGTCACCCTGCATCCTCTTAGCATCCTCCTCACAGCTAACACTGCCACCCAGCTTCGTGTCATCTGCAAACTTGGAGATGCTGCATTTAATTCCCTCATCCAAGTCATTAATATATATTGTAAACAACTGGGGTCCCAGCACTGAGCCTTGCGGTACCCCACTAGTCACTGCCTGCCATTCTGAAAAGGTCCCATTTATTCCCACTCTTTGCTTCCTGTCTGCTAACCAATTCTCTATCCACATCAATACCTTACCCCCAATACTGTGTGCTTTAAGTTTGCACACTAATCTCCTGTGTGGGACCTTGTCAAAAGCCTTTTGAAAATAGGTTTATAGGTTTATAGGTCTATAGGTTTTTTTTTTATTTTTTAAGATTATGAGGACACTTAGTCCTCGTTTATTGTCATTTAGAAATGTATGCATTAAAAAATGATACAATTTTCCTCCAGTATGATATCACAGAACACAAGACAGACCAAGACTAAAACTGACAAAAACCACATAATTATAACATATAGTTACAACAGTACAAAGCAATACCGTAATTTGATAAGAGCAGACCATGGGCACGGTAAAAAAAAGTCTCAAAGTCCCGATAGCCCCAACATCTCACGCAGACGGTAGAAGGGAGAAACTCTCCCTGCCACGAGCTTCCAGTGCCGCAAACTTGCCGATGCAGCATCCTGGAAGCACCCGACCACAATCCGACTCTGAGTCCTTCTGAAAACTTCAAGCCTCTGACCAGCCCTCCGACACCGAGCACCGAGCACCATCTCTGCCGAGCGCTTCGACCCCGCCCCAGCCGCCGAGCAGCAAGCAAAGCCGAGGAATCGGGGCCTTCCCCTCTGGAGATTCTGGATCACGCAGTAGCGGTGGCAGCGAAACAGACATTTCAGAAGTTTCACCAGATGTTCCTCCGTGCTGTCACGTCTGTCTCCATCAAATCAGGATTGTGCACGGCATCCTACTTGACAGATAACAGATATCATCACCGGAGAGGCCACACGCGCATTTAGGTGTCCTCTCATTCTTCTGAATTCTCGTGAACACAGGCCCTGAGCCATCAGACAGTCTTCATATGACCAGCCATTCAAACCTGGAATCATTTTTGGGAACCTTCTTTGAAGACTGTCCAGTGTCAGCACATCCTCTCTAAAATAAGCACAAAACCTCTCACAATACTCCATATAAAGCCTCATCAGTGCTTTCTAAAAGCTCAACATTACATCCGTCCTTTAGAATTCTAGTCCTCTTGAAATAAATGCTAATATCGCATTTGCCTTTCACACAATGGACCTCACCTGTAAATTAACCTTTAGGGAATCCTGCACTAAGACTCGCAGGTCCATCGCACCTTGGATTTCTAACTGAAAATCCAAGTACACAATATCAATCGATTCTCCTTTGTCTATCCTATTATTTCTTCAAAGAATTCCATCAGATTTGTCAGGCAAGATTTTCCCTTTAGGAAACCATGCTGACTACAGCCTATTTTATCATGTGCTTCCAAGTACCCTGAGACCTCATCCTTAGTTATCGACTCCAACATCTTCCCAGCCACTGAAGTCGGACTAACTGGCCTATACTTTCCTTTCTTCTGCTTCACTCCCTTTTTGAAGAGTGGAGTGACATTTGAAATTTTGTGATCTTTCAGAACCATTCCAGTATCTCGTGATTCTAGAAAGATCATTATTAATGTCTCCACTATCTCTTCAGCTTCCTCTTTTAGAAGGGTATAATTTCACCAACCTGATTTTACCCAATTTTCTAGCATATTGAAATCCCCCATGACTATTGTGACATTGCGCTTTTGGCATGCAGTTTTTATCTCTCGTTATAATTTGTAGACCACATCCTTGCTACTGTTCTATGCACTTACAAAATCATCATCATTATATGCCATGTTGTATGATGTGTGTGACCATGGCCTTCCATGAACATGATTGTTCTTAGCTGCTTTTCCAATGGAAGTGTTTTGCTAGTTTCTTCTTCTGGGCAGTGTCTGTATGATATGGGTGACCCCAGCCATTATCAATACTTTTCCGAGATGTCTGCCTGGCGTTAGTGGTGACATAACCAGAACTCGTGATATGCACCAGTAACTCATGTGACCACCCACTACCTTCTCCAATGGATTCGTGTGACTCTGATCGAGGGGCTAATCAGGTGCTCACCTTGCCCACACTAGTAGAGGGAATGAGCGTCTTACGTGTCCCTTGGTAGACCTGCATCTCCAGCCGGCGACACAAATCTCAAGGATAGTCATTCATATTGTACAAGTTGGATGAAGACACAGAATCATCGGATGCCAGTGCAATGTAAGCTATTCCCTCATTTTACTGATTATCCAATGAGATTGGGCATGTTTTTTGTTGACGCAGTATAGAAGGGCAACTTCTTCATCAGTTGTATCAGGGTCGTTAACTGCACAAACACAAATTGGCTGGAGATGGGGCTCTTTCTAGTTCACTTCAGACATCTACAATTATGGAAGACATTTATGTTGTTAGCTACAGCAGTGAGCTTGGTTGACTTGTGGATATTTGCCAGGATATTATCGTGTTACATGTTTTGTTGGCTCTTCACTGTGCTCACTCCAGCATGTTCACACCTGTGTGAATGCAGAATCAGCAGAAGGGATGGAGCACGAATAATGTGATCTGCTGCATTTCATCTCACTGCCGACAGCGAAGTTGTTCTGAGGACTGGAATTTCTCTCTGTGTTTATTCCCTCGGGAACTGATTGGGTCAAAAACAATGATTAGGCTCCTATGAGGAAAAGTTTCTCACTATCCACATGTCTGCTTGTTTGGTAAATGTGTGTATCTCTATTAGGATCCCCTACCTAACCTGGAATGAAGAAACTCGGTTGTCCCCTCCTTACTCATCACTGAACCCTTCCTTCCCAGGCAGCAATCTGGTGCTTCTCCCCTGACCCCTCTGCTCATAGTATAAATGCTGTATGAAGATAGAATAAATCAGGTAAAATGGGTTTACATAAAACTACAACATCAGGGAATGAAAGAGAACATTGAAATGGGATGGATGGCAAAGACAATGTAGGCTCAATGGTCTTTTCCTCAAGGACATAAGATATAGGACCAGAATTAGGTCATTTGGCCCATCAGGTCTTCCCTGCCATTTCATCATGGCTAATCAGATTTTCCTCTCAGCCCCAGTCTTCTGCCTTTTCCCTATATCCCCTCATGCCTTGACCAACCAAGAATCTATCAACTTCTGCCTGAAGCATACATAAAGACTTGGCTGTGACAATGAATTCCACAGATTTACCACTCTCTAGCTAAAGAAATTCCTCCTCATCTTCATTCTAAAAGGACACCCACTTCTATTCAGAGGCTGTGTCTTCTGGTCCCCGACTCTCCCACTATAGGCAACATACTTTCCACATCCACATTTAGATGGGGAGAGAATTCAAAATGCAGAGATGCAAAGGGACTTGGGCGTCTTTGTGCAGGATACCCCAAAGTTTAACCTCCAGCTTCAGTCAGTGATGAAGAAGGCGAATGAAATGTTGACATTCATTTCTAGAGATATAGAATACATAGAAGAAGTGTGGGCATGTGGCCAAGTGGTTAAGGCATTGGACTAGTGACCTGAAGGTCGTGAGTTCGAGCCCCAGCTGAGGGAACGTGTTGTGTCTTTGAGCAAGGCACTTAATCACACAGTGCTCTGTGACGACACTGGTGCCAAGCTGTATGGGTCCTAATGCTCTTCCCTTGGACAACATTGGTGTCTTGGGGAGGGGAGACCTGCAGCATGGGCAACTGCTGGTCTTCCATACAACATTACCCAGGCCTGCACCCTGGAGAGTGAAGACTTTCCAGGCGCAGATCCTTGGTCTCGCAAGACTAACAGATGCCTAAGAATACAAGAGCAGGGATGTGATGTTGAGGCTCTATGAGGCACTCATGAGACCACACTTGGAGTATTGTGTGCAGTTTTGTGCTCCTTATTTTAGAAAGAATATACTGACATTGGAGAGGGCTCAGAGAAGATTCACAAAAATGATTCCAGGAATGAAAGGATTACTGCATGAGGAACATCTGGCAGCTCTTGGGCTGTTCATGAGAATGAGGGGGATTTCATAGAAATGTTCTGAATGTTAAAAGGCCTGAAGAGATTAGATATGGCAAAGTTATTTCCCATGGTAAGGGAGTCTAGGACTAGAGGGCACAACTTCAGGATTGAAGGACGTCCATTTAAAACAGAGATGCGGATAAATTACTTTAGTCAGAGGTGGTAAATCTGTGGAATTTGTTGCCACAAGTGGCTGTGGAGGCCAAGTCATTGGGTGCATTTAAGGCAGAGATAGGGAGGCTCTTGATTAGCCAGGGCATCAAAGGGTATGGGGAGAAGGCAGGGGAATGGAGATGACTGGAAGACTTGGATCAGCCCTTGATAGAATGGTGGAGCAGACTTGATGGGTCAAATGGCCTAATTCTGCTCCTATGTCAATACTCTTCATATGGCAAGCTATTCAATCCTGAAATCATTTTCATTAACCTCTTTTGAACCCTCACCAGTTTCAGCACGTCCTTTGTAAGATAAGGAGCCCAAAATTGCTCATGATACTTTGTGAAGCCTTACCAGTACCTTATAAAGTCTCAATATTACATCCTTGGTTTTACATTCTAGTCCTGCTGAAATGAATGCTAACATTGCACTTGCCTTCCTCACCACAGACTCAAACTGCAAATTAACCTTCAGCAATCATGTGCTCCAACATCCAAGTGCCTTTAAACCAAAACACCATAAAACACAAGAGCAGAATTAGGCCACTTTGTTCCTTTAAAGCAGAACACCATTAGACACAGGGGCAGAATTAGGCCATTTGGCCCATCGTTTTGGGGGATTTTAACTAAGCCAGTCTGAAAAAATCACTAAGCATTTTCCATCAACAGATCACTTGCAATACCAGAGGAAACAACACGCTGGACCATTGCTACACCACCATCAAGAATGCCTACCGTGCTCTTCCACGCCCTCACTTCGGGAAGTCTGATCACCTGGCTGTATTTCTACTCCCTGAGTATCGGCAGAGACTGAAGACTGCAGCCACCAGCAGTGAGGACCAAGAAGGTATGGACAAGGGAATCACAGGAGCACCTACAGGACTGTTTTGAATCAGTGGATTGGACTGTATTCAGGGATTTATCTTCGAACCTGGATCAGTATTCTGCAGTTGTTGCCGACTTCAGTAAAACCTGTGTGGATGAGTTGGTGCCTACAAAGACTTACTGTACATTCCCAAACCAAAAGCCGTAGATGAACCAGGAGGTACATCGTTTGCTGAAGGCTAGATCTGTGGCATTCAAGTTTGGCGACCCAGGTCTGTACCAGAAAACCAGGTATGATTTGCGCAGCGCTACTTCAAGGGTGAAGAGACAATTTGAAACAAAGTTGGGGATGATATCAGACATACAACAACCTTGGCAGGGTTTGCAAGCATTACTTCCTACAAAACGAAACCCAATAGCATGAATGGCAGTGATGCTTCCCTACCAGATGAAATCAATGCCTTCAATACCTGCTTTGAAAGGGAGAATATAACTACAGCTTTGAAGATCCCTGATGCACCTGATGACCCTGTGATCTCTGTCTCAGAGACAGTCTTTAAAGAGGGTGAACCCTCGCAAGGCGGATGGTCACGATGGAGTACCTGGTAAGGCTCTGAAAACCTGTGCCAACCAACTGGTGATTCAAGGACATTTTCAACCTCTCACTGCTACAGGCAGAAGTTTCCATTTTCTTCAAAAAGGCAACAATTATACCAGTGCCTATGAAGAATAATGTGAGCTGCCCTAATGACTATCACCCGGTAGCACTCACATCAACAGTGATGAAATGCTTTGAGAGGTTGGTTATGACTAGACTGAACTCCTGCCTCAGCAAGGACCTGGACCCATTGCAATTTGCCTAACACCACAATAGGTCAATGGCAGATGCAATCTCCATGGCTCTTCACACGGCCGTAGACGACCTGGACAACACAAACACCTATGTCAGGATGCTGTTCATTGACTATAGCTCAGCATTTAACACCATCATTCCCACAATCCTGATTGAGAAGTTGCAGAACCTGGGACTCAGTACCTCCCTCTACAATTGGATCCTCGACTTCCTAACTGGAAGACCACAGTCTGTGCAGATTGGTGATAACATCTCCTCCTCACTGATGATCAACACTGGTGCACCTCAGGGATGTGTGCTTAACCCACTGCTCTACTCTCTATATACATATGACTGTGGGGCTAGGCATAGCTCAAATCCCATCTATAAATTTGCTGATGATACACCCATTGTTGGTCGGATCTCAGATGGTGATGAGAGGGCACACAGGAGTGAGATATGCCAACTAGTGGAGTGGTGTCTGACTGAAGCTGATTCATGTCTGCTCCACCACTCAACCATGGCTGATCCATGTCTCCCCTCCACAACCCCATTCCCCGCCCTTCTCCCCGTAACGTTTGATGCCATGTCCAGTGAAGAACCAATCAAGCTCTGCCTTAAATACAATCAAACACCTGCTAACAGCTGCCTATGGCAGAGGTCCCCAACCTTTCTCGCACTGCAGACTGATTTAATATTGACAATATTCTTGCGGACTGGCCGACCGGTGGGGGGGGGGGGGGTGCGCAGGGGTAGGGTTGCCAACGGACACGAGTAGCAGTCAAATACGTTGTGTTTACCCGAGAAAGACTACAATGACAATGAAGCCTTGCGTGGGCACCTATGTGCACATGTATGCATGTGCCGATTTTTTTCTACAAATCATTTTTGGCAATTCTGTTGTGGGGGGTGTTAATCACGACTGGAATATAGGTGATAAGTGGCTAATACACTCAATTTCGTTTCTAAAAGGGCTTATCTAATGAATTTAATATTAAACACACCGCGCAAATTTTCCTCGCATGAATAAAGTGATAAGTCAATTATCAGGGGAGCTTGAAGTAAGTGTTGAATGAACTTCCAGTAGAAGTGGTAGAGGCAGGTTCATATTATCATATAAAGAAAAATTGGATAGGTATATGGACAGGAAAGGAATGGAGGGTTATGGGCTGAGTGCAGGTCGGTGGGACTAGGTGAGAGTAGCGTTCGGCACTGACTAGAAGGGCAGAGATGGCCTGTTTCTGTGCTGTAATTGTTATATGGTTATATAAGTCACTTATAAGTCAATAGCATCATAACATTTTAAGTAATGTTTGGATATTAAACACAGCACATATTTTCCCCGTATGAACATATAAAATCATTGCAACACACCAATATCGCTGAATCAGTGGGAGCTCTGAGCTTGTTTCCCTGCAACATCGAGGGGTGACGGGAGACAGCGATACTCGAAGGGAGTTCCTTATGTCCAGTCTATTCCGCAGTTTAGTTTTCGTTGCATTCATTGCAGAGGTATGTTGGAAATGGAAGCAACGTTTTCAGTGCTTTCGTGGCTATCTCAGGATATTCAGCCTTGACTTTGATCCAGAATGCCGGCAGAGATGTTATGTCAAATATACTTTTCAGCCCGCCGTCATTTGCAAGCTGGAGGAGTTGATCTCCTTCCCGCGCTGACACGGATAACGCGCGGGTAATGACCTCGTGTGTGTTCAAACTCAACAGTGCGAGACAGGGAATGAGGAAAGGTGCAGCTGACTCATATCGCCAAATCATATCGTTTCCTCGCAGCCCAGTGGTTGGGGACCACTGGCCTATGATAACAATTTCTACAAATTCACCACCCTCTGGCTAATGAAATGTCTCTGCATCTCTGTTTTAAATGGACACCCCTCTATCCTGAGGCTATGCCCTCTTGTCCTAGACTCTCCCACCATGGGAAACATCCTTTCCACATCTATTCTCTCTAGGCCTTTCAACATTTATTCCTTCCTGCCTGTGCCTGCTATGCACCTTCATCTTTGTCTTATCAAGGGTATAAATATCCCAAGAAAATGAAGCTACACTAAATTGTTACCCCTGCCCTTTATTCTGACAGGCTCATACAAACATTACCTTCTCAGATTTTCACTTTGGAAGGCCTCACACTTACCAAGCACATTTTTACCAGAAAAGAGCCTGTTCCATTCCACACTTGCCAGATCCCTACTAATAGAATCAAACAACACACATCAAAGTTGCTGGTAAACGTAGCAGGCCAGGCAGCATCTCTAGGAAGAGGTACAGTCGACGTTTTGGGCCGAGACCCTTCGTCAGGACTAACTGAAGGAAGAGCTAGTAAGAGATTTGAAAGTGGGAGGGGGAGGGGCAGATCCAAAATGATAGGAGAAGACAGGAGGGGGAGGGATGGAGCCAAGAGCTAGACAGGTGATTGGCAAAAGGGATATGAGAGGATCATGGGACAGGAGGCCTAGGGAGAAGGAAAAGAGGGAGGGGGGGAAACCAGAGGATGGGGATGGGGTATAGTCAGAGGGACAGAGGGAGAAAAAGGAGAGAGAGAGTGTGTATATAAATTAATAACGGATGGAGTACGAGGGAGAGGTGGGGCATTAGCAGAAGTTAGAGAGGTCAATGTTCATGCCATCAGGTTGGGGGCTACCCAGACAGAATATAAGGTGTTGTTCCTCCAACCTGAGTGTGGCTTCATCTTTACAATAGAATCAAAGTTAGCCTTTCTCCAATTTAGAATCTTAATCTGAGGACAAGTCCTATCCTTTTCATAATTATCTTGAAACTAATGACACTATGATCCTTGTATTCAAAGTGTTCCCCTGCGCAAAATCAAATCACCTGCCTTGTCTCATTCCCTTATAGGAGATAAAATACTACATACTCTCTTGTTGGGTCTTTTATGTACTGACTTAAGAAATGCTACTGAAACTGTCGACAACCTCCAGCCCATTTAGTCCTTTTACAGTATGAAATTTCCAGTCAATATGTTGGAAGTTAAAATCCACGACTATAACAGCCTTATGTTTCTTATAACAGTCTGTGATCTCTCTACAAATTCGTTGCTCTAAATCCCTCGGACTGCTGGGTGGTCTGTCATATAGCCCCACTAACATGGTCATAGCGTTCTTATTTCTCCATTCCTCCCATAAAGCCTCGCTAGACGAGTTCTCCTGTCTGCCCCGACAAAGCACTGCGGTCACATTTTCCCTGACTAGTGATGCCATCCTTTCCTTGATAATCCCCCTGCTCAGTTGCGTATAAAACTGTGGTTCCTTGGATCATTGTGCTGCTAGTCCCATCCCTCCTTCAACCAAGTCTCGGTAATGATCTACAATATCTCGATTTCATGTGTTGGTCCAGGAACTGAGCCTATCTGCCTCTCCTACTGTACTTCTTGCATTGAAATACATGCAGCTCAGGACATTAAACACACCATGCCCAACCTTCTGATCCCTGACTTTCCTGAGGGCTTACCAATTTCTGTCTCCAGAATCTGTCCACACAATATGTTGTTGTACTCTGGTTCCCCTTTCCCTGCATCTCTAGTTTAGCACTCACCTCCCCCATGTCGCACCATCGAACCTTCCAGGTTGGATACTTGTGTCCCTGCAGTTCAGATGCAAAATGTCTCTTCTCTCATTCCCTGCATGAGAGGCCAATAATCCAAAGATCAAACACCCTCCCTCTCACACCAGCTCCTTGGCCATGTTTCAGACTGTATGACCATGCTATTTCTGGCCCACTAACATGCGGCATAGGTAGCAAGCCTGAGATTACAGCCCTGCAGATTCTGTCATTTAACTTAGCCATGAACTTTTTGAACTAGCTTTGCGTACCTCATTGCTCTTCCTACCTATGTCATGAGAATACAGGACTGAAGGTGTTATATTTCAATGCACATAGTATATGGAATAAGGTAGATAAACTTGGAGTACAGATTGGCATGTATGAAGAATCATAGCGGAAAGAAAATTGTAGCTGGGAGCTTAATACCCCAGGATACACATTGTATCGAAAGGACAGGAGGGGGAGAGAGTGGGTGGCACGGCTGTATTGGGATACATGAAATAAAATTATTAGAAAGAGGTGACATAGGATTGGAAGGTCTTGTATCATTGTGGGTAGAACTAGGGAACCGCAAGGGTAAAAAGACCCTGATGGGAGTTGTATACAGACCCCCAAACAGTAGTAAAGTTGTGACCTGCAATTTACAATGGGGCATAGAAAATGCATGTCGGAAGGGCAATGTTACAATAGTCATGGGTGATTTCAATATGCAGGGAGACTGGGAAAATCAGGTTGGTATGGTTATGCACTTTGGTAGGTGAAATGAAGTGGCAGACTAAATTGACAGAGAAGTTAGAAATCAGAGGTACAAAGGATCTGGGATCCTTGTGCAGGATTCCCTAAAGATTAATTTGCGGGTGTGGCCAGTGGTGTGAAAGGCAAATGTGATGTTATCATTTATTTCAAGAGGACTAGAATTCTAAAGGAAGGATGTAATGTTCAATCTTTAGAAAGCACTAATGTGGCCTAATTTGGAGCATTGTGAGTGGCTTTGTGCCACTTACATTAGGAAGGATGTGTGGACACTGGATAGGTTCATGAAAATGGATGCATCAGCAAGGGAGATGAGGCTGAGTACAGGGCTACGGTAGGAAACTTTGTCACATGGTGTGAGCAGAATTATCTGCAGCTTAATGTGAAAAAGACTAAGGAGCAGATGGTAGACCTGAGGAGAGCTAAGGCACCAGTGACCCCTGTTTCCATCCAGGGGGTCAGTGTGGACATAGTGGAGGATTACAAATACCTGGGGATACGAATTGACAATAAACTGGATTGGTCAAGGAACACTGAGGCTGTCTACAAGAAGGGTCAGAGCCGTCTCTATTTCCTGAGAAGACTGAGGTCCTTTAACATCTGCCGGACGATGCTGAGGATGTTCTACGAGTCTGTGGTGGCCAGTGCTATCATGCTTGCTGTTGTGTGCTGGGACAGCGGGCTGAGGGTAGCAGACACCAACAGAATCAACAAACTTATTCGTAAGGCCAGTGATGTTGTGGGGATGGAACTGGACTCTCTGACGGTGGTGTCTGAAAAGAGGATGCTGTCTAAGTTGCATGACATCTTGGGTCAATGTCTCCCATCCACTACATAATGTACTGGTTGGGCACAGGAGTACATTCAGCCAGAGACTCATTCCACCGAGATGCAACACTGAGCGTCATAGGAAGTCATTCCTGCCTGTGGCCATCAAACTTTACAACTCCTCCCTTGGAGGGTCAGACACCCTGAGCCAATAGGCTGGTCCTGGACTTATTTCATAATTTACTGGCATAATTTCATATTACTATTTAATATTTATGGTTCTATTACTACAGCTCACCTGAAGACTCAAACCTCTCTCTCTCTCTCTCTCTCCATCACTACTCAACTCAATACCAGGAACTGAACTGAACTTTACTCACCATCGTAAGACTATCTATTTACCCCTAGACTTGAAGAAGCTTGGTTTTCATACAGTTCCACACTTCTACATATCTAATCATTGCTAACCTGTTTTATATATCGGATTTTATATTACTGTATTGCGTAGTTACTAATAAATACCATTAGTTAATAGCAATACTGGACTCCAAAGTGTCTTCCATTTCTGCTGGTTCTTTAACTCGTCACAGGGTACGTGACAGGATAAAAAATTGGCTTAAAGGAAGAAGGCAGAGGGTAGTAGTGGAGGGAAAGTATTCTGCCTGGAGGTCGGTGGCTAGTGGAGTGCCGCAAGGATCTGTCCTGGGACCCCTGCTCTTTGTGATTTTTATAAATGACCTGGATGAAGAGGTGGAAGGATGGGTGAGTAAGTTTGTAGATGACACGAAGATTGGAGGAGTTGTGGATGGAGCTGTAGGTTGTCAAAGGTTACAAAGGGATATCGACAAGTTGCAGAGTTGGCAGAAAAGTGGCAGATGGAGTTCAATCCGGATAAGTGTGAGGTGATGCATTTTGGAAGGACAAACCAGAAGGCTGAGTACAGGGTTAATGGTCAGTTACTTAAGAGTGTGGATGAACAGAGGGACCTTGGGGTTCAAATCCATATATCCCTCAAGGTCGCTGGACAGGTTGATAGGATAGTTAAGAAGGCCTATGGGATGCTAGGCTTTATTAATAGGGGGATTGACTTCAAGAGTAGAGAGGTCATGTTGCAACTCTACAAATCTCTGGTGAGATCACACTTAGAGTATTGTGTTCAGTTCTGGTCACTTCATTATAGGAAGGATGTAGAAGCTATGGAGAGGGTGCAGAGGAGATTTACCAGGATGTTGCCTGGATTGGAAAACAAGTCTTATGAGGCAAGTTTAGCAGAGCCGGGACTTTTCTGTTTGGAGCGTAGAAGGATGAGAGGGCACTTGATAGAGGTCTACATGATTATGAGAGGCATTGATAGGGTGGATGGCCAGTACCGGTTTCCCAGGGCACAAATAGCAAACACCAGAGGGAATATGTACAAAGTTAAGGGAGGGAAGTTTAGGAGAGACATAAGGGGTAAGTTTTTCACACAGAGGGTTGTGCATTCCTGGAATGACTTGCCAGGGATGGTGGTGGAGGCTAAAACATTAGGGGTATTTAAGAGCCTTTTGGACAGGCACATGGATGAAAGAAAAATAGAGGGTTACAGGGTAGTGCGGGTTTAGAACTTTTTTTAAGGAATATATGGGTCGGCACAACATTGAGGGCCGAAGGACTTGTACTGTGCTGTAGTATTCTAGTGTCTAGTGTCTGGTGTCTAGTATCTAGTGTCTGGTGTCTAGTATCTAATGTCCCTCCACAAAGGTCGCCGTATACCAAGCGGTCTCTGTCACCGCCCTCCTTTATAGCTGTGAAGCTTGGGTAACCTACAGCCGTCACATCAAGTCATTGGAGCGCTTCCACATAAGCTGCCTCCAGCGCATCCTGGGAATTACCTGGCGTGAGCGGGTGCCTCACACTGAAATACTTGTAAAGACCAACTGCAGAAGTATTGAGGCCACGATATGGAGGTATATGGAGGAATTTAAGGTGGGGGTTATATGGGAGGGAGGGTTTGACGGTCAGCACAACGTTGTGGGCCAAAGGGCCTGTACTGTGCTGTACTATTCTATGTTCTATGATCACCCAGCGTTAGCTGCAGTGGCTGGGGCATGTGATAAGGATGCCCCCATGTCAGCTACCCCACAGAGTGTTATACGGCCAGCTACATCATGGTCGCCGCTCAGCTGGAGGACTGAAGAAGCACTATAAGGATCAGATGAAGAATGCTTTAAGGAAGTGCAAGATCAGACTCGAGGACCTGGAGGAGGTTGCTGCTGACCGTACCACTTGGCGACAGCTGTGTAGGGAGGGGGTTCGTATTCTGAAGATGGAAAGAACAACCAGAAGACAGCAGAAGAGAGCCAGGAGAAATGCAGCCATGGTTGCCACCACTACCATGTTCCACCTGCAGTAGAGCTTGTGGGTCCAGGATAGGACTGTATAGTCATCAAAGCTCTCACCGTTAAAAGAATGGACGCTGTCATCGGACAACCAAAGGGAGGGAGAAGATCTCTCCTAATCGAAGTGGAAAGAGCCTACTCACATTTACTCTGTCTATACCCCTCATAATTTTGTAAACCTCTATCAAACCTTCCCCTCATTCTTCTATGCTCCAAGGAATAAAGTCCTAACCTGTTCAATCTTCCCCTGTAACTCAACTGAAGATCCGGCAACATCCTAGTAAATCTTCTCTGCACACTTTCAATCTTACTGATATCCTTTCTACAGTTAGGCGGCCAGAACTGCACACAATACTCCAAGTTTGGCATCACCAATGTTTTATACAATCTCCCCACAACATCCCAACTCCTATACTCAATACTTTGATTTATGAATGCCAGGATGCCAAAAACCTTCTTTACAACCCTGCCTACCTGTGACGCCACTTTCAGGGAATTATGTATCTGAACTCCCAGATCCCTTTGTTCCTCCACACTCCTCAGTGCCTGACCATTTACTGTGTATGTCCTACCTTGATCTGTCCTTCCAAAATGCAATACCTCACACTTGTCTGCATTAAATTCCATCTGACATTTTCTGCCCAATTTTTCCAGTGGACCAGATCCCTCTGCAAGCTTTGAAAGCCTTCCTCGCTGTCCACAACCCTTCCAATCTTAGTGTCATCAGCAAACTTGCTGATCCAATTTACCACATTGGAGCCGGAACATTGATGCAGATGATTTGTCCCGACGGGGGCATGAGGGACTGGACATGGACGAGAAGTGGGCGAGCGTTCCTGCCTCTGGGGTGAAAGCCATATGTCATTTTGCCATCACCGTGATTGCAGAGGAAAAGGAGAGGCAGGATCGAACAGTGGATCAATTGGGAGCTTCTGATGACGCCATACCCCAAATTTACTGTAACCTGACTGCTCTGAATGCCAAATCAGCTGTTGGAATTGAGTTCTGGGGAAGTGGCTGCTGCTCAGCGAGAAGATCCGGACATTGACACTATTTGGTCCGCTGTCGAAAGTGGAGATATGGCTCAGGTGGAGAAGACGAAACACGCTTCGATCCCTCAATTACTGAAAGAATGGCCTCGGATGAAGTTGACAAACCAGATCTTATACCGGGTCACGTCACCCCTGGACCAACCTCGGCGTTGCCAGTTGGTTCTGCCCGAGAAGTATCGAACGATTGCGTTGACGTCACTTCATGATGATTCTGGACATTTGGGGGTGGAAAAGACCTGTGGATTGCTCAGAGACCAGTTTTACTGGCCCAGAATTCATCAGCCTCCGACTTCATACTGCAAGTCATGCATTTGCTGTATACGGGGGTAGGCACTGCCTACGTGGGCATCTCTTTTGTCCCACTTGCAGAGTGCAGGGCCCCTGGACCTGGTGTGTACGGATTTCCTGTCCATAGAACCCGATGCCAGCAACACGGCGAATGTCTTAGTCATCACGGACCACTACACCAGATATGCTCAGGCTTTTCCTACCAAGGACCAGAGGGCGTCTACGGTGGCAGAAGTGTTATGGGAGAAGTATTTTGTTTATTATGGCCTTCCAGGCAGATACATAGTGACCAGGGACGGGATTTCGAGAGCAGACTCATCCATGAGTTACTGGGCGTGCTTGGAGTTGAGAAATCGAGTACCACGCCCTATCACCCGCAGGGCGATCCCCAGCCTGAGAGCTTTAATCGGACCTTGCTAGAGATGCTCGGGACGCTGGAAATCAGCAAGAGGAACAGGTGGAGTTAACATGAAATGAAGCTACTGGGTACTCGCCATATTATCTGACGTTTGGGCGCGAGGCAAGGTTGCCCATTGACCTTTGTTTTGAGACTGACGAGGGTGACTTACCACCGAAGCCTTATCTGAAGTATGTGTCTGATATGAGGAGAGAGCTGAAAAGGGCTTATGAATTGGCTGGGGTTGCGGCCGCCAAGCAGAATCGTGGAAATAAGAGGAGGTATGATCAGACGGTGAGGTTCTCCCAATTGCTGCCGGAAGACCGAGTCCTCATAAGGAATCTGGGGCTACCTGGAAAGCAAGTTGGCTGACCGCTGGGTGGCCTCACCCTATGTGGTGGAGAGTCAGATGCCAAACCTCTCAGTTTTCCAGGTGAAACCAGAGGATGGGAATGGGTCTGTCAAGATTCTCCAGCGGAAACACCTGTTGCCCCGGGAAAAGAGGTGCAAGGAGACCCAGAGCCCGACTTAGAGCCTACACCTAGTAAGAGGACTCTGCGAAAATGCACCCTGGGTTACAGCAGGACCCTGAAGGGGAGGAAGCGGGGCCTAGACACGGGACAGGGGGCTCAGTGATATATAGAGGGAAGATTCGCCAAGACCAGAGGTATCCCCGGTAGCGTCTGAGCCTGAAGAGTTAGGTGAGGAGGTACGGAGGTCTCAGAGAATTAGGAGACACCCGGATAGATTGGTCTACGTAGTGCCTGGGCAACAGGATGTGATCTCTATAGTTTTGGGGAGCTATGTCACTGCCTTTTGCACCTGGTTTGGGCTTTGTGTTTTGCAGGAAGGGTTGGCGAACTATCTCAGCGTCATGAGGACATGACTAAATTCGGTGGGGAAAGAGTGTAACACGCTGTAAGTTTCACTGCTATGGCTAATGTAATGGCTTTCTTTCTCAATCTTTTTTATTAAGTATCGAATTGATAAACATAACATTGATAAAGATACAAAGAGATCGGGATTACATTAATAATGGTTAACATATACAGATGCAGACTCCGAGTAACATATGTAATTTAAGCCTCTCAATCTCTTAACAACTGAACATGAAAAAGATTCGAAAAGTTCTATACAAAGAAAAAGTCTCCCTACACTAAAAAAAAAACCCAAAACAAAACAAAACAAAACAAAGGCTGGGCTGCCATGCTTCATCGGTTAAGATCATTATTTGTCATTAACTCCGCTCCTCTATAACGCAAACAAAAAGTTATTGAAAAGGATTCAGAAAAGGTCAGCTTACATCATATGAAAATGTTGAATAAATGGCTTCCAAGTTTCTTCAAATTTAACCGAAGGATCAATGATACCACTCGTAATTTTTTCCAAGTTTAAACATGCTATAGTTTGGGAAAACCATTGAAAAGTAGTAGGGGAATTAGAATCTTTCCATTTAAATAAAATGTATCTTCTGGCTATTAATGTAACAAATGCAATCAAACGGCAAGCTGAAGGGTCTAAATGATTAGAGTCCATCACTGGTAATCCAAAAATTGCAGTAATATTATGAGGTTGTAAATCAATACGCAAAACTACTGAAATAATACTAAAAATGTCTTTCCAATATTTTTCCAAAAGAAGATAAGACCAGAACATATGTGTCAAGGAAGCTACCTCAGAATTACATCTGTCACAAACAGGATTTATACGGCGATAAAAACGAGCTAACTTATCCTTAGACATAAGAGCCCTATGAACCACCTTAAATTGTATCAAAGTGTGTCTAGCACATATTGAAGAAGTGTTAACTAGATGGAGAATTTTCTCCCATTTCTCTATAGGTAAAGATACCTGAAGTTCTCTTTCCCATTCATTCTTTATTTTATCAGATGTACCTAAACGTATTTTCGTAATTAAATCATAAATGATTGCTATTAAGCTCCTCCGATAGGGATTTAAACCTAACATTTTTTCTGTAATTTCAGTTTGATGTGGTATCGGAGAAGTAGGTAAAATAACATTCAAAAAGTTTCTAATCTGTAAATATCTGAAAAAATGTGATCTAGGCAAATTATATTTATTAGACAATTGTTCAAAAGACATGAGACAATTATCAATGAATAAATCACGAAAACATGTTATTCCCTTTGTCTTCCATAAAAGAAAAGCTTGATCAATTCTGGATGGTTGGAAAAAAATTGGATATAATAGGACTTGATAGGATAAATTTATTGAATCCAAAACATTTACAAAATTGAAACCATATTCGTATTAAAGGCATCCGTTAGTCTTGCAAGACCATGGATCTGCACCTGGAAAGTCTTCACTCTCCAGGGCGCAGGCCTGGGCAAGGTTGTATGGAAGACCAACAGTTGCCCATGCTGCAAGTCTCCCCTCTCCACGACACCAATGTTGTCCAAGGGAAGGGCATTAGGGCCCATACAGCTTGGCACCAGTGTCGTCGCAGAGCAATGTGTGATTAAGTGCCTTGCTCAAGGACACAGCACGTTCCCTCGGCTGGGGTTCGAACTCACGACCTTCCGGTCGCTAGTCCTATGCCTTAACCACTTGGCCACGTGCCCACAATATTCGTATTGTAAGTTTAATTATTGGATTAATCGTTTTTTTATTGAGTTTAGTAAGTGCAAAGGGAAGCGAAGCCACTAAAATAGAAGCCAATGAGAACCCTTGTACAGACTCGCACTCAAGGTTCACCGATTGTGGACATCGAATTTCATCCAAATCTTGTATCCAGAACGTTAGATATGGAATATTAATTGACCATTAATAGAATCTAAAGTTCGGCAATGCCAAACCGCCATTCTTTATGATTTCTGTAAATATTTCTTACTTAACCTAGGATTTTTATTCTGCCATATATATGAAGAAATCTTAGAATCAGTAATAGCAAAAAAGGATTTAGAGATGAAAATTGGTACCACCTGAAAAAGATACAGAAAATTAGGTAAACTAATCATCTTAATAGCATTAATTTTTTAGTAAGCAGTTGTTTAACATGATCAATTAAGAGTAAAAAGTCAACTTTAAATAGATCCTTACGCTTCTTAGTAATTTTAACACCCAAGAAGTAAAATATTCAGTAACCGGTCTAAATCGTGATTGTCTGTAGATTGGAACTTGCATATTTAATGGGAAAAGCTCACTTTTAATAAGATTCAATTTATAACCAGAAAAACTACTAAACTGAGCAAGTATTGATATTACTGCAGGGATGGATTTCTCTGGGTTAGAGATATATAGTAACAGGTCATCTGCATATAATGATACCTTATGCATCTCATTCCCACGAATATTGCCAAATATATTGGGTGAATCATGAAGAGCGATTGCCAAGGGCTCCAAGGCAATATCCAATAATAAAGGGCTTAAAGGAGAGCCATATCTTGTACCTCGAAAACGCCTAAAAAAGGGAGACAACACACATCAAAGTTGCTGGTGAATGCAGCAGGCCAGGCAGCATCTCTAGGAAGAGGTACAGTTGACGTTTCAGGCCGAGACCCTTCGTCAGGACTAACTGAAGGAAGAGTTAGTAAGAGATTTGAAAGTGGGAGGGGGAGGGGGAGATCCAAAATGATAGGAGAAGACAGGAGGGGGAGGGATGGAGCTAAGAGCTGGACAGGTGATTGACAAAAGGTGATTGACAGGAGGTCCGGGGAGAAAGACAAGGTGGGGGGAACCAGAAGATGGGCAAGGGGTATAGTCAGAGGGACAGAGGGAGAAAAAGGAGAGTGAGAGAAAGAATGTGTGTATAAAAATAAATAACAGTTGGGGTAAAAGGGGGAGGTGGGGCATTAGCGGAAGTTAGAGAAGTCGATGTTCATGCCATCAGGTTGGAGGCTACCCAGACGGAATATAAGGTGTTGTTCCTCCAACCTGAGTGTGGCTTCATCTTTACAGTAGAGGAGGCCGTGGATAGACATGTCAGAATGGGAATGGGATGTGGAATTAAAATGTGTGGCCACTGGGAGATCCTGCTTTCTCTGGCGGACAGAGCGTAGGTGTTCAGCAAAGCGGTCTCCCAGTCTGCGTCGGGTCTCGCCAATATATAGAAGGCCACATCGGGAGCATGGGATGCAGTATATCACCCCAGCCGACTCACAGGTGAAGTGTCACCTCACCTGGAAGGACTGTTTGGGGCCCTGAATGGTGGTAAAAAAGGGAGATCTCTGATTATTGCTAAGTACAGAAGCCAAAGGTGTATGATATATCAAGTTAATCCAAGATATGAATTTTGGGCTAAAATTAAATTTCTCAAGCATGTTAAATAAATATTACCGTTCAACTCTATCGAATGCCTACTCGGCATCAAGTGAAATAACACATTCTGGACTTTTAGATGAAGAAGTATATACAATGTTCATTAACCTCTTAACATTAAAATACGAATAATGATATTTAACAAATCCTGTCTAGTCGTCAGAGACAGTTTGTGGCAATACTTTTTCCAGTCTAATCGCTAATATTTAGGAAAAGATTTTGGAGTCCACATTCAACAAGGATATGATGCACATTCAGTGGGGTCTTTATCTTTTTCAAGAATTAAAGAAATAGATACTTCATAAAAGGATTGTGGGAATTTACCTACACTTAAGGCATCCTTAAAGATTCTACGTAACCAAGGAGAAAGTAGATTTGAAAAAGATTTTTAAAATTCCAGTGTATACCCATCCAGACCAGGTGCTTTACCCGAATTCATTGAAGAAATTGCTTTCTTTATTTCTTCTTCCATAATGGGTGCATCTAGTTTTAAACATTCATTAAGTGGTAATTTCAGAATATTCAATTTCCTTAAAAATTCATGCATTATGGTAGAGTCATCAGGAAATTTTGATTGGTGTAAGGAGGTATAGAATTCTTGAAAAGATTTATTAATTTCATCATGGTCAACCGTCAAAATACCATCCTGTTTATGAACTTTAATGACCTGACGTTTACCAGAAGCAGCTTTCAATTGATTGGCCAGTAATTTACCCGATTTATCACCATGTATATAAAATTGACTCTTAGTTTTAAGTAATTGATTTTCAATCGGGGACGTTAATAACAAACTGTGTTGCATCAAAAGTTCAAATCTCTTTTTATAAAGCTCCAGATTAGGAGCAACAGAATATCTTTTTTTATCAGTTTCTTTAATCTTATCAATGAATGTACATAGTTCATTATTAATTCAGTTTTTCAATCTAGCAGAATATGAAACAATTTTCACACAGATATATACTTTAAAAGTATCCCATAATATCCCACTGGAAATTTCTTCCGTAAAGTTAGTTGAAAAGAAAAAGGTAATCTGTTCTTTAATAAAGTTAACAAAGTTTAAGTCCTGAAGCAGAATAGAATTGAACCACCATTGTCTAGCACTGAAAGTTACATCAGTTAATTTGATTGATAGTTTCAAGAGCGCATGATCAGAGACAGCGATTGCATCGTGCTCACAAGCGGTAACAGAAGAAACTAATTGAGAGTTGATAAAAAAGTAATCAATTCTAGAGTAATTATGATATACATGAGAAAAGAATGAGAACTCTTTATCGTTAGGATTTAAAAACCTCCAAACGTCTAAAATTCTGGTGCCAACTAAAAAGGAATTAATAAAAATAGCAGATTTGTTTGGAAATACCTGATTGGGCGCAGACCTATCCTTCGAGGGATTCAGGCAACAGTTAAAATTTCCACCCATTATCAATGTATATTCATTTAAATTAGGAAGAGTTGCAAGTAAATGCTTAAAAAATTCAGGATAGTTGGTATTTGGTACATAGATATTAACCATAACAAATTTTTGGTTATAAAGTAAACTAGTAATTAACAGAAATCTACCATTTGGGTCTGAGATTGTTTCATAGTGAACAAATGAAACTGAGGAGTCTATAAAAATAGAGACACCAATAACCTTAGCCTGTGAATTGGAGTGAAATTGTGATTTCTTCCAAAACCTAAAAAAACACTGATTATCCTCCTTCCTCACATGAGTTTTCTGGGCAAAAACAATCTGAGCATTCAATCCATGAAAAACTTTAAAAATCTTCTTCCTTTTAATCGGATGATTCAAACCATTCGTATTCCATGAAACAAAGTTAATAATATTATCCATTTTACTTGAATAAGCCATATGGCATGTAAAGGGTTAACCTTACTGCATAGGAAACTCATGAATCAGGAAGAGGGGAAAAGGTTTATAGGGGAACCGGAAGTTACAACAATTCAGACATATTTGTAGTTTCAGATCAGCCCAGATGAAAAAAAGCTAAACTAAAAATAGCCCCACTCCCCACCCACAAAAGCCTGAAAACTGGCCAATAGACAGCCAGAAAGCTATCTAGAAACTCCCCTACCCCCATCTCTCTTGGAGGCAAATCTCCAAAATTTAAAAGAATGCAAAATACCACCCACAGTCAAAACATTGAGAAAAGAATGCCATAAAAACACCAAACAAATGTTAAAAAAAGACAGTCGTTTGGAAAACATTTTAAAAGGTGAGATTTTGAAAAGTGAAACAGAATAAAATCTTATTAATATTTCAGGAAAAAAACAATTAATCACCAAATCAGATTCTAAATTATTTTCAAAAATGAACAGTTGAAAATAATAAAATAATATAATAAAGGGAAAAAGGGAACTTTAACATAAAAGCATGATAAACATCCATACTCTAAAACAAAGTACGAGTATTATCAAACCAAGGACAAAGTTCTTCAAACCTTAGAAGTCCAGATCTATGAACAGGTTATTAACTTATAAACCAAATGAGTACAGACATGAAGAAACAGTAAGTTTATTAGACAGCTGAAATCAAATGTTGATCCTCAAGGAATTGATGAGCTTCGTCCACAGATTTAAACCATTTATGTGATTTTTCAGGCAGAACAACCCTTAGGCGAGCTGCAAATAGCAGAGCTGGTTGGAACTTGCTTTGATAGAGCTCGGACATCACCGGTTTAAAAAGCGATTTTTCTCACATTACCTCAGGACTGTAGTCTTCAACCAGATGAAACTTGAGGTCTCTGTATTCAAGCACCCCTTTCCCATGGGCTATCGAATTAAATACTCCTTGCTATGCACATAGTGGAATCGGAGTATAACAGGTCAAGGCTTCAACTCTTTAGGAGGTTTTGCTCTTAAAGCCCGGTGAGCACACTCAAGTATAGGGGGAGTAGAAAAAAACTTCAGAACAGAACACGTCCATTAGAAATTGAGAAAAGAATTTAGAAAGGTCACCACTCTCAACGTCTCCACCGAGTCCTATTCTTCGCAAATTCTGTCTACATCTGCGACTTTCCAGATCAATAATCTTGACTTTATACTGTTCCAGTGCTTGAGTGGTCGAAGTTAATTTCTTTTCCAACAAATTCAGCCTATAATCTCTCTGTCTACCAGCTTCATCAAATTCAGAAATTTGCCGCTGTTGTTTTTCACTCTCGCACTTAAGTGCTCCCAGTCTACCTTTGATCTCCTTTAACAATACTTCCAAATTAGAAAATCTTTTATCGAATTTATCATCCAGGAGCTTTGACATAGCCTCCAAAGAGAGTTGAGGCTGTTTGGGCTGATTAGGGTCACATTCTCTCCTTCCATTTCCATTATCAGCTTCCTTGCCTTCGGCTAATGCTTTATTCCCTCTTGTATCCATTTCCAATGATTAAAAATTAAAGTTCAAGCATATAAATATGTTATAAACACTTTAATATAGATAGTAACAGGGTGGTAAAAAGGTTGAAAGATGAACAGAACAAAGCCAAAATGCACCTTACTACATCAGGTGCATAAGAGAACTCCTGTAATGGCTTCTATGTAATGTTACATTGTTAAGGTAATGGTTTCTCTGTAGCAGCAATGTTTGGGTTATGGCTAGAGATAACGGGGCTTTGGAATGCAGGGTTTAGCCAATGGGGGGGTTGTTGCCCTGTCTTGTGATTCTGGAAGCAGTTGTTTTCACGGGCTTTGGCTAGAGGGAGAGAGAGAGATGAAGAGAGAAGACGCGAATGGAGAGATTTGTTAGACCGCCGGACGGGGTGGACTCGGAGTGGGGGTCCAAAGGTCGGCGAAGCTCGGAGGGGACGGATGGTGGAAGAATGACTACTGAACTGCGTGAGATCCAACTTTTGTGCACAGACTGTTTATTATTAAATCTTATGATTTGGGCCCTTTTCT
Source organism: Mobula birostris (assembly GCF_030028105.1). Taxonomy (NCBI): domain Eukaryota; kingdom Metazoa; phylum Chordata; class Chondrichthyes; order Myliobatiformes; family Myliobatidae; genus Mobula; species Mobula birostris. The sequence goes on along the minus strand of NC_092372.1, from coordinate 231,992,209 downwards.
TTCATAGTTTGGTTTCGCTATTAACTATATAGTCAGAGTAAGAGTTATACTTTATACTTATAAAGTATAAAGCTTAATCATTTAATCACATAGTGGCTAGTGCCCATGTGAGGCACGCTGGGGAGAAACTATTGGAAAAGGGGAGAAAGTTGACCGCTGAGTCATTCAACTTCAGGGGCTCCCCGCTACCGCCGGGTTGGAAGTGGAGTCTGGTAGAGAAGATGTTGAAGTTGGAAGGTGTCTTTTCCATTGGCGAGTTCAATGTGGGTTGTTCCAAGAGCACTTGTCAACCTATCGAGTGATCAAGGACACCCCGTTTAGAAAGAGATCACGGCGACTGGCCCTGCAGACGTGGAAGACGTACGGCAGCATTTGTGTAAGTTGAAGGAAGCTGGGATCATCACCTAGTCCCGAAGCCCCTATGTCTCCCCAATAGTAGTGGTCCAGAAGAAGAATGGGAAAGTACGCATGTGTGTGGACTACAGGACTCTGAACAGGTGGACCATCACTGACCAGTATAAGGTCCCAAGGGTCAACCACGCGCTGAGTGGTACGAAGTGGTTTAGTGTGCTGGATTTGAGGAGTGGATATTACCAGATTCCGATGAGTGAAGCCGACAAAGAGAAGACGGCATTTACATGTCCCTTGGGATTCTTCCAGTTCGAAAGGATGCCCCAGGGCATATCGGGAGCCCCTGCAAACTTCCAGCGGGTCATGGAGAAGACGGTGGGGGATATGAATTTGCTTGAGGTGTTGGTGTATTTGGATGACAACTTAGCATTTTGATCCACTTTGGAAGAACATGAAGAGCGAGGCTATTGAATGTGCTCGGCCGCCTGAAGGCTGAAGGGTTAAAACTTTCCCTGGACAAGTGCCAGTTCTGCCAAACATCTGTTAGCTATGTTGGACACATAATCTCATGGAATGGAGTACAGACCCAGCTAAGATAGAATCGGTGACCACTTAGCCAAGGCCCTAGACTGTGAGAACTCTGCGCTCGTTCCTTGGGTTCTGTGGTTATTATTGGAGATTCCTACAGGGTTATGTCAGAGTGAGTCGCCCCTTGAATCAGCTTCTGTGTGATTACCCTCCCTTGGGGAAGAAAGGGAAAGGAAAAAAGAACAGGAGGGTGGAGAAGATCTAAACCCGTCAGAGCCCTTTGGACAGAGGTGGGATGTAGAATGTGAGGAGGCTTTTCAGTCACTGAAGGAGTTGCTGACCCAGGTGCCGGTGTTGGCTTTTGCGGACCCCCAAATGCCGTATGTACTGCACACTGATGCCAGCTGAGAGGGTTTAGGGGGCATGCTGTATCAGGATCAGGGCACCGGGTAGAGGCCTGTGGCATTTGTCAGCTGGAGTTTGTCGCCCTCGGAGAGAAACTATCCCATGCACAAGTTGCAATTCCTGGCGTTGAAGTGGACAGTGGTGGATAAGCTGAGTGACTATCTCTATGGGGCCAAGTTTGAGGTGAGGATGTACAACAACCCCCTAACTTATATCCTGACCCCGGCAAAACTAGATGCCACTGGCCATTGGTGGTTGGCAGTGACGTCTGCCTATGATTTCAGCCTGAAGTACCGGCCGAGGAACCATAGAACCATAGAACACTACAGCACAGAAAACAGGCCATTCGGCCCTTCTAGTCTGGGTCAAAACTTTATTCCCCTAGTCCCATTAACCTCCATCCAGTCCATAACCCTCCAGACCTCTCCAATCCATGTACCTAACCAACTTAAAACTTAAGAGTGAGCCCGCATTTACCACGTCAGATGGCAGCTCATTCCACACTCCCACCACTCTCTGAGTGAAGAAATTCCCCCTAATGTTCCCCCAAACCTTTCTCCTTTCACCCTAAAGCCATGTCCTTTCGTATTTATCTTTCCCAATCTAAGTGAAAAGAGCTTACTCGCATTTACTCTGTCTAAACCCCTCATAATTTTGTAAACCTCTGTCAAATCCCCCCTCATTCTTCAACGCTCCAAGGAATAAAGTCCTTACCTGTTCAATCTTTCCCTGTAACTGAACTCCTGAAGACCCAGCAACATCCTAGTAAATCTTCTCTGCACTCTTTCTATCTTACTGATATCCTTCCTGTAGTTAGATGACCAGAACTGCACACAATACTCCAGATTTGGCCTCACCAATGTCTTACACAACCTCACCATGACATTCTAACTCCTATACTCAATACTTTGATTTATGAATGCCAGAATGCTAAAAGCCTTCTTTCTAACCCTGTCTACTGTGATGTCACTTTCAGGGAATTATGTATCTGAGCTCTCAGATCCCTTTGTTCCTCCGCACTCCTCAGTTCTCTACCATTTACTGTATATGTCCGACCTTGAATTGTCCTTCCAAAATGCATTCCAAAAGCTTACCAATGATTCAAAAACTAGGTAATGATAGAGATCTAGAAAACTATAAGAATGAAATGAGGACAGCCAGAAGGGACCATGAGATTGCCTTGGTGAGCAGGATTAAGGGAAACCCCAAGGCATACTGTGAGTATGTGAAAAGCAAGAAGACATGAGAGAATAGGATCAATCAAGTGTAACAGTGGAAAAACGTATATGGAACCAGAGGAGATAGCGGAGGTAATTAATGAATACTTTGCTTCAGTATTCACTTCAGAAAAGGATCTTGATGGTTGTAGGAATGACTTACAGCAGAAAGAAAAGCTTGAGCATGTACACATTAAGAAAGAGGATGTGCTGGAGCTTTTGAAAGAATCAAGTTGGATAAGTCACTGGGACCAAATGAGATATACCCCAGGCTGCCATGGGAGATGAGGGAGGAGATTGCTCAGTCCCTAGCAATGAGCTTTACATCATCAATGGGGACGGGAGAGGTTCCAGAGAAATTGCAGGTTTGGAGGGTTGGAAATGTTGTTCTCTTATTCAAGAAAGTGAGTAGACATAGCCCAGGAATTTATAGACCAGTAATTCTTACTTCAGTGGTTGGTAAATTGATGGAGAAGATCCTGAGAGGCAGGATTTATGAACATTTGGAGAGGTATAATATGATTAGGAATAGTCAGCATGGCTTTGTCAAGGGCAGGTTGTGCCTGACGAGCCTGATTGAACTTTTTGAGGATGTGACTAAACACATTGATGAAGGAACAGTAGTAGATGTAGTGTATATGGATTTCAGCAAGGCATTTGATAAGGTACTCCATGCAAGTGTTATTGAGAAAGTAAGGAGTCATGGGATCCAAGAGTAACTTGCTTTGTGGATCCAGAATTGGCTTGCTGATGGAAAGCAAAGAGTATTTTAAACGGGTCATGTTTTGCATGGAGATTGGTGACCAGTGGTGCACCTCAGTGATCTGTTCTGGGACCCCTTCTGTTCACGATTTTTATAAATGACCTGTCTGAGGAAATGGAAGGATGGATTAGTATATTTGTCAATGTCACGAAGGTTGGGGGTGTTGTGCATAGTGTGGAGGACTGTCAGAAGTTACAGCGGGCCATTGATAGGACGCAAAACTGGGCTGAGAAGTGGCAGATGGAGTTCAGCCCAGGTAAGCGTGTGGTGGTTTAGTTTGGTAGGTCAAATATGATGGCAGAATATAGTATTAATGGTAAGACTCTTGGCAGTGTGGAGGATCAGAGGGATCTTGGGGTCTGAGTCGATAGGACACTCAAGGCTGCTCAAAAGGTTGACTTTGTGGTTAAGAAGGCATACGGTGTATTGGCCTTCATCAACTGTGGTTTTTGAGTTTAGGAGCAGAGAGGTAATGTTACAGCTATATAGGAGCCTGGTCAGACCCCACTTGGAGTACTGTGCTCAGTTCTGGTCATCTCACTACGGGAAGGATGTGGAAACTATAGAAAGGGTGCAGAGGAGATTTACAATGATGTTTCCGGTATTGGGGAGTATGCCTTACGTGAATAGTTGAGTGAACTTGGCCTTTTCTCCTTGGGGTGGCAGAGGATGAGAGGTGACCTGATAGAGGTGTATCAGATGATGAGAGGCATTGATCTTGTGGCTAGTCAGAGGCTTTTTCCCAGGGCTGAAATGGCTAGCACGAGAGGGCACAGTTTGAGGGTGCTTGGAAGTAAGTGTTTAGTGGATGTCAGAAGGAAGTTTTTTTACACAGAGAGTGGTGAGTGTGTGGAATGGGCTGCCAACAACTGTGGTGGAGGCGGATCCAACAGAATTTTTCTAAGAGACTCTTGGACAGGTACTTGGAGCATATAAAAATAGAGGGCTATGTGTAACCCAAGGTAATTTCTAAAGTAAGTACATGTTAGACACAGCCGAAGGGCCTGTATTCTTCTGTAGGTTTTCGATGTTTCTATATTTCTAATAAAGGTAATGACACAATTGTATTGGGGGACATCAATATGCAAGGGAGTTGGGAAAATGAAGTTGGTGTCAGATCACAAGAGAGGGAATTCGTTGAATGCCTTTGAGTTGGCTTTTTAGAGCAGCTTGTGCTTGACCCTACTTGGGGAAAGGCTATCTTAGATTGGGTGTTATCTAATAACCCAGATTTTATTAGTCAGCTCAATGTAATGAAAGCCTTTAGATGAACTTAATGGGAACTTTGTCTCAGTCTTTACTGAAGCTAGTGGAAGACACGAGCTGTATGCCAGAGGTCCATGAGTGTCAGGGAGCAGGAATGAGTGCCATTGCTATTACAAAGGAAAAAGTTCAAGACAAACTGAAAGTTTTTAAGGTCGATAAGTCACCTGCAACTACATCCCAGAGTCCCGAAAGAGGTTGCTGAAGAGATAAGAAGTGTACTGGTCATGATTTTTCAAGAATCACTTGATTCTTGCATGGTCCTGGAGGACTGGTAAATTGCAAATGTCATTCTGCTCTTTAAGAGGGGAGGAAGGCAGAAGAGAGTAAATTATAGGCGAGATAGCCTTAGCTCAATGGTTGGGAAAGTGTAGGAATCCATTATTAAGGATGAGGTTTTGCTGTACTTGGAAACTAATGATAAAATTAGCCAATGTCAGCATGATTTCTGTAAAGGGAGATCTTGCTTGACAAATCTGTTACTGTTCTTCGGGGAAGTAACATGCAGGGTGGACAACGGAGAGGCAGGGGATGTTATTTACATTGATTTTCAGAAGTCATTTAATAAGCTGCCTCACATGGGGCTGCTTAACAACATAAAATCTTACGGTGTTACAGGAAATATACTGGCATAGATAGAGGAATGACTGACAGCCAGGAAGCAGTGAGTGGGAATAAAAGGGGCCTTTTCTGGTTGGCTGCCAGTGACTAGAGACCTTCCTCAGGGTTCAGTATTGTGTCTGCTACTTTTCATATTGTTTGTCAATGATTTAGATAGTGGAATTTATTGCTTTGATATGAAGATGGGTCATGGGGTTGGTAGTGCTGAGGAAGCAATGCGATTGTAGCAGGACTCCGACAAATTGGAAGAACGGGGAAAAAGTGACAGATGGAATGTGGTGTTGGGAAATGAATGACAATGCATTTCAGTAAAAGGAAGAATAGGGAAAACTATAATCTAAATGGGGGAAAATTCAAACATCAGAGGTGCAAAGGGACTTAGGAGTCCTCGTGCAAGACTCCCAGAAGGTTAATTCACAGGTTGAGTTTTTGGTAAAGAAGGTAAACACAATGTTGGCATTCATTTCAAGGGGAATATAATATAAAAATGAGATAATGCTGTATCTTTATTATACACTCGTCAGGCCACACTTGGAGTATTGCCGACAGTTTTGGACCCTTATGTCAGAGGCAATGTATTGTCATTGGAGAGAGTCCATAGCCGGTTCATGAGGAATGAAGGGGTTAACAAATGAGGAGCGTTTGGCAGCTTCGGGCCTGTATTCACTGGAATTTTGCAGAATGTGTAGGGATATAATTGAAACCTACTAAATGCTGAAATTTGGACGTGGAGAGGATGTTTCCTCTGGTGGAGATATCCAGAACTAAAGGGCACAGCTCTAAAATTGAGAGGTGACTCTTTAGAGCAGAGGTAAGGAGGAATTTATTTTTGCCAGAGAGTAGTAAATCTGTGGAATGCTTGGCGACGGAATACAGTAGAGGCCAAGTTCGGGAGTACATTCCAAATAGAAGTTGATAGATTCCTGATTAGTCGGGACATCAAGGGATATGGTGAGAGGGCAGCTGTGTATGGTTGAATGTGACCTGGGATCAGCCAGGAAGAAATAGTGGAGCGGACTTGATGGGCTGAATGGCCTAATTCTGCTCCAATGTTTTATGGTCTAAGCCCAAGTCATGGCCTGAAGATTGATGGTGCGTGGATTTTATCCGGGCGCCACGTTTCTTCGGAAGAAGCCGGCATTATTTCCTTAACACGTACTCGTGCACCCGCAGATGAACGCAATATTTGTAATCGAGTGCACGCTTCCAGTGGAGCGAACACTAGAGGGCAGCAGAGCTGAGGGTGCCCGACCTCAAGACACCGCCGGCGTTCTCACCAATGCATACTGATTCTGTGAAGTATCCCTGTACTGAGTCATGTCCTGTGAAGGAATAACACGCGTTAATACTGTGGAGAAACGTTGACAGTCTTACAATAAAGGATTTATAACCATTTTGGAATTGGCGTGAATCTTTCCATTTTTAATCTGTAAATTATGCTTGTGTTGGTTAATTACATAGGAATCTAGATAACCCCTTCAAATAACAGGAGTTTGTGTAACGCATTTATATATAACTCATCAATTTCGAATTTATTCCCTGGAATTTTCTGAAGATAGGAGTCATCGTTGGTGTGCCCGAGGCCTGGAGTATTTCGAAAGGGGTGGCACTTAGAGTTGTCAGGCAAGCTCCTCCTACACGTGTCCGTGTATATATAAAAACCCTCACTCTGCCACTTGAGCTACAGGTGGAAGGTCTCGTAAGGTCCACTCCGGTGTCTAGCGAAGAGACAGAACCTCGAATCGCCTCCTGCTGCAGGTTGTATATTATTCCCAAACTGCGTTCGTGCGCTGTGTGACCTCAGGCCGACGTGGTAAAATGGGCTTAGGTTGGATGGAGGCAGTGTATGTGGTGAGCGGGGTGGGGGGGGGGGGATGGATGGTGCGGAGGGCCAGGAAGTGGAGCCCTCTGCTCAGCTTCGCTTCGCACCCCGGGACACACTTCCCGCTGGGCCGTGCCGTTACCCGCTCAAACGGCGGGCCCGCTTCGTCTCCAGCGCTCAGGGTCCACCTGGCATCCCTGCCTCTCGCCTCTCATCTCCATCTCCTCGTTCTTTACTGCCGGCAGGTGGTGGACTTGTTTCAGAAGCGGAGGGTGAGCTGTACCTGGAAGAAGAGCACAGATGAGTGGAAAGGGCGCCATTAAGGTAAGGGCGTGCCTGTTTCAGCAGCGACGGCTGGCCGCGGGTGTTTGAAAAGTAGACTTTTAACTTGCAGCTTCCGGCAGCAAAGCAGAAAAGGGGTAAGAGCGGGAAATCGGTAATCTACCTTTAGTTCAGGCAGTCATGTTCTTCACCTGCACGATGTGATCTGCGGAAAGTGCACCGAGCTGCAGCTCCTGGTTAATCGTGTAAAGTGACAGGAACTGGAGCTGGACACGCCAGATAATCGCAATGCCGGCAGTATCGACACTAAAGAATGTTAGACAGTTTACCACATTTGAGGGGCAAACCGTAGCGACCTGCTGACAACCAGGAGAGCTGAAATGAGGAGGTAGACAGTCCTTTGGAGAAAAAAGATGGTGTTCCTTGCAGCGAAAGTGTTTATCAGGATTTGCGTAGGAATCTTGATTATTTGCGTAAATTGACAGGAATGGCAATTGAATTTTTATTCAGATAAGTACGAGGTGTTACGTTTTCAGAAATTGAGGGGAACATTTCCCCGGTGAGTGGTAATGCTGTGGGGAGTGTTGAAGATCCTCTGTGGCCATTCTCTACAACAACAGGATTGTTGGGGATGAGATTTCATGCTCTGCTGAAGTAATAACCCCAATGATACCCGAAAGAACCAAGCCCCACAGCCAGCAGAAAGTGAAAGATAGCTGAGCTGAATCCGCTTTTGAGGAGTTGGCAAAAGGGTCAGGAATTCCTGTTCTTGAATAATTGAGATCTCTGCAGGAGCAGAGGGCACCTTTACTTGAAGAGGAAAGAGGATTGAAGAGGAATCAATACATTGGGAGTGAGTTATTTTGGCAAAATTTGCAACCATATTAAATAGATTAGCAGCAATGCTGCACTGAGCACTGGAGAAACAAATGGGAAATCAGCGTCACATTGTGCAGTCTGTGAGAGCAAGTTTAGTAGAGAGAATAGCCAGCAGCTTTCTCACCATCTTCATTCCCTTCTCCCCCTGACCCACCAGAACCCTATCACCCTCTTTCTTTCTTCCCCAAACCTGTCTTTGCCATCTCCCCTCTCCCTTCCCTCCATTTATACCATGTTCCACCATTCTGTCCGAACAAATTCTATCATCTTCAGCCCATTGTTGCTTGCACCTCATCCACCAATCTTCTCTGGTAGTTCTTGCTCCTTCCCTGCAGCTTTTTATACTTGCTATCTCAACACTAATATTCCAGCCAGGTAAATGGTTTAAACCAAAATGTCGACTATCCAATCCTTCTGTAGATAGTGTCTGTTCCTTTAAGTTATTCCAGTGCCCTGCTGAAGATTTTCAACATTTGCGGTCTCTCATGTGTTATGCTGGAGAATTAATTCATGAGAATGATCGGGAATATGCGAGAGGCTTTGAGAAAGGTGATGTCTACATAGAACAGCACAGGAACAGGATATTCGACACACAATATTGTGCTGAGCCAGCTAAAAAGCAGATCAAAAATGCCCAAATACCAACCCCTCCTACCTACACAATGCCCCATATCCCTCCATCTTCCTCACATCCTTGTGCCTACCCAAACGTCTCTTAAAGACTCTTGTGACGAGAATACACATAGATTAAGATGTTAGCTGTCCTGTGCCGGCACCAGTGAGATCAGCAGTTGGTCTGCCACCTGTCTTCAAGAGAAAGAGAGATAAGGAAAACAATGGAGCAGCATTTGGAGATGATAATGAAGGGACGGGAGAGTCTAACGGAAGAAGAGCTGTCAAGATCGGCTCACCCTTTGAACCCTGAACTGTTTGAAGTGATGGACAGGCGATACCCCAGCAGGAGGATAAAAAGGGACAGGTTCGCTAAGGCAGGACACACACGACACCCGAGGTAACGAGACCCTGGAAGTGGTGCGTCTCCCACAAGTCGGTGGGAAGTTTTTGGACGACTGGTCCCGGGATCAAGCCATAGACGCTCAGGGTGGAAAGGCACGATCGGCGGGAACCTGGTGTGTGTCCACCCTTGCCTGGGTGCCAGGTTCACCGCAGAGAAACGATCAAATCTGGAAACGGAGGGGTCACGGTCAGTGACCTCAGATGACATCACAAAGGGCTCACCCGAAAGCTGACTGCGAAGATCTGTGTGGAAGCCGTTTGAATATTCATTTGTTTTGCTCTGTCTCTCCTTCCCCCACACTGTCCATCTCCCACGGCAGCGATTACTGCGAACTGAACTAAATTGAACTGAACTTTGTGTCACTTTGAAACTGGTCATTTACCCCTAGACAACGATAGAGCTTGATTGATCCTGTTATCTTAATTCTGTGTACATGTGTGTTTATCATTGCTGAACTGTTGCATTTATTATCCTTTTGATTAGAGTACTGTGTTGCTTGTTTCTTTAATAAAACTTCCTTAGTTCTAGTAATCCAGACTTCAACTGAGTGATCCATTTCTGCTGGTTTGGCAAGCCAGTTACGGGGTACGTAACACTCTGATGCATTTACTACCATACAAGGCAGCACATTCCAGGCATCCACCACTCCACGTAAAACACTTATCCCTCACATTCCCCTTTTAACCTCTCCCCTCTCATTTTCAGCAGACTCCACCTAGTTTTAGACATTTTAACCCTGGAAAATAGATATTCCATGTCTACTCCATCTATGCCTCTCAGATCTCCCCATTGTTTCTCCTCGCCAGTGTAAATAAGCCCTATTTATCCAGTCTTTCATGAGAACACGTTCTTTAAACCAGACAACATACTCGTAAACCTCTTCTGCACCCTCTCCAAAGCCTCAACATCCTTCCTATAGTGAGGTGACCAGAACCGTCTTCAGGAATCGCTCCCTACACAACTCCCTTGTCCACTTGTCACTGATTTCCTTCCTTGTACATTTCTTTTCAAGCGTCACAGGTGCCACACCAGCCCCTACGTTGCCTCACTCAATACCATTCAGGGCCCCAAACAGTTCTTCCAGGTGAGGTGACACTTCACTTGTGAATCTGTTGGGGTCAGATCATCTATTTTATCCGGAGCTCCTGGTGTGACCTACTGTATATTGGTGAGACCTGGCGTAAATTGGGAGACTGCTTCACATGGAATCCACCACAGTGGGATCTCCTGGTGGCCACCCATTTCAATGAAGGCATGAATATCAATTATAGACCTGTTAGCCTATAAGTTGGGGAGTTGTTAGAATCAATTGTTAGGGATTAGATTATGGTATACTTGGAGGCACTTGACAAGATAAGCCAAAGCCAGCATAGTTTCCTGAACGGAAAATCCTGGCTGGCTAACCTGATGCAATTTGTTGAGGAAATTACAAGCAGGGTAGACAAGGGAGATGTAGTAGATGTGGTCTACTTGGATTTTCAGAAGGCCTTTGACAAGGTGCCACACATGAGGTTACTTAGCAAGATAAGAACCCATGGAATTACAGGAGAGTTACTAGCATGGGTGGAAGATTGGCTGATCGGCAGACAGCAGAGAGTGTGAATAAAGGGATCCTATTCTGGCTGGCTGTCGGTTACCAGTGGAGTTCCACAGGAGTTGGTGTTGGGACCGCTGCTTTTGACAATATATGTCAATGATTTGGACTATTGGATTAATGGATTTGTGGCTAAATTTGCCAAAGATTCAAAGATAGGTGGAAGAGCAGGTAGTGTTGAGGAAACAGGTCCTGCAGAGAGACTTAGATAGTTTAGGGGAATGGCAAAGAAGTGGCAAACGAAATGCATTGTTAGAAAGTGTATGGCCATGCACTTTGGTGGAAGAAATAAATGGGCAGAGTATTATTTTGATGGGGAGAAATTTCAAAATGCAGGAATGCAAAGGGACTTGGGAGTCCTTCTGCAGGATACCCAGAAGGTTAACCTTCAAGTTAAGTCAGTGGTGCAAAAGGTGAATGCAATGTTAGCACTCATTTGGAGAGGTATTGAAAATAAGAGCAGGGATGTGATATTGAGTCTCGAAAAGGCACTCAAGATACCATACTTGGAGTATTGTGTGCAGTTTTTGGCTCCTTATTTTAGAAAGGATATGCTGATATTGGAGAGGGTTCAGAGAAGATTCACAAGACTGATTCCAGGAATGAAAGGGTTACCATATGAGGAAAGTCTGGCAGCTCGTGGGCTGTATTCCCTGGAGTTCAGGAGAATGAAGAAGGATCTCATAGAAACTTTCCGAATGTTATAAGTCCTGAACAGATTAGATATGGCAGTGTTATTTCCCATGGTAGGGGAGTCTAGGACAAGAGGGCACGAATTCAGGATTGAAGGACCTCCATTTAGAACAGAGATGTGGAGAAATTACTTTAGTCAGATGGTGGGAAATCTGTGGAATTTGTTGCCAGAAGTGGCTGTGGAGGCCAAGTAATTGGGTGCATTTAAGGCAGAGATAGATTAGCCAGGGCATCAAAGGGTATGGGGAGAAGTCAAGGGAGTGGGGATGACTGAAAAATTTGGATCAGCCCATGATTGAATGCGGGAGCAGACTTGATGGGCCGAATGGCCTGCTTCTGCTCCTATAGCTTATGGTCTTAAAATAAGGCATGGATTGCCCAGCCAGACAAGGAGGAGGAGAATCCTAAGAGATTCTACAGATATGTTAAGAGCAAAATGATTGCAAGGAGCAGAAAGGTAATCTATATGGATTTTAGTAAGGCATTTGACAAGGTTCCACACGGTAGGCTTATTCAGAAAGTTAGAAGGCATGGGATCCAGGGAAGCTTGGCTGGGTGGATTCAGAATTGGCTTGCCTGCAGAAGGCAGAGGGTCATGGTGGAGGGAGTACATCCAGATTGGAGGATTGTGACTAGTGGTGTCCCACAAGGATCTATTCTGGGACCTCTACTTTTCGTGATTTTTATTAACGACCTGGATGTAGGGGTAGAAGGCTAGGTTGGCAAGTTTGCAGATGACACAAAGGTTGGTGGTGTTGTAGATAGTGTAGAGGATTGTCAAAGATTGCAGAGAGACAGTGATAGGATGCAGAAGTGGGCTGAGAAGTGGCAGATGGAGTTCAATGTGGACAAGTGTGAGGTGGTACACTTTGGAAGGACAAACCCCAAGGCAAAGTACAAAGTAAATTGCAGGATACTTGGTAGTGTGGAGGAGCAGAGGGATCTCTGGGTACATGTCCACAGATCCCTGAAAGTTGCCTCATAGGTGGTTAGGGTAGTTAAGAAATCTTATGGGGTGTTAGCTTTCATAAGTCGAGGGATAGAGTTTAAGAGTCGCGATGTGATGATGCAGCTCTATAAAACTCTGGTTAGGCCACACTTGGAGTACTGTGTCCAGTTCTGGTCACCTCACTATAGGAAGGATGTGGAAGCATTGGAAAGGGTACAGAGGATATTTACCAGGATGCTGCCTGGTTTAGAAAGTATGCATTATGATCAGAGATTAAGGGGGCTAGGGCTTTACTCTTTGGAGAGAAGGAGGATGAGAGGAGACATGATAGAGGCATACAAGATAATAAGAGGAATAGATAGAGTGGATAGCCAGCACCTCTTCCCCAGGGCACCACTGCTCAATACAAGAGGACATGGCTTTAAGGTAAGGGGTGGGAAGTTCAAGGGGGATATTAGAGGAAGGTTTTTTACTCAGAGAGTGGTTGGTGCATGGAATGCACTGCCTGAGTCAGTGGTGGAGGCATATACACTAGTGAAGTTTAAGAGACTACTAGACAGGTATATGGAGGAATTTAAGGTGGGGGCTTGTATGGGAGGTAGGGTTTGAGGGTCTGCACAACATTGTGGGCCGAAGGGCCTGTGCTGTACTGTTCTATGTTCTATGTTCTAATCCAAACACGGAGCCAAGTGAGATGGGAGAAATCTTAAATGCACCCTTGCATCCATATTTCCTCAGGGGATAGATACGGAGTCTTTGTGGGAGAAACCAGAGAGTGGTAGCACATGGTTGTCTCTTTGATTGGAAGGTTTGGTTTGTTCAATCGGCGAGCTCCAAGAGTGGAAACTCACCGCTCTGAAGAACCGCAATTTGAAAGCAGCTGGTAATCATAAACTGCAACAGGGCACCAGCCACCTTGAAAAGGAAAGAAGAAACATTAGAGGGAAGAATTAAACTGTTCCATAGATGTACTGCGAGAAGTCGCCCTCTGGCACCATCTTTAGCACCTCCCTCGCTTCACCTCTGAGATACCCCGACAAGATGTGAAGTCTTTTGCAAAGACATCTGAAGTAATCTATTTCACTAGGAAGTAGCCATGGAGGTTGTCTATTGGAACTTTGCAACATCCTTTGTCAAAGTCCAGCATGGCAGGTTGATCTGGAAGGTTAGGTTGCATGGGATTCAGGAGGATCTAGTGAGGTGAATTCAGAATTGTCTTTGTCATAGGAAGCAGAGGCTGATGGTTGAAAGGTGAAGGACAGTTTGTAAACATAGAAACACATAAAACCTACAGCACAATACAGGCCCTTCAGCCTGCAAACCTGTGCCGAACATGTCCTTACCTTGGAACCAACTAAGCTTACTCATAGCCCTCTAAGGTCCATGTATCCATCCAGAAGTCTCTGAAAAGACCCTATCGTTTCCGCCTCCACTAGCGGCGCCGGCAGCCCATTCCACGCACTCACCACTCTCTGCGTAAAAAAAACTTACCCCTGACATCTCCTCTGTACCTACTTCCCAGCACCTTAAAACTGTGCCCTCTCATGCCAGCCATTTCAGCCCTGGGAAAAAGCCTCTGACTATCCACACGATCAATGCCTCTCATCATCTTATACACCTCTGTTAGGTCACCCCTGATCCTCCTTCGCTCCAAGGAGAAAAGGCCGAGTTCACTCAACCTGTTCTCATAAGGCATACTCCCCAATCCAGACAACATCCTTGTAAATCTCCTCTGCACCCTTTCTAAGGTTTCCATGTCCTTCCTATAGTGAGGTGACCAGAACTGAGCACAGTACTCCAAGTGGGGTCTGACCAGGGTCCTATACAGCTGCAACATTACCTCTCGACTCCTAAATTCAATCCCACGATTGATGAAGGCCAATACACCGTATGCCTTCTTAACCACAGAGTCAACCTGCATAGCAGCTTTGAGCGTCCTATGGACTCGGACCCCAACATCCCTCTGATCCTCCACACTGTCAAGAGTCTTGCCATTAACTCCATATTTGGAGGCAATTGACTAGTGGGTTGCTCCAGGAGTCAAAATTGGGGCTTTGTTTATTAATTATTTGTGTAAACAATTTGCATGTGAAGGCACAATCAGCAAGTTTGCTGTTAATATTACATTAATGGCTCTTGCTGATGATGAAGAGATCTTGAACACAAGAGATTCTGCAGATGCTGATAATCCTTAGTAACAATTTCTGCACTGGATGCATGCAATGTTGAATGAAATTTCCTGTCTGCACATGATCAACAACCTGTGTCCTGTTTATGCTACAATTGTATCTGAGACCTGGACAACATTACGCTGAAACAGTGCATGCACTTGAAGTCCTTATAGCATTTGGGCAGAGCACAGACAAATGGGGTAGAATGATGGCCACCTTTAGTAGGATATGGCTGTTGGGCCAAAAGGTCATTCCAGTGCTGTAGGTCTCAGACTCCCTCAGGACCTCCAGCTTAGCGAGCAGACAGCCAGTATAAAGAGATAAAAATATTGTGCTGGTGAGGAAGTGGCTGGTACGTGAAAGGCAGAATTAAGGACAGAAATAGAACCAGTTGGGACAGAGGAAGGGAAAGGTGGAGTGGGGGAAACAGCACATTGGAGTCAGTGGTTGGTGATACAGACAGGGAAGGGGAGATGGAGCCAATATAGCAACGGGACAGTCATTGTTATGGGTTTTGAATGCCATGGACACTTTCTCCTCCACAAATCCCCAACCAGTCTGTGTTTGAAAGATTGTTGCAGTTGCATTCACTCAGATGCTGGAAATCTCCCCCATTATTGCCATCCACTCCCAACCATTTGAGGGCATTTCAGTAAAACTCTTCTTTTCTGTTCAGGCCTCCCAGAAGGGTGATGGAGGGGACGATGGCATGTCTTCCGAAGATGCCCTGGAAATGGCAAAAGCTGCTGCCGAGGTTGCCGCCGCGTCGGCCCTGGTTGTTCAAACTATGGATGTCCTGCAATCTGCAGAGAAGTGGGCAGCCGGTCTCGGAGTGCTGGGCCCTATTATTGGAGTGGCATCACTCATTGTTAAACTAGCCCTGGGCAACCAGGACAGCCCGGAGATGGCCTTCATGAAGCAGGAGTTTCAGGCTGTCAGGCAACATTTGGATATGATCACGGAGTAGGTTTCAGAAGTCCTTCGGGAGATCGAGAGAAGCACCGTCAACAATCAGTACTTCCCCATTGAGGAAAACATCAAGAGCCAGTTTAGGAAATATATTGAAATCCTAGATGCAAAGGAAGAATACCGGGAAAAGGAGAAGGAAGAGGTCCTCAAACACTTCGACTCGACCAAAGGAGACCAGAACCTCCACACTCTCTACGATGGAGTAATGGGTACATCTGCCATCTTCGGCAAATCCATCCTGGACACCGCCGTCAATTTTGACCAGAGGAACCGGCGCCTGATGGAGAGTCTCTGCGCCCGACTGAATGACCTCTTCTGTATCGGCCTGATTGCCGTGCTGGGGCACGCCGGGATCACCGGGAATGACGCAAAGGCACTGGAGGACGAGTGGAATGAGAAATTGGAGAAGATGAAGAATAGAATGAAAGAGATGGTAGATCGGTGCATCAATGAGTTTGCAGAGCAGGCAGAGATAGAGATCAAGGATCTGGTAAAGAAGAGGGGTAAGAAATACCACGTGGACTGCACCACTTACTTACTGGATCACCTGAAGAAGAAGTATTATTGGGTCTGGTGGGGAGTGCGGGTTTATGATCCCCTCACTGGGTCCGACGCCCATTATGTTCTGGGTCGGAACCACTTTACGATTTTTGGCGTCAGTAATATGAATGTTGTAATCTCCTACAGCACCAACCCTAAGCCAATTGATATCAACCACATCATGAGGTTGATGAAAGGGAAAGAGGAATGGAAGAGTGCAAAATATGTGGCAGAGCATATCTTCAACAATCTTGGCTCTGAGCATCTTGTCCACACAGTGAAACGCTACAGTGCTCTATGGGATATCAACACTTTAGGCCCGAGATACTACTTGTTTAAAACCTATGCTGGGGTCACCCTGTGTGTCCACACATCGTAAGACCCTGTGTACCTGAAAATTCCATGTAATCCCTGCCATGCCTGGACATGACATATAATTGCTCACTGTCACAAACACGTAATATAAACACGCTTTCTGCAAAACTGTAATGTCACCAGCACCCTCCGTAGCTCTCCCCACTCTGCCCTGGGTCCTGACAGACAGACTCATGACATCCCTGTTTCTGCTTCCAGAGACACTTCACCTCCGCACTGTCACCAACACTGAGAGACCCCCAGTTACTGGGCCTGACACTACCCACGCCATGTAACGAATGCACCCGTGTCAACGTGAAAGGCTCCTCCATCAGTCCTTGTCTTCTCAACAGGGTACCGAGCCTCTCGTGTGGCCGAGTCCTCATTTACATTGACATATCCACCCTCACTGTCAGTGAGGAGGGGAAAATAGATTTAAACCCCTCTAGATCTGACCACGCAGTGGGGGAAGGGCCAGTTCAGAGCACAGTCTGAGTAAACTGCGACAGGGTGATGGAGACAGAATGGGTGGTTCTGTCAGTTCATGGCATAGTCGATTCTCCATAGTTATTCACCACCTTCCATCAAACATATCTTCAAAACCCCCGTCCTGAGAATATGCTGGGGTTGAAGCTGTGGTGCAAGAGGAAGCCAAACACTGCAGACTAACAGCAGATAAGAAAGGACAGCAGGCTGTAATACACACACAAAATGCTGGTGAACGCAGCAGGCCAGGCAGCATCTATGGGAAGAGGTACAGTCGACGTTTCAGGGCGAGGCCTGACCTGCTGCATTCAACAGCATTTTTTGTGTGTGTTGCTTGAATTTCCAGCATCTGCAGATTACCTCGTGTTTGTGTTTTTAAACAGCAGGCAGTAAGTCTGTCTGTCCAGGGACCACTGTTCCCCAACCAAGGGCAGAGTGAGGTGAGGCAATTGCTGGTGTTTTTCTTGTAATAATTGCTTGGGACTCTGGGAATAAAGCTGATTGTTCGCTTGCTTGGGAATATGCTGAATAAATGCAAATGAAAGTACAAAGTCTGGTGATTGTCACTCACACTGCATTTAGTTTAAATTGAACAATACAACACAGTAACGGGAACTTCAGCCCACGATGTCGTGTAAACCCTCTAAATTAGTAATCAAACACACAGCCAGTATATTCCCTTATACATTTCATCCCTGGCAGCAAAAAGGACACTGGTACTCTGTTCTATCTACATGTCCCAATTTCACACAGATGGTTCAAGTCTCCTCTTAGCCTCTGCTGCTGCAGACAAATAACGTGATTTATAGAAACATAGAAAACCTACAGCAAAATATAGGCCCTTCGGCCCACAATGCTGAGCCAAACACGTAGTTACTTTAGAAATTACCTGGGGTTACCCATAGCCCTCTATATTTCTAAACTCCATGTACCTATCCAGGAATCCCTTAAAAGAACCTATTGTATCTGTCTCCACCACCATCGTCGTCGGCAGCCTATTCCTCTCATCATCTTATACAACTCTATCAGGCCACCTCTCATCCTCCATCATTTCAAGGAGAAAAGGCCAAGTTCACTCAACCTATTCTCATAAGGCATGCTCCCCAATCCAGGCAACATCCTTGTAAATCTCCTCTGCATCTTTTCTATAGTTTCCACAACCTCCCTGTAGTGAAGTGACCAGAACTGAGCACAGAACTCCAAGTAGGGTCTGACCAGAGTCCTATGCAGTTGCAACATTACCTCTCGGCTCTTTAACTGAATCCCACCATTGATGAAGGCATTATGTCTTCTTAACCACACAGTTAACCTGGACAGCAGCTTTGAGTGTCCTATGGACTCGGACCCCAAGATCACTCTGATCTTCCACGCTGCCAGGTCTTACCATTATACCATATTCTGCCATCATATTTGACCTAACTCACACTTCTCTGGGTTGAACTCCATTTCCACTTCTCAGCCCAGTTTTGCGTGCTATCGATGTCCGCTGTAACCTCTGAAAGCCTTCCACACTATCCACTACAGCACCTACCTTTGTGTCATCGGTAAATTTACTAACCCATCCTTCCACTTCCTCATCCAGCTCATTTATAAAAATCATGACGAAAAGCGGTCCCAGCACAGATCCCTGAGGCACACCACTGGTCACCATCCTCCATGCAGAATATGAACCGTCCACACCAATCTTTGCCTTCTGTGGACAAGCCAATTTTGGATTCACAAAGCAAGTTCCCCTTGGGTCCCATGACGCCTTACATTGTCAATAAGCCTTGCATGGCATACCTTATCAAATACCTTTCTGAAATCCATATACACTACATCTATGGCTCTACCTTTATCAATGTGTTTAGTGACATCCTCAAAAAGTTCTATCAGGCTCGTAAGGCACGAACTGCCTTTGACAAAGCCATGTTGACTATTCCTAATCATACTATGCCTCTCCAAATGTTCATGAATCCTGCCTGTCAGGATCTTCTCCATCAACTTAACAACCACTGAAGTCAGACTCACTGGTCTATTTCTTGGGCTATCTCTTCTTACTTTGCTGAATAAGGGAACAACATTTGCAACCCTCCAATCCTCTGGAACCTCTCCCATCCCTATTGATAGAACCATAGAAACTACAGCACAGAAACAGGCCTTTTTGGCCCTTCTTGGCTGTGCCGAACCATTTTCTGCCTAGTCCCACTGACCTGCAGACGGACCATATCCCTCCATGATACAAACATCACTGCCAGAGGCTCAGCAATCTCCTCCCTTGCCTTTCACAGTAGCCTGTGGTAAATCTCGTCCGGTCCCAGTGAGAATTGCAACTTGATACATCCAAAATCTCCAGTGCATCGTCTTTCTTAATGTCTATATTCTGAAGCTTTTCAATCTGCTGTAAGTCATCCCCGCATTCGCCAAGATCCTTTTCCATAGTGAATACTGAAACAAAGTATTCATCTCTTCTGGTTCCATACGTTTTGCCACTGTAACACTTGATTGGTCCTATTGCCACATACCTCGTGACAGGTTAAAGAAGAAGCAGAGATGGACAACACTTTGGAGTCTCGTATTGCTATTAACTAATAATATGTATTGGTAACTACGTAATACAGTAATACAAATGTAGATAAAAAAATGATTATATATAAGTAAGTGTGGAATATATATAAAAACCAAGCTTCTTCAAATCTAGGGGTAAATAGATAGAGTCTTACGATTATGAGTAAAGTTCAGCTCAGTTTGTGGTATTTAGTTCAGTAGTGATGGAAAGAGAGAGAGAGGGGGAGAGATTTGAGTCTTCAGATGAACTGACACCGTTGATCTTCCCGTTGTCCTCCGAAATTCTTTAAAAGCCACCGACTGTGACCACAAAAATGGGGACAGTTTTTTCTGTGGTGGAGTCCTCAACCCAGCCAAGGTTGGACACATGGACAACTCCCCACCGGTCAATCCCTTTTCTCACTGCAAGAGCCACTGATCGATCCACCTGATTGATCCTCCAAAAACTCACTTTTTCTGTGGGCACAACAAACCTCATTCAGTGTCCAAAAATATGTGCCTGAGGTCTATCATCTGACCTCCTATTTATCTCATCGTACTGAGTACCAACTGTCTGTCAAATAACTTCTCCTTCCTTTGTCTGTGTAAGAAATGTACAAGCAGGCAAATGTCCTTGGAGAAAGTGCAAACATACTCCAGAGTAACTATAACACGATTGTCCATCAAGTAACGCCACCCTCGGTCACCATAGCGACTTATGAGCTGCTCAGTTCGTTTCTCTCTCTCTCTCTCTCTCTCTCTCTCTCTCTCTCTCTCTCTCTCTAACCCAGCAGAAATCCAAAAGTTATTCTCGTGCCTTAAAGTGGCAGTCCAAAGGTTAGTCCTCCTCTCTCTCTCTTCAAAGGCACAGTTCATAGGGATAATTCAGGACCCCATCACACCCCCTTCCTTCAGAAAAAAAATTAATGAAGGTGAAATTTTTTTAGTCTAAACGTAAATTACAGAGTTTGAAACAATACATGTATGATTATCAGATGAGAGAGCAAAAACGTGTACAATTTCCAACTTAACATCTGGATAAACAATCAGCTATAATATTGTCAGTACCTTTCACATGTTTGATTTTTAAGTCATATTCTTGCAATATCAGACTCCAATTTAACAACCTTCTATTCTTATCCTTCATCTTAATTAGAAACACCAACGGATTATGATCCCTCTTAACCACAAATGGTCTCTGGGCAGGACAAACATAAACCTCAAAATGTTGTAAGGTCAGAATAAGTGCTAGTCATTCTTTTTCAACAGTTGAATAATTTTTCTGGTGCACATTAAATTTCTTTGAGAAATAAGCTACCAGGTGTTCAATGTCATCCACTCCCTTCTGTAACAATACTGCCCCAGCAGCTTCGTCACTGGTGTCTGTTGCTATAGAGAATGGTTTTGAAAAATCTGGTGTTTTGAGCACAGGATGATAACACAGGATGGTTTTCAGACGTTCAAATGCCTCCTGGCAAAGGTCATTCCATACAAATCTTTTACTCTTCCCTAGGAGTTTTGTTAGGGGGAGAGCTATGTCAGCAAAGTTCTTACAAAACTTACGATAATACCCAACCATTCCTAAAAATCTTCTTAAAGCTTTCTTGCCGGTCAGAACAGGAACTTCAGCAATAGCTTGAACCTTGGCCTCTACAGGAGCCAGTTGGCCCTGGCCTACTACATAGCCCAGATATGTAACTGTGGCATGGCCAAACTCACTTTTAGCGAGGTTCACTATAAGATTGGCCTTGGAAAGTCTGTCAAACAGTTTTGCTACCGCTGCAATATGCCCTTCCCATTTGTCATTCCAGACCTCTAAATCATCAATATAAGCTCCTGTGTTTTCTAAACCTCTAATCACAGAATTGATTATTCTTATAAAATGTCCCTGGAGCATTTTTCATCCTGAAGGGTAAAGCATTATATTCGTACAGCCCTGAAGGTGTGACAAATGCTGAGATTTCTCTGGCCCTGTCAGTCAAAGGAACACACCAATATCCTTTTAGCAAGTCAATTTTTGTGAGGTACTTAGCCCTTCCCACTTTATCAATACAGTCATCAACTCTCAGGATAAGATAAGCATCTGTCTTGGTTATTGCATTAATTTTCCTGTAGTCAGTACAGAATCTCATGCTACCATCTGGTTTAGGCACAAGAACGCAGGGCGATGCCCAGTCTGAGGTAGATTGCCTAATGATACCAGTTTCTTGCATGTAGCCAATTTCTTTTTCAACCCCTTTGCTGCTCTCGACGTTCATTCTGTAAGGATGCTGTTTAATGGGCTGGGTTGAATTTACAATGATGTCATGCACTGCAGCTGTGCATCGTCTTGAAATGTCAGGAAACAAATCTTTATGCTAGCTAATTAATTCTTTCAATTGTTTTCTCTGTGCAGGTTCGAGATGACAGACTTTATCTGTAAGGTCTTTCAAAATAGTGGAAAGCTCAAGTCTTGTTGATACAATATTCAGTTTGTTAAAACAACCTTGTACCTCATTATCAAATTCCACAGCCCCACTTGTTTTCATAACAGTACTTATTGGTACCGTCTCAGAGTCATAATAAGGCTTCTGCATGTTTACGTGTACTAATTGGGTCACCTTCCTTTTGTAGGGAGTTTCGATAACATAATTCAAAGAATGAATTTTCTTAATTATGTGGTTTGGTACATGAAATTGTGCTGGAGGGGGTTGGTCACAAGGGGGAACAGCACCAGCACTTTATCTCGAACCTCAAACATCTGTTCCCTCGCTCTCTTATCAAACCAATGTTTCATTTTAATTTGGGAGTTTTGTAAATCCTTCTTGGCAAGGTGACAATCTTTGTTAAGTCTTTTGCGAAATTTCAAAACATAATCTAACACACTGACACACACTTTTGGGTTAGACCACTCCTCTCTGAGCAAGGTCAAAGGTCCTTTGGGCCTATGGGTGAAAATAAGCTCAAACGGGCTAAACCCCAGGGACTCTTGAATGGTGTCTCTCACGGCAAAAAGTAATAAATGTATCCCTTCATCCCAGTCCCTATCATTCTCATGACAGTAGGTTTTAATCATGGTCTTTAAAGTGGAATGAAACCGCTCCAAAGCCCTTTAAGACTCTGGGTGGTAGGCAGATGACACAATTTGTTTAGCCCCCAGCTCAGAAACTATTTGCTGGAATGTCCTTTAAGTAAAGTTACCACCCTGGTCAGATTGAATTTCTTTAGGTAGACCTACTAGTGCGAAAATCTTGCTGAGTGCCTTTACCACAGTCTTGGCCTGGATGTTTCTAAGAGGCACGGCTTCAGGGAACCTAGATGCAGCACACATAATTGGTAACAAGTACTGATGACCAGCTGCAGTCTTTGGCAACGGGCCTACACAATCCACTATGACCCTGGAAAATGGTTCACCAAAAGTGGGTATCGGCCTAAGTGGTGCTTTTGGGATGGCCTGATTAGGTTTTCCCACCACCTGGCACGTATGACACCCTCTACAGTAATTGACAATATCTTTCCTCACTTGCAGGCACAGTGGCTGGTCTCCACTTCCTCATTAACACACCATCTTTAAGGTAATATCCCACTGTCTCTTTCTGAATTTCATCCTCAGAGAGAGCTATCTCTTTTAAAGCCACAATTTCAGGATCTTTATTTTGTTCCTCTATAAATTCCTTCCTTGATAAGGACAAATCTTTTTCACCCTCCTTACTCTCCTCAGCCTTAATACCCTCTAAGTCCTATTGGTATGGGGACAATAGAAAGGTCTCAGATAAATCAATATTAGCATCTGCAGCCTTTTTGGACATGCTTCGGGTCACTGCGCAGGCGGGATACACATCAGCCTCTGTGGGCGGGTCCTCAACAGCAGGCTTACTCGTTAGTTGAACCGCTGGATAAACATCCCCACCTGCAAGGTCATTATCAAGAAAGACATCAATATTGTCTATCGGTAGTTCAGATCGTACCTCTATTGTGACTGGTCTGGATACCAAGTCGTATTTCAAAATTATCTTCTGCAAAGGCACGGCCTCATTTCCCTTTCTGATACCTTTGATAATATTTACTTCAATTTCTGTCTCAGCACCAAATTCCAAAACACTCTTTAATATTAATGACTGAAAATCTCCAATATCTCTTCAGATTCTCACTGGAACCGGGGTTGATCCCTCCTTCACAGACACAAACCCGCTTGAAATAAATCTCTCGAGTCCCCTTTGAACTCCATCAGACCCTTCCTTCTTCAGCGGTGTTTTAACCGTCTGAACGCAGGCATTTGGGGTTTTCTCTTTCCCTTTTCATAGCAAAATAATTGGACGCCACATGACCAGGTTTCCGACAAAAGTAACACTTTAAACTGGGAAATTTCCCCCCGACTGCTTTCCTTCCTCCTTGCTTTTGTCACTAGTCCCCAGCTTACTTTCTGGTTTAGCCGGTGGATTATCTCTATTACCCTTTTGGTAACTCCTATTCGGAAAAAACCTGACCTTATGAGTCAAGGCATCCTCATCTGCTAATCTAGCAGACTCTAACAGTGTTGCTTCCTCTTTCTCATCTAAGTACACCCTTATACCATCAGGGACGCAACCTTTAAACTGTTCAATCCATATCAACTCTTCCAGGTTGTCAATATCTTCACTTGCCCCTTTTGAGGTACACCAGCGATGAAAGTACATCTTCATGTCACAGGCAAACTCTAAATATGTGCGGTCCCAAGGCTTCCTCAAATTTTGTAACGTTTGTCTGTAGGCCTCCAGAACCAACTCGCAAACTTTAAATATAGCACCTTTCACTCCATAATAATCATTTGTGTCTGCAACAGGCAATGCAGAATATGCTCATTGGGCCTTCCCCTTAATCACACTTTGTAACAGAACAGCCCACTGATCTCTCGGCCAGTTCTGATTTATGGCCACTTTTTCAAAATGTAGGAAATACCTATCAACTTCTGTTTCCTCAAATGGAGGTACCAACTTAATTCCTTGGCTAACATTAAATGGTACAACCACCTCCCTACTATGGCTTGGCACTGGAACTCCTTGGCGCACCATCTCCCTTCAAATGCTCTCTGTTTATCTGCCTCTCCAGCCTCATGGATCCTCTGCTTTTCTGCTTCATCAGCCTCAAGCTGTTTTAATTTCAATTTCAATTGCAACTGAACCTCAGCTTCGGTAAGTACCTTCCCTTCAGTGAATAACTCTAACGCCTCCTCATCAAACTTTCCCTTAGCTATATAATATTGGGCTATTATCATCTGCATCTGAGCTTTCCTCATTTTAGTGGTCACCTTTAGTCTTAACTTTTGAGCGATTACCAACAGAACATTCCTGGTAGCATCTTCCAACTGCCACAAAATTACTAACCTCAAAATCCATTTCGGCAGATATTCCACACAACCAAATTCAAAGGGATTTTCCCCAATCAAATCAAACAAGCCCCCCAACCAATTTGTTCCTATCTCTGACGCAGGCTCCAATTTTGTCATGTACCCCGTGATGGGTTAAAGATCCAGCAGAAATGGAAGACACTTTGGAGTCCTGTATTGCTATTAACTAATGGTATTTATTAGTAACTACACAATACAGTAATATAAAATCAGATATATAAAACAGGTTAGCAATGATTAGATATGTATAAGTGTGGAAATGTATGAAAGCCAAGCTTCTTCAAGTCCAGGGGTAAATAGATAGTCTTACAATGATGAATAAAGTTCAGTTCAGTTCGTGGTTTTGAGTTGAGTAGTGATGGAGAGAGTGAGAGGGAGAGAGGTTTGAGTCTTCAGGTGAGCTGATGCCATCGATCTTCCCATTGTCCTCTGAAATCCTTTAGAAGTCACCGAATGTGACCACAACAAAGGGGACCGTTCTTCTGTGGTGGAATTATCTACCCAGGCGAGGGTCAAACACACGAATAACTCCTCATCGGTCACATGCTTTTCACACTGCGGGAGCCACTGATTGATCCACCTGATCAATCCTCCAAAACCCACTTTTCTGTGGGCAAAACAAAGCTCGTTCAGTGTCCATGTGTCTGTAGGTCTAACAGCTGACCTTCTATTTATCTCAGCGTGCTGAACACCAGCTGTCCATCAAGCAGCTCGTCCCTTCTCTCTCTGTAGGAACTTGGAAGCTGCCACAGTCCTTGCAAAGTGTAAACATGCTGCAGAGAAACCACAACACCATCTCCAAGCTGTCTTCGCCTCTCTCTCTCTTAATAACAAGGTGTCTGGTGTTGAACAACTCTCTCTCTCTCTCTTCAAAAGCACTGTTCATAGGGGTAATTCAGGACCCCGTCACACAAGTCACCTCTCATCCTCCGTCGCTCCAAGTAGAAAAGGCTGTGTTCACTCAACCTATTCTCATAAGGCATGCTCCCCAATCCAGACAACATCCTTGTAAGTCTCCTCTGCACCCTTTCTATGGCTCCCTCATCCTTCCTGTAGTGAGGCAACCAGAACTGAGCACAGTACTCCAAGTGGGGTCTGACCAGGGTCCTATATAGCTGCAACATTACCTCTCGGCTCCTAAATTCAATCCCACAATTGATGAAGGCCAATGTACCGTATGCCTTCTTAACCACAGAGTCAACCTGCGCAGCTGCTTTGAGTGTCCTATGGACTCAAACCCCAAGATCCCTCTGATCCTCCACACTGCCAAGAGTCTTACCATTAATACTATATTCTACCATCATATTTGACCTACCAAAATGAACCACTTCACACTTATCTGGGTTGAACTCCATCTGCCACTTCTCAGCTCAGTTCTGCATCCTATCAATGTCCCATTGTAACCTCTGACAGCCCTCCACACTATCCACAACACCTCCAACCTTTGTGTCATTAGCAAACTTACTCACCCATCCCTCCATTTCCTCATCCAGGTCATTTATAGAAATCACGAAGAGTAAGGGTCCCAGAACAGATCCCCGCAGCACCCTACTGGTGACAGACCTCCATGTAGAATATGACCCGTCTACAACCACTCTTTGCCGTCCATGGGTAGCCAGTTCGGATTCCACAAAGCAATGTCCCCTTGGATCCCATTCCTTTTCACTTTCTCAATAAGCCTTGCATGGGGTACCTTATCAAATGCCTTGCTGAAATCCATATACTCTACATCTACTGCTCTTCCTTCATCAATGTGTTTAGTCACATCCTCAAAAAATTCAATCAGGCATGTAAGGCACGACCTGTGCTTAGAAACATAGAAAATAGGTGCAGGAGTAGGCCATTCGGTCCTTCGAGCCTGCACCGCCATTTATTATGATCATGGCTGATCATCCAACTCAGAACCCCACCCCAGCCTTCCCTCCATACCCCCTGATCCCTGTAGCCACAAGGGCCATATCTAACTCCCTCTTAAATATAGCCAATGAACTGGCTTCAACTGTTTCCTGTGGCAGAGAATTCCACAGATTCACCACTCTCTGTGTGAAGAAGTTTTTCCTAATCTCGGTCCTAAAAGGCTTCCCCTTTATCCTCAAACTGTGACCCTTGTTCTGGACTTCCCCAACATCGGGAACAATCTTCCTGCATCTAGCCTGTCCAATCCCTTTAGGATTTTATACGTTTCAATCAGATCCCCCCTCAATCTTCTAAATTCCAACGAGTACAAGCCCAGTTCATCCAGTCTTTCTTCATATGAAAGTCCTGCCATCCCAGGAATCAATCTGGTGAACCTTCTTTGTACTCCCTCTATGGCAAGGATGTCTTTCCTCAGATTAGGGGACCAAAACTGCACACAACACTCCAGGTGTGGTCTCACCAAGGCCTTGTACAACTGCAGTAGTACCTCCCTGCTCCTGTACTCGAATCCTCTCGCTATAAATGTCAGCATACCATTCGCCTTTTTCACCACCTGCTGTACCTGCATGCCCACTTTCAATGACTGGTGTATAATGACACCCAGGTCCCGTTGCACCTCCCCTTTTCCTAATCGGCCACCATTCAGATAATAATCTGTTTTCCTATTTTTGCCACCAAAGTGAATAACTTCACATTTATCCACATTAAATTACATCTGCCATGAATTTGCCCACTCACCCAACCTATCCAAGTCACTCTGCATCCTCTTAGCATCCTCCTCACAGCTAACACTGCCACCCAGCTTCGTGTCATCTGCAAACTTGGAGATGCTGCATTTAATTCCCTCATCCAAGTCATTAATATATATTGTAAACAACTGGGGTCCCAGCACTGAGCCTTGTGGTACCCCACTAGTCACCACTTGCC
Organism: Mobula birostris; assembly: GCF_030028105.1. Classification (NCBI taxonomy): domain Eukaryota; kingdom Metazoa; phylum Chordata; class Chondrichthyes; order Myliobatiformes; family Myliobatidae; genus Mobula; species Mobula birostris. Next base: position 231,964,569 of record NC_092372.1, on the reverse strand, counting down.
ATTCTGAAAAGGTCCCATTTATTCCCACTCTTTGCTTCCTGTCTGCTAACCAATTCTCCATCCACATCAATACCTTACCCCCAATACTGTGTGCTTTAAGTTTGCACACTAATCTCCTGTGTGGGACCTTGTCAAAAGCCTTTTGAAAATCCAAATATACCACATCCACTGGTTCTCCCCTATCCAATCTACTAGTTACATCCTCAAAAAATTCTATGAGATTCGTCAGACATGATTTTCCTTTCACAAATCCATGCTGACTTTGTCCGATGATTTCACCGCTTTCCAAATGTGCTGTTATCACATCTTTGATAACTGACTCCAGCAGTTTCCCCACCACCAACGTTAGGCTAACTGGTCTATAATTCCCCGGTTTCTCTCTCCCTCCTTTTTTAAAAAGTGGGGTTACATTAGCCACCCTCCAATCCTCAGGAACTAATCCAGAATCTAACGAGTTTTGAAAAATTATCACTAATGCATCCACTATTTCTTAGGCTACTTCCTTAAGCACTCTAGGATGCAGACCATCTGGCCCTGGGGATTTATCTGCCTTCAGTCCCTTCAATTTACCTAACACCACTTCCCTACTAACATGTATTTCACTCAGTTCCTCCATCTCACTGGACCCTCTGTCCCCTGCTATTTCTGGAGAATTATTTATGTCCTCCTTAGTGAAGACAGAACCAAAGTAATTATTCAATTGGTCTGCCATGTCCTTGCTCCCCATAATCAATTCACCTGTTTCTGTCTGTAGGGGACCTACATTTGTCTTTACCAGTCTTTTCCTTTTTACATATCTATAAAAGCTTTTACAGTCAGTTTTTATGTTCCCTGCCAGTTTTCTCTCATAATCTTTTTTCCCCTTCCTAATTAAGCCCTTTGTCCTCCTCTGCTGAACTCCGAATTTCTCCCAGTCCTCAGGTGAGCCACTTTCTCTGGCTAATTTGTATGCTTCTTCTTTGGAATTGATACTATCCCTAATTTCTCTTGTCAGCCACGGGTGCACTACCTTCCTTGATTTATTCTTTTGCCAAACTGGGATGAACAATCGTTGTAGTTCATCCATGCAACCTTTAAATGCTTGCCATTGCATATCCACCGTCAATCCTTTAAGTGTCATTTGCCAGTCTATCTTAGCTAATTCACATCTCATACCTTCAAAGTTACCCCTCTTTAAGTTCAGAACCTTTGTTTCTGAATTAACTATGTCACTCTCCATCTTAATGAAGAATTCCACCATATTATGGTCACTCTTACCCAAGGGGCCTCTCACGACAAGATTGCTAATTAACCCTTCCTCATTGCTGAAAACCCAGTCCAGAATAACCTGCTCTCTAGTTGGTTCCTCGACATGTTGGTTCAAAAAACCATCCCGCATACATTCCAAGAAATCCTCTTCCTCAGCACCTTTACCAATTTGGTTCACCCAATCTACATGTAGATTGAAGTCACCCATTATAACTGCTGTTCCTTTATTGCACACATTTCTAACTTCCTGTTTAATACCATCTCCGACCTCACTACTACTGTTAGGTGGCCTGTACACAACTCCCACCAGCGTCTTCTGCCCCTTAGTGTTACGCAGCTCTACCCATATCGATTCCACATCTTCCCGGCTTATGTCCTTCCTTTCTATTGCGTTAATCTCTTCTTTAACCGGCAATGCCACCCCACCTCCCCTTCCTTCATGTCATGACAAAGCCATGCTGACTATTCCTAATCATACTATACCTCTCCAAATATTCATAAATCCTACCTCTCAGGATCTTCTCCATCAACTTACCAACCACTGAGGTAAGACTCACTGGTCTACAATTTCGTGGGCTATCTCTACTCCCTTTCTTGAATAAAGTAACAACATTCACAGCCCTCCAATCCTCCGGAACCTCTCCCGTCCCTATTGATGATGCAAAGGTCATCGCCAGAGGCTCAGCAATCTCTTCCATCACCTCCCACAGTAGCCTGGGGTATATCTCATCTGGTCCCGGCGACTTAACCAACTTGATACTTTCCAAAAGGTCCAGCACATCCTCTTTCTTAATATCTACATGCTCAAGCTTTTCAGTCTGCTGAAAGTCATTCCTACAATCACCAAGATCCTTTTCCATAGTGAATACTGAAGTAAAGTATTCATTAAGTACCTCTTCTATTTCCTCTGGCTCAATACACACTTTCCCACTCTTTCAAGCTTTGGCCTTACCAACATCTTGTACAACTTCAACATAACTTCTCATCTTCTGAACCCTGTGCTTCGATTACTGAAGGCCAATATGCCTCGTTTTCTTTATGACCCTTTCCACCCATGTCACGGCATTCAATAATTATAGATCTGTGTTTCAAGCTTCCCCGTGTTCTGCCCCACTCCTCATTGCTCTATCGCTGACCGTGTAAACCCTATACTGTTCTGCCCCAACAAAGTGCAACACCTCACACTTCTCTGATAAGCCCCATGGAATTACAGGAGAGTTACTCACATGGGTGGAGCATTGGCTGATCGGCAGAAAACAGAGAGTAGGAATAAAGGGATCAAATTCTGGCTGGCTACCAGTTACTAGTGAAGTCCCACAGGGGTCAGTGTTTGTACGGCTGCTTTCAGCAATATATGTCAATGATTTGGACTATGGGATTAATGGATTTGTGGCTAAATCTGCCGATGATACAAAAATAGGTGGATGAGCACGTTGTGTTGATGAAACAGAGAGCCTGCAGAGAGACTTGGATAGTTTAGGGGTATGAGCAAAGAAGTGGCAAATGAAATACAATGTTGGAAAGTATATGGTCATGCACTTTGGTGAAAGTAATAAACAGGCAGACTATTAACTAGATGGGGAGATCATTGAAAATGCAGAGATACAAAGGGACTTGGGAGTCCTTGTGCAGGATACTCTAAAGGTTAACCTCCAGGTTGATCGGTAGTGAAGAAAGTGAATGCAATGTTGGCATTCATTTCTAGAGGTATAGAGTATAAGAGCAGTGTTGTGATGTTGAGGCTCTATAAGGCACATGAGACCACACTTGGAGTATGGTGTACAGTTTTCGGCTCCTTATTTTAGAAAGGATAGACTGGCATTGGAGAGGGTTCAGAGAAGATTCACGAGAATAATTCTAGGAATGAAAGGGTTACCTTATGAGGAACATCTGGCAGCTCTTGGGCTGTATTCCCTGAAGTTCAGAAGAATGAGGGGGGATCTCATAGAACCATTCTGAATGTTAGAAGGCCTGAACAGATTAGATATGGCAAAGTTATTTCCCATGATAGGGGAGTCTAGGACAAGAGAGCACGACTTCAGGATTGAAGGATGTCCATTCAGAACAAAGATGCGGAAAAATTACTTTAGTCAGGGGCTGGTAAATCTGTGCAATTTGTTGCCACGAGCAGCTGTGGAGGCCAAGTCATTGGGTGCATTTAAGGTAGAGATAGATAGGCTGTTGATTAGCCAAGGCATCAAATGGTATGGAGAAGTCAAGGGAGTGGGGATGACTGGAAGAATTGGATCAGCGCATGATTGAATGGGGGAGCAGACTCATTGGGCCGAATGGCCTACTTCTGATCTTCTATCTTATGGTCTTATGGTTTTATCCAAGTAACACACAATTCTATATCATAGTCCAGCCTGATGATGATAACACACTACCTTCTCTAACTTATGGTATGGATGCAATAAACAAATGGATGAACAATAATTTCCTAATTAAAGGGGATAAAACAAATACTTTTATTTGGTTTGAAAGTCAAAAGTGATAAACTTCTTAATAAACTTTTAAAGTCAGCTGCCCCTTGTACAATTAGAAGTAAGAAACCTTGGTGATAGTAATTCGACCTAACAACGGACTATTCTCTCTGGGATACTTGATGTGAGTGTTAGCCTTTATGACTGTTTTTTACCTTTATGTACACCACAGTTCACTCTCCTCTCACCATCCTGTACTGAAGAGGAACCATCCATAAAAAAAATTAAACAGTAATCTTCCTTTCCCTTTGTGTCTTTGTTCTCGGATGTTGTTTTCTAATCTTCTTTCATCTCTCCCTTATTATATTGATACAAATCCTTCCTTGGGATCAGAACGAGGGGTCACAGTTTGAAGATAAGGGGGAAGCCTTTTAGGACTGAGATTAGGAAAAACTTCTTCACACAGAGAGTGGTGAATCTGTGGAATTCTCTGCCACAGGAAACAGTTGAGGCCAGTTCATTGGCTATATTTAAGAGGGAGTTAGATATGGCCCTTGTGGCTACGGGGATCAGGGAGTATGGAGGGAAGGCTGGTGCAGGGTTCTGAGTTGGATGATCAGCCATGATCATAATAAATAGCAGGGTGGGCTCGAAGGGCCGAATGGCCTACTCCTGCACCTATTTTCTATGTTTCTATGTCATATCCTGACGCCTGTGCAGTTCACCAGTACAATGAATATTATATGCATGGAAGGTAGAAACTTTAATACCCTATACAACCCAACCCAGGAACGGCAGGTCTGACTGACCAAGTTATTTTAATTCGACCAGCTGGATAAAAGTTTGCTCTCATTTATAATTCTCAAGACATACACCATGAATGCATCAAAATTATTTTCCAAGGAAACTCAAACTCAAAACTAATATGTCAAAAATCCTGAGCAATATGTTTTATGTTCTGTAACAAGACAGCAGTATTGCTCATTAAATAACTTTTATGATTGCTGCCCAAATGTTTCTATCTTTGGAAATGTTATTTTCATATTCCCAATTTTAATGTCCCAACAATTCTCTTCCCCCTCAACGGTGAACATCTCATATCCGGAATAGAATGATCCAGATTTCCATCTCCTTAACCTGGATTTCACATTGCCAGTTTGGAATCCGGGTTTCCCAAAAAGAAGTTTCATGGAAAACAGATGAAGAAACAAACTAAAAACAGACAAAATAAACAATTTCTTCCTTCAGAATCTTCTCATACAACTGCAAGACTTAGAATAAACAGTTAATTCTTACTGTGGATTATATATCTAAAAGAACAAAAGAAAAGACAATTCAGCTGGGTGGTTCCCCCAGCATGTAACACACTCATACAACCTCTCAAATATACGGATGCTTAAAAGAGGTAAAACGGGAAAGCTTCTGCGAATTCACTTCAGCGGTAAACTATTTTAATTCATCTTTTTCATCTGACGCACAAGATTTATTCAAAATTCCTCTCAATATCAATTGATGAAGCTCAAATCAGCCCTTGCACAAACAAGAGAAAATCTGCAAATGATGGAAATCTGAGCAAGACACACAAAATGCTGGAGTAACTCAGCAGGGCAGGCAGCATCGAGGAGAAGATTGGAGTCGACGTTTTAGATCGAAACCTTTCGGTAGGACTCACACACATTCTCTCTGCCCTCTCTCTCTCGCACACACTTTTTCAAATGAATTCACATGTGACCACATTCACATAACTAAAACAGACAAACCATTCACGTATTTATCCGTCTCAGAAAACTCTTGTTCCTACGGGTTAAATGTTACCGATCTATTCAGCTACAATCCGACAAAATTGAGGTATGAGTTACATTAAGATTTTAAAACAAAGAAATGTTGGAGGTTGTTCACAAGTAAACACTCACCTATTTCAAAGTAAAACAGACACACATTAATCAAAACTCCAACATATTCTGACCTTTTGGTAACTCTAATCTGCAATCTGCTTTAGGATGCAGATTAAATGAACTGTTTGTACAGTTCCAGCATAATGGACGACATTACCACAGATAAAACAACGGATTGAGCACTGTACTGGTGAAGACGAACGCCAGTGCTGTGTAACTTTCTCTCTTATAATCTCTCTGCTGGTGTCAGTCTTGACCTGCATTTCTCCGCATGTCAACCCAAAAATAGAGAGAAAGTTCTTGGGAAACTGAAAGGACTGAAGGTAGATATGTCACCTGGAGCAGACGGCATACACCCCAGAGGTGGTTAAAGAGTTCGTGGAGGCATTAGTAATAATCTTTCAAGAATACCTAGATTCTGCATTGGCTCTAGAAGACTAGAAAATTGCAAATGTCATTCCATTCTTCAAGAAGGGAAGGAGGCCGAAAGAAAGGAAATTATAGGCCAATTAGTCTGACCTCAGTGGTTGGGAAGATGTTGGTATCGATTGTTAAGGATGGGTCACTTGGAGGCACGTGATAAAATAGGCTGTAATTAGCATGGTTTCCTCAGGGAAAATCATACCAGAAAAATCTGTTAGAAATCTTTGAAGAAATAACAAGCAGAATAGACAAAGGAGAATCGGTTGATGTTGTGTACTTAGATTTTCAGAAATCCTTTGACAAGGTGCCGCACGTGAGGCTGCTGCACAAGCTAGGAGCCCATGGAATTACAGGAAAAAAATCTAGCCTTGATAAAGCAGTGGCTGATTGGCAAGAGGAGAACAGTGAAAATAGACGGAGCCTGTTCTGTTTGTTTTCCCGTGACAAGTGGAGTCCCATAGGGGTCTGTGTTGGGACTGATTCATGTTATTTTATATGACAATGATTTGGATGAGTATGTCAAAATTTGATAGATAGATATACTTTATTGATCCCGGGGAAATTGGGTTTCATTACAGCCGCACCAACCAAGAATAGAGCGTAAATATAGCAATACAAAAACCACAAACAATCAAACAACAAAATGCAAACTATGCCAGATGGAAAAAGGTCCAGGACCAGTCTATTGGCTCAGGGTGTCTGACCCTCCGCGCAAGTTCGATGGCCACAGGCAGGAACGACCTCCCGTGCCGCCCAGTGTTGAATCTTGGTGGAATGTGGCTGAAGTCCAACAGTAAAAAGTTCAATATCCGGTCTACAAACACGTTCCTCGATCGTAATGAGATAGGATGCGGGAAAGGTAGTTCGGAGAAAGGACTGCGGCTACAGAAGGACTTGGACAGATTAATGGGCAAAGAGATTGCAAAAGGAATAGATGTCATGATCCCGTCTGGCAATTCCCCATTTTGCTATTATCTCCTTAATTGGGCCTTAATCCCCTCGTCTGATTTCGAATCATTCCCGGTTCCACTAATTACAGCACACCTGGTTCCCATTAATGAACATAGGATAAAACTCGGGCGGCAGAGCCATGCTTTGCTAGTTGGTTGACTCTAGTGTGAGTAAATCTAGTTTCCTGATTCCTTGGGATTGTCAATTCTAAACTCCGCATCATTTCCTGGATACTCCACGTGACCCTTGTCTCTGTGTAAAGACTCTCCTGGATACGGGTTCCCCGTTCGTGGCGGTGCTAACGCCTACGACTCTGCCTCCGCGCCTGTGTCTTGTACTTGCGTTCGTCCTCCGCCTCATTCTTGCAACAGAACGAACTGGCCAAGAATGAACCCAGCGGACACTGCCATGGTCCGGATCGGGGTCCCTTTAAATTTCGCTTTTTTTATGTTACGATCCGGACCGTTGATTCCTTATTTTCCCGTGTCCCTCGACTTTGGTGATTAGACGCAATTAACGCTCGGCTAAACCGGTAGTTTATGGTCTTGGCTTTCAGCCGTTCGGTGCGGGAGCGGCTGTAAAGTTATCGAAGGTACGGTGTGCTGATGTCATCTGGTCGGAGCAAGCCTAGTCTCTGCCGAACCGAGTACCGGTATATTGCCCTTCCTCACCGGAGCAGCCCAGTCCAGTTACCTCGCCGAAGTGAGCCTGCAAAGTTTCCTCACCGAGGTGGGTCTGTCAGTTAATCCGCCGGAGGGAATCAAGAACCACTATCTACTGTTCCCGGGTCGAGTCGAGAGCTCACCACTACCCGGAGGTTCCAAGTACCACGTCCTGGCGGCATTCTAGCACCAAGTCGAGTCCTGGCCCTAGCGGCATTCTAGCACCAAGTCGAGTCCTGGTCCTGGCGGCCTGTGATTCCTGTCTGAATCCCTTCCCTGCCCCTCTCGCCTCTAGCCACCGTCTGCAGCCCCCGCCTGCACTTCGGTCTAGTTCCATCACCGGAGCTAGATGGGTACTGTCTGGTGTTCATTCGTGTTGGTCTCGTCTTGTTCTCGCCTCCGTGGGGTAAGTCTTGCCGTTGCCCCGCGGAGGGTCATGAGTCTCGGCCCTATGTCCTGTACCCAAGGAGGGGTCCCGGCGCTCTGTTCTGTGTATGTATCCATGGTTCCATGTACCTGCTCCCCGAGACCGAAGCTCTGTGTTCCCATATTCCTCCTCTCCCTAGCCCATGTCATGCCCTTGCCTGGTTCTGGGGTCCGAGCCCGAGGCAAGACCCAGGTACTGGGTGCTTGCCCAGTCTCGGGCTCGGAGTCCATACCCTAGCCTCTTGTCTCCTATAGCTCTAGGAGCCGATTCCGAGTCCAAGCCCAGACCCTTGGTCCCAGTCTAGTCGTAGTCCTGAGTCCTTGTCCCGTTCGCTATTCCTGCTCCTGCCTTGCTCTCCTGGTATCGAACAATAAACTAAATTTAATTAACTGCACAAGATGTGTCTTGCATTTGGGTCCACCCTTGCTCCCAATGTCCCGCCATTGTGACAGACACGGACCACGGGTAACAAACGGGGACTAGAAGGGCCGAGGTGGCCTGTTTCCGTGTTGTGATTGTTATATGGTTAACAGGGCCTCGCCAGCCAGGTTTACTTACGGGGCTCCCACAGCAACTGCTCAGGAAGGTCACGGAAAATCTTCGTACGCCATCCACGAATGTGAGGAATGTTAGTGAATAAGTGGACCGGGTATCCGCTTCCCTTACTCCGTCTCCTCCAAGAACCCCGACTGGCCAAACCGCACAGCCAGGGATGGCTACACCCTGGGATCGGCAACACAATCCCCTCAGAAGCCGTACGTACCCGAGCCGGACCCCTACGCTGGGGACCTAGGGAGGTGCCGGGCCGCCTTATTACAATGCTCCTTGGTCTTTGAGATACAGCCACGTTCATACACTTCGGATAGATCAAAGATCGCGTACATCATGGGGCTGTCACGAGGGAATGCCTTAGCATAGGCCACCGCGTAACTGACCAGAAGTTTGTTCGTCCTTGCCAGCCTTTGTCTCCGAAATGAAAGGTCTTCGAACAGCCCGGTACTCGATCGGCCAAATGTCCTAATTCTGCTTTTATATTTTATACTATTATGGTGTATTTTCTTGACGGGAAACAATTAAGTTGCCTCTGAAGTATTCTTAAAGTTCAGATCTAACCCCAACGCTCTTTTCTTCCATTCTCTAATAATTTTCCTAAGTATCCATGCCGCTGAAGGGGTCGGGTACCGGGATCAAACAGTTCCAATACTTCTCTAGATTCGACAGTGCGAGGAGACGCCAGTGTTCTTAACCGTCTGTTTTCGCATTCATGTTCAAAAGGATTTCGATCTCCTGTTTATCCCTATGCCGCTAGAAACACTATATATACACACGCACGTGACGTAAATCGGTTCATACTGATGTTACTCGGAACTTTAGAAGGCCTTTGACAAGGTGCCACGCGTGAGGTTGCATAACAAGCTAAAGCCCGTGCAATTACAGGAAAGTTCCTCGCACGGATGAAGCAGTGACTAATTGGCCGAAAGCAAAGAGTGGGAACAGAAGGACCCTTTTCTGGTTGGCCTCGTGTGTCCACTGGTGTTCCACAGGTGACTGTGTTAGGACCGATTCTCTTTACGTTAAATGTCAGTGATTTTGGATGATGTAATTGATGACTTTGTTGCAAATCTTGTAGGTGATATGAAGATAAGTGAAAGGCAGAAAGGTATGAGGAAGTAGGGAGGCTACAGATCAAGGGAATGGAAAAAGAAGTGGCAGATGGAACACAGTGTCGGGAAGTGTGTGGCTTTGCACTTAGAAGGAATGGACGAATGTTCTGTTTTCTAATCTGAGAGGAAAATACAAAAAAAACCTGAGGCGCGAAGGGACTTGGCAGTCCTTGTACAAGAGACCCTAAAGGTTAATCTGCAGGTTGAGTCTGTGGTGCGGATTCTTTTCAGTATGACTACAATGTAAAATCAAGAAAATAATGTTGAGACTTTATACAGCACTAGCGAGGCCCTACTTGAAGTATTGTAGGCAGTTTTGGTCCGTTATCTTCTAAAGGATATACGGAAACTGGAGGGGATTCAATGCAGGTCAACGAAAACAATTCCAGGATTGAATAGATCGTGATCTGAAGAGCGGTTGATGGTCCTGGGCCTGTATTCACTAGAATTCAGAGGGATGAGGTGACCTAACTGCAACAGAACGAATGGTGAAAGGCCTTGACGTTTCCTTTGGTGGGAGCGTCTACGATCAGAGGACACAGCTTCAGAATAGAGGGGTGTCCATTTAGAATGGAGATGAGGAGATGTCTCTTTAGCGTGGTGAATGTGTGCCATTCTTTGCCACCGTCATAGACAGCTACCTGTATGTATATTTAAGGCAGAGGTTGATAAACTCTTGATTGGTCAGGGCATAAACGGATACGGGGAGAAGGTAGGTGACTGCGGCTAAGAGGAACATTGGAATAGCTATGATGAAACGGCGGTGTAGATTCCATGGACCAAATGTCCTTATACTACTCTTATCTCATTGTCAACTTCGCGCACGTGCGGAGTGAGATACTGAAGCAGGTCGATATTTCAGAGACTTTAATGCGAACAGTGTTAAAGAGAAAAGAAAACAATAAACGCTAGGCCAAACAGGGGCTGTTAACTAAAACTCTCAAATGGAAAACTGCGGCTGTAAAGAACAACTAAGAATAAAACGAACACCGCTAGTCTTCACAGTTAGTTGACTCGACAGTCCAGTTTCTCAGGCAAGGCGGAAGGTAGATAACGAGGCGTTGCTGTGTCCAAGTCTCGACAAATATTACGACGGAAGAAATGGAGTTAAACACTATCACAACGAAATAATAATTACCTGAAACGTGCATATTCACAAGCACGATTGCCGAATCTGCTGCGATGCCGAATCCGTGGTTGTGACAGGGCCTATCAGAGATTGATAGGTATCTGAGGAGCCAGGGCATCAAAGGTTATGGTGAGAAGGCGGGGGAGTGGGACTAAATGGGAGAATGGATCAGCTCATGATAAAATGGCGGAGCAGACTCGATGGGCCGAATGGCCGACTTCTGCTCCTTTGTCTTATGGCCCCACTCTCTAGGCGCAGCCCTTGAGGTGCCACAGACCTGTGTCCGCTGGAAGACCTGAATGAAGGACTTGTCCAAGATGTCCTTCAGTGATGCTGGTAGGTAAGTGCCATGGCGTGCACTGCCAATATCGGAGCCAAAGACTTCCATGTAGAGACAGAAACAAGAGCTTATACGGAGGTAGCTCCACCAAATGACACCGTGAGGCGGATCATTCTCATAAAGGACCCTCCGATTGGAGCTAAGCGGGCGTCTACTTCAATAAAACTAACACAGAATCCCTGAGCCTATCAAAATAAACTTAAACTTAAACAGAAAGCACCAGGAAACCGCATTATAAAGAGCGAGTCGCTCGAGAAAAACACAAGGAACTCTTAAACCATTAATAACTGTTGTTAGGCAGCAACTAACCAATTCAGGTGATCTAAAATCCTCGGAGCCCAATGCTCTGATGCCCTGCACAGGCATAAAGTCACTACAGATTCTGTTCCCCCTATAGTTGGCACCTGATGGCCCCGGAAGACCTGAAAACTTGAGATCCAGGGATGACGCGAGTGACCTGGGGAACTCGAGAGGCAGGGAGACTTGGGAATCCACAGTGAGTGAGACCTGGGAACCCCAACAGACTGAGAGACCGGTGAACCTCGAGTCACATTTTTAAAAAAAACTCAGACGGGGCCGAGAGGGAGGCTTGGGAGTCCTCCAGATGCGAAGGACATTGGAAAAACATTGAATAAGCCTTGAAAACAATCGGAAAAATAAAAACCTTGGGAAGATGGAGAAAAGTCCTTGGGAAACCTTGAAACCATGAAACTTCAAACCTAGAGAAGGAAGTTTTTCAAATCTTGCTCAGTGTTTTATCCTTCACAATTTTTCCAGAGACAATTAGGATATACTCTCAATTTTACAGATAAAGACAGCATAGACAGGTTTCTTTCATCGCTAAGCTAGGTGGTTCTCCGTAGATCTGTTTAATTTGCTACATGTAAATTCAATTTTCCCAGTCTGTACGATGACTTTCATCAAGGGGTTAAAAATACACTTGATAGGGTTATTTTACTTGTGTAATTGCACACTCCAGCCAGGGATCAGCTTTTGGAGTAGGGCTCTTCCAGAATTTACACTATTGACTTGAATGATGATTTGTAGAATCGATTGAAAAGTTTGCTTGAAGCCCTCATTTGTTATGAAAATCTGAGTCACGGAACCACAATGCTGTGAACCTGGGTATTGTGCCTTGAAAAGCTTGGAAGGGACACGGAAGAAACTCAATGTGGACTAGAGAAGCTCGGTATGTACACTCGGGACTCTCGGAATATAGAGTTAGGACGCACACTGAGAATAGAAGGCAGCCTCTGCTCAAGCCACCAACGTCAACACGTCACTGTTCAAACTTCACTGGGTCCATTACTTGGCAAGATCCTTCTGTCACGCTGGAGACAGAAACAAGAGTTCATACATAGGAATTCCAACGGAACATTGTTGGCTCGACGAATCACTCTGACCAATGAATCTCACGGTCAAGGTCAGCTGCTTTCTCTCCCTCCCTCACTGCTGGTTCCATCTTTGTGTGTTCGAGACTTGCTGTCACCGTTTTTCGGATATGACCCAAGTCTGGAGTGAGAGACACTGAAGCAGGTCGATAGTTCACAGACTTTAATGCGAACTGTGTTAAAGGGAAAAGAAAACAATAAACGCTAGGCCAAACAGGGCCGTTAACTGAAACTCTCAAATGGAAAACGAAGCCTACACTGCGGCTGGAAAAAAAACAACTAAGAATAAAACGAACACCGCTAGTCTTCAGAGTCAGTTGACTCGACAGTCCAATTTCTCAGGGAAGGCAGTATGCAAACAGGCAGCAAAATATTGCTTTATTTCTTTAAAATAGGTGCAGGAATACGCCATTCGGCCCTTCGAGCCTGCACCGCCATTTATTATGATCATGGCTGATCACCCAACTCAGAACCCCGCCCCAGCCTTCCCTCCATACCCTCTGATCCCCGTAGCCACAAGGGCCATATCTAACTCCCTCTTAAATATAGCCAATGAACTGGCCTCAACTGTTTCCTGTGGCAGAGAATTCCACAGATTCACCACTCTCTGTGTGAAGAAGTTTTTCCTCATCTCGGTCCTAAAAGGCTTCCCCTCTATCCTCAAACTGTGACCCCTCGTTCTGGACTTCCCCAACATCAGGAACAATCTTCCTGCATCTAGCCTGTCCAATCCCTTTAGGATTTTATACGTTTCAATCAGATCCCCCCTCAATCTTCTAAATTCCAACGAGTACAAGCCTAGTTCATCCAGTCTTTCTTCATATGAAAGTCCTGCCATCCCAGGAATCAATCTGGTGAACCTTCTTTGTACTCCCTCTATGGCAAGGATGTCTTTTCTCAGATTAGGGGACCATAACTGCACACAATACTCCAGGTGTGGTCTCACCAAGGCCTTGTACAACTGCAGTAGTACCTCCCTGCTCCTGTACTCGAATCCTCTCGCTATAAATGCCAGCATACCATTCGCCTTTTTCACCGCCTGCTGTACCTGCATGCCCACTTTCAATGACTGGTGTATAATGACACCCAGGTCTCGTTGCACCTCCCCTTTTCCTAATCGGCCACCATTCAGATAATAATCTGTTTTCCTATTTTTGCCACCAAAGTGGATAATTTCACATTTATCCACATTAAATTGCATCTGCCATGAATTTGCCCACTCACCCAACCTATCCAAGTCACTCTGCATCCTCTTAGCATCCTCCTCACAGCTAACACTGCCACCCAGCTTCGTGTCATCTGCAAACTTGGAGATGCTGCATTTAATTCCCTCATCCAAGTCATTAATATATATTGTAAACAACTGGGGTCCCAGCACTGAGCCTTGTGGTACCCCACTAGTCACTGCCTGCCATTCTGAAAAGGTCCCATTTATTCCCACTCTTTGCTTCCTATCTGCTAACCAATTCTCCATCCAAATCAATACCTTACCCCCAATACTGTGTGCTTTAAGTTTGCACACTAATCTCCTGTGTGGGACCTTGTCAAAAGCCTTTTGAAAATCCAAATATACCACATCCACTGGTTCTCCCCTATCCACTCTACTAGTTACATCCTCAAAAAAATTCAATGAGATTCGTCAGACGTGATTTTCCTTTCACAAATCCATGCTGACTTTGTCCGATGATTTCACCGCTTTCCAAATGTGCTGTTATCACATCTTTGATAACTGACTCCAGCAGTTTCCCCACCACCGACATTAGGCTAACTGGTCTATAATTCCTCGGTTTCTCTCTCCTTCCTTTTTTAAAAAGTGGGGTTACATTAGCCACCCTCCAATCCTCAGGAACTAGTCCAGAATCTAACGAGTTTTGAAAAATTATCACTAATGCATCCACTATTTCTTGGGCTACTTCCTTAAGCACTCTAGGATGCAGACCATCTGGCCCTGGGGATTTATCTGCCTTCAATCCCTTCAATTTACCTAACACCACTTCCCTACTAACATGTATTTTGCTCAGTTCCTCCATCTCACTGGACCCTCTGTCCTCTACTATTTCTGGAAGATTATTTATGTCCTCCTTAGTGAAGACAGAACCAAAGTAATTATTCAATTGGTCTGCCATGTCCTTGCTCCCCATAATCAATTCACCTGTTTCTGTCTGTAGGGGACCTACATTTGTCTTTACCAGTCTTTTCCTTTTTACATATCTATAAAAGCTTTTACAGTCAGTTTTTATGTTCCTTGCCAGTTTTCTCTCATAATCTTTTTTTCCCTTCCTAATTAAGCCCTTTGTCCTCCTCTGCTGAACTCTGAATTTCTCCCAGTCCTCAGGTGAGCCACTTTCTCTGGCTAATTTGTATGCTGCTTCTTTGGAATTGATACTATCCCTAATTTCTCTTGTCAGCCACGGGTGCATTACCTTCCTTGATTTATTCTTTTGCCAAACTGGGATGAACAATTGTTGTAGTTCATCCATGCAACCTTCAAATGCTTGCCATTGCATATCCACCATCAATCCTTTAAAGTGTCATTTGCCAGTCTTTCTTAGCTAATTCACGTCTCATACCTTCAAAGTTGCCCCTCTTTAAGTTCAGAACCTTTGTTTCTGAATTAACTTTGTCACTCTCCATCTTAATGAAGAATTCCACCATATTATGGTCACTCTTACCCAAGGGGCCTCTCACGACAAGATTGCTAATTAACCCTTCCTCATTGCTGAAAACCCAGTCCAGAATAACCTGCTTCCTAGTTGGTTCCTCGACATGTTGGTTCAAAAAACCATCCCGCATACATTCCAAGAAATCCTCTTCCTCAGCACCTTTACCAATTTGGTTCACCCAATCTACATGTAGATTGAAGTCACCCATTATAACTGCTGTTCCTTTATTGCACACATTTCTAACTTTCTGTTTAATACCATCTCCAACCTCACTACTACTGTTAGGTGGCCTGTACACAACTCCCACCAGCGTCTTCTGCCCCTTAGTCTTACGCAGTTCTACCCATATCGATTCCACATCTTCCCGGCTTATGTCCTTCCTTTCTATTGCGTTAATCTCTTCTTTAACCAGCAACGCCACCCCACCTCACCTTCCTACATGTCTATCCCTCTTGAATATTGAATATCCCTGAACGTTGAGCTCCCATCCTTGGTCACCCTGGAGCCATGTCTCTGTGATCCCAATTATATCATAATCATTAATAACAATCTGCACTTTCAATTCATCCACCCTATTAAGAATGCTCCTTGCATTGACACACAAAGCCTTCAGGCGCTCTTTTACAACTCTCTTAGCCCTGCTGTGTCCAAGTCTCGGCAAATACTACGACAGAATGAATGGAGTTAAATGCTATCACAATGAAATAATAATTAGTTGACACATGCATATTCACCAGCGCAATTGCCGTATCTACTGCGCTGCCGAATCCATGGTTGTGACACATGTGGTCTAAATGCCGTGGAGAGTTAATCAGCCTCTGCGTTAAGCATGCCCAAAGACTTGGCCTGCAGGGCCGCTTGTTGGGAAATAGTTCCTGGAGCCTTTCCTTGGCATCATCTGGATCTGGTGATGAATTTCACGGAACAGCCCCTAGAATCATCACCGGAGATACACGCTCCAATATCCTGGGATCCTCACCGGAGATGTACGTCCCAATATCCCGAACTGCAGTACGTGAACGTGATGGTATTGTCTGTTACATTCTGGGTTTGACGTTCTGCCCCGGTCTTCCCTCTATGGGGTGGGGGGGTGGGGGGAGGAATTGTGTTACGGTATCACTGGCTCTTTTTGGTTTTACGTGGTCGGGATCCCCAGCTGGACACTCCTCAGCATAAGGGTGTCTGGTTGCCTCATCTGTTAAATCACTCCAATCTATATCTCCATATTTACTCTCCTCCCCTCTTTCAGATCAGAAAGCACAAACCATACTGTAAAAGGACTAGGTGGGATAGCGTTTGTCAAATATGTTCAGGAAAGTTTCCTTAGTTACTTAGTTACTCGGGATGTCTCTGACCAGGTGCACGACATCCTGGTACGAGAGGGAAAGTAACCAGAAGTCGTAATACATGTTGGGACCAACGACATAGGCAGGAAGAGGGATGAGGTCCTGAAGTGTGAGTTTCGGGAACTAGGCAGAAGGCTGAAGAACAGGACCTCAAGGGTGGCGTTCTCAGGATTGCTGCCAGTGCTACGTGGCAGTGATGGTAAGAATTGGAGGAGATGGCAGTTGAATGCGTGGCTGAGGAGTTGGTGCAGGGAGCAGGGTTTTAGATTTTTGGATCATTAGGATCTCTTCTGAGGAAGGTGGGACCTGTACAGATTGGATGGGTTGCACCTGAACTCGAGGGGGAGCAATATCCTTGCAGGTAGGTTTGCTAGCATGGTTTGGGAGGGTTTAAACTAATTTGCAAGGGGGATAGGACCCAGAGCCATAGAGCAGTGAAAGAAGTGCATGGAGTAAAGCCAGATCTAACATATACAGAGGCTTTGAGGAAAGAGAAGCAGAATAAACGGTGTAAAGACAGTAAGATAGAATGGCTGAAATGTGTGCACCTCAATGCAAGAAGCATCAGGAACAAAGGTGATGAACTGAGAGCTTGGAGACATACATGGAATTCTGATGTAGTGGTTTGGCTGGCACCAGGACAGGAATGGATTCCCAATATTCCTGGATTTCAGTGCTTTAAAAGGGATAGAGAGAGCGGAAAAAGGGGAGGAGGGGTGGCATTACTGGTCAGGGATACTATTACAGTTGCAGAAAGGGTGAGTAATGTAGCAGGATCCTCTTTTGAGTCAGTATGGGTGGAAGTCAGGAACAGGAAGGGAGCAGTTACTCGACTGGAGGTATTCTATAGGCCCCCTGGTAGCAGCAGAGATACAGAGGAGCAGATTGGGAGGCAGATTTTGGAAAGGTGAAAAAATAACAGAGTGGTTATCATAGGTGAGTTTAACTTCCCTAATATTGATTGGCACCTGATTAGTTCCAAGGGTTTAGATGGGGCAGAGTTTGTTAAGTGTGTCCAGGATGGATTCCTGTCACAGAATGTAGACAGGCCGACTAGGGGGAATGCCATGCTAGATCTAGTACGAGGTAATGAACCGGGTCAGGTCACAGATCTCTCAGTGGGTGAGCATCTGGGGGACAGTGACCACCGCTCCCTGGCCTTTAGTATTATCATGGAAAAGGATAGAATCAGAAAGGATAGGAAAATTTTTAATTGGAGAAGAGCAAATTATGAGGCTATAAGGCTAGAACCTGAGGGTGTGAATAGGGATGATGTTTTTGCAGGGAAA